>NC_059172.1:1830778-2455778 GCF_019923935.1 Bubalus bubalis
TGGGATATTCCCAGGGAAAAGAGAAAGGTTCCATTTGGTTCTTAAAATCACCAAAAGCCCCATCCTAGAATTCCTCCCGGTGGCTTGGTGCCAAAGCAAAAGTGCATTCTTTTCATGGTTAGAAAGAACCAATGGCTATTTACAGCTTTACAAAGCTTTCTCCCCTATGGCTCTTTTGTGAAGTAGCAAGGAAGAATGATGAGGTCCTTTATGTGCAAGCATGTGGGCTGTTACATCAGGGAAAGGAAGAAAAGGAAGGAAATGAGAGTGAGGATACGGTGCTTCAAACCTTAACTCCTGTGGCTGAACTAGATGTCTCAGCCACTCCTGCTGCTGCTAATACATCCACCCCTTCCACCACCTTCCCTTCCTACCTTGCCCCAATTCCTGACACCAGGGCTCAGGACTTCCCCTCCTTCTAGGAATCGCTTAGAAAATCCTGTGTTAGTTTCTGGGGCACAGGGACTTGGCCTGGTATTACCATCTAAGACCCAACAGGGCAGCCAGTTTGGGCCAAGAGCCACTCCTAGAGCAGGACTGTCTCCGTGGCTATCTCAGGTGTGCGTGCTACATCACTTCAGTTGTGTCTGACTCTTTGCAGCCCCATGGACTATAGCCTACCAGGTTCCTCCGTCCATGGGATTCTCCAGGCAAGAATACTGGAGTGGGGTGCCATTTCCTTCTCCAAGGGCTGTTATTTCATCAGTTCAATCGTTCAGTCATGACCGACTCTTTGCGACACTGAGAACCACAGCACGCCAGGCCTTCCTGTCCATCACCAACCCCCGGACCTTACTCAAACTCATGTCCATTGAGTCAGTGATGCCATCCAACCATCTCATCCTCTGTCGTCCCCTTCTCCTGCCTTCAATCTTTCACAGCATCAGGGTCTTTTCCAATGAGTCAGCTCTTCACATCAGGTGGCCAAAGTATTGGAGTTTCAGCTTCAACATCACTCCTTCCGATGAACACTTAGAACTGATTTCCTTTAGGATGCACTGGTTGGATCTCCTTGCAGCCCAAGGTACTCTTGAGAGTCTTCTCGAACACCACAGTTCACAAGCATCAATTCTTTGGTAGTCAGCCTACTTTATAGTCCAACTCTCACATCCATACACGACTACTGGAAAAACCATAGTGCTGACTAGACGGACCTTTGTCGGTACAGAAGCGGCTCTGCTTTTTAATATGCTGTCTAGGTTGGTCCACCAGTCAAGTGCTTTGGCACAGTCAATAAAGCAGAAATAGATGTTTTTCTGGAACTCTTTTGCTTTTTCCATGATCCAGTGGATGTTGGCAATTTGATCTCTGGTTTCTCTGCCTTTTCTAAAACCAGCTTGAACATCAGGAAGTTCACAGTTCGCATACTGCTGAAGCCTGGCTTTGAAAATTTTAAGCATTACTTTACTAGCATGTGAGATGAGTGCAATTGTGTGGTAGTTTGAGCATTCTTTGGCATTGCCTTTCTTTGGGATTGGAATGAAAACTGACCTTTTCCATTCTGTGGCCACTGCTGAGTTTTCCAAATTTGCTGGCATATTGAGTGCAGCACTTTAACAGCATCATTTTTCAGGATTTGAAATAGCTCAATGGGAATTCCATCATCTCCACTAGCTTTGTTTGTAGTGATGCTTTCTAAGACCCACTTGACTTCACATTCCAGGATATCTGGCTCTAGGTGAGTGATCACACCATTGTGATTATCTGGGTCATGAAGACCTTTTTTGTACAGTTCTTCTGTGTATTCTTGCCACTTCTTCTTAATATCTTCTCCTTCTGTTAAGTCCATACCATTTCTGTCCTTTATTGAGCCCATCTTTGCATTAAATGTTCCCTTTGTATCTCTAATTTTCTTGAAGAGATCTCTAGTCTTTCCCATTCTGTTGTTTTCCTCTATTTCTTTGCATTGATCGCTGAAGAAGGCTTCTTATCTCCTTGCTATTCTTTGGAACTCTGCATTCAGATGGTTAAATCTTTCCTTTTCTCCTTTGCTTTTCACTTCTCCTCTTTTCACAGCTATCTGTAAGCCCCCCAGACAGCCATTTTGCTTTTTTGCATTTCTTTTCCATGGGGATGGTCTTGATCCCTGTCTCCTGTACAGTGCCACGAACCTCTGTCCATAGTTCATCAAGCACTATCGGATCTAGTCCCTTAAATCTATTTCTCACTTCCACTGTATAATCATAAGGGATTTGATTTAGGTCATACCTGAATGGTCTCGTGGTTTTCCCCACTTCTTCAATTTAAGTCTGAATTTGGCAATAAGGAGTTCATGATCTGAGCCACAGTCAGCTCCTGGTCTTGTTTTTGCTAACTGTATAGAGCTTCTCCATCTTTGGCTGCAAAGAATATAATCAATCTGATTTTGGTGTTGACCATCTGGTGATGTCCATCTGTAGAGTCTTCTTTTGTGTTGTTGGAAGAGGGTGTTTGCTATGACCAGTGCATTCTCTTGCAAAACTCTATTAGCCTTTGCCCTGCTTCATTCCGTATCCCAAGGCCAAATTTGCCTGTTACTCCAGGTGTTTCTTGTGGAAAATTCTGAAAGAGATGGGAATATCAGACCACCTGACCTGCCTCTTGAGAAACCTATATGCAGGTCAGGAAGCAACAGTTAGAACTGGACATGGACAATAGACTTGTTCCAAATAAGAAAAGGAGTACGTCAAGGCTGTATATTGTCACCCTGCTTATTCAACTTATATTCAGAGTACATCATGAGAAACACTGGGTTGGAAGAAGCACAAGCTGGAATCAAGATTGCTGGGAGAAATATCAGTAACCTCAGATATGCAGATGACACCCTTATGGCAGAAAGTGAAGAGGAACTCAAAAGCCTCTTGAGGAAAGTGAAAGAGGAGAGTGAAAAAGTTGACTTAAAGCTCAACATTCAGAAAACGAAGATCATGGCATCTGGTCCCATCACTTCATGGGAAATAGATAGGGGAACAGGGGAAACAGTGACAGACTGTATTTTCTTGGGCTCCAAAACCACTGCAGATGGTGACTGCAGCCATGAAATTAAAAGACACTTACTCCTTGGAAGAAAAGCTATGCCAACATAGTTCAGTTCAGTTCAGTTCCGTCACTCAGTCGTGTCCGACTCCTTGCGACCTCATGAATCACAGCACGCCAGGCCTCCCTGTCCATACCCAATCTCGGAGTTCAGTCAAACTTGTGTCCATCGAGTCGGTGATGCCATCCAGCCATCTCATCCTCTGTCGTCCCCTTCTCCTCCTGCCCCCAATCCCTCCCAGCATCAGGGTCTTTTCCAATGAGTCAACTCTTCACATCAGGTGGCTAAAGTATTGGAGTTTCAGCGTCAGCATCAGTCCTTCCAATAAACACACAGGGCTGTCTCCTTTAGAATGGACTGGTTGGATCTCCTTGCAGTCCAATGGACTCTCAAGAGTCTTCTCCATCACTACAGTTCAAAAGCATCAATTCTTTGGTGCTCAGCTTTCTTCACAGTCCAACTCTCACATCCATACATGGCCACAGGAAAAATCATAGCCTTGACTAGATGGACCTTTGTTGGCAAAGTAATGTCTCTGCTCTTTAATATGCTATCTAGGTTGGTCATAACTTTCCTTCCAAGGAGTAAGTTCTTTTAATTTCATAGCTGCAATCACCATCTGCAGTGATTTTGGAGCCAACTTTTTCACTCTCCTCTTTCACTTTCAACATGGTGGACAGCTCTGACAAAACGTGGTCCACTGCAGAAGGCAATGGCAAACCACTTCAGTATTCTTGAGAACCCCGTGAATGTTATGCGGAGGCTAAATGCAAATGGCCAGCCTGCTGGGTTTCTCAGGCGTCTGTAAGTGGCGAGATCACAGCCGTCCCTATAGGGAGGATCCAAGACACCTTGAGCATGCTTGGCAGTAACCACGGCTGAACCACACTGGGACCTCATGAGGGAAGGCTGCCCTTATTAGGACTCCACTTATTATGCATCGGGCAGGGCTTTGAAAAGGGAAACCAAGGCTAAAGAGTTTGAACAATATTCAGGAAATTCAGCAAAACAAATGAAGACCTCTCTCAACTTTTAGAAAGGATTTATCAAGACTACAGGGCTTCCCTGGTGGCTCAGACAGTGAAAAATCTGCCTGCCAATGCAGGAGACACAGGTTTGATCCCTGGGTCAGGAAGATCCCCTGGAGAAAGAAATGGCAACCCACCCCAATATTCTTACATGGAGACGCCCATGGACAGAGGATCCTGATGGGCTACAGTCCACGGGGTCGTAGAGAGTCAGACATGACTGAGTGACTAACACACACAGATGCCATACTAATGCAGACTCAGAAGCCCCTGAAAATATTAGAATAGTAAATTTGACCTTTTTTTGAGCAAAGTACCTCGATCAGAGAAAGTTGCAAAGATTAGGTATTACATTTAGAATGAATACTTCTCAGTTGGTTGGTGTTGCTTATAAAGTGTTCAACAGGGAACAGCAGAAGAAAGATGCAAGACAAAATGCCACTCTCCTGGGGGCAGCATTGAACATCTGAAAGGCAAGTAACCTGGAGACAGGTAGAGCACTAATGAGGAAGGAATAATGCCCTTAACGGCAAGAAAGACAACACGAAGAAGTGATTGCCCTAGGCCAAAACATAAGAAGAAAAATGATAACAGATGAGAGCCTCTCATACGGTAGAGACGATCACAGTGATGAAGGACAAGGCCCGTGGCTTCCTTGGACTTGAGATGCCTAATTCCCCACAGGAGCCCAGGGTAAAATGGTGCACGATGAGCTGATGAACTTTCTGGCGATAGACCTCGTCCTGAAGTTTTTCACCAAGAGCTTGGCGTCAGAGCCCCATCAGACTGCACTTTAAGCCTATACAGATGGTGCACATGGAAACCCCAGAAAAGGAGACAGAAGTCTTCCCTGCTTTACCAACTGCACTCCCTCCTGGGTCTGTGAAAAGATAGCCACTAATATTTGTGGACATTTTTTTCAGTGTGGGTGAAAGCATATCCCACTTGGACAGAAAGTCTCTGAAGAGGATGCCTGGGTCTTGAACAAACTGAAAGCTGAACACCAGCAAAGTATCGCCATTGATATCTCCCTGTGGACATGGAGACCAGCAAGTACCGTGACTGATGCCCCAGGACACAGGGACCTTATCAGAAACGTGATCACGGGACATCCGACACTGATGATGCTCACCTGATTGCTGTTGCTGCCGGGGAATTTGAAAGAGGTATCTCCACGAATGGGCAGACCCTTGGCGTGCTCTTCTAGCTTCCACTCTCGGTGTGACACATCTAGTTGCTGGACGTAATGACAGATCCCACTGAGCTGCTTTACAGCCAGGAGAGACGAGGACTTTGCTAAGAAATTCAGCACCTGCATGAGAAAATTGACTCCAACCCTGACACAGTAGCATCCGTGCAGTTTCTGGCTAGAACAGTGACAACATGATGGAGCCAAGTGCTAACATGCCTTGTTTCAAGCATTGGAAAGTCATCCCTAGAGATGGTAACGCTGGGGGAGAACGTGCTTAAGGGTTTTATCAGATTCAAACAGCTGTAGATAAAAAAGGAAAGAGGATTTTTACTACTGACTGAAGATTGTAAGAAATATTCATCTGCCCATTTGGCAGGAAATGGCCAGAGTGGTGAGAGAGTCAGTTCCTAGGCAGGTTGATAGGGAGTCTAGGGGTCCCCAAGGAGAGAGGGGTCTGGAATTCTCAAGAAGGAAGAAAGGACAAACTTTTTTTCTTTCTCCACATTCCTTAGGATTATATAACAATAATGTATCCTGCCTAAGGACAGTCTTTGGATTCAACCTTCTGTTATCTTAAATGTAAATTATGGGAGTAGACCTGGTCTTTACAAGGATGTATCTTGCCTGAGGACAGTGTTATCTTAAAATGTCAATTATGGGAGTAGGTCTGATGAGGTCTTTACAACCTCCAGACATTCTTTGGAGTATATAACTTCATTGCTAACACCAGCAAGCGGGTACTCTTTCTGCCCCTTTCTGATGCCTATGTCAGAATCTTTCTGTATCTCCATTATACTTTAATAAAACTTTATTACACAAAAGCTCTGAGCGATCAAGCCTCGTCTCTGGCCCCGGATTGAATTCTTCTCCTCCGGGGGCCAAGAATCCCGGTGTATTCGCGTGATTCAACCACAACCTTTCATCTTGGGGGCTCGTCTTGGATCCTTCAGGACAAGGTAATGATGCCTGGAGCTTTAGTTCTTTGTTCTCTTAGCGAACACGATTTCTGCTGTGCTTTACTAACTCTACCGTGTGCTTGCGTGAATGAATGACATGCCCTGCGTGAAGCAAGTAAGGAGCCCTGCTCTGCAGTTCCACAGTGATCTCATACGGCTTATGGCAGAAACCTGTTGGGGCATTATACCAACCCGCCAATGCCAAGAGGCACCCAATGTCTCCTTCAAGAACCGACCAGAAGTGGGCAAAGCGTGTGGACCGAACTCTCCTTTCTTGGTCAAACTTTTCGATCTCTTTGACCATTTCATAACTCCTTGGGAATTAGAAGTACTAACCTAATCTATTGGATCATAGACTTTCAAGGGACTTGTGATCTATACTGTTATTGTATACTGTGGCTTAGGTCCCAAACTTGAATTGGTAGTCAAGAAAGCGCCTAGCCTCGCTAGGAGTCGAAAGTTCGGAAGCTAGATGGAGCTCTAGCTCCCAGAACATCTCTGAGGTTAAAGGTTTATTCAGGACTGGGATTACAATGGGTTTTTTTCTTTGGTAACACCGACTCTTAGTAGATCAGAGGAGGCTGTTATACTGGTGTGGTGATGCTTGGAAAGGACATCTCAGTTTTATGTTCGTGTCGGTCTTATTGTGGTCAGGAAATACTCAGGGTTGTGCACAGGCACTCAGGTGATGAATATAGCGGTCTTAGCTTGGATGCATTCCGGAAGATTACTCTGATTCACCCTGGGTGACATCAGAGGCAAGCAAGGTTAAAGGTGAAGGCTGGACGTCAAGTAGGGATGCTATCAAGTCTACCACTGGTACATCCCCACCCCATCTCGGTGGTAGAACCGGGAGGGACGAGTACGGCGCCTGCGTCGGTAAGGGACAGACTAAGTCCGACCAGGAAGGAAAGCTTTTGGTGTAACGTCTGTCTACACCCCCATCTAGAGCAGGGAGGGACGCCTCCGGTAGAAAAAATGGCGCTGGCGCTTTTTTTTCTCTCTTACAGATGGAGCTAACAATTCACAGCCTCACTCCTTTGAACTGTATCCTAAAAAAACTGGGATAGATTTGATCCCCAGGTCTTAAAGAAGACACACCTGGTCTTCCTATGTGATACTACATGGCCACGATATCCATTAGAAGACGGCGAACCGGTGGCCAGTTGGAGGGTCTCTTAAGTATAATACTGTTCTACAATTAGACCGGTTCTGTAAGGAACAAGGGAAATGGGTAGAAGTAGCATCTGTGTTGCCCTTTTACTCTCTGCGAAATATGTCCGACTTATGTCCTAAGGGCATAGATTTGGGCGTGAAACCTTCAGCTCCCTCCTGTCCTCTTACTCTGCCCCCATGCTGGGGACTCCAAACTGGGATTCAAACTGCCCACATGGAGGTCCAAACAACTCCTGTCTCAGTACGACCTCAGACTACTCTGGTTTCAGTAGAAACTCAGACCATCGAAGTAAGAGATGAGATGGAAGACAGGAGACAAAGAGAAGAGGAAAAAACAGGTTTCTCCAATCTATCCCTGGGATCATATGCGCAGAGCAGCCAGAGAGGACTGAGGAACAGCCACACATGCTGTTGCCTCTTTATGAAACACCCACCGGGAGAAATAATCAGTCTGTGAGAGTTAATAAGCCTTTTTCTTATCAAGAAATACAAAGAATCAAGGAGGATCTGGGAGACTATTTAGAGGACCCAGAAAAATATATTAGAGCTTTTAAAGCTCTGCTTTATGACCTCACTTGGAAGGATGTGATGTATATCTTGGGACAAACGCTGACTCCCAAGTCAAAGACTCGAGTTTTGGGGAAAAGCAGTTGCTTATGGAGATGAATGGCCTTGGTAATGAATCAGTAGGGAAGAGGGAGGAACAAGGATAGCAGCCCTCCCCACTGGGAATCAGGCGGCGGTCCCAACTATAGAACCAGACTGGGACTACAACACAGCTAAAGGAAGATGGGATCAGAGTCATTTTGTTAGATGTATTCTTGAAGGACTTAGGCAGGCGTGTTCTAAGCCTTTAAACTATGGCAAATTGGCAGATATGGAACAGGAGGAGAAGGAAGCTCCTGGTAAATTCCTAGATAGAATGAGAGAAGGCTCTTCGCAGATTCACTGAGATTGATCCTGAAAGTGAAGAGGGAAAAAGTGATCTTAAAGAATAGATTTCTCACTCAGTAGGCTCTAGATATCCGCCGTAAGCTATTAAACAGGCGTATGGACCAAATCAGTCTTAGATACTCTGTTACAACTGGCTCAGACAGTCTATTATGATAGGGAATATGAGGAAAAGAAAGAAAGGCAAAAAATTACAAAGGAAAGGCTGAAGCCTTCGCCATAGCCATGAAAAACGTTCTTAAACAGCCTGAGAAAACTGCCAGAGGGGCCCAGGTGAAAAGGGATGGGCTTGCTATTACTGTGGAAAGGAGGGGCGCCTCAAGCGGATGCCCTCAGGCATCTAAGCCGCCCCCGGCTCCATGTCAGGTCTGCAAAGGACCACACTGGAAGAGAGACTGCCCCCAGAAGCGTAGGTCTCCAGGGTCGGACTCTCAAGACAATCAGGACTGAAGGCGCCCCGGGGGTCCCCACACAAGGCTCCCGTCCTAATAACACCTGAGGAACCCTGGGTATTAATAATTGTGGGAGGCCAATCCATCGATTTCCTTTTAGATACTGGGGCAACTTATTCTGTGCTTACTGAAGCCCCTGGCCCACTTTCTTCCCGATCCGCTTCCGTAATGGGGACAGTCTGGACGAGCCAAAGGTATTATTTCAGTTATTCTTTATCTTGCAACTGGGATTCTGTGCTGTTTCACACGAGTTTCTCATCGTGCCAAAATCTCCCTCACCCTTTTGGGAAGGGATATACTGAGCAAGGTCCATGCCTCTGTTTTCATGAATATGGAGCCCTCCCTTTCTCTCCCTTTGGTTGAACAAAATGTAAATCTAGAGTATGGGCTGATGGAAAATCTGTGGGTCGAGCACAAAAATGCTATTCCTGTAGTTGTTAAGCTCAAAGACCCACCCGTATTTCACATAAGAAGCAGTATCCACCTGAAACCTGAAGTTAGGAAGGGTTAGAACCCATCATCGAAAATTTAAAGGAGCAGGGACTATTAATTCCCTGTAACAGTCCTTGCAACACTCCTATTTTGGGTATAAAGAAATCGAATGGTAAATGGAGACTAGTTCAAGATTACGAATAATAAATGAGGCTGTAGTTCCTTTACACCCCGTGGTGCCTAATCCTTATACTCTATTGTCTGAAATTCCTGAACGGGCCAAATATTTCTCAGTAATTGAGTTTAAAGGATGCCTTCTATTCAGTGCCTTTGGCGGAAGAAAGTTAATTTCTATTTGCCTTTGAAGACCCTACACAGCCAGCTTCTCAGTTAACCTGGACAGTTTCTGTCCCCAGGCATTTCGGTGACAGTCCTCACTTATTCGTACAAAGTTTGTCACGGGATCTACAAAACTTTAATAGCTCTGAAGCAGTGGTGTTACAATATGTAGATGATATTTTGCTCTGTGCTGAGGACAGAGGACGCTTGTTCGCAAGCCTCAGAAGATTTCTTAAACTTTCTGGCAGGCTGTGGTTACAAGGCATCAAGAGAAAAGGCTCAGCGTTTGTCAACAATTGGTTAGATATATGGGCCTAATCATATCAGAAGGGACTAGGGCCATCGGCTTGAGACAATTAAACCATACTAAATCATCCCCTACCCTAGACTTTAAGACAATTGAGTGGATTTTGGGAATCACAGGTTACTGTCACATTTGGATTCCAGGTTATGTGGAATTTGCCGGCCTTTATATAAACTTCTAGCGATGAAACTCAGAGGCCCAAACCGACAAACTGGTTTGGTCTCCAGAAACTCAAAAGGCTTTTAAGATTCTTCAGACTGCTCTCCTGCAAGCTCCAGCTCTGAGCTTGCCCACAGGGTCAGAATTTAATTTGTTTGTCATGATAGAAAAGGTGTGGCATTGGGAGTTTTGACACAACCCCGAGGGCCTCACCAGCAACCTGTTGCTATCTAAGCAGAGAATTAGATGTAATTTCACGTGGGTGGCCCCACCGCCTAAGAGTAATTGGGGCAGCGGCTTTATTAGCACCTGAAGCTTTAAAAATAATTAATGGATGAAAGCTTACTGTACTGACTTCTCATGATGTGAATGGAATCTTAAATTCTAAGGTTAATATTTGGATGACAGACAGTAGGCTTCTTAGTATCAGTCATTGTTGTTAGAAGGACCAGTAACTAAGCTTAAAGTTTGTGGAAATTTAAATCCTGCCACGTTCCTTCCTGAGAAGGAAAATGAAACACCTGATCACGATTGTTCTCAATTCCTAACTTTAAACTATGCAGCTCTGGAGGATCTAAAGGATACCCCATTAGCCAATCCTGACATGGAAATATTTACAGATGGCAGTTCTTTTGTTCAGGATGGAAAGCATAAAGCAGGTTACGCCGTGGTGACTGCTGAACAGGTTTTGGAAGCAAAATCTCTCCCCC
The DNA here is from genome assembly GCF_019923935.1 of Bubalus bubalis. Taxonomy (NCBI): domain Eukaryota; kingdom Metazoa; phylum Chordata; class Mammalia; order Artiodactyla; family Bovidae; genus Bubalus; species Bubalus bubalis. Next base: position 1,841,494 of record NC_059172.1, read on the forward strand.
CAGGGAACCAGTGCTCAGTTAGCGGAGCCTGTGGCCCTGACCCGAGCTCTAAAGTTAAGCAAAGGGCAGCGGGTAAATATCTACACAGATTCTAAGTATGCTTATTTGACTTTACATGCTCATGCTGCAATGTGGAAGGAGAGACAGTTTAAAACAAGCAACAGGAGAACCTATTAAGCATTTCAGAGAGATCGAGAGACTTTTAACTGCTATATATTGTCCTAAAGAAGTAGCTGTTATGCACTGCAAAGGGCACAGCAGGGATGGGAGGTAAAATAGCCAAAGGTAATCAGCTGGCTGACTGTCAAGCCAGAAAAGTGGCACTTTACGAAACCCCTTCACTACAGACGCCTTTGATCTGGACAGGTCCTGTGGAACAGGAAAAACCACAATATACTGAGAAAGAATTAGAAAGATGTGAGAAACGAGGAGCAAAGATTACTGATAAAGGATGGTTACAGTCCAAGGATGGACGATTAATAATTCCTGAAAATGCTCAGTGGAAAATTCTTAAGGGTTTACATCAGAGTTTTCATTTGGGTGCCGAGAGTACTACCAGGATGGTTTCTCGTTTGTTTGAAGGTAAAATGTAATGAAAACTTTAAAGGATATATCAAAAGGTGTGAGATTTGTCAAAAAAATAACCCAAAGACTGAAAAGCTAGCAAATCTGGATTACAACGAAGTGGGAAGTATCTGGAGAGGATTGGGGAAAATGATTTTTACTCATATGCCAAAAGCTAATGGATATTCCGAGCTCGGAAGTAGTTATGGAACGAGAACGATGCCCCTTTTTCCTAGGCAACATAATTCTCCTAAAAGAAAAGGGGGGAATGAGAGAGTCAGTTCCTAGGCAGGTTGATAGGATGTCTAGGGGTCCCCAAGGAGAGAGAGGTCTGGAATTCTCAAGGAGGAAGAAAGGACAAACTTTTTTTCTTTCTCCACATTCCTTAGGATTATATAACAATAATGTATCCTGCCTAAGGACAGTCTTTGGATTCAACCTTCTGTTATCTTAAGTGTAAATTATGGGAGTAGACCTGGTCTTTACTAGGATGTATCTTGCCTGAGGACAGTGTTATCTTAAAATGTAAATTAGGGAGTAGGTCTGATGAGGTCTTTTACAACCTCCAGACATTCTTTGGAGTATATAACTTCATTGCTAACACCAGCAAGGCGGGTACTCTTTCTGCCCTTTCTGATGCCTATGTCAGAAGCTTGCTCTATCTCCTTTATACTTTAATAAAACTTTATTACACAAAAGCTCCTGAGCAATCAAGCCTCGTCTCTGGCCCCAGATTGAATTCTTCTCCTCCGGGGGCCAGGAATCCCGGTGTATTCGCGTGATTCAACAACAACTTTTCAGTGGTCTTAATCCTTTTCCCCACAAGTTTGTGGAATGAACATTGACAGTGCAGAAACCTACAAGGGAAGAACCTTTGTATTCTATTACAAGTTACTCACTAAAGCAGTAGCTACTACCTTAAGCTTCAATTGTATCTCTGGGAATGAGAGATGGGCATTAAGTATAATTTGCATAATTCCCTATTATCTCTGCCTCCCAGATAAGGAGCATCAAGCTAAAATACTTTTGTTAGCTCACAGGAAACATCCTGACCAGACCCACCTGTGAATCACGGAAGGAAGGAAGACATGAACAAGTCCCATCCAGAGGCTGACCCAAACTAGGAAATGTTTTATTTTAATCCCTCCCCTTTAAGTAGTAAGAAGCTTGAGTTCTAACTCAGCCAAGACGGTTCTCTGGGACGCAAGCAGCTGTCGCTTTGGCCTGCCGGCCTTTGAAAAGTCACCGTTCCTTGCCAGGCCTTTGAATAGTCAACGTTCCTTTACTAGACTACGGAGCTGCAAGCAGTATAAGACTGGACTCACTGACACTACTGTCTTCCCGACCTCGTGCACCTCTGAAAGCAGCCACTGTTTGCACCTATGTTTCCCTACGTGTCAAACGTGCTTTTCCTGTGGCTTCCTTTAAGGTTCTCTGTCTATCCGGGATTTTTTAATCGTTTAATTATGATATGTCTGGGGAGTGGTTCTCCTTCTGTTTATTCCGTTTGAGGTTTACCGAACTATCCTAAAGGTGAGGGTGGGGGTGGGGGGTACTTTCTAGGCCCTTTAAGTCTTTCCAAGTTAGTAATTCTTATGGTTAAAAAAAGAGCTCTGATTCTCTACATCAAGTTCAAACAGTGGCCGTCTCTTGCTTTTTGCCGCAGGTATTCATGAAAACGGCTGGAGCGCACCAGGCGTTGCCTGTAGAAATCCTGCCTCCAGGATCTCACAGTTCAGAGTTGCTGAGGACTGGGGGGATTGGAAGGACCTCTGGGATCAGAAAGCAGCTCAGACCTCTGGAAAAAAAATGAGCCTCAGGGGGGCACTCTGCCAAACCACGGGACCTGGGAGGAGGGACTCCCCACACCCAGCCGCTGAAGCGCAGCTTGGTACGTGGGTTCAGTTAAGACTCTCAGCTCAGCAGGTTGGGGATCAGGACCAATAGGCACACTTTTCAAGACCACAGTAGCCAGAAGATACGTGTCATCTTCTGGAATGATCTTCTGCCTCTTGTTTCTGGGGGGATCTCCGCAGAGACTGAGTGGAAGACAGTGTCACAGGTAAGAGCCAAGGAGGATCACTGCTCTGAGACGCCTCGGCCCCTGTCTCCTCACTGAAGCGGATGAACCAAAACGCTGCTGTTGGATGCGGATAAAGAATTTCTGAGTGCTGAGAGTTATGCCAGGCGAAAAGGAAGTAGTTCCCTTTGAGAAATCTGTATCAGGCATGTACCATGTACGGGGTAGTGTCCTGATTCTGTAAGAACTTTTCCCTGGATAAAGACAGGCTTTTGTTCTGAATTGGTACGTAAACGTGGCGTGATTTGGAAACTTCCTGTTAATAGCTGGCGTGCCAGAAAAGGTAACAGCTTCTAGGAAGAAGTATGTGGGTTTGGGTGATATTTATGGAACAGTTTGTAGACATACTATGCAAACATGATCTTATTCAATTCCCTAGAAACATTATATGGTAGTCAGATTTTTTTCCCCCCTTGGATAAATGATGGCCAGGGAAATTAAGTGCCCTTCTTAAAGTTTCCAAAAGACGAGGTAGACTGTAGTCAACAGACTACAATCCAGATGAGATTAGTATTAATTTAAAACCATAAAAAAGAAATGTAATTTTTAAAATCTCAGTTATAATGCTCCTATATAATTGGTGTTTCCTTCTAAATTTTTATCACCTGTGATTTATGTAAATATGCACACAAAAAGGCCTCTAGTTATTTTTGCAGTGTCATGTCCCTCCTTTTCATGTTCATCTTGAAGACTTTCTCACATGGCAACATATAACCTTCATGTTAAAATGGGTTTTAGAGTAGTAAAAGAATGATAGGTCATATTTACATGAATTATATGTATAGCAGGACACTGAGATTGTGTCCTGTACATGCCTGTGAGTTAATATTGTATTGCTTTCAAACTTTTTCAGAGTCTTTTTCTTCATTTGAACTGTTTTCTTTGGATAAATTCCCAGTACTGGAATGGCTTTGTCAAAGGTTTCAACACTGTGCTTCCCAGGGCTTTGGCTGTTATCAAGCCTGGCACCCCCTAAAATGAATCTCCTCAGTTTTAGTCAACTGCAGTTATTGAACATTACATTTGTGTTCATTTTGTGTGTGTGTGTGTGTGTGCATATATGCAAGTGCAAAAGTTTTCCCAAATGTACTTGTCAGAACTTTAGTATTCTATCCCAGTAATCTGGCATCAAATTCAACTTTTCTTATTCTCATGCAAGTCTTTTTGTGAAATGCTCCTAGCTAATGTCTGAATGGGCTTCCCAGGTGGCATGAATGGTAAGAGCCCCTCTTGCTAATGCAGGAGACATAAGAGACAGGAGTTCAATCCCTGGGTCAGGAAGTCCCCTGGGGGAGGGCATGGCAACCCACTCCAGTATTCTTGCTTAGAGAATCCCTGGACAGAGGAGCCTGGTGGGCTACAGTCCATAAGGATTGCAAGAGTTGGACACAACTGAAGCAACTCAGCACACATGCGATGTCTGATTAATGTTTAGAAATGATACACTTCTACTGTCTTGATATTTTCCAAGATATGGCACAGGTACTTCTATTCTAGTCTGAGCCTTTTTTTCAAAGAAACATCTGGTAGGAATGGCCCAAGCCCAGAATGTAGTTGGTTCTTCTACTGACACCTGTTGAATGAAAGAATGAGTCTTTTCCCTTAGTAATCCCAGAGTGACTAAAGAGATGATTGGTTTATGCAAGCATGTCATACATTAAATCAATAAACACTGAGTTCTTGCTGTGTGCCCAACAGTGTAATAAACATTGAGAATAATAGAATAAATGATTTAAGATCCTGCCCAGAGGACTGATAAGCTAGAGGGCTGTAACAAGTTTTGATTGAAATGTGTACATAATCTTTGGGGGGTACAGAAAAGAGAGTGATCTGTTCCGTTTGGATTGAGGAACTAAAGGGAGTCAATAGAAAAGGGAAATTTGAGTAAGACTTTGAAACGGGAACAAAAGCTGGATTTTGAAGGTCTTCTGGTATTAGGGCCTAAATAAAATGAAAACAGTCCAGAGTTGTTAAACCAGATACTGAGTTAAAGAAATATTCTGTGGTCCTGTGTGGAAAAGAAGGACAACAGAGGAGACTAGCACACTTCACTTATAGTAAAGAAAACATATATTTACAGGACTTAAGTGATTCCTACCAGCCTCAGTGACTGCCCACAGCAACTACAATCAAGATACAAAGACCACTTCAAAAAATTAACCTAGAATGGATTAAAGGCTTAAATGTATTAAGACCTGAAATCATAAAACTCCTAGAAGAAAACATGGTATGGGGTGGGAGGGGAACTTGACCATGGTCTTGGCAATGATTTTTTTGGATATGGCAACAAAAGCTCAAGTATTGAAAGCAGAGAATAAACACGTGGGGCTATATCAAACTAAAAATTTCTGTACAGCAAAAGAATCAACAAAATGAACAATCTATAGAATAGGAGAAAACATTTGCAAACCATTAAGGGGTTAATATTCCCCTGTCCCAGGTGACAGACAGGCTGAAGGTAGACCCAGGGGAGAGAGAAGCACTTCCAGCCCAGCTACTACCTTATATTTTGAGTTACTGTGCCATGTCCAACTTTGTGCAACCTGCCAGGCTCCTCTGTCCATGGGATTTTCCTGCAGAAATACTGGAGTAGTTGCTATTTCCTCCTCCAAGGGATCTTCCTGACCCAGGGATCGAACCAACATCTCCTGAGTCTCCTGCATTAGCAGGTGGATTCTTTATCACTGAGCCACCTGGGAATCCCTGAAGTTAGCTGCAAAATGCCCGCTGCTTTAATTTTGCTCTCCGGGTTTTCCACTGGGAAATATTGAGGGCAGGAGGAGAAGGAGGCAACAGAGGATGAGATGATTGGATGGCATCACCGACTCAATGGACATGAGTTTGACCAAACTCCAGGAGATAGTAAGGGACAGGGAAACCTGGCGTACTGCAGTCCACTGGGTCACAAAGAGTCGGACACAACTGAGCAACTGAACAACAGCACCCAGGTTTTCCATAGGAGTCTCTCCATGCTGTGCTGTGCTTAGTCACTCAGTCGTGTCCAACTCTTTGTGACCCCATGGACTGTAGTCTGCCAGGCACCTCTGTCTATGGGGATTCTCCAGCCAAGAATACTGGACTGGGTTGCCATGCCTTCCTCCAGAGGATCTTCCCAACCCAGGGATTGAACCCAGGTCTCCCGCATTGCAGGTGGATTTGTTACCAACTGAGCCACCAGGGATGCCCAAGAATACTAGAGTGGGTAGTCTATCCCTTCTCCAGGGAATCTTCCCAACCCAGGAATCAAACTGGGGTCTCCTGCATTGCAGACAGATTCTCTATCAGCTGAGCTACCAGAGAATCTCTGTGGTCCGCCCTAAGTGGAAACATAAAGGGAAGGGAATTCTGGGAAATGTAGTTCAGCCTAGCTTAGGTGACACCTCATTTGTTGAATACATTAAGTTCTCAATAAATATTAACACTTACTGAGTGATTGAATAAGTGAATGACTCATAGATGAATAAAGCAATACTTAGGTTTCCAGTCTAGTCACAAAAGTCTATTTAAAATATAATGAAACCATACCAAAAAAGCATTAAATAAAAAATCAAAGCCAGACTTTGGTAAGGAGAGACTTTATTTGAAAGGATTATTTCAAGAGGGAAAAGGAGTGCTGAAATAGGAAGAGGGTATTATTTCAACAGAAGAACTCTCAGATGGTAAGATCTACAAACATCTGAAAGGCCAGGCAGAAAGGGGTTATTTCATGGAAAGGAGTCAGCAAAGTTTCATGGAGGATCATTCTGAATGCCAGTGTTGGCTTGAGCTGAGGGTGGATCACAGCCAGAGGACTCTGTGCAGGAGAGAAGACGGATTAATGTTTTGTCAAGCCAATAACCTTTGTTAAGCTGTTAGAACACTTTGTTGCGATTGTTAAGCTGGGATAAACCATCCACCTAACCATGGAGGAAAGGAGAGTAAACAGAAAGAATCCAGTTCTTATGCCCTTTTAATGGGGTTGTTTGGCTTTTGGTTTGTTTGAAGTTTTTTTTATGTTGACTTCTATGAGCTGTTGAAGAGGGGGAGTTTGAAGGATTAGTAGCCTTGTCACAGACAACATGACGGTTATGATGAGTCTTAAGCCCAATGGGAGAAGGGCAATTCCTTGCAGGAAGACACTCAGAAACATGAAGGGAGTGGCGGGTTTTTTGTTCTGTTTTGCTTTTTAACCATTGCTGTTTCCCAGGAAACAGGGACTTGGGCATCTTTGTGTGTCTTCCAGCACTTCTCATTCCTTGTCTGTCGATCCTCTCTTAGGTTAAGGGACCTGCCAAGATGTTCCATTTACAAGGCCCACAACTGCTGCAGATGTTAGAGAAATCCTTGAGGAAGAGTCTCCCTGAGTCCTTAAAGGTGAGAGTGGAGCATTCTTAAGGGGAAAAGGGCTAGGGATGGCTTGAGGGAAGGTGGGAAAGAGAACAAGGAAACCCTGAGCACTACTCTGTGCCAAGCTCACCCATCTGGCTGCTCGTTTGGTTTACCTCACCTATCTGCAAGACAGCTATGTCATGTCTGTAGAACCAAAGGGGAAAGGCAGGCTCAGTCATATGACTTGACCAAGATCATGCCAGCGGTGAGTGGCAGGGCTATGATTTGAACCCATTGTGATCTTTGTTGTGTGATGACGCCAAACCTTTCCCTCGTGCCCTTCAGCTCATGTTATGTAACTCTGGAAGTTTTTTTTTTTTTTTTTTTTCCCAGAATTGGCAAAGTCAATGTTTATTCTTAGCAAACAATCAAGTGCCTGGTGAAGAGCTATCCATTATGGTTCTTCTTTGTAATTAATAATTGGTCAAATTCTGTTTTTTGTCAAACCCCAAGGATTATGTTTAACTTTGAATGAGACAGAAATTGTGTTTAAGGAATGATCTTGTACCTTAGAGAAGTGGAAGTGTTTTTCTTGCAATAATATATATTACAAGGGAGTAGGCTATTACTAGAGATAAAGACTGCCACTATTATGATACAGGAATCAATTCACCAAGAAGATGTAAGAAAACCTGAAATGCATAAACCTGGGAACAGAGGCTCAAAGGACACGAGACAGAAACTGAGAACCCTGAAAGAAGAAATTGGGAAGCACACAGGCATGAAGAGCTCAGCACTTCTCGCTCAGTGATTTGTAGAAAAGGCAGAAAACCTATAAATACATATGTGAACTTATTGTATATGAAATACTATGAACCAGCTTGAATAAATTGCCATTTATAGAATACTTTCCACAGCCATGGCAGGGTACATACTATTTTCAAGTGCACATGGAATGTTTAGCAAAATAGACCATATTTTTTAAAATTTTAGAAGAATTGAAATATAGCAAGTATGTTCTTGAACAATATAGAATTAAACTAAAAAAAAAAAAGCCCTGAAAGATATCTAGAAATACCTGAATTTCTAAAAGTATACAACACACTTCTAAATAAGTCATGTTTAAATTTACAAGGAAAATTAGAAAACATTTTAGTTGAATGAAAACAAAAATACAATATATGAAAAGCTTTGGAATGCAACTAAAGCAGTTGGTAACTGAGAAACAGATAGCATTAAGTGCTTATACTAAAAAAGAATAACAGTCTAGGGACTTCTCTGGCAGTCCAATAGTTAAGACTTGGCACTTCCAGTGAAAACAATTTTCAATACTAAGTCCATACATTTCAATTTGTATATTCTGTGAAAAGCATGAATTACCAAAGGTCACTGAAGAAGAAATACGCAACCTGAATTGCCCTCTATCCATTGGAGAAATTGACTTTGTAGTTTAAAACCTTCCAACAAAGAAAATTCCATGCTCAGATATTGTCAGTGGCAATTTCTACCACACACGTAAGGAAAAAAATATCACTTCCACAAAAACCCTTGCAGAATAGAGCAGAGGAGAAAACACTTCCCAAATCATTTTATGAGTCCAGAATTACCCTGACACCAAAATGAAAACTACAGAACAATATTCTTTGTGAACAGAGATATCCATTAACAAAATAATATCAAGTCAAATCCATCAACATATCAAAAGGATAATACATCATAACCAAGGGAAGTTCATCTTGGAAAGGCAAGGCAGATTCAACATTCAGAAATCAATCAGTTCAATTCACTGTTATCAACAGACTGGAGAAAAGCCATAGATCTTCTCTCAGTAGATGCAGAAAAATGTTTGACAGAATGTAATGTTTCTGATAAAAATAAAACTCTCAGCAAACTAGAAATAGGAGGGAATTTCTTCAACCTGATAAACGTGTACTGGAAAAATCTATACCTAAGAATAAACTAAATAGTGAAAGATTTAATATTCTTGCTAAGGTCAGTAGCAAGGGAAAGATATTCATTCCCACCAGTCCCAGTGGGAATGGTACTAGATATACTAATCAGCACAATAAGACAAGAAAAAGAAATAAGAGAAATACATATTGGAAAAAAATAAAGTAGTGTTTATTCACAGCTGGTATAATTGTCTAATGAGAAAAATCTTAAGGAATCTACCAAAATCCCAAAGCTCCTAGATGTACAATTAGGTTTAGCAAAGGCCTTAGGGTGAACATACAAAATACAAAAATTGGTTTTCCATGTACTAGCAATGGACAATTGGAATTAAAAATCAATACAATTTATAAGTTAGACAAAAACAGTAGACAACAACAACAAAAAACCTTAAGTATAAACTCTGTTAGCATACAGGGCTTGTCTGGAAAATAAACGCTTTTCCTTTTATTGATGAATCACAGCTCCAGACTTCTCAGGGCAGCATGAATATGACATAGAATTTAGTAGAGTTAATTATACTGATCATGCTGATGGGAAACCTGAAAGGAATAGCATCGTATTATATCCTTTTTTGGTCAGGGGTTTGGGGGGAGCTTCCCTTGTAGACCAGCTGGTAAAGAATCTGCCTGCAGTGCAGGAGACCTGGGTTCCATCCCTGGGTGGGAAGACCCCCTGGAGAAGGGAACGGCTACTCCTCGAGTATTCTGGCCTGGAGAGTCCCATGAGCTCTATAGTCCATGGGGTGGCAAAGCACCGAACGCATCTTCTCCTTGGTGCCCTGACACTGTGTTTAGGGGTCATGTGTAGGCTGGGCCAGGGGTGCTTAGTGTAGCCCAGAGGCATGCTACACTGAGGGGTAGGGTAGGCAGCTCTTGAGAGGAACAAGGTCAGGAGTCAGACGGCTTTGATCCCACAAATTCATTGTTTTCTGGGTAACACTGCAAAAATCTCAGTGCTCTTGCATGTAAAATGAGTAAAACCAGAAAGTAAATACTCTTGGTAGACACTCCTCAACCTTGAACAGGGTTGTGTGTGTGTGAGTCGCTCAGCGAGTCTGACTCTTTGAGACCATGGACTGTAGCCTGCCAGCCTCCACTGTCCATGGGATTCTGCAGGCAAGAATACTGGAGTGGGTTGCCATTTCCTTCTCCAAGGAATCTTCCCGCCCCAGGGATCAAACGCAGGTCTCCCACTTTGCAGGCAGATGTTTCATCAGTTGAAACACCAGGGAAGCCCTAAGCAGGGTTATCATTACCTTGCAGAGATGTTTGGAGGGTTAACTAAGATATAATAAAATTAATAGCCAATACTTCTTGCTGCTGCTGCTGCTGCTGCAAGTCGCTTCAGTCGTGTCCGACTCTGTGCGACCTCATAGACGGCAGCCCACCAGGCTCCCCCATCCCTGGGATTCTCCAGGCAAGAACACTGGAGTGGGTTGCCATTTCCTTCTCCAATGCATGAAAGTGAAAAGTGAAAGTGAAGTCACTCAGTCGTGTCCGACTTTTACTGATCCCATGGACTGCAGCCTACCAGGCTCCTCCGTCCATGGGATTTTCCAGGCAAGAGTACTGGAGTAGGGTGCCACAACACTTGCCAAATATCAGGAACTACACCATGTATTCAATATAACCTCAAAAGTATTTTTTCAGGAGGAGGAGGGGAAGGAACTAAATCAGTTAGGTGCCTGAATTAATTTTCTCTTTACTGGAAAATTTTTCCAAGTCTACTTGGAAAATTTTTCAAGTTAAATTGTTTTCTTTTATGCTGTATGTCTGGGGTTTGAATTGTTATTTACTTTTTGTGTTAAGTGGATCCCAAACTTTTTCGAGAAAATCTTTGCATGACTAGTCTTAGCCCAACTCTACTGTAAGGCAAAGTAACTCTCAATATGAGATCCTCAGTTTTAATGAGGTTCTTTTCCTCTCTACTCACCTGATTCTTTGATGACATAGCTTTTTCCCCAGAAGCAGAAATCTAGGATATTTGTAAAATTTATTCTTGTTACAAATGTATGACCTAAAACTCATTGACTAGTTGCTAATAAGTCTCAGGTGAGAGAAAAATCTGGGTATTGCAGCCTGAAGGACTGCCCACCTATCTCCCAAGCAGAGGAAACTATGTGGGTTTAGCTCGCCTGTAGCTTCGGTCCCTTCCGTTTGCAGTGGCTGCCTGAGTCACTATGTTCCGGTTAAATGACACTATCACGGGCACAGAAACGTGTATATAAATGCCACTGGTTCCAAACGTCATGTGGAAAAGCATGTATTTTATTTTCCTTAAAGCTGCATTTAATTTCTATATTGAGCATCTGCTAACGGCAGAAATTTAATTTATAAAAACTCAGTAAAGTCAAAGTTTGAAAGACAAAGTCAAAGTTTGCCTCCTCCTCTTTCGCTTTAGTCTGACATGAACATTTCATGGCAAGAGTAGGGAAGCACAGGGTGAGAGGTGGTCCTTTGCCTGAAATAGTCACCATTCCGTCGGCCCTGGTCTTTGGCATTCTTCCATGCCTTCTGCTAAGGCATCTTGTTTCAATGCATCCAGGTCCTAAGGTCCACCCTGGTATGGATTGCTGTTTTTCCTCTCCCCACAACCATGTGGCTCATTCCAGTTTGGACAATCTCTTTCTCGGGCTCTTCAATGTTTTGAGGGCACCAATGTTTGAACAGATGGTTGCAAAGATTTAAAAAATTGCCCAATAAGTGTTGCCCTTGGACCTTGGCCACCAAAGCTTGTGTTGTTAACACCATGCTCTGTCTCTACTTTTTACATAGATGGGAATTCATTTAACCTTTATGGAAGGTGATTCAGAGACGTGTGCAAGAAAAATAAAATATTTAAACAACAGTTGGTGTTTGACCCAGAAATTCCCCTTCTAGAATTTGTAATATCAGACATATTTGCAAAGATTTATGCAAAAGCAATTTTCATTGAAAAGTAAACTCTTAAAGATTAGAAAACACTGAAATGATGAGCATTAAGACAGTAAAATTGAAGTAGTCCTTCCATATAATGGATATTATGCAGCCATTAAAATGATTATATAGATTTCTGTTTATTGATGTGGAAACAAGCTCATAGTATAGTGTGTATGTGTATGTGGGGGGGGGAACAGATGTTAAATTAATATGTATTAGGTAATTGATTTCATGTTTAAGAACTGTATGTGTGTGTGTTAGTCACTCAGTCGTGTCCAACTCTTTGTGACCTCGTGGACTGTAGCCCACCAGGCTTCTCTGCCCATGGAATTTTCCAGGCAAGAATACTGGAGTGGGTTGCCATTCCCTTCTCCAGGGGATTTTCCTGAGCCAGGGATTGAACCCCGGTCTCTTGCGTTGAAGGCAGTTTCTTTAGTTTCCCTGACTGAGCCATCAGGGAACCCTGAAAACTATGTGTGTGTGTAAATAAATGGAATAAAATGGAAAGATATAACACTAAATTCTACAATGTGTTAGTAGATGATTTTAATTTATTCATTTTATTTATCTGGATTTTAAAATATACTAATAAAATTTTTTATCTTCCCTGGTGGCTCAGATAGTAAAGAATCTGCCTTCAAGGCAGAGATCTGGGTTCTATTCCTGGGTTGGGAAGATCCCCTGGAGAAGGAAATGGAAACCCACTCCAGTATTCTTGCCTGGAGAATCCCATGGACAGAGGAGCCTGGCAGGCTACAGTCCATGGGGTCAAAAACAGCTGGACATGACTGAGCAACTAACACACATACACACAATATAATGTTCTCACTGTTTGACCCCAAAGTCTATTTCCATTTGGAGTAATAAAGTAGAACCTGAAGACCAAAATAAAGGCCCTATTAGGTACTTAACCTGATTTCATAGAAATAAGCCTTGTCCTGATCAAACAGGGTGCTTCACCATCCCTTCCTGATAAGCTGACCCTCTCACTTTCTCGGGATATGGCAGGTTTACGGGACCGTCTTCCACATGAACCAGGGAAACCCATTCAATCTAAAGGCCCTGGTGGACAAGTGGCCTGATTTTAAGACAGTGGTTATCCGCCCTCAGGAGCAGGTAAGGGGCCAGGGGCAGAAGGAATGTGCGTCTGTGTTTGTATTCGCTATGTGCCCACCAGGTGCCCGGCAATGTGGTAGACCCTGTGGATACAGAAACGAAATGCAGTGACAGTGAACAGGCCCCCGTGCTCAAGAACCTCCGAGTCTGGAGGGAAGCAGACAAGCAAAGCAAATACAGCAAGGTGTGACAAGGTACAATAAGTATGGGAGAAACAGGAGTAGCGCTGGCCAAGAGACGGTTAGGCTACAGAGGTCAGGATGCGGGGCAAGGACCAGAGAGCTTTCACGGAAGACGTTTTGCCAAAAGGGAATTTTGAAGAATAATAGGTTTTTGACAGGTTGACAAGAACAGAGGTTGCGTTCTAAGCAGCGAAAGGAACACCCCAACATGTGTGAAGGTAAATATGACAACGTTGTGTGCGAAGCCGCTTCGGTCGTGTCTGACTCTCTGCGACCCCATGGATGGCAGCCCACCAGGCTCCTCTGTCCATGGGATTCTCCAGGCAAGAACGCTGGAGTAGGTTGCCATTTCCTACTCCAATGATAACATTAGGGAAATAAAAAGAACAGATTATGATGCTTGTATTTCAGAATATATTTTCAGTACTAGACTTTTAAAAATCAGACTAAGTTGTTAATCTGTTTCAAATATAAATATGTTATCAGATCAGATCAGATCAGTCGCTCAGTCATGTCTGACTCTTTGGGACCCCGTGAATCACAGCACGCCAGGCCTCCCTGTCCATCACCAACTCCCGGAGTTCACTGAGACTCACATCCATCGAGTCAGTAATGCCATCCAGCCATCTCATCCTCTGTCGTCCCCTTCTCCTCTTGCCCCCAATCCCTCTCAGCATCAGAGTCTTTTCCAGTGAGTCAACTGTTCCCATGAGGTGGCCAAAGTACTGGAGTTTCAGCTTTAGCATCATTCCTTCCAAAGAAATCCCAGGGCTGATCTCCTTCAGAATGGACTGGTTGGATCTCCTTGCAGTCCAAGGCACACCACAGTTCAAAAGCATCAATTCTTCGGTGCTCAGCCTTCTTCACATCCAACTCTCACATCCATACATGACCACAGGAAAAACCATAGCCTTGACTAGACAGACCTTTGTTGGCAAAGTAATGTCTCTGCTTTTGAATATGCTATCTAGGTTGGTCATAACTTTCTTTCTAAGCATATTGAAAATGAAGTATAAAAATTCCCACATCAAAAATATGTAACTGTATAATATCATTTGATGAATTATTTGCAAGTAAAATTTAAATGTATAGTGATTTTTTTTAAGTACCAAATTAAACAGAATACAAAAGTAAAGATACTTTAATTATTGAAATCTAAAAAGGGAATAATATTCACTTTTTAATGCAATCTTTAAAAAACAGATTGTTCATGGTATTAATCGGAAGGGCATTTCTGGGCAACAATTTCCAGCTATTCCTCCCTTGTTGGGTAGTTGTTCTTTGATTTCTTCCTTCAGCTTCAAAATAATCTCATCATCTTTTATTTGTTAATTTTGAGACAATATTTTTGAGCAAATTTTGTTTTAGCTTTTTTGGAAATATGAATTTTTTTTAAACAGTGCATTGCAGTTTACATTTTTAAGGCATCCTGGGTCTTCATTCTGTACAGCTTTATCACATGTGAGAATTCTAATGCAAGGTTACCTGTGTCCATTTCAATATTGTCCTCATAATCCATTTGTTCTAAGACTCTTTGAAACAGAGTAACATTTACTCTTGCAACTGAAGCTTGTCTTTAACAAAATTTCATTCTTTCTCCTGAGGATTGCAAAATCACTGAAGAATGCACTCTAAACTGGTAAGTGTTTGGTTGATTTGAAATTGTCATGCAACAGAAAAATACCTTCATCAAGTTTTTCTTACTTGTAAGTGGAATCATTCATTAAATCCCTGACTTAGTCATATGGTGAAAATGATTCAGAAATGATAATAGCACACCAAGAAGAATAGCGATATTTAGTTTGTAAAATAGCACTGTATACTGAAATACCAAACAAGTATTCCAATCACTGGATATGATCAGTTTGGTTTATTTATATTACCCAACCACACAGGAGATGGCAGATGACTTTGATCATTATACCAACACCTACCAAATCTATTCCAAGGATCTCAACAACTGTCAAGAGTCCCTTACCACATTAGATGTCATCAACTGGAAACAACGTTTGCAGATCCAAAGTATGTAAGGGCTCTGTGATCTTCCCACTGAGGGGACTGCTCATATCTATACCTGGAGCATCACTTTATCCTGAGTACATCCCCTACAATCAGTATTTCCTACTAGACCCCAGACACTCAGCTTGATGGTGACACCCTGTGTCAGCTAACACCATCTCTTCAGTGGAGTTGAATTCAAACATTGCAAACTAGAGGGTTCTTTTAAGAACATGTGAGAAATGTAAGTTCTTGTTAGATGAGGATTCCTGATATGTTTTGCAGACATATTGAAGGTCCCTTAGGGTGACTGGGTGTGAGAGCTGATCTACCCCTCTGGCCTTCTTATTGTTTGTTGTTTAGTTGCTAAACCGTGTCCAACTCTGCAATCTCAGGGACTGCAGCCCACCAGGCTCCTCTGTCCATGAGATTTTCCAGGCAAGAATATTGGAACGGGTTGCATTTCCTTCTCCAGGGGATCCTCCCGACCCAGGGATCGAACCTGCGGCTCTTGTGTCTCCTGCACTGGCAGGTGGACTCTTTGCCACTGAGCCACAATTGGAATGATAAGTCCTTGTGCCATAGAGCACGTCCCCAGTCACAGGAAAACCTGTCAGTGTTGGAATCGGACTCCCTTGGGTGACGTCCCTGTTCTGCCTACTATTTGCTTCGTGATCTTGAGCAAGTAGTGTAACATATCTATTTTTCAGTCCCCTCACATATAAACAATGAAGATAATAGAAGTACCTGAAACTTGCGGCTGGGCTTCCCAAGGGACACAGTGGTAAAGAAACTGCCTGCCGATGCAGGAGATGTGTGTTCGATCCCTGGGTTGGGAAGATCCCCCTGGAGGAGGCAACCCACTCCAGTAATCTTGCCTGGAGAATCCGATGAACAGAGGAGCCTGGCAGGCTGTGGTCCATGTGGTTGCAAAGAGTTGCACATGACTGAGCATGCATGCAATACATATGGTTAATGTAAGGATTAAATGTGGTATTAGACCAATACCAGGGCATGTCAAAGGTTGGCTACTATTTTTTTTTTTTAATTTATTTTGGCTGTGCTGGGTCTTTGTTGCTGCCCGCAGGCTTTCTCTAGTTGCAGCAAGTAGGGGCTGCTCTTCATTGCGGTGTTGGGCTTCTCGTTGCCATGGCTCCTCGTGTTGTGGACCACAAGTTCTAAGAAAGCGGGCTTCAGAAGCTGCAGCACACAGGCTTAGTCCCTCCAAGGCATCTGCCCGGATCAGGGACCGAACCCATGACCTCTGCATTGGCAGGCGCATTCTTAACCACTGGGCTACCAAGGAAGCCCAAGTTTTGCTACGATTTTTAAAATGCCACGTGTCCTCGATTCCACAGTATTTCTAGTGTTATCTCTGTATTGGGTAAGAGCAAACAGGTTGAGGCAGTGATGAGGCCATGGTCACACGGTCGCTTGCAACACCAGAAGCAAAGTTGCTGACTTTCAATCCTGGACATGTCTGTTGGGAAGCTTCCAGGAGCATCTACAAGGGCAGTTACTTCTCCCCTAACTTTACCCCTATCTAGGTTCACAGTCCAGTCTGAATGAGGTGATACAGAGTCTTGCAGCCGCCAAATTTGCTAAGGTTGAGCACACACAGTGCATTCTCTATGTGATGCCGGAGACAGCGAGGAAACTTCTTCCTTCCCTGCCAGAGACAAAGAACTTACCTGTTGGATATGGCCCACCCAAAGCCATGTGAGTTTGAAAAAAGATGCTCTTTCACCATTGCAGTAGCCTCCCAACTTCTCTCCCCATATTCACTCTTGGCTCCCCGCAATCCATTTCCAGAGCGATGCTTTTAGAGTGTGATGTGGGTTACATCCATTCACCTGCCGAAGAGCCACTGAGGATTCTCAGCTTGCTGTTGTTGTTCAGTCGCTAAATTGTGTCTGACTTTTTGCAAATCCACAAACTACATACAGCACGCCAGGCTTCCCTGTCCTTCACCATCTCCAGGAGTTTGCTCAAACTTATGTCCATTGAGTCGGTGATGCTATCTAACCATTTCATCCTCTGTCATCCCCTTCTCCCACTGCCCTCAATCTTTCCCAGCATCAGAGGCTTTTCCAATGAGTCAGCTCCTCACATTAAGTGGCCAAAGTATTGGAGTTTCAGCATCAGTCCTTCCAATGAATATTCAGGACTGCTTTCCTTTAGGATGGACTGGTTGGATCTCCTTGCAATCCAAGGGACTCTCAAGAGTGTTCTCCAACACCACAGTTCAAAAGCATCAATTCTTTGGCACTTAGCTTTCTTTACAATCCAACTCTCATATCCATATACGACTACTGGAAAAACCATAGCCTTGACTAGATGGACCTTTGTGAGGAAAGTGGTATCTCTGTTTTTTAATATGCTGTCTAGGTTTGTCATAGCTTTTCCTCCAATGAGAAAGATTTTTTTTTTTTTTTTTGGTGGCTGCAGTTACCATCTGTAGTGATTTTGGAGCCAAAGAAAAAAAAATCAAAGTCAAACTCCTTTATGAACTTCCAAGGTCCTATAAGACCTGGAACTCATCACCTCTTGGACTTTATCCTGTCGCCCTTCCTCACTCCCACCAGCGGCTCTGACCCTCTTTATACAACTCGATCCCATGCACCCACACATGGCTTTGGGCCATTGCATTTGCACTTCGTCTTCCCACAATGTCCTTCCCTCTGATCTTCATACACTTGCCTCTTTATTGTCATTCATACTCTCAGATGCCATTTCTTCAGAGATGCCCAGTCCTATGGTCCTCTGTGTTAAAATGAATGGAAACGTTTTACTCACAGTATCATACATCACTGCCCATGGAGTTCTCCAGGCAAGAATACTAGAGTGGGTTGCCATTTCCTTCTCTAGTGGATCATGTTATATCAGAAACCTTCGCCATGTCCCGTTCATTTTGGCTGGTTCTGCACAGCATGGCTCATAGGTTTATTGATTTACGTAAGCCCCTTCGCCATGACAAGGCTGTGATTCATGAAGGGGTGTAGGGGCAGCAGACGATGAGATGGTTAGACAGCATGGCTGACTTAATGGGCTTGAATTTGAGCGAATCCAGGTTACACCTGAAAACACCTTCACATCTATAGTCTCATTTGATTCTGTTGTCCACCCTGGAGGTAGACAAGATAGGAGATATTATCCCTATTTTCCTGACAGAAACAGGCTTGGATGATGAAATAGCTTGTTCGGGTCACATGGATAGTTAAGGGTGTGATGGGCTTGAGTACAGATCCCCTAGTTCCCCATCTCAAGACCCTTTCCAAAGCCCTTTACGCCCTGAAGATGACTTCAGGCTCAGTGTTCTGTGCTTCTGGGGCTGCCTACACTCCACATCACACCACTTCTCTGGACTTCAGTTCCCATAGTGGACAAGGACCCTCTGACAGCAACATTCTATGATTCCATGGTTCCCAAGCTCTGGCTTTACCCACAGTTGCTAGCATGTGCTTTGGGGCACTCACCTATTTTCTGTTTACCTAGTTTTCTCATCAGTAAAATGGGGTCTTATCAATTCCCTCATTAAATGCTGAGTCGCTGCTTTGCCGACAGCATCCATACTTAACTTTTAGATACTTCTGACTGGAGTAACAGGCAAATTTGGCCTTGGAGTATGGAATGAAGCAGGGCAAAGGCTAATAGAGTTTTGCCAAGAGAATGCACTAGTCATAACACTCTCTTCTAACTACACAAGAGAAGACTCTATACATGGACATCACCAGATGGTCAACACCAAAATCACACTGATAGTATTCTTTGCAGCCAAAGATGGAGAAGCTCTATACAGTCAACAAAAACAAGACTAGGAGCAGACTGTGGCTCAGACCATGAACTCCTTATTGCCAAATTCAGACTTAAATTGAAGAAAGTGGGGAAAACCTTGAGACCATTCAGGTATGACCTAAATCAAATCCCGTATGATTATACAGTGGAAGTGAGAAATAGATTTAAGGGACTAGATCTGATAGATAGAGTGCCTGATGAACAATGGATGGAGGTTCGTGACATTGTACAGGAGACAGGGATCAAGACCATCCCTAAGGAAAAGAAATGCAAAGAAGCAAAATGGCTGTCTGGGGAGGCCTTACAGATAGCTGTGAAAAGAAGAGAAGCGAAAGACAAAGGAGAAGAGGAAAGATATAAGCATCTGAATTGCAGAGGTCCAAAGAATAGCAAGGAGAGATAAGAAAGGCTGCCTCAGCGATCAATGCAAAGAAATAGAGGAAAACAACAGAATGGGAAAGACTAGAGATCTCTTCAAGAAAATTAGACATATCAAGGGAACATTTCATGCAAAGATCAGCTCGATAAAAGACAGAAATGGTATGGACTTAACAGAAGCAGAAGCTATTAAGAAGAGGTGGCAAGAATACACAGAAGAACTGTACAAAAAAGATCTTCATGACCAAGATAATCACAATGGTGTGATCACTCACCTAGAGCCAGACATCCTGGAATGTGAAGTCAAGTGGGCCTTAGAAAGCATCATTACGAACAGAGCTCATGGAGGTGATGGAATTCCAGTTGAGCTATTTCAAATCCTGAAAGAGGATGCTGTGAAAACGCTGCACTCAATATGCCAGCAAATTTGGAAAACTCAGCAGTGGCCACAGAATGGAAAAGGTCAGTTTTCATTCCAATCCCAAAGAAAGGCAATACCAAAAAATGCTCAAACTACCACACAACTGCACTCATCTCACACGCTAGTAAAGTAATGCTCAAAATTCTCCAAGCCAGGCTTCAGCAGTACGTGAACCATGAACTTCCAGATGTTCAAGCTGGTTTTAGAAAAGGCAGAGGAACCAGAGATCAAATTGTCAACATCTGCTGGATCATGGTAAAAGCAAGAAAGTTCCATAAAAACATCTATTTCTGCTTTATTGACTATGCCAAAGCCTTTGACTGTGTGGGTCACAATAAACTGTGGAAAATTCTGAAAGAGATGGGAATACCAGACCACCTGACCTACCTCTTGAGAAACCTATATGCAGGTCAGGAAGCAACAGTTAGAACTGGACATGGAACAACAGACTGGTTCCAAGTAGGAAAAGGAGTATGTCAAGGCTGTATATTGTCACCCTGCTTATTTAACCTATACACAGAGTACATCATGAGAAACACTGGGCTGAAAGAAGCACAAGCTGGAATCAAGATTGCTGGGAGAAATATCAATCACCTCAGATATGCAGATGACACCACCTTTATAGCAGAAAAGTAAAGAGAAACTCAAAAGCCTCTTGATGAAAGTGAAAGAGGAAAGTGAAAAAGTTGACTTAAAACTCAACATTCAGAAAATGAAGATCATGGCATCTTCTTCCATCGCTTCATGGGAAATAGATGAGGAAACAGTGGAAACAGTGTCAGACTTTATTTTTCTGGGCTCCAAAATCACTGCAGATGGTGACTGCAGCCATGAAATTAAAAGACGCTTATTCCTTGGAAGGAAAGTTATGACCAACCTAGATAGTATATTCAAAAGCAGATACATTATTTTGCCAGCAAAGGTCCGTCTAGTCAAGGCTATGGTTTTTCCACTGGTCATGTATGGATGTGAGAGTTGAACTGTGAAGAAAGCTGAGCACTGAAGAATTGATGCTTTTGAACTGTGGTGTTGGAGAAGAGTCTTGAGAGTCCCTTGGACTGCAAGGAGATCCAACCAGTCCATTCTGAAGGAGATCAGCCCTGGGATTTCTTTGGAAGGAATGATGCTAAAGCTGAAACTCCAGTACTTTGGCCACCTCATGTGAAGAGTTGACTCATTGGAAAAGAGTCTGATGCTGGGAGGGATTGGAGGCAGGAGGAGAAGGGGACAACAGAGGATGAGATGTTTGGATGGCATCACCTACTCGATGAACGTGAGTTTGAGTGAACTCCGAGAGTTGGTGATGGACAGGGAGGCCTGGCGTGCTGCAATTCATGGGATTGCAAAGAGTCGGACACGACTGAATGACTGAACTGAACTGACTGCGGGTAGGCAAAAGTCCTGGGTCCTTACGGTGTAATTGCTCTTTTATCAGTTTTTGAGGAAGGTACGATTGATAGGCTCACTTTATAAAGGAAGGAGGCAGAGAGACAGCATGTTTCCTGTTTGAAATCACACAGCTTTTGAATTATGAATCTGGGTAGCCTTGTTGCAGAATCTGTGCCTTTCCCTGCACTCTCAAATGCATCATCTGAAGACCATTTGGGGGCAAATAATATGTATAATACTTCTCAGTATGTGTGACATACGAGTTTTTGTTTGTTTTTTTTTTTTCCTTCTTGTCAATAGTAACCAGGAGATGTTTAAGCTTTCATCCATGGATCCTACCCATGCCGCTTTGGTGAATAAATTCTGGCATTTTGGTGGCAACAAGAGGAGCCAGAGGTTCATCGAGCGCTGTATCCAGGCCTTCCCTACCTTCTGCCTGCTGGGGCCTGAGGGGACCCCTGCCTCCTGGTCCCTGATGGACCAGACGGGAGAGATTCGGATGGGGGCCACGGTGCCCAAGTACCGTGGCCACGGGCTCATCTCCCACATCCTGGCTGTCCACACCCAGGCTCTGGACCAGCTCGGCATCCCCGTGTATAACCACACGGACAAAGCCAACAAAATCGTGCAGAAAATCAGTCACAACCTGCATCACATCGCCATCCCCCATGGGTGGAACCAGTGGAACTGTGAGCCCCTGTAAAGTGGGCCTCCACCCAAGACAGCGCCAGGTGGGATGGACATGTGGCCAAAGAGGCAGAGGGCTGGGCGGGAATGAAGAATGAATCCTCATCAGTGGGGAAGCAGCGTGGGCTGTTTGGGGTGGAAGAGCGGTGAACGGTCAACAGAACCCCAGAGTCCCTGCTCACTGCTCACCCACGGACTTCCCTTTGGGTCCTGCACACCGTCCTGCTTCCTCCACATTCCAACCCTGGCACCCACCATGCTATTCTGTGCTTCTATGAGTTCAACTTTTTTTCTTTTTAAGACCCCCATGTATAAAGAGGGAGGTGATATATGTATAAATATGGCTGATTTGTGCTATTGTATAGCAGAAACCAACACAACTTTGTAAGGCAATTTTCCTCCAATTAAGAAATAAATTAAAAGAATAAAGTTAATGCTTTGAAGAAACATTAAAAAAAATGTCTAAGTGATATCATCTGGCAGTATCCCTGTTCCTGTCTGGTTTATTTCACAGGTTCGTAAGTTTCTTGTAACACTTATGGCTAGTAAGGAAGTGCCCTTAATTGATAAAGGATGAATGCAACTCCCTATTCCAGTGTTCCACTACTGTTTCCAGCACTGTCAAATTTCTCTCTATTTAGAGTATACGGGGCTTCCCCGGTGGCTCAGTGGTGAGGAAGCCACCTGCCAATCCCTGGGTCGGGAAGATCCCCTGGAGGGAAAACAGCACCGCACTCCAGTGTTCTTGCCTGGAGAATTCCATGGACAGAGGAGCCTGGCGGGCTACAGTCCATGGGGTCACAGAGAGTCAGACACGACTGAGCAACTAAGCACAGCACAGCACAAAACTTTAAGACAACAAAATGCTCACATCTCTAATGAATTAGTGTAGCACGGGTATGATTATTTAAGAAGAGAGATACTGGGGATGTATCAGTGGTAGAAAAAAAAGAATTCTCCAAGCCAATACATTGAGGAAGAAATACTTCCTCATTTCAAGAAGATGAACTGAAACTGCTGTTCTAAGACAGGATTTCTATATCACATCTGTGATCATCATCATATCACTGGAATTTTCTGAGTACTGAAAACATAAAACAGCACAGATTGCAGTAATAAAGTACATTAACTGCTTACTTTGAAGGATATTTTCACTGAATGTAGAATTTTTTCAATGTTTTTCCTGAAGCCTTTTTTATGCTGTTGATGCAGTTCTTTCTAACTTTGTAGTGATAAGAAGCCAAGGGCAATTGTTGTTGTTCCCTCAATGCAATATGTCTTTTTGTCTCTGACTGCTTTGTCCCCCTACTTTTAAATTTTATGTATTTATTTTCCTGTAGCTGAAAAATAGTATGAGATCTTAACAAATATTTCAGTGTAAGGGACAGTGTTGTTATCTGTGAACCCACTATCGTAGAGCAGGCCTCTAGAACTTTTTCATCTTACACAGTGGATACTTCATACTCAATGATAAGCAGCTCATCCTGTTTCCCTCTCCTCCTAACTACCACTCCACTTTTTGTTTCCACGAGCAGCACTACTTTAGATACCGCGTGTAAGTGGAGTCATGTCCTTCTGGGACTCGCTAATTTCACTCAGCATAAAGTCCTCAAGTTTCATCCACGTTGTTATATATTGCTGTGTTTCCTCCTTTTTCAAGGCTGAGTAATACTCCACTGTAGGTATGTACCACACTTTCTTTATCCATCATTCTGACATTTAGGTTGCTTCCTTATCTTGGCTATTGTAAATAATGTTGTAATGAACATGGGAGTGAAGACAGCTATTCCACGTCTTCTTCATTTCATCTGTCAATGGGCATTTAGGTTGATTCTATGTCCTGGATATTGTAAATAGTGCTGCTATGAACACTGAGGTGAACGTGTCCTTCTGAATGAGAGTTTTTGTCTTGTCCGTGTGTATGACCAGGAGTGGGATTGCAGGATCATATGGTCCGTCCATTAGTTTTTCTAAGGAACCTCCATACCATCCTCCATGATGTCTGCATCAATTTACATTCCCACCAAAATGTAGGAGGTCTCCTTTTTCTCCACATTCTCTCCAGCGTTCGTTATTTGTAGACTTTTTGATGATGGCCATTCTGAGACAAAAGCGCTTCCACAGCCTTTAACCTTGGAGGAAGAGTAATGAATAATTTAGGAAACAAGATGGAGCAATAATATTCTAGGAAGGCAGAGGTAACCATGTGTAAACTTGTGCTGTGCTGGTCTATGGACTGAAGGAGCGCACAAGCTTTTTTGACTTTCCAGACATTAATCACCCTGTCCCTGCTCCTCTAACCAGAATGACTCCTTCCTTCCATAAAGAAACTGCCCACTGACCCGTAAACAAGGATAAGAGTGATGAGGACAAGAACCCATATAATTCAAACGTCCTTCCTTGGTTGTTTCACCCAATGGACTATCTTCTCTATGAACCCGACTTTCCTTCCTTTCTGAGGGTGGTAGGACAAGTGTTTGGGTGGGATCCAGGGCACTTTGGCGTGAAAGGCTCTGGACTGAAATTCTGTCTAACTCAGCCACACTGAGCCTTAGTTTCCTTTTCGATAAAAGTGAAACTCAGGCCCAAGTTGACCCATTGTGGGGATGTTTAACTGTAGCCTCAGAATGGACAGGGAAGAGAACACAGCTCATCCTAGGAAAAGGAGGATCCCTACAGCTTTAGGATTCTTGCAAATGATCGGCTCTGAATATACGTAAAAAGGGAGATCAAATTATGCAAATCACACTGGAGCCCTATCTTTCCTAATATCTTACTCATTGCAGCGTTCAGCAGTAAAGCATCCATCTGCCAATGCAGGAGATGAGGTTTGATCCCTGGGTGGGGAAGATCCCCTGACAAAGGGAATGGCAACCCACTCCAGTTCCTTGCCTGGACAGAAGAGCCTGGCGGGCTACAGTCCATGGGGTTGCAAAAGAGTTGGACACGAGTTAGCAACTAAACAACGGCGACAACAGAGACCGGGAAGGGGAGGAGGGAGGTACTGTCTACCAAGCGTGACCCGGGATCCGGCCTATTGGTTTCCTGCAGCTTGGATTGCAGAGTAACGGCAGGGCCTGTGGGCAAAGAGCAGCCTGGTGTTTCACAAAAAGGAGCTCACGTGCACACTGGCAGCCTCCCAACCTTTCAGAACCTGTTCCTGCAACACGAGACCCAGACAGCAAGGGCTGGATTTCATGAACACTGGCTCCTAACTGTTTGCCTCAGTGCAAGGTCCACATCGCAAGCCTCCGCTTAGCAATTTCTGCAGAAAGCATCCCTAAAGGCACTCAGCAAGACACCACCAAATTGACTGCAGCAAAGAGAAATTTCATCATCTACAGAGGGCTCCTCTTCAGGTGTTCCCACAAGGCTTGGTGTGAAGACAGCTTTCCAGGTAAGTACCCGTTCCAAAAAAAAAGGATAATCATTGCTCTGTGACATCTTCTCCACTTACGTAAGACAAATCAAAGTGCTCATATTGTCTTATGCTCAGAATACAATGATAAATATAAGAGAAAGGAATAGCTTGAACTTAAGAAAAGTGTATCCAGCACCTATTCTGGAAAACGCAACTTGTTAGGTACCATGAAAAAAATCTTGCATTTTCCAGATCTGAACTAATAAAGGAATGAGGAAATATTGGGGCTTTTCCCGGAAGCGTGTGGGTAAATGGAGCACTTGGCTATGGTTTTTCCTTTGGTCGTGTGTGGATGTGAGAAGTGGACTGTGAAGAAAGCTGAGCGCTGAAGAATTGATGCTTTTGAACTGTGGTGTTGGAGAACACTCTTGAGACTCCCTTGGACTGCAAGGAGATCCAACCAGTCCATCCTAAAGGAGATCAGTCCTGGGTGTTCTTTGGAAGGACTGATGCTAAAGCTGAAACTCCAGTACTTTGGCCACCTCATGCGAAGGGTTGACTCATTGGAAAAGACTCTGATGCTGGGAGGGATTGGGGGCAGGAGGAGAAGGGGTCAACAGAGGATGAGATGGCTGGATGGCATCACTGACTTGATGGATGTGAGTTTGAGTGAACTCCGGGAGTTGGTGATGGACAGGGAGGCCTGGCGTGCTGCAATTCATGGGGTGGCAAAGAGTCGGACACGACTGAGCAACTGAACTGAAATGAATTGAACTGAATATGTGAAGACGACACTCTAAACATCACCCTGTTTAATCCTTCTGGTCATATTTTAAGATAGGCAGTGTTTTGTCTCCTTGAATGATAAGAAAGTTGTACTTCATGTCAGAGAGGAAATGAGCAGATGAGTAAGGACAAGAATACAGAGCAGATCTGCTGTAATAAACTTGCTTTAAAGAATTCACGTATATTGCTACTACCATTCACTTATATTGCTACCACCACAATCCATCTTTTTGTGTTCTCTTTTGAATTTATGCCTACATATGTGGTATATGAGCTGTTTCTCGCCTGTCGCTGTGTATGAAGAATGACGTGACCATCATGGAGTTATATCATAGTTCATATTTCCTTTCTCACGGCTGCACACTGCGCTGTTGTTCAGTCCTTGCTTATTATGTTCATGTAGCTTAATCAGTTTCTGCTGAGAGCGTTTTTTGTTCCTTTTGGATTGTTTTCTTTGGGTTAATTTCTTCTTCTGGGAATAACTAAGTCAAAGGTTCGGATTTCACTCCCCAGGACGCTGCATGTTACCCAGTTCTGCAGCTCAGAACTACACACTCTTTGGTGAGCGTGTCCAAAGCCCTGTAGTCTGTCCAGATTCCTGTTTTGGTTGCTGTCCGTCTACTTGATTGATGAATCTCGGGCTCAGTTGTTTTCAGTCTACCCACCAAGCTTGGTTGTTGGTTCCTGTGTGGATCCTTGAAGGATGGTTCTAAACCCTATGCTTTTCAGGAAATATGGTGATATTACACCCCACAGATTGTTTAAAAACTTTGTTGAAGTATAGTTGATTTATAATGTTGTGTTAATTTCTGCTATACAGCAAAATTCTCCAGTTATACATATTGAACACATATATATTTTTATATATTCCTTTTGACTTTCTTTTCCACTATAGTTTATCACAGGATGTTGAGTATAGTGCCCTGTGCTGTACGGTAGAACTTTGCTTTTGACCCTAACATCCTTTATGTAATAGCTCACATCTGCTAACCCCACACTCCAAATCCTTCCCTTCCCGACCACCATTCCCCTTGACAACCGCAAGTCAGTTCTCCAGGTCTGTGAGTTGGTTTCTGACTCACATATATGTTCCCTCATGTCACATTTTAGATTTCACTTCCGGGTGATATCACACGGTATTTATCTTTCTACTTCTGACTTCCTTTACTTGGTATGATAATTTCTAGATCCGTCCATGTTGCTGCAAATGGTATTATTTCATTCTGTTTTATGACTGAGTACTATTCCACTGTGTATATATATGTGTGCGTGTGTGTATATATATTATATCGTGTCTCCCTTGTCCATTCTCGCGATGGGCCTCCAGGGTGTTTTCATGTCTCGGCTGGTGTAAACAGCACTGCTATGAACAGAAGATGCGTGTATCTTCCTGAATTACTATTTTGTGTGAATATGTGCCCATGAGTGGGATTGCTGGATCAAAGGGCAACCCTATTTTTAGTTTTTTTAGGAACCTCCATACTGCTTTCCATAGCCGCGACATCCATTTACATTCCTACCAGAAGTGGAGGAGGGTTCGCTTTTCTCCATAGCCTCTCCAACATTTATTATTCCTAGACTTTTTAATGATGGCTATTCTGGCCTCACCCCACAGGGGTCATCTTATACTCGGGTAATTCCTTATGAGTTGCCTCGAGATGAAAGGTAAGATTAGCCTTCAGGAATGCTATCCTTTTTACAGTCCTAAGATCTTGAAATAGGGCTTCTCTGGTGGCTCAGCGGTAAAGAGTCTGCATGCCAATGCAGGTGACACGGGTGTTACCCCTGTTCCTGGAAGATCCCCCATGCCACGGAGCAAGTAAGCCTGTGCACCACCGCTACTGAGCCTGTGCTCTGGAGCCCGGGGCCATGACTACTGAGCCCACGTGCCCTAGAAACCATGGTCTGTGACAAGAGAAGCCACTGCAGTGGGAAGCCCATGCACTGCGGTGAAAAACTCGCACACTGCAGTGAGAAACTCCTGCACTGCAATGAGAAGCCCGTGCACTGCAGGGAGAAACTCGTGCTGGGCAGCAAGAAGCCTGCGCAAGAAAATGAGAAGCCCGCGCTCTGCAGGAAGAAACTCACTCATGCAGGGAGAAACTTGTGCACCTCAGTGAGAAACTCGTGCACCTCAGTGAGAAACTTGTGCACTGCAACTCGAGAACAGCCCTGGCTCGCTGCAACTAGAGGAAAGCCTGAACAGCAAGGAAGACCCAGTAAAACCAAAAGTAAATAGATACAATAAATAAAATTTTTTAAAAAATCCTCCAATACATGACAAGGGTCTGGACTTTTCTTCAAGACATACCTTAGTACAAAGCAACTGGAAACCTTTCCCATGTCCAGCATATATTATGTACTCAATACATATATGTTGACTGGATTAATCAATCTCTATGTCTCTGGAAGGTGGAGTTACTAAACAGGTAAATACAGCATTTCTTGCATCAAATCATCCTCATCACCCATTTACTGAGGGCATGTTATGTGCCAGATGACAGAGAATGAGATGGTTGGATGGCATCACCGACTCAATGGACATGAGTTTGAGTAAAGTCTGGGAGTCAGTGATGGACAGGGAGGCCTGGTGTGCTGCGGTCCATGGGGTCACAAAGAGTCGGACACAACTGAGCAACTGAACTGAACTGAGTGCAAGAATTGTAACAGATAAGATAATAAATAAGATGAGGTTCCTGCCCCAGAGGTGAATACAGTCTGGAAAAGTAAACTCTAGCCCAGAGTAACAAGTTATGTAATGCAGGTATGCAAAAGCACTTACAAGAGCAGAGAAAAGGGAGTGATTGTTCTGTCTGAAGTAAGAAACAAACAGGGATCATTGTCCAGTAGAAACTATCACAGCATGGTAAATCAGCGATATGCCAACAAAAAAATTTAAAAACAAATACAATGTGAATGAATGAGCCAGTTCTTTGACACATGGATCAAATAGACATTTCATTTTTAGGTATTGAAAATCGGACAATGTATTTGCGTGGTTTTTCTATATTACTATGTATATATTGGTTTATAACTAGAGATGATTAGACTATAAGCTGTATACATGTGAGAAATAGAAGAGAGACACTGAAACGGGCTCTGGCAATGAGCACAGAACTCACTCCTCTTGCTCCTGAATCTCCTCCAGCTCCTCTCACTCATGGCTGTTTCCTGGTTGTCTCTCTAGGCTTACGTGTCTTGCGTGATGTTCCTGCTGCAAGGTGCCCAGATGCTGCAGATGCTGGAGAAATCCTTGAGGAAGAGCCTTCCTATGTCCTTAAAGGTCAGAATGGCAAATTCTTGGGGAGTTTTCCCCTTGGAGAGTGAGGACTAGGAAGTTCCTGTGAATGAAGAAGAGAGACTAGTGTTTGCTAAGTGCCTCTTCTGTGCCAGGCCTTAGAGCATGTTTCCTCTGGTTTAATGTGCATAACCTCTCTGCAAGATGTTCGCTGTTATGCCCACATCACTGCTGTGAAGATGGAGGCTTGGTGAAGTGATTTGCCCGGTACCCCAGATAGTGAGCTGCAGTGCTATGGTATGAACATAGGAATGCCTGAGACCTAACATTGCTTTTTTTTCTCCAAGTTGAATAAAAAAGTGTTCCCTTGCTCCTTGTTAAGAAACATTCCATAATAGCACTGGGAATTTGCCCAGAGCTCTCCTACAAAATTAGCTAAGACTGCATGTTAATTTTTAACTTTTTCTCCCTAAAGGAACAGTTGCCAGATCATGAGCCGCCTTTGAAATTACCAATGACTCAGTTTCTATTTGACTTAAATTTCCAAGTTTCTCTGAACATACTGCACATCAGGCTATTTTGATAGTCAGGCTGACACTGAGGATCTCTGTTCACCTAGGACAATTGATCAGAAACGTTAGGATTAAATAAGGAATACTCATAAACGCCCCCATCCAGCACTGTTCCATAGCAGCTCTACTGATTGGCCGAGGTCCTCGCCTATGTTTTTCTTTAGCAATGAAAGGGATGGTGTCTGTTCCAGTGGAATTTAAATGCAACCATGTGTCTGTGGGGAGTTTGAGCAAATTCTGGGCCATCATGAAGGACAGGGAGGTCTGCCGTGCTGCAGTCCATGGGGTTGCAAAGAGTCAGATATGACTGAATGACTGCACAACAGCAACAATGTGTGTGTGTGTGTGTGTGTGTGTGTGTGTGTAACAATCGTTTTTCCCTGAAATACTTTTTGTTTCTTAGGTCAGATTAGAAACTAGATTTCTACTGTTTTGTCAGACACTCCTACAAGATGCATACAGTTGAGATTAGGTAAATGCATTTTTCACCCCCTCACTCTCTAATAGATTTTTCTGCTCCTTCTTTCAGTATAAAGGTGGAAAATGTTAGCAGTATTTTATTTCTAGATCATATGGCTTCATTTATTAGAAATAGACTAATGGGGGTACTCCCTAATGGTCCAGTGGTTCAGACACCACACTCCAAGGTGGGGGCCCAGTTCCGATCCCTGGCTAGGGAACTGGATCCCACGTGCCAAGCTAAAGGGGCACAGGCAGCAACCAGAGACACTCATCCTGCAACTTCGACCTGGGGCAGAGAAATAAATATTGAAAAAGAGCGAAATAGACGAATGAAACAACTCACCCTGTCTTTAAATTACTGCCTGAAAATGACTCCAGATCAACTAATTTAAAACTAAAAAAGCACCCCCTTCAGTGGATCCCACTAAATACAAATCTCTGTTACCTAGTTTTAGTGAACTTCTTTCACTTGATAAATCCTTAAGATCCAGGCAAACTCTCAGAGAAACAGTCAATTTTTTCTTAGAGATAGCATCAGTCATACATTTTAAGAACATTTGCTTAAGATATTTTTTATGGTGAGTAGCTATTTTTTAATATTCTTCAGCCTAAAACTTTCTCCTCAAGTTAAGTAGACTCCAAACATTTCGAGAAAACTGTTGGTGGGTCCAAGGGCCCTTATTTGGAGCATCTCTGTGTTAAGAAAAGGTGGTCCTCTTGGGTCCCCAGCTTTCCTGAAGAAACAGCATTGGTTGTATATTGGAGATGCACATTATACCCTAGTTCAAATCTACAGTAGTTGTTTGCCAGGTACTTTTAATGGAACTGTAACCTGGAACTCAGTACTTGAGTCTCAGTTCAGATAATGTCTATCTGCCCTTCTAAGTGTTGGCTATTCAGTACATTTTGTGTGTGAACTCCAGTTGAGTCAATTTAGAGTAGTTGCCTGACTCACTATGTTCTGAGTTCAATAGAAAAAAGGTTTTAATTAATTCAGCCAGAGGAATAAGAAAGAGTAACAGTTACACATATTTTCAGATCTTGTAATGAATCATATATTAATATAAAATGGTTTTACAGACTTCCCAGGTGGTGCTAGTGGTAAAAAATCCTCCTGCTAATGCAGGAGATGCAAGAGACGCAGGTTCTATCCCTGGGCTGGGAAGATCCTCTAGAGTAGGAAATGGCAACTTGCTCCAGTATTCTTGCCTGGAGAATCCCATGGATGGAGGAGCCTGGTGGGCTGCAGCCCATGGGGCTGCAGAGAGTCAGACACGACTGAGCGACTAAACACAAGCGCATAAAATAGTTTTACACCCCCCAGATGCCGATGTGTAAAAACACCAGTATTTTGCCAGACTCCGCTGAATTTCTATTTCAAGCCTCCATTCATGGCTGAAAACAATACATTCGGGTAAGATCAGTCAACATAGACTTTTCTCCTCTTTTTCCATGATCTAACATCAATAGTTCACGTGAGGTGGAGAGTGGGAGGAGGGAAAGATGTTGAACAGTCTTTGGTCATCATTAACCATGGTAGAAGTCATTCAACTGGATAACTTGTTTTTTTTTTTATTTTCACCTTTGGTCTCTGGCAGTTTCCATGCTGGTATCTGCAGAGGTTTCATGTCCACAAGAGTCACGAGGCCCATGGTAGAATTCATTCACTGCTGCATTCCCCAACCCCCAAACAACTAGAGTATTTAAGACCCACGGGTGCCCTCATACATTCTCTCCTTGCTTTTCCCTCTCTCTCAACAGCCTGTGCAACATGGTGGGGCTGGGATTCCCAGACTGGACTCAGGTCGCCGGATTCCACAGTCCATTCTCTTGAGCATTTTGCTGTAGCCTTTGCTTATTGGTGGGAGGAAATTGCCACCAAGGGGTTATGAAGACATGTGAAAGAGTTTTAAATGTGTCCATAACCTTTCAACTAGTAATTACCTTCTGGATAATGTAAGGAAATAGCAGGTGCCCATGCAAAGATGTCTGTGCACGCATGCTCTTTGAAGAACTATCTGTTAAAATGAAAATTTGGAACCAGCTGAAATGACCTTTAACAGGCAAAGGTATGAATGAACTGTAGTACTGATTCTATATAATGGAATCCTCTGCACCAATTAGAACACAATTTAAAAAATTTTATATTTATGAACATAGAAGTACTTCCACGATTTATTCAGTGGGGGGAAGATCATGTATCTGATCATTTTACATTTGTAAAATTGTGTATGTCCATGAAGTTCTCTGGTGGCTCAGATGGTAAAGAATCCACCTGTAATGTGGGAGACCGGGATTCGATCCCTGGGTTGGCAAGATCCCTTGGAGGAGGGCATGGAAACCCACTCCAGTATTCTTGCCTGGAGAATCCCGTGGACAGAAGAGCCTGGCGGGTGGCAAAGAGTCAAACATGAGGTCTCAGGAGTCAATGAGGTGGCAAAGAATCAAACATGACTGAGTGACTAAGCATAGCACATGGGTATGACTAGAAGACAGTCTGGGAAAAGATAACAAATTCTACAAAAAAAAAAAAAAAAGAATGATGTTCTTAAGATCACTAACTTTATTTGTCCAAATATTTTGCCATATGCATGTATGATTTATATTTCTTGTTGTTCAGTTGCTCAGTCGTGTCCAACTCTTTGGGTCCCCGTGGGCTGCAGCACACCAGGCTTCCCTGTACTTCACTATCTCCCAGATATTGCTCAAACTCACCTCCATTGAGTCGGTGATGCCATCCAACCATCTCATCCTCTGTCATCCCCTTTTCCTCCTGCCCCCAATCCCTCCCAGCATCAGGGTCTTTTCCAATGAGTAGCTCTTCACATCAGGTGGCCAAAGTATTGGAGCTCCAGCTCCAACATCAGTCCTTCCAATGAATATTTGGGGTTGATTTCTTTTAGGATTGACTGGTTTGATCTTCTTGCTGGTCAAGTGACTCTCAAGAGTCTTCTCCAGCACCACACCTTGAAAGCATCAATTTTTTGGTGCTCAACCTTCTTTGTGGTCCAACTCTCACAACCATACATGACTATTGGAGAAACCATAGCTTTGACTAGACAGACCTTTGTCAGCAAAGTGATGTTTTTACTTTTTAATATGCTGTCTAGGTATGTCATAGCTTTTCTTCCAAGGAACAATCTTTTAAGTTTATGGCTGAAGCCACCATCCACAGTGATTTCAGAGCCCAAGAAAAGAAAATCTGCCACTGCTTTCATTGTTTCCCCATCTATTTGCTATGAAGTGATGGGACCAGATGCCATGATCTTAGTTTTTTGAACGCTGGGTTATAAACCAGCATTTTCACTCTCCTCTTTCACTTTCATCAAGAAGCTCTTTAGTTTCTTTTCACTTTCTGCCACAAGGATAGTGTCATCTGCATATCTGAGGTTATTGATACTTCTCCTGGAAATATTGATTCCAGCTTGTGCTTCATCCAGCCTGGCATTTCGCATGACGTACTCTGCATGTGAGTTAAATAAGCAGGGCAATAATATATAGCCTTGATGTACTCCTTTCTCAATTTGGAACAAGTCTATTGTTCCATGTCCAGTTCTAACTGTTATTTCCTGACCTGCATACAGCTTTCTCAGGAGGCAGGTAAGATGGTCTGGTATTCCCATCTCTTGAAGAATTTTCCACAGTTTGTTGTGATCCATGTAGTCAAAGGCTTTAGTGTAATCAATGAAGCAGAATTAGATGTTTTTCTGGAATTCTCTTCCTTTTTCTATGATCCAATAGATGTTGGCAATTTGATTTATGTTAGATGGGCAGAAAAATTTCTCATTTCAGGTAAAAAAAAAAAAAAAAGGTTTCACGTGGAGATTTTTGACATAGATGCCCTATTTGTCTTTTTCCCACTATAAAATTTCATGATTTCATAGAAATAAGCCTTGTCCTGATCAAAGAAGGTACTTTGCTATCCCTTCCTGATAGGCTGACCCCCTCACTTTCTCTGCACACTGCAGGTTTATGGGACCGTCGTGCACATGAACCATGGAAACCCATTCAATCTAAAGGCCCTGGTGGACAAGTGGCCTGATTTTAAGACAGTGGTTATCCGCCCTCAGGAGCAGGTAAGGGACCAGGTGTGGAATGAATGTGTTATGTTTATCTTTGCTGTGTGCCTAGCATGTGCCTGGCAGTGTGGTGGACCCTGGAGATATGGAGATGAAATGCAGTGATAGTGAACAGGCCCCTGTCCTCAAGAACCTCAGAGTCTGGAGGGAAATATAGATAGATAAATAAATGATAATTTAGCACAAAGTGTACAAGAATAGAAAATGTACAGCATACAAAGAAATCACTGGTGAAAACTGATGAGCTGTGGAGGTTGAAGACGGAAGTTACAGAATCAGGTGAGAGACACCTCTGAATGGATGTTTCATCGGAACTGGATTTTGTTGATAAATACATCTTTGTTAGGCCGAAAAAGAATGGAGGCCATTCTAACCAGAGAAAGTAGCAAGGACAAAAATAGGAAGGTATAAAATAAGACAGTTAGCTAAGGTGATTATAAAAGCAAACTTATATTAGAATTTCTGTATGCATTTTGGAAAAATATTAAAAAGTAGTAAAACTAAATAGTTAATACATTTCAAAGACAAAACATTCTAAGTTCATTAAAAATATCCAGCAAAATTATAGCTTTATAAATATGTAAATATACTTTTCCTAAAAATAATGTTATTTAAAAACTGGAAACAAAAAAACATATTTAATGAATAAACTTATATTGATAAAAACTGAACTGAAATAAAATTATTTGATCTTTTATCTTCAATGGGATATTAATAAACAAAATTTGTTAATGATGTCATTGCTGAGTTGTGAATGTATTTTTATGAAACATACTCCAAACATTTTAAAAATTCTATAATTCTGCACTAGCTGTTATGTTTTTCTGTGACTTTTTCTTCCACATAATCTCACCCCTTTTTTAATAATTTGACAGGATTTTTCTGCATAAATGATTTCATTGTTTTTCTGTAATTACAGTTTGTTCAACTAGTTTAATATTGTAAGTAAGCATTTCAAATAGGTTTTCATCTTCTTTGTCCTAATTAAGTATAGATAGAAATTTCAACCCAGAATTATCAATATCTAAATTTAATATTGTCATCCTCTAGTTGGTATATTCAACAAGTATTTGAAATAAGAAAAATTTATTCTTGCAACAGAAACTTTTCCTTGTCAATTGCTTTTATCCCTGTTGAGGAAATGAAAATATAGAAAAGTGGTTTCTAGATAGTTGTGCCTTTGTTTGAGAGGACATTTTGACACAATGTATATAATATTCTTCAGTTTTTCATCATAATTTGAATATCTGAATAGTTTATAGCTTATACCTCATAGCTTAAATGATTCAGAAAAATTTGTAGTGCACAAATACAGACAGCAGTATTTTAGTACTGAAAAATACCACAGTTTAGTAGATTTTAGGAAAAAAGTATTAAAATTATGAAAAATAAGAAATTTATTTTGTCCCCCATTTCTTTATGATAACAGGACATGAAAGATGACCTTGATCACTACACTAATACTTACCATGTCTACTCTGAAGATCTTAAGAATTGTCAGGAATTCCTTGACTTACCAGAAGTCATCAATTGGAAACAGCATCTGCAGATCCAAAGTAAGTAACAGGAATGGACTCACATCTCCATCCTAGCAATTTCTTCTTGTCATCTATGTCCCTTCTCCAAGCTCCAGACCCTCAGCCTGCTGTCAACATTTTTGTTGTTGTTGTTCAACTACAACTGTACATGTAAAGGGGAAGAAACGCCTCTCCGCGGCGCTACGGGCCCTCGCGGCCGGCCTCGCCGCCCACTGGGGAAAACATATAAGAAATCTGCCTAAGACAGCTGTTCAGAATGGAGCTGGAGGAGCCTTATTTGTGCACAGAGATATTCCTGAGAATAACCCAGATACTCCATTTGATTTCACACCAGAAAACTGTAAGAGGATAGAGGCCATTGTGAAAAACTACCCAGAGGGGCATAAGGCAGCAGCTGTGGTTCCAGTTCTGGATTTAGCCCCGAGACAGAATGGATGGCTGCCCATCTCTGCTATGAACAAGGTTGCAGAAATTTCACAAGTACCTCCAATGAGAGTGTATGAAGTAGCAACTTTTTATACAATGTATAATCGAAAGCCTGTTGGAAAGTATCACATTCAAGTCTGCACTACCACACCTTGCATGCTCCAAAACTCCGACAGCATACTGGAAGCCATTCAGAAAAAACTTGGAATAAAGGTTGGAGAGACTACACCTGACAAACTTTTCACTCTTATAGAAGTCGAATGTTTAGGGGCCTGTGTAAATGCACCAATGGTTCAAATAAATGACAACTACTATGAGGATCTGACACCTAAAGATATTGAAGAAATTATTGATGAACTGAAGGCTGGCAAAAGCCCAAAACCTGGGCCGAAGAGTGCACGCTTCTCCTGTGAGCCAGCTGGAGGTCTTACCTCTTTGACTGAACCACCAAAAGGACCTGGGTTTGGTGTGCAAGCAGGCCTTTAATTTATATTCGCTGTAAATATGTCAGTGGAGAAATAAAATATGAATCTCCTATCTAAAAAAAAAAAGGGGGGGGGGGGAAGAAACGCCCTCCAAGCTTGTATGGCTTCTATAGAGGACTGTATATAGTCCCCAGATAGCCAAGGATTTGTGCCACACTTTGCAGACATAAGCAGGATATCTTAGGATGGTTGGGTATCAGAGCAGAGCTTGCCCCAGAGACTTCTGTTCTTAGATCACCTCTCAGGTCACAGAGAACAGCTGTCGTGGTTAACAGCATCCCCTCCAGAGTCAGACCACCTAGGATGGCATTTGCCTGTGACTTTGCTATATGATCCTAGCCAGACACATTATCTGAGATCATGATTTATATATATAGAATTGAGAATAATCAGTTCAGTTCAGTTCAGTTGCTCAGTTGTGTCCAACTCTTTGTGACCCCATAGACTGCAGCATGCTAGGCCTCCCTGTCCATCACCAACTCCTGGAGCTTGCTCAAACTCATGTCCATTGAGCCAATGATGCCATCCAACTATCTTATCCTCTGCCATCCCCTTCTCCTCCTGCCTTCAATTTTTCCCCGCATCAGGGTCTTTTCAAACAAGTCAGTTCTTCGCATCAGGTGGCCAAAGTATTGGACTTTCAGCTTCAGGATCAGTCCTTCCAATGAAGGACCCAAAACAAAGCATTGTTGAAAAGATTCAGTGAAATCTTGACCAGGAATTGCTGAGTACAATGCCCGGATGTTTCAGTCCATTTCACTGCATAGGAAAGCTCATAAATCTGTGAACTGACAGGTGGGCTGGGCTTGGCAAGGCGGTTGTTCTGTTGGTCTCCTCTGGGTTTTCATATGCAACTGCAGTCAGCTGATGGGTGGGCCATTGGCTGGTTTCTCTAGCATGGCCTAGCGTATGTCTGAATGATGGTCTGACTGTCAGGGCTGGCTACTTGTGGTCATACAATAGGCGCACACGTCCTCGGCGAGCTAGCCTAGGCCTATTCACGCAGTGTTGATCTCAAGGAAACAGAAATGCAAAGACATGGTGAGCCACAATGTGCAAGCATTTATAAGCCCCTCCCTGCATCAATATACTCTTTCCCAATTGGTGGAATCCAGTCATATGGTCAAGGTCAGATGCAGTGCAGGAGGGGGGCTATTCCAGGGAATGGATACAAGGACATGTGGGCAAACTGAGGACCATTCCTGCAATCATCTCTGCAATCATCTACCATACTGGAAACACAGTAAGTTCTCCATACATGGTGGAAACTATAATGATGATAGCTCACCTTCTTTGGTCGTCAGAACCGCATGGTTATGTAGCCCAGGAGACTTAGGTCTTGGTATGACCATGACTGAATGAATTCCTAGACATGTTTTCAATTTTGTAAAACAAGGAAAACTGTACAGATCTTGACTACATAACCCCAGTCATACAGCAGCACCACAAACGTGTGAGTGGCTCAGACCTGTCCAACTCTCTGTGACCCTATGGACTGTAGATTTTCAGGCTCCTCTGTCAGTGGAATTCTCTAGGCAAGAATACTGAAGTGGGTTGCCATTCCTTTCTCCAGGGGATCTTCCCAACCCTGGGATCGAATCCAGGTCTCTGGCAACGCAGGAGGATTCTTTACTGGCTGAGCCACCAGGGAAGCAGCCCCAAGCCCATCCCCCCAAATTCTCTGTCTATAAACCCTCAGATACTCCTACTCCACTGGAGAGCTTTTCCTTAGATGGACTTAAATCATGGCATGTCTCCTTATAATTCCATCTAGGTACACAGTCCAGCCTGAATGAAGTAATACAAAATCTTGCAGCCACGAAATCCTTCAAAGTCAAGCGATATAAAAACATTCTCTATGTGGCATCTGAGACACTAAAGGAACTGACTCCATCCCTGCTGGATGTAAAGAACTTACCAGTCGGCGATGGCAAACCCAAGGCCATGTGAGTTTGATAAAAGCTACTCTGCACCACTTACACCTCTCATACACAAGTAGCCTCCAGCCTTCTCTGCCTGTTTTTACCTTGGGTCCCCACAATCCATCTTCTTCAAGGCAGCCAGAATAAGCTTTTTGAAAAAATGTAATTCAAGCTGTGTTTATCCCTGCTTAAAATAGGCCACCAGGCCCTCTCCTCTGGATGTGTCAGGCCTGCGTGGCCCTCTCTGACCTGTCTTGCCCTTCTAGCTCACTCAGTCCAGCAGCAGCAGACTCTTTCTCATCCTCCATCCTCACAAGCTCAGCCACAGTCCAGGACTCTGCGTGCCCTCTCTCCTCTGCCTCCTCTGTCTCTCAGGACAATAGAGGTGGGGACAGATGCAAACCTCTAAACTCACAGACTGTGCTTTTCTCTTGGAACACCCACAGCAACCCAGAGATGTTTAAGCTCTCATCTGCGGATCTTAGCCATGCGGCTGTGGTGAACAGATTCTGGCTTTTTGGCGGCAACGAGAGGAGCCTGAGGTTCATCGAGCGTTGTATCCGGAGTTTCCCCAACTTCTGCCTGCTGGGGCTTGAGGGGACCCCTGTGTCCTGGTCCCTGATGGACCAGACGGGAGAGATGCGGATGGCAGGCACCCTGCCTGAGTACCGGGCCCAGGGGCTCGTCACCCATGCCGTCTACCAGCAGGCCCAGTGTCTGCTCAAGCGGGGCTTCCCCGTGTACTCTCACGTGGACCCCAAGAACCAGATCATGCAGAAGATGAGTCAGAGCCTCAACCATGTGCCCATGCCCTGTGACTGGAACCAGTGGAACTGTGAGCCTCTG
The DNA here is from genome assembly GCF_019923935.1 of Bubalus bubalis. Lineage (NCBI taxonomy): Eukaryota > Metazoa > Chordata > Mammalia > Artiodactyla > Bovidae > Bubalus > Bubalus bubalis. The sequence continues at coordinate 1,880,998 of NC_059172.1, forward strand.
TGAGTGGCCCTGAGCAGGAGCCAGGGTGGAGGGGTCTGAGGACATGACGGGGGGTAGAGCGTGGTGGAGGGAAGAATAAATTGTGGCTGCAATCACCATGAAGGCGTGTGCCTGTCTTTCGATGAATAGTGCGACGTGTGGCTGTCTTTCGATGAATAGTGCGACATGCCATCCTGGAACCACCAGTCCTGCTGTTTCAAGTCCTTCTTTTAAAAAAATGTTTATTTGCTTCTGTGGCTGCACCGGGCCTCTCTCACGCATGGGATCTCTCGCTGCAGCACGTGAGCCCCTAGCTGTGCCAAGTGGGATCCAGTTCCCTGACCAGGGATCAAACCTGGGCCCCCTGCACTGGGGGCTGGGAGTCTTAGCCCCTGGACTATGAGGGAAGTCCCCCATCAAGTCCTTCTAACTCCTGCTTTTACTTCCTGTGCCACAGACAAGACCCTGTCTCAAAGAGAAACTTCATCCTCTCCTGCTTTGTTGTTGCTCTTGTAGGTGTATGGCAGCCTTTTCTGCCGGGAGCCAGCGTGAGGAACTCCGCCCATGGCAAAGGTCATGAGGAAGGAGGCTCGGCATACACAAAGGTGGGATCGAGCCTCAGGAGTCCCCCTGGATATTCTCAAGCATCTACCCCCAAAACCAGAGTCTGCCTACTTTATGGCTTTGTGCTCTCACCTCTGACTTTACGGGGGCTGTCCCCCACCACCATCTCGCTCTCTCTGATAAAGAGTTAACTTACAGCTCCAGTTAATAAAGTTCCTGGACATTAGGAGTGTTTAAATCCAACCCCCTCAGATAGCTCCCTAACTCGCCTGACAAGTTTACCTGGACTCCTACAGCTATGCATACGATTGTTTACAGTTTCCCAGCCGCAAGAGGCATGGGAAGCTTAAGATATTCAAATAGCTTAGAGCCTCTCGGAGAGTCAGAAAACTGTCAGAATAAAACTAGTAAAAGATTTCATTGATGAGACAATGCTTGCTGCCAAGTTTCCACATCCCCTGTTTTGTATCCTTGGATGTGTATTAATTAATATACTTGGTAGGTAGAAAAAATAGGTAGTGGCCTTGGTGTTAGCAACTTTAGACCCTTAAGGTAATAAATTCTTTCCTTTGTTGTAAACCCACTGCACTTCTGCCCTATAGGAATGCAACTTTATCTAACACCTTTGGAGGATGGCGCCAAACCTTAAAATAATTACTCTTAGAGAAAATAAGTCTTATGGTTGACAAGCCTTTGTCAGAGTCATAAAATGTTAATAGGCCTTCTGGCCAGAAGATGATGTAAATCACCTAAACCATTTGTATACAATAAATTTGCAGAAAAGAAACCCTGGTTTTGATAAAGATCAAAGACTGTTGACTTTGCATGATTTCACACCCCCTATTATCCTCTATGTGCAACTTATGCTATAAAAGCCCCTGTTGAAAATAAAGCTACGGGCCTTGCTCACCGAAGCTTGGTCTCCCCATGTCATTCTTTCTCTCAACCTCTGGCTGAGTTTCCATCTGGAGCACGGAGGTCCTCTGCGACCACTTATTTGTCTGGGCTTCTAAGATCAACTCGAGAAGGTGCCTAAGGTGCAGCACCTTCCGCTATTCAAGAGGGCGCCTGCAGCCTCCATGGTCAGAGCTAACCTGATGTCACAGGTTATATTGATTTTCCGTGTAAACCAAGCTACTCAGCCTCTTTTCTGCACTGAATTTTCCTGCTGAGCTATCCTCATTCTATTACTCTTTATATCTCTAATTAATATTTAAATAAAGCTATTGTATCCTGTTCGCCGAAGCCGTCTCCCCTTCGAATTCCCTGGATCAGCCGGGGCTGGACCCCGGCACTTTTTCACATTAGAAATAAAAACCTGTTCAACCTGGAGGTGTTGGTGGACACCTGACCAGAGTATCAGACAGTCGTCATACGGCCTCAGAAGGAGGTGAGACCCTGGCTCCTGAGGGTCAGGCCACTCACCCTCAGGACAGGGATGAGGGGCTGCAGTGAGGGGCCTGCAGGGCGGGGGGCAGGGGGAAGGATCTTGACACATCTGATTCATGCAGATTTGGGAAGGGTTGCTTGGAGGAGAGGGCAGGATGGTGAGATGAAGTGCGGGAGTAGACCACAGAGCCAATAGTCCAGGACCTGGAAGTTGCTCTAGAACTCCATTCAGTCAGCTCTCTCCTGTCAAGACTCGGATGAGAGGCATCCACCTCAACCTGGATGCCTGCGGTTGCAAATGGTCAGGAAGTGTTTTGCTTTCCCTGTGACTCCATACCGCAATCCGACAGTACTTCGAGCAGTGCTGAGTGTGAGGTCTAAGACCGCTGCTTTCCTAACACAGAAGATGAAGTTGACAAAAATGACGATGTCAGAGGTTTGTGAAACAGTAGATGCCATGTTCGTTTCATATGAGCGTCTTCATCTTTCAGGGGAGTATGAGTCGCGAATCCCATCCTTCCCGGAGTAGCAATACTTTAACAGGCCCGTCCCCCTTATCCGTATAGAAAGTCATCAGAGGTGCTAGAACACAGTGTCACCTGCAGCGGGCCCCAGGGGCAAGCCAGCAGCAGGGGGCAGACAGGCGGCTGGGGGCACAGCGGGCCCTGTGCATGGGTGCTTCTGTGCGCTCTGGCGCCATGGCTAGGCGTGGGGACATTTTCTATCAGTGCTCTGTTCTCACGGGCACACCGAGCACAGATCACCGTGCCAGCTCCAGAGGGCTGGGTCAGAACTAACCCGAAAGTGTCAGTGGCCCAGTCGTGTCCTGCTCTGTGTGACCCCGTGGACTGTAGCCCACCAGGCTCCCCTGTCCATGGCATTCTCCAGGCCAGAATACTGGAGTGGGGTGCAGTGCCCTCCTCCAGGGGATCTTCCTGACCCAGGGATTGAACCAGCATCTCTTACGTCTCCTGCACTGGCAGGTGGGTTCTTTGCTACCAGCGCCACCTGGGAATTCACTTTCAGAATTAGCGGAGGTGGCACCTTCTCACAGACCAGGAGCCTGGACCCCAGCCCTCCACCCCTCAGGCCCCCACTCTCTTAGGCCTTTAACACGCACTCTTTCTGCTGCACTTTCCATCTCAGACACTGGGACTGCTTGCCCGTCGTCCCAAGGGCAGTTGACTCCAGGGCACCACCAGGAAGGAGCCCCTTCCAGTGGCTTATTCTACAAGGGAGTCCACGGAAATGTCTGCACCTCTCTCACACAACAACAAAGCTTATCCAGCAAATTAGTCTCTAGCACTCGGGACAAAGGCAAAGCATTTTGTGAACGCTATCACTATGTAAATGTGATTGGTGTTTGTTATGTCAGGAGATGAAGGATGACCTGGATTATTATACCAACACTTAGCACATCTTCACCAAAGCTCCTGACAAGTTAGAGGAAGTCCTAGCGTGCCCGCAGGTCATCAACTGGGAACAAGCCTTCCAGATTCAAGGTGACCGGTCTAAATTAAAGCCAAAGATGTCCCGTTTAATTTATAGTAGATATGAAAGGGGGGGGGGAATGATGTTTGCTTTTCTCCTCTCCACAGGATGTCAAGAGAGCTTGGGCGAGGCAATACAAAAAGTTGCAGCTTCAAAATCAGTGCAGGTGGATTATCTGAGAACCGTGCTTTTTGTGTTTGAAAAACCAACACTCGAGGCATCGAGTGGTGACAAGATGGATTTGATGAAGTTATTAAAAATTCCTAAAGTGCTTGAAGATAAAAGGAGAGATTTTTACCTTTTGCTTCTGAAATTTCTGATAGACTAGTTCAGTTGCCCTATGGGCCAGACTTGTAAATGTAGGATCTGAGACTAAATTATAATGGTGTTCAGAGCTGCACAGGTAAGAAAGGGAACCGTGTTAGGTAATGTTTGTTGAGCTTGGGCAGGAATTTCGTTAGAGTAGGTTATTTTCCACATATCAACTTCCTTAGATCTCACAAAAGTGCTCCTGGAAGAATATTGGACATCATGGTGGAATTGAAAAACTTTTACTGAAACTATTCATTTTTTGACCAAAAAAAAAAAAAAAAAAAAGCTTCATACTATGCAAAGTCTGGGTGTGTGTGTGTGTGTGTGCGTGTGTGTGTATGTGTGTGTAGTCGCCAAGTTGTACTTGACTCTTTTGCAACCCCAATGGACTATAGCCCGCCAGGCTCCTCTGTGCATGGGTTTCCTGGGCAAGAAAACTGGAGTGGGTTGCCATTTCCTTCTCCAAAGGATCTTCCCAACCCAGGGATCAAACCTGCATCTCTTGCAGTGCAGAATTCTTTACCACTGATCCACCAGGGAAGCCCTATGCAAAGGATACAAATATACAAAGTAAAAAGTGAAGGCTTGCCCACTTGGATTTCCAAAAATCTTTCTGTCCCCATGTAGATACTCTTAGCATTGCTTTTAGAACTTTGTATGTATGAGCTGTTTTGTTGTTTTTTTTTTCTCTGCCACGTATGCATGCCTCTACTGCAGTTTACTCTTCACTCAGCAATGTATTATACAGATCTTTCACGTAAGCTCGTACAGGCATCCTTCATTTATGTTGACAGCTGCATAGACCACAAGAGGGAGATGTACAATTCTGTGTGCCCGTATTTACACACTTGATTTCTCTCCAGTTCTTCCTGATAACAGAAATTCTGCAATAAATGTCTTCACAAATAGATCATCACACAAGTTGTATAACTATTACTGAAAACTGAACTCCTAGAATTGAAATGCCTGGGTAAAATAATACATGCATTACATGGAAGATTTTACCAAATTGGATGGTGTGCATGATGTATGAACATATGATAGCATAGCATATGAAAAAACCCATCCTTCAGTAGGGACATGGATAGATTTACTATGGTACAGTCCAAATGCTGGGATAATATACAGTCGTTAAAAAGAATGAAGTAGCCCTCTGAGAACTAATAAGGAAACAACTCCAAAAGTATATTCTAAAGCAACAGCAACAGCAAAAATATATTCTTAGTGAAGCAACAACATCAGCAACAACTAAGACGGGCAGAACTATATAGCCAGTGCATCATCACAGTAGAGCACACCCGACATTCCAAACAACGCCTCTGGAAAGTTACATAAATGTGTCACATCACTAGTTGCCTCTGGAGAAGGTAACTGTGTGATAAGGAATCAGAGAAAAAGGAAACGATTATTTTCCACTGATATCCATTTATGCTTACTTAATAATATATAATATAATAATAGTAACATCAAAAAATAAATGAAATCTAAATATACACTAAACACATAGAATTGATTTAGCCAGGAGAGTCAATAATATTTGAACCCTGCTCTGGCTCAACTGTGTTCCCATCAGAATTGTAAAAGAAATGTTTGCATGGAGAAAAATGGTAGATAGGGATTAAATAATACTTGACATTATAACTGGAAATCTAGAATGAAGTGCCTCTCCTAAGGTGGCTCTTTATTTCCTCTAAACCCAAATATATATTTGAATATCTTGACCCTCTGGGTTTAACTGTAGCACAGGAGGAAGGCACGTGAGGATGCTGGAGATCTTTGAGGAAGTAGGACCAGAATCAGTTTGAGGATGATAGAGAGAAAGCCTCACCTATGTGTAGACAGTTGAGAGCCCTTGTGATCCCACCCAATGGCAAATGTGAAGTGACTTTGAAACTGACAGGTTCCTGGAAACTCTTCCTCCTTGAGAAGGGGGACAACTTCTTTGAGATCTTCCTTCTGCGCCAACCACTCCTTCCCACAGAAGATGTAATGCTGATTTTGCAGATGAGAAAACGCAGTCTCAGGTAACTTGTCCAATAATAGAATCAGGGCTAAAATCCTGATTATTACCACACACACACACAAAAATCCAATATCCTTTTTTCCTATGTTTCTGCTCCTGAAACTGCATTTTTGTACTTCTCTAGTGGTATGTGGTGATGGGTTTTGGGACACATGAATCCATAAGATCAACATGGCTCTCATCTCCCTGAGATGTACATTTTGTTGAACTATCTGTTGGAAGAAACATTGTCTTGTGTATTTAGATATTTTGTGAAGTATAATTTGAAATCTAAATGTTTAAATGGAAGTTTAGTTGATTTACATTATATTAGTTTCAGGTGTACAGTATAGAGGCTCAATATTTTTTAGGCTATATTTCATTTAAAAGTCATCTCAACATGATAAATATGTTTCCTTGCACTGTATATCCTTGTAGCCTATCCCTTTTATACATCATAACTTGTACCTCTCAATCCCACATTTTTCACACAAGAAACTTTAAAGAAAATTCAGCCCCATGGAAGGTTGCACGGCTTATAGTCCTTGCTCTTTTAGGAACATACACTGTTATTCTCCTTTGTTGATGTGTTTGGTTGGACTTTTTGAGATATGCTATACTGTATCTAGCTGACTCTCTGCTATTAAATGTATCATAAATGACCGAGGATTTTCTCACTTTCAAGTATTTGGGAACATTTTGAAACAGGCATATAAATAGTTGTGTGTGTGTGTGTGTGTGTGTGTGGAGTGTACATCTATTTCTTCCTCTGGGCTGTGGATCCTTAAGGAAAGGGAGGTGTCATATTTTCTGCCATCCTGATGCTTTCTAAATGTTGGCTGAATAAATGTACATTTTTTTCTTGACAGGAAATAAACCTGTCAGAACATCTTCTTGGATGTCTCGCATGCAAGGCTTGTGAATGAGCACTCGGAGTTGGGAAAAAATGAGAAGAGCTTGAAATATATTGAACACTGTCTCCAGAATTTTGCAGGATTTGGTATTCTGAGTTCAGAAGGGAAATCCATCTTTTGGTTTCTGACAGAACAGTCCTGTGAGATAAGAATGGGTTACACTTTCCCCAAATACCGAGGCCAAGGCCACATGTGGCAAATGGGTTGCCTCAGCATAGCATTAAAAAAAAAAAATACCATTTTATATCCATGTGGCAGAAGATAAAGAAAAAACTCAACAGATATTGCTCAGTTTTGGGTTCAAGAATGCTTTTTGTGGCTGGCATCAGAGGAAATGCACCCCGAAGAGATACTGCTGATGGGACTATCGTCCATTTCAAGTGTTTCTTATCAGGGAAAAAACATCAGTGCAAAAGAATGTGGTAGTCTACACGAGCAACAAAGCCATCCACTTATTGGGGCTCAGGCCCTGCTCAGGCCACAGTGCTATAATAGTTTTGTCTTCATTCTCTTGTATATTACAAAACATTAGAAGCTTGGCTCCTTGCTGTCATGCTTTTCCTTTACGGTGAGAAATGTCTCAGAGCTGAAATTACCCAGTGTCAGTCATTAGTGCTAACATATCCCATTTTCTTCTTTGAAGAAGACTTCTTTCGGGGAAGAATTTTGCTTTTTCATGCTTCTAATTTGAAAATAAAATGTCTCCTTGGAAGTCTCTTCTCTGGTGTTCTTCTCTTCTTCCTACAAAGTTTCCCAACGGATCTTTCAAAATGCTTCAGCATCATTGCTTTTGGTCTTGGGTACCCTTAAAAGTGCCTTGAGGTACTATACTGAATTCAATTATGTGGCCATCAGTGAAAGTTTGGTTTTCTGACTAGCTTTTTATCACAGAAACTTGGTTAAGTCGAATTGTATAGCATAACTTCATATTTTCAATAAGATTTTAGATCTATGCTGTATTAGTTTCCTATTATTGTTGTAACAAATTACCACAAATTTAGTGACTGATGATCCAGTGACATGATCTACCATATGATCCATCAATCCCACTCCTGGACATATATCCTGAGAAAACAAAAATTTAAAAAATATACATGCACCCCAATGTTCATTGCAGCACTACTTACAAGAGCCAAGACAGTGGAAACAGTGTCAGACTTTATTTTGGGGGCTCCAAAATCACTGCAGATGGTGATTGCAGCCATGAAATTAAAAGACTCTTACTCCTTGGAAGCAAAGTTATAACCAACCTAGATAGCATACTCAAAAGCAGAGATATTACTTTGCCAACAAAGGTCCATCTAGTCAAGGCTATGGTTTTCGCAGTGGTCATGTATGGATGTGAGAGTTGGACTGTGAAGAAGGCTGAGCACTGAAGAGTTGATGCTTTTGAACTGTGGTGTTGGAGAAGACTCTTGAGAGTCCCTTGGACTGCAAGGAGATCAGATCAGCCCTGGGATTTCTTTGGAAGGAATGATGCTAAAGCTGAAACTCCAGTACTTTGGCCACCTCATGGGAAAAGTTGACTCACTGGAAAAGACTCTGATGCTGGAGGGATTGGGGGCAGGAGGAGAAGGGGACGAGAGAGGATGAGATGGCTGGATGGCATCACTGACTTGATGGATGTGAGTCTGAGTGAACTCCGGGAGTTGGTGATGGACGGGGAGGCCTGGCGTACTGCCATTCATGGGGTCACAAAGAGTCGGTCACGACTGAGTGACTGGACTGAACTGAAGACATGGGAGCAACCTAAATGTCCATCAACAGAGGAATGGATAAAGAAGATGTGGTAAAAATGTACAACAGCGTATTGCTCAGCCATAAAAAGAAAAATAATGCCATTTGCAACAAACTGGATGGATCTAAAGGTTGTCACACTGACTGAAGTAAGTCCCACACAGAAAAACAAATATCACATGATATATGTATATGTGAAATCTTAAAAAGGGATACACATGAACTTATCTACCAAACAAATAGAGTCACAGATACAGAAAGCAAACTTATAGTCACCAGGGGATAAGGGAGGAGAAAGATAAATTGGGAGATTGGGGTTGACATATACACACAACTATATATAAAATAGGTAACTAATAAGGATCTACTGTAGAGCACAGGGAACTCTTCTTGACACTTTGTAATGGCCTACATGGGAAAAGAATCTAAGGAGAGTGGATATATGTAAACATATAACAGACTCACCTTGCTGTACACCTGAAACTAACCGAAAATTGTAAACCATGTAAATCAACTATACTGCAATAAAAACTATTTTAAAAACTTAGTGACTTAAAGCATCAATTATTACCTTATGTTTCTGGTAGTCAGAAACTTAAAATGGGTCTTGAAAGTGAAAGTGTGAAAACATTAGTTGCTCAGTCATGTCCAGCTCTTTGTGGCCCCATGGACGGTAGCCCTCCAGGCTCCTCTGTCCATAGAATCCTCCAGGCCAGAATACTGGAGTAAGCGGCCATTTCCTTCTCCAGGGGATCTTCCTGACCCAAGGATCAAACCCAAGTCTCCTTCATTGCAGGAGGATTCTTTGTTTTCTGAGCCACCAGGGAAGCCCTAAGTGGGTCTTATGGGATAAAAATAAAAGTGTTGGCAAAGCCAGCTTCTGGAGTCTTTAGGGGAGAATCTATATCCTTGCCTTTTAAGCCTGAAGAAGTTTTCCACATCCCTAGGCTTGTGATCCTACATCACTTTACCTTTTCTCCCTACTTCCATCATCTTTACATAGTCTTCTCTTATGTGTTCTAATTTCCGTCTGTGTCCCTCTTACAAGGACACTTGTCATTGCCCTTGCAGGGTATTTGGTCCTATCCAAGAAGTCCATAAGACATTTGGTCCATGCCAAATGCTGGGAGAAATAGCAATAACCTCAAATATGCAGATGACACCACACTTATGGCAGAAAGTGAAGAACTAAGGAGCCTCTTGATGAAAGTGAAAGAGGAGAGGGAAAAGTTGGCTTAAAGCTCAACATTCAGAAAACTAAGATCATGGCATCTGGTCCCATCACTTCATGGCAAGTAGATGGGCAAACAGTGTAAACAGTGGCTGACTTTATTTTTTGAGGCTCCAAAGTCACTGCAGATGATGACTGCAGCCGTGAAATTAAAAGACGCTTACTCCTTGGAAGAAAAGTTATGACCAACCTAGACAGCATATTAAAAAGCAGAGACATTACTTTGTCAACAAAGGGCCATCTCGTGAAGGCTATGGTTTTTCCAGTAGTCATGTGTGGATGTGAGAGTTGAACTATAAAGAAAGATGAGCACAGAAGAATTGATGCTTTTGAACTGTGGTGTTGGAGAACACTCTTGAGATTCCCTTGGACTGCAAGGAGATCCAATCAGTCCATCGTAAAGGAGACCAATCCTGGGTGTTCACTGGAAGGATTGATGTTGAAGCTGAAACTCCAATACTTTGGCCACCTGATGCAAAGAGCTGACTCATTGGAAAAGACCCTGACACTGGGAAAGATTGAAGGTGGGTGGTGAAGGAGACATCGGAGCATGAAATAGTTGGATGGCATCACTGACTCAAAGGACATGAGTTTGAGTAAACTCTGGGAGTTGGTGGTGAACAGGGAAGCCTGGCATGCTGCAGTCTATGGGGGTCACAAAGAGTCAGACACAACTGAGCGGCTGAACGGAACTGCAGATCAGGGAAGCTGGAAGAAGACTCGAGGAGCTGTGGGGACTGCAGACATGTTTATTCACCCCAGGAAGCAGCAGCAGCAGCAGCGAGTCTTCAAAGACTGTTACTGCTGCTGCTAAGTTGCCGGGGTCCAGCCCCGGTGGATCCAGGGAATTCGAAGGGGAGATGGCTTTGGCGATCAGGATACGATAGAATTAAAGATATAAAGAGTGGTTAAATAAGGATAGCTCAGCGAGAAAATTCAGTGGAGAAAAGAGGCTGAATAATTCAGCCAGAAGGTGAGAGAAAGAACGACATGGGGAGACCAAGCTTCGGTGAACAAGGTACGCACTTTATTTTCCAAAGTAGTTTTTATACCTTAAGTTATGTCTAGAGGATAATGGGGGAAGGGGTAGAGTCATGCAGTAAGCCAGGCTTTCTTCCTGCAAACTTATCATATGTAAAAGTTTAGGTGATTTGCATTATCTTCTGGCCCTGAGGCCTGTTAACATTTTAAGACCCTTTCTTTAGAAAAGTTATTTTTCTCTAAAGGTGATTAGTCAGGTGCCACCCTCCAAAAGCATTAGATAAAGTTGCATTCCTATAGGGCAAAGGTGTGGTGGGCTACAACAAGAAAAAGAATTAACTCAAGGATCTAAGGTTACAAACATTAAAACTACTACTTACACCAATTATATTAATCAATACACTGCCAGGGACACAGCAGGTAAGGGATATGGAAACTTAGCAGCAAACATTGGCCCAACAAGTGAAAAACCCTTCACCAATACAATTTCCAATCAATCTTTTAACTGCTCAAAGGAATCTGTATTTAGACAGTTTAGAACATCTCATGCCTCTCACAGTTGGGAGGCTCTGAACAATCACATGTGGCCAGAAAAACCTATTCAGGTAGGCTAGAGGACTTCCAAAGGAGTTTGTAGGTTGAAACACTATCACACCCAGGAACTTTATTAACAGGAGCTGTAAGTTAACTCTTTTTTCAGAGAGAGGTAGTGGGGGACAGCCCCCCATAAAAGTCAGAGGTGTAGGTGAGAGCACAAAGCAGAAAATAGGCAGACTCTGGGTTTGGGGGTAGATGCTCAAGAATTTTCAGGGGGACTCCTGAGGCTCGATCCCGCCTTTGCGTATGCCGAGCCTCCTTCCTCATGACCTTTGCCACAGGTGGAGTTCCTCACGCTGGCTCCTGGCACTAAGTCAGTTCAGTCGTGTCTGACTCTGTGCAACCCCATAGACGGCAGCCCACCAGGCACCCCCATCCTTGGGATTCTCCAGGCAAGAACACTGGAATGGGTTGCCATTTCCTTCTCCAATGCATGAAAGTGAAAAGTGAAAGTGAAGTTGCTCAGTCGTGTCCAACTCTTAGCGACCCCATGGACTGCAGCCTACCAGGCTTCTCCGTCTATGGGACTTTCCAGGCAAGAGCCATTGCCTTCTCCTCTTCAAAGACTACTGATACCCTAAGACAGACAAAAGTGGCCCATGGCCCAGTGCTCCCAAGGTCAGCAGTATTGCTGTTTACAGAACATAAACATGCAGTCTGAGGCTGTGAGACAGTGGGGCAGGAGGTTCTGACCGACTCCGTGTTGTCACTTCATTTCTCTACAACATTCTATCTTTAATTAATGTTATCCCATTTCACATCGAAGGTAAGACAATTCCATTTGCTCCCTTTTGTGCTATTGTTAAAGTTCATCTTCTGCATTTACTGTAACTCTGTTATTATTATTATTTTATAATATATAATATAATTATTATATTATTATTATTATTATACTGTATACAGTTATTATGTTCTTATTGTTTAGTCTCTAAGTCATGTCCAACCCTTTGCTGACCATATGGACTGTAGCCTGCCAGGCTTTTCTGTCCATGTGATTCTCCAGTCAAGAACACCGGACTGGGTTGCCATTTCCTACTCCAAGGGCTCTTCCCAACTCAGGGATCAAGCTTGTATCTTCTGCTTTGGCAGGTGGATTCTTTTACCTCTGAGTCACGTGGGAAGCCCCACACAGTCACTATATATGAATTTAAAATAGTCAATTGTTTGTAAAGAATTTAAGAAAAGAAAGAAACGTAGCTTTAAACCACTTATATTGTCAATAGTCTCTCTAACTGCAGTTCCAAAATATCATTGAATTTAATTTCCTTTTGGTTTACAGACTATTTTTTTCTTGTAGGGCAGATATGCCTTGTTTATATGAAACTTTTTTTTGGAGTGCTTAGCAAGGATATTTTGTTTGATATGAAATTTCAGGCTTTCAGCATTTTTAAAATGTCATTCCATTGTAATAGGGAAGAACGTTTGTATTCTGCAAGTTAATCACTAAAGGGATGTTGCATGTAAGCTTGAATTATACATAATGGCCCATCTCTGGGAACCCTGCCTCCCAGGTAGGGAGTGTTAAATTAAAACACCTTTGTTTAGCTCACAGGAAACATCCCCGACTAGGCCCACGGGTGAGTGGCTGCAGGAAGGAAGAAAGGAACACATCCCTTCTGAGTCTGATTGGAACCAGGAAATGGTTGACTTGACTCCCTTCCCTTTTGGTATGAAAACAGCCTGAATCCTAACTCAGGAAAGAGGATTCTTCGGGGCCTGAGCCCATCATCTTTCTGGTCTGCTGGCTTTCTGAATAAAGTCATTCTTCCTTGTCCCAACAACTTGTTTCTCGATTTGTTGGCATACAGTGCTAAAGAAGGAGGAAACAGAACAGGCTCCATCTTGAAAGCAGGATCCATCCTGGGCCAGACTGTGGACTGTGAGCTATACACCCAGTATCTATGGAAACGACACACCAACTGGAAAACCAGGATCCAGGAAGGAAGAGCCCCAGGGCTCGTATCTAGACTGTCCGTTGCCTAAAAGAATACCCTAATTTTCTGTGTGACCTAATAGAATCATACATTCTATTATGCTTATTGGGGTATGACCACAGGCCTATTGATAAGTGTCCAGTGTTAACTCCCTAGGCTTAAGGTATACCAGTTAACTGATTGTATCTTTCTTTTCCTTTGTTCAGACTAGTTTCAGAGAATTTGGGGAGGTGGGTTTGGGCACATATACTTAGGGTATATAAGGTTTTCACAAAAACTGGTCGGGGTCCTTGGCTAAGAGGAGACGCTGCCTTGGGCCCACCGGTGTAATAAACTGCACTCCACTATCTGCATTGTCCTGAGTGAGTTTCCCGGAACTCGTGCCTACAACACAGCAAGCAGTGCAAGCTTGGACAAGGTAACAAATTTTGGAGAGCCAACCAGGGGCCTTGCTGCCTGTGGCCAGATGCCCCAGTCCCCTCGCCACCCTGGGAGGTTTCTGGGTGAGACTCTTAGCAGCTGCAGATACCAGTCTTTGCTTCCAAATTCCCCAAGGTGGCACTGGCTGATCCAGCGCTTGGCAGTTGGAGGAAGGAATCAACATTGGGGAGAGGACATACTCCCTACAGTGGGGTAGGCCGCTCCAGTGTATACACCCAGAAAATTTATTTCCTCTCTGTAGGGACTTTTTCTCCAGAATAAGTCAGCTTTTTTGGATTCGAGGAGGGGTACCCAATAGGAAAGAGGAAATAGTTGTTCAACTTTCACCCAGTTCGTGAACCAGTTCTCTGTTTTCTTTCTAGCATTTGTCTGCCATTTGTGTTTTGTCGGTCTTGAATTTGGCTTTAAAAGGGGGGAATGTTTCACTACCCCTAAAGAAGATTCCCCCCGTGCACACTTTGGGCAAGTGCTCTAATGAGGGCCATGAACCCCTGACTGAGAGGAAGATATTTTATTGTAAGAAGGTGTGGCCTCAGTACGTGTCAGGGTCTCCACAAGGGGTTTTAGGTGGGGTTAGCACAGGGCCCTGTGTACCACGTTCTGTCCACCGTGCCATGTTAACTACATAGTTTGTGCTCTCCAGTGTTGTTGGTATATGTAAAACCACAAGACCAGACTTGAAGATTTATCTAGGATTTTCTGTTTGTCCTTTAAGGGTTTTCATCTCTTTTTCTTTGGTGCTGTTGCTCCAGGGCTTCTTGGGTGGCTCAGTGGTGAAGAATCCGGCTGCCAATGCAGGAGATGCACGTTCAGTCCCTGGGTTGGGCAGATGGCCTGGAGGAGGGCATGGCAACCCACTCCAGTATTCTTGCCCCTGGAGAATCCCACGGACAGAGGAGCATGGCCGGCTACATGTCATGGGATTGCAAGAGAGTCAGACATGACTTAATGACCAAGCAACAGCAATTTTTTCTCCATTTACAGCCAAACCAAATTTATGATATTCAAAACTTTTACTGATGTCAAATGGAGGAAAGAAACAGGGGGAAAAAGCTCCTCCTGTCCAAGAGTGGGATATTCCCAGGGAAAAGAGAAAGGTTCCATTTGGTTCTTAAAATCACCAAAAGCCCCATCCTAGAATTCCTCCCGGTGGCTTGGTGCCAAAGCAAAAGTGCATTCTTTTCATGGTTAGAAAGAACCAATGGCTATTTACAGCTTTACAAAGCTTTCTCCCCTATGGCTCTTTTGTGAAGTAGCAAGGAAGAATGATGAGGTCCTTTATGTGCAAGCATGTGGGCTGTTACATCAGGGAAAGGAAGAAAAGGAAGGAAATGAGAGTGAGGATACGGTGCTTCAAACCTTAACTCCTGTGGCTGAACTAGATGTCTCAGCCACTCCTGCTGCTCTGCTAATACATCCACCCCTTCCACCACCTTCCCTTCCTACCTTGCCCCAATTCCTGACACCAGGGCTCAGGACTTCCCCTCCTTCTAGGAATCGCTTAGAAAATCCTGTGTTAGTTTCTGGGGCACAGGGACTTGGCCTGGTATTACCATCTAAGACCCAACAGGGCAGCCAGTTTGGGCCAAGAGCCACTCCTAGAGCAGGACTGTCTCCGTGGCTATCTCAGGTGTGCGTGCTACATCACTTCAGTTGTGTCTGACTCTTTGCAGCCCCATGGACTATAGCCTACCAGGTTCCTCCGTCCATGGGATTCTCCAGGCAAGAATACTGGAGTGGGGTGCCATTTCCTTCTCCAAGGGCTGTTATTTCATCAGTTCAATCGTTCAGTCATGACCGACTCTTTGCGACACTGAGAACCACAGCACGCCAGGCCTTCCTGTCCATCACCAACCCCCGGACCTTACTCAAACTCATGTCCATTGAGTCAGTGATGCCATCCAACCATCTCATCCTCTGTCGTCCCCTTCTCCTGCCTTCAATCTTTCACAGCATCAGGGTCTTTTCCAATGAGTCAGCTCTTCACATCAGGTGGCCAAAGTATTGGAGTTTCAGCTTCAACATCACTCCTTCCGATGAACACTTAGAACTGATTTCCTTTAGGATGCACTGGTTGGATCTCCTTGCAGCCCAAGGTACTCTTGAGAGTCTTCTCGAACACCACAGTTCACAAGCATCAATTCTTTGGTAGTCAGCCTACTTTATAGTCCAACTCTCACATCCATACACGACTACTGGAAAAACCATAGTGCTGACTAGACGGACCTTTGTCGGTACAGAAGCGGCTCTGCTTTTTAATATGCTGTCTAGGTTGGTCCACCAGTCAAGTGCTTTGGCACAGTCAATAAAGCAGAAATAGATGTTTTTCTGGAACTCTTTTGCTTTTTCCATGATCCAGTGGATGTTGGCAATTTGATCTCTGGTTTCTCTGCCTTTTCTAAAACCAGCTTGAACATCAGGAAGTTCACAGTTCGCATACTGCTGAAGCCTGGCTTTGAAAATTTTAAGCATTACTTTACTAGCATGTGAGATGAGTGCAATTGTGTGGTAGTTTGAGCATTCTTTGGCATTGCCTTTCTTTGGGATTGGAATGAAAACTGACCTTTTCCATTCTGTGGCCACTGCTGAGTTTTCCAAATTTGCTGGCATATTGAGTGCAGCACTTTAACAGCATCATTTTTCAGGATTTGAAATAGCTCAATGGGAATTCCATCATCTCCACTAGCTTTGTTTGTAGTGATGCTTTCTAAGACCCACTTGACTTCACATTCCAGGATATCTGGCTCTAGGTGAGTGATCACACCATTGTGATTATCTGGGTCATGAAGACCTTTTTTGTACAGTTCTTCTGTGTATTCTTGCCACTTCTTCTTAATATCTTCTCCTTCTGTTAAGTCCATACCATTTCTGTCCTTTATTGAGCCCATCTTTGCATTAAATGTTCCCTTTGTATCTCTAATTTTCTTGAAGAGATCTCTAGTCTTTCCCATTCTGTTGTTTTCCTCTATTTCTTTGCATTGATCGCTGAAGAAGGCTTTCTTATCTCTCCTTGCTATTCTTTGGAACTCTGCATTCAGATGGTTAAATCTTTCCTTTTCTCCTTTGCTTTTCACTTCTCCTCTTTTCACAGCTATCTGTAAGCCCTCCCCAGACAGCCATTTTGCTTTTTTGCATTTCTTTTCCATGGGGATGGTCTTGATCCCTGTCTCCTGTACAGTGCCACGAACCTCTGTCCATAGTTCATCAAGCACTATGTCAGATCTAGTCCCTTAAATCTATTTCTCACTTCCACTGTATAATCATAAGGGATTTGATTTAGGTCATACCTGAATGGTCTCGTGGTTTTCCCCACTTCTTCAATTTAAGTCTGAATTTGGCAATAAGGAGTTCATGATCTGAGCCACAGTCAGCTCCTGGTCTTGTTTTTGCTAACTGTATAGAGCTTCTCCATCTTTGGCTGCAAAGAATATAATCAATCTGATTTTGGTGTTGACCATCTGGTGATGTCCATCTGTAGAGTCTTCTTTTGTGTTGTTGGAAGAGGGTGTTTGCTATGACCAGTGCATTCTCTTTGCAAAACTCTATTAGCCTTTGCCCTGCTTCATTCCGTATCCCAAGGCCAAATTTGCCTGTTACTCCAGGTGTTTCTTGTGGAAAATTCTGAAAGAGATGGGAATATCAGACCACCTGACCTGCCTCTTGAGAAACCTATATGCAGGTCAGGAAGCAACAGTTAGAACTGGACATGGACAATAGACTTGTTCCAAATAAGAAAAGGAGTACGTCAAGGCTGTATATTGTCACCCTGCTTATTCAACTTATATTCAGAGTACATCATGAGAAACACTGGGTTGGAAGAAGCACAAGCTGGAATCAAGATTGCTGGGAGAAATATCAGTAACCTCAGATATGCAGATGACACCACCCTTATGGCAGAAAGTGAAGAGGAACTCAAAAGCCTCTTGAGGAAAGTGAAAGAGGAGAGTGAAAAAGTTGACTTAAAGCTCAACATTCAGAAAACGAAGATCATGGCATCTGGTCCCATCACTTCATGGGAAATAGATAGGGGAACAGGGGAAACAGTGACAGACTGTATTTTCTTGGGCTCCAAAACCACTGCAGATGGTGACTGCAGCCATGAAATTAAAAGACACTTACTCCTTGGAAGAAAAGCTATGCCAACATAGTTCAGTTCAGTTCAGTTCCGTCACTCAGTCGTGTCCGACTCCTTGCGACCTCATGAATCACAGCACGCCAGGCCTCCCTGTCCATACCCAATCTCGGAGTTCAGTCAAACTTGTGTCCATCGAGTCGGTGATGCCATCCAGCCATCTCATCCTCTGTCGTCCCCTTCTCCTCCTGCCCCCAATCCCTCCCAGCATCAGGGTCTTTTCCAATGAGTCAACTCTTCACATCAGGTGGCTAAAGTATTGGAGTTTCAGCGTCAGCATCAGTCCTTCCAATAAACACACAGGGCTGTCTCCTTTAGAATGGACTGGTTGGATCTCCTTGCAGTCCAATGGACTCTCAAGAGTCTTCTCCATCACTACAGTTCAAAAGCATCAATTCTTTGGTGCTCAGCTTTCTTCACAGTCCAACTCTCACATCCATACATGGCCACAGGAAAAATCATAGCCTTGACTAGATGGACCTTTGTTGGCAAAGTAATGTCTCTGCTCTTTAATATGCTATCTAGGTTGGTCATAACTTTCCTTCCAAGGAGTAAGTGTCTTTTAATTTCATAGCTGCAATCACCATCTGCAGTGATTTTGGAGCCAACTTTTTCACTCTCCTCTTTCACTTTCAACATGGTGGACAGCTCTGACAAAACGTGGTCCACTGCAGAAGGCAATGGCAAACCACTTCAGTATTCTTGAGAACCCCGTGAATGTTATGCGGAGGCTAAATGCAAATGGCCAGCCTGCTGGGTTTCTCAGGCGTCTGTAAGTGGCGAGATCACAGCCGTCCCTATAGGGAGGATCCAAGACACCTTGAGCATGCTTGGCAGTAACCACGGCTGAACCACACTGGGACCTCATGAGGGAAGGCTGCCCTTATTAGGACTCCACTTATTATGCATCGGGCAGGGCTTTGAAAAGGGAAACCAAGGCTAAAGAGTTTGAACAATATTCAGGAAATTCAGCAAAACAAATGAAGACCTCTCTCAACTTTTAGAAAGGATTTATCAAGACTACAGGGCTTCCCTGGTGGCTCAGACAGTGAAAAATCTGCCTGCCAATGCAGGAGACACAGGTTTGATCCCTGGGTCAGGAAGATCCCCTGGAGAAAGAAATGGCAACCCACCCCAATATTCTTACATGGAGACGCCCATGGACAGAGGATCCTGATGGGCTACAGTCCACGGGGTCGTAGAGAGTCAGACATGACTGAGTGACTAACACACACAGATGCCATACTAATGCAGACTCAGAAGCCCCTGAAAATATTAGAATAGTAAATTTGACCTTTTTTTGAGCAAAGTACCTCGATCAGGAGAAAGTTGCAAAGATTAGGTATTACATTTAGAATGAATACTTCTCAGTTGGTTGGTGTTGCTTATAAAGTGTTCAACAGGGAACAGCAGAAGAAAGATGCAAGACAAAATGCCACTCTCCTGGGGGCAGCATTGAACATCTGAAAGGCAAGTAACCTGGAGACAGGTAGAGCACTAATGAGGAAGGAATAATGCCCTTAACGGCAAGAAAGACAACACGAAGAAGTGATTGCCCTAGGCCAAAACATAAGAAGAAAAATGATAACAGATGAGAGCCTCTCATACGGTAGAGACGATCACAGTGATGAAGGACAAGGCCCGTGGCTTCCTTGGACTTGAGATGCCTAATTCCCCACAGGAGCCCAGGGTAAAATGGTGCACGATGAGCTGATGAACTTTCTGGCGATAGACCTCGTCCTGAAGTTTTTCACCAAGAGCTTGGCGTCAGAGCCCCATCAGACTGCACTTTAAGCCTATACAGATGGTGCACATGGAAACCCCAGAAAAGGAGACAGAAGTCTTCCCTGCTTTACCAACTGCACTCCCTCCTGGGTCTGTGAAAAGATAGCCACTAATATTTGTGGACATTTTTTTCAGTGTGGGTGAAAGCATATCCCACTTGGACAGAAAGTCTCTGAAGAGGATGCCTGGGTCTTGAACAAACTGAAAGCTGAACACCAGCAAAGTATCGCCATTGATATCTCCCTGTGGACATGGAGACCAGCAAGTACCGTGACTGATGCCCCAGGACACAGGGACCTTATCAGAAACGTGATCACGGGACATCCGACACTGATGATGCTCACCTGATTGCTGTTGCTGCCGGGGAATTTGAAAGAGGTATCTCCACGAATGGGCAGACCCTTGGCGTGCTCTTCTAGCTTCCACTCTCGGTGTGACACATCTAGTTGCTGGACGTAATGACAGATCCCACTGAGCTGCTTTACAGCCAGGAGAGACGAGGACTTTGCTAAGAAATTCAGCACCTGCATGAAGAAAATTGACTCCAACCCTGACACAGTAGCATCCGTGCAGTTTCTGGCTAGAACAGTGACAACATGATGGAGCCAAGTGCTAACATGCCTTGTTTCAAGCATTGGAAAGTCATCCCTAGAGATGGTAACGCTGGTGGGAGAACGTGCTTAAGGGTTTTATCAGATTCAAACAGCTGTAGATAAAAAAGGAAAGAGGATTTTTACTACTGACTGAAGATTGTAAGAAATATTCATCTGCCCATTTGGCAGGAAATGGCCAGAGTGGTGAGAGAGTCAGTTCCTAGGCAGGTTGATAGGGAGTCTAGGGGTCCCCAAGGAGAGAGGGGTCTGGAATTCTCAAGAAGGAAGAAAGGACAAACTTTTTTTCTTTCTCCACATTCCTTAGGATTATATAACAATAATGTATCCTGCCTAAGGACAGTCTTTGGATTCAACCTTCTGTTATCTTAAAATGTAAATTATGGGAGTAGACCTGGTCTTTACAAGGATGTATCTTGCCTGAGGACAGTGTTATCTTAAAATGTCAATTATGGGAGTAGGTCTGATGAGGTCTTTACAACCTCCAGACATTCTTTGGAGTATATAACTTCATTGCTAACACCAGCAAGCGGGTACTCTTTCTGCCCCTTTCTGATGCCTATGTCAGAATCTTTCTCTATCTCCATTATACTTTAATAAAACTTTATTACACAAAAGCTCTGAGCGATCAAGCCTCGTCTCTGGCCCCGGATTGAATTCTTCTCCTCCGGGGGCCAAGAATCCCGGTGTATTCGCGTGATTCAACCACAACCTTTCATCTTGGGGGCTCGTCTTGGATCCTTCAGGACAAGGTAATGATGCCTGGAGCTTTAGTTCTTTGTTCTCTTAGCGAACACGATTTCTGCTGTGCTTTACTAACTCTACCGTGTGCTTGCGTGAATGAATGACATGCCCTGCGTGAAGCAAGTAAGGAGCCCTGCTCTGCAGTTCCACAGTGATCTCATACGGCTTATGGCAGAAACCTGTTGGGGCATTATACCAACCCGCCAATGCCAAGAGGCACCCAATGTCTCCTTCAAGAACCGACCAGAAGTGGGCAAAGCGTGTGGACCGAACTCTCCTTTCTTGGTCAAACTTTTCGATCTCTTTGACCATTTCATAACTCCTTGGGAATTAGAAGTACTAACCTAATCTATTGGATCATAGACTTTCAAGGGACTTGTGATCTATACTGTTATTGTATACTGTGGCTTAGGTCCCAAACTTGAATTGGTAGTCAAGAAAGCGCCTAGCCTCGCTAGGAATCGAAAGTTCGGAAGCTAGATGGAGCTCTAGCTCCCAGAACATCTCTGAGGTTAAAGGTTATTCAGACTGGGATTACAATGGGTTTTTTTCTTTGGTAACACCGACTCTTAGTAGATCAGAGGAGGCTGTTATACTGGTGTGGTGATGCTTGGAAAGGACATCTCAGTTTTATGTTCGTGTCGGTCTTATTGTGGTCAGGAAATACTCAGGGTTGTGCACAGGCACTCAGGTGATGAATATAGCGGTCTTAGCTTGGGTGGCATTCCGGAAGATTACTCTGATTCACCCTGGGTGACATCAGAGGCAAGCAAGGTTAAAGGTGAAGAGCTGGACGTCAAGTAGGGATGCTATCAAGTCTACCCCTGGTACATCCCCACCCCATCTCGGTGGTAGAACCGGGAGGGACGAGTACGGCGCCTGCGTCGGTAAGGGACAGACTAAGTCCGACCAGGAAGGAAAAGCTTTTGGTGTAACGTCTGTCTACACCCCCATCTAGAGCAGGGAGGGACGCCTCCGGTAGAAAAAATGGCGCTGGTCGCTTTTTTTCTCTCTTACAGATGGGAGCTAACAATTCCAGCCTCACTCCTTTGAACTGTATCCTAAAAAAACTGGGATAGATTTGATCCCCAGGGCTTAAAGAAGACACACCTGGTCTTCCTATGTGATACTACATGGCCACGATATCCATTAGAAGACGGCGAACGGTGGCCAGTTGGAGGGTCTCTTAAGTATAATACTGTTCTACAATTAGACCGGTTCTGTAAGGAACAAGGGAAATGGGTAGAAGTAGCATATGTGTTGCCCTTTTACTCTCTGCGAAATATGTCCGACTTATGTCCTAAGGGTATAGATTTGGGCGTGAAACCTTCAGCTCCCTCCTGTCCTCTTACTCTGCCCCCATGCTGGGGACTCCAAACTGGGATTCAAACTGCCCACGTGGAGGTCCAAACAACTCCTGTCTCAGTACGACCTCAGACTACTCTGGTTTCAGTAGAAACTCAGACCATGGAAGTAAGAGATGAGATGGAAGACAGGAGACAAAGAGAAGAGGAAAAACAGGTTTCTCCAATCTATCCCTGGGATCATATGCGCAGAGCAGCCAGAGAGACTGAGGAACAGCCACACATGCTGTTGCCTCTTTATGAAACACCCACCGGGAGAAATAATCAGTCTGTGAGAGTTAATAAGCCTTTTTCTTATCAAGAAATACAAAGAATCAAGGAGGATCTGGGAGACTATTTAGATGACCCAGAAAAATATATTAGAGCTTTTAAAGGTGTTACTCTGCTTTATGACCTCACTTGGAAGGATGTGATGTATATCTTGGGACAAACGCTGACTCCCAAGTCAAAGACTCGAGTTTTGGGAAAAGCAGTTGCTTATGGAGATGAATGGCTTGGTAATGAATCAGTAGGGAAGAGGGAGAACAAGATAGCAGCCCTCCCCACTGGGAATCAGGCGGTCCCAACTATAGAACCAGACTGGGACTACAACACAGCTAAAGGAAGATGGGATCAGAGTCATTTTGTTAGATGTATTCTTGAAGGACTTAGGCAGGCGTGTTCTAAGCCTTTAAACTATGGCAAATTGGCAGATATGGAACAGGAGGAGAAGGAAGCTCCTGGTAAATTCCTAGATAGACTGAGAGAAGGCCTTCGCAGATTCACTGAGATTGATCCTGAAAGTGAAGAGGGAAAAGTGATCTTAAAGAATAGATTTCTCACTCAGTAGGCTCTAGATATCCGCCGTAAGCTATTAAAACAGGCGTATGGACCAAATCAGTCTTTAGATACTCTGTTACAACTGGCTCAGACAGTCTATTATGATAGGGAATATGAGGAAAAGAAAGAAAGGCAAAAAAATTACAAAGGAAAAGGCTGAAGCCTTCGCCATAGCCATGAAAAACGTTCTTAAACAGCCTGAGAAAAATGCCCAGAGGGGCCCAGGTGAAAAGGGATGGGCTTGCTATTACTGTGGAAAGGAGGGGCGCCTCAAGCGGGATTGCCCTCAGGCATCTAAGCCGCCCCCGGCTCCATGTCAGGTCTGCAAAGGACCACACTGGAAGAGAGACTGCCCCCAGAAGCGTAGGTCTCCAGGGTCGGACTCTCAAGACAATCAGGACTGAAGGCGCCCCGGGGGTCCCCACACAAGCTCCCGTCCTAATAACACCTGAGGAACCCTGGGTATTAATAATTGTGGGAGGCCAATCCATCGATTTCCTTTTAGATACTGGGGCAACTTATTCTGTGCTTACTGAAGCCCCTGGCCCACTTTCTTCCCGATCCGCTTCCGTAATGGGACAGTCTGGACGAGCCAAAAGGTATTATTTCAGTTATTCTTTATCTTGCAACTGGGATTCTGTGCTGTTTTCACACGAGTTTCTCATCGTGCCAAAATCTCCCTCACCCCTTTTGGGAAGGGATATACTGAGCAAGGTCCATGCCTCTGTTTTCATGAATATGGAGCCCTCCCTTTCTCTCCCTTTGGTTGAACAAAATGTAAATCCTAGAGTATGGGCTGATGGAAAATCTGTGGGTCGAGCACAAAATGCTATTCCTGTAGTTGTTAAGCTCAAAGACCCACCCGTATTTCCACATAAGAAGCAGTATCCACTGAAACCTGAAGTTAAGGAAGGGTTAGAACCCATCATCGAAAATTTAAAGGAGCAGGGACTATTAATTCCCTGTAACAGTCCTTGCAACACTCCTATTTTGGGTATAAAGAAATCGAATGGTAAATGGAGACTAGTTCAAGATTTACGAATAATAAATGAGGCTGTAGTTCCTTTACACCCCGTGGTGCCTAATCCTTATACTCTATTGTCTGAAATTCCTGAACGGGCCAAATATTTCTCAGTAATTGATTTAAAGGATGCCTTCTATTCAGTGCCTTTGGCGGAAGAAAGTTAATTTCTATTTGCCTTTGAAGACCCTACACAGCCAGCTTCTCAGTTAACCTGGACAGTTTTGCCCCAGGAATTTCGTGACAGTCCTCACTTATTCAGACAAAGTTTGTCACGGGATCTACAAAACTTTAATAGCTCTGAAGCGGTGGTGTTACAGTATGTAGGTGATATTTTGCTCTGTGCTGAGACAAAGGAAGCTTGTTCGCAAGCCTCAGAAGATTTCTTAAACTTTCTGGCAGGCTGTGGTTACAAGGCATCAAGAGAAAAGGCTCAGCTTTGTCAACAATCGGTTAGATATCTGGGCCTAATCATATCAGAAGGGACTAGGGCCATCGGCCTTGAGACAATTAAACCTATACTAAATCATCCCCTACCTATGACTTTAAGACAATTGAGTGGATTTTGGGGAATCACAGGTTACTGTCACATTTGGATTCCAGGTTATGTGGAATTTGCCCGGCCTTTATATAAACTTATAGCTGAAACTCAGCAGGCCCAAACCGACAAACTGGTTTGGTCTCCAGAAACTCAAAAGGCTTTTAAGATTCTTCAGACTGCTCTCCTGCAAGCTCCAGCTCTGAGCTTGCCCACAGGGTCAGAATTTAATTTGTTTGTCACTGATAGAAAAGGTGTGGCATTGGGAGTTTTGACACAACCCCGAGGGCCTCACCAGCAACCTGTTGCTTATCTAAGCAGAGAATTAGATGTAATTTCACGTGGGTGGCCCACCGCCTAAGAGTAATTGGGGCAGCGGCTTTATTAGCACCTGAAGCTTTAAAAATAATTAATGGATGAAAGCTTACTGTACTGACTTCTCATGATGTGAGTGGAATCTTAAATTCTAAGGTTAATATTTGGATGACAGACAGTAGGCTTCTTAAGTATCAGTCATTGTTGTTAGAAGGACCAGTAACTAAGCTTAAAGTTTGTGGAAATTTAAATCCTGCCACTTTCCTTCCTGAGAAGGAAAATGAAACACCTGATCACGATTGTTCTCAATTCCTAACTTTAAACTATGCAGCTCTGGAGGATCTAAAGGATACCCCATTAGCCAATCCTGACATGGAAATATTTACAGATGGCAGTTCTTTTGTTCAGGATGGAAAGCATAAAGCAGGTTACGCCGTGGTGACTGCTGAACAGGTTTTGGAAGCAAAATCTCTCCCCCAGGGAACCAGTGCTCAGTTAGCGGAGCCTGTGGCCCTGACCCGAGCTCTAAAGTTAAGCAAAGGGCAGCGGGTAAATATCTACACAGATTCTAAGTATGCTTATTTGACTTTACATGCTCATGCTGCAATGTGGAAGGAGAGACAGTTTAAAACAG
This sequence comes from Bubalus bubalis, assembly GCF_019923935.1. NCBI lineage: Eukaryota > Metazoa > Chordata > Mammalia > Artiodactyla > Bovidae > Bubalus > Bubalus bubalis. The sequence continues at coordinate 1,906,533 of NC_059172.1, forward strand.
CAACAGGAGAACCTATTAAGCATTTCAGAGAGATCGAGAGACTTTTAACTGCTATATATTGTCCTAAAGAAGTAGCTGTTATGCACTGCAAAGGGCACAGCAGGGATGGGAGTAAAATAGCCAAAGGTAATCAGCTGGCTGACTGTCAAGCCAGAAAAGTGGCACTTTACGAAACCCCTTCACTACAGACGCCTTTGATCTGGACAGGTCCTGTGGAACAGGAAAAACCACAATATACTGAGAAAGAATTAGAAAGATGTGAGAAACGAGGAGCAAAGATTACTGATAAAGGATGGTTACAGTCCAAGGATGGACGATTAATAATTCCTGAAAATGCTCAGTGGAAAATTCTTAAGGGTTTACATCAGAGTTTTCATTTGGGTGCCGAGAGTACTTACCAGATGGTTTCTCGTTTGTTTGAAGGTAAAAATGTAATGAAAACTTTAAAGGATATTATCAAAAGGTGTGAGATTTGTCAAAAAAAATAACCCAAAGACTGAAAAGCTAGCAAAATCTGGATTACAACGAAGTGGGAAGTATCCTGGAGAGGATTGGGAAAATGATTTTACTCATATGCCAAAAGCTAATGGATATTCCGAGCTCGGAAGTAGTTATGGAACGAGAACGATGCCCCTTTTTCCTAGGCAACATAATTCTCCTAAAAGAAAAGGGGGGAATGAGAGAGTCAGTTCCTAGGCAGGTTGATAGGATGTCTAGGGGTCCCCAAGGAGAGAGAGGTCTGGAATTCTCAAGGAGGAAGAAAGGACAAACTTTTTTTCTTTCTCCACATTCCTTAGGATTATATAACAATAATGTATCCTGCCTAAGGACAGTCTTTGGATTCAACCTTCTGTTATCTTAAAGTGTAAATTATGGGAGTAGACCTGGTCTTTACTAGGATGTATCTTGCCTGAGGACAGTGTTATCTTAAAATGTAAATTATGGGAGTAGGTCTGATGAGGTCTTTACAACCTCCAGACATTCTTTGGAGTATATAACTTCATTGCTAACACCAGCAAGCGGGTACTCTTTCTGCCCCTTTCTGATGCCTATGTCAGAAGCTTGCTCTATCTCCTTTATACTTTAATAAAACTTTATTACACAAAAGCTCTGAGCAATCAAGCCTCGTCTCTGGCCCCAGATTGAATTCTTCTCCTCCGGGGGCCAGGAATCCCGGTGTATTCGCGTGATTCAACAACAACTTTTCAGTGGTCTTAATCCTTTTCCCCACAAGTTTGTGGAATGAACATTGACAGTGCAGAAACCTACAAGGGAAGAACCTTTGTATTCTATTACAAGTTACTCACTAAAGCAGTACTACCTTTAAGCTTCAATTGTATCTCTGGGAATGAGAGATGGGCATTAAGTATAATTTGCATAATTCCCTATTATCTCTGCCTCCCAGATAAGGAGCATCAAGCTAAAATACTTTTGTTAAGCTCACAGGAAACATCCTGACCAGACCCACCTGTGAATCACTGAAGGAAGGAAGACATGAACAAGTCCCATCCAGAGGCTGACCCAAACTAGGAAATGTTTTATTTTAATCCCTCCCCTTTAAGTAGTAAAGAAGCTTGAGTTCTAACTCAGCCAAGACGGTTCTCTGGGACGCAAGCCAGCTGTCGTTTTGGCCTGCCGGCCTTTGAAAAGTCACCGTTCCTTGCCAGGCCTTTGAATAGTCACCGTTCCTTTACTAGACTACGGAGCTGCAAGCAGTATAAGACTGGACTCACTGACACTACTGTCTTCCCGACCTCGTGCACCTCTGAAAGCCAGCCACTGTTTGCACCTATGTTCCCTTACGTGTCAAACGTGCTTTTCCTGTGGCTTCCTTTAAGGTTCTCTGTCTATCCGGGATTTTTAATCGTTTAATTATGATATGTCTGGGGAGTGGTTCTCCTTCTGTTTATTCCGTTTGAGGTTTACCGAACTTATCCTAAAGGTGAGGGTGGGGGGTGGGGTACTTTCTAGGCCCTTTAAGTCTTTCCAAGTTAGTAATTTCTTATGGTTAAAAAAAGAGCTCTGATTCTCTACATCAAGTTCAAACAGTGGCCGTCTCTTGCTTTTGCCGCAGGTATTCATGAAAACGGCTGGAGCGCACCAGGCGTTGCCTGTAGAAATCCTGCCTCCAGGATCTCACAGTTCAGAGTTGCTGAGGACTGGGGGGATTGGAAGGACCTCTGGGATCAGAAAGCAGCTCAGACCTCTGGAAAAAAATGAGCCTCAGGGGGGCACTCTGCCAAACACGGGACCTGGGAGGAGGGACTCCCCACACCCAGCCGCTGAAGCGCAGCTTGGTACGTGGGTTCAGTTAAGACTCTCAGCTCAGCAGGTTGGGGATCAGACCAATAGGCACACTTTTCAAGACCACAGTAGCCAGAAGATACGTGTCATCTTCTGGAATGATCTTCTGCCTCTTGTTTCTGGGGGGGGATCTCCGCAGAGACTGAGTGGGAAGACAGTGTCACAGGTAAGAGCCAAGGAGGATCACTGCTCTGAGACGCCTCGGCCCCTGTCTCCTCACTGAAGCGGATGAACCAAAACGCTGCTGTTGGATGCGGATAAAGAATTTCTGAGTGCTGAGAGTTATGCCAGGCGAAAAGGAAGTAGTTCCCTTTGAGAAATCGGCATCAGGCATGTACCATGTATGGGGTAGTGTCCTGATTCTGTAAGAACGTTTCCCTGGATAAGGACAGGCTTTTGTTCTGAATTGGTACCTAAATGTGGCGTGATTTGGAAACTTCCTGTTAATGGCTGGTGTGCCAGAAAAGGTAACAGCTTCTGGGAAGAAGTATGTGGGTTTGGGTGATATTTATGGAACAGTTTGCAGACATAATATGCAAACATGATCTTATTCAATTCCCTAGAAACATATGGTAGTCAGATTTTTTCCCCCCTTGGATAAATGATGGCCAGGGAAATTAAGTGTCCTTCTTAAAGTTTCCAAAAGACGAGGTAGACTGTAGTCAACAGACTACAATCCAGATGAGATTAATATTAATTTAAAACCATAAAAAAGAAATGTAATTTTTAAAATCTCAGTTATAATGCTCCTATATAATTTGGTGTTTCCTTCTAAATTTTTATCACCTGTGATTTATGTAAATATGCACACAAAAAGGCCTCTAGTTATTTTTGCAGTGTCATGTCCCTCCTTTTCATGTTCATCTTGAAGACTTTCTCACATGGCAACATATAACCTTCATGTTAAAATGGGTTTTAGAGTAGTAAAAGAATGATAGGTCATATTTACATGAATTATATGTATAGCAGGACACTGAGATTGTGTCCTGTACATGCCTGTGAGTTAATATTGTATTGCTTTCAAACTTTTTCAGAGTCTTTTTCTTCATTTGAACTGTTTTCTTTGGATAAATTCCCAGTACTGGAATGGATTTGTCAAAGGTTTCACACTGTGCTTCCCAGGGCTTTGGATGTTATCAAGGCTGGCACCCCCTAAAATGAATCTCCTCAGTTTTAGTCAACTGCAGTTATTGAACATTACATTTGTGTTCATTTTGTGTGTGTGTGTGTGTGTGTGTGTGTGTGCATATATGCAAGTGCAAAAAGTTTTCCCAAATGTACTTGTCAGAACTTTAGTATTCTATCCCAGTAATCTGGCATCAAATTCAACTTTTCTTATTCTCATGCAGTCTTTTTGTGAAATGCTCCTAGCTAATGTCTGAATGGGCTTCCCAGGTGGCATGAATGATAAAGAGCCCTCTTGCTAATGCAGGAGACATAAGAGACAGGAGTTCAATCCCTGGGTCAGGAAGATCCCCTGGGGGAGGGCATGGCAACCCACTCCAGTATTCTTGCTTAGAGAATCCCATGGACAGAGGAGCCTGGTGGGCTACAGTCCATAAGGATTGCAAGAGTTGGACACAACTGAAGCAACTCAGCACACATGCGATGTCTGATTAATGTTTAGAAATGATACACTTCTACTGTCTTGATATTTTCCAAGATATGGCACAGGTACTTCTATTCTAGTCTGAGCCTTTTTTTCAAAGAAACATCTGGTAGGAATGCCCAAGCCCAGAATGTAGTTGGTTCTTCTACTGACACCTGTTGAATGAAAGAATGAGTCTTTTCCCTTAGTAATCCCAGAGTGACTAAAGAGATGATTGTGTTTATGCAAGCATGTCATACATTAAATCAATAAACACTGAGTTCTTGCTGTGTGCCCAACAGTGTAATAAACATTGAGAATAATAGAATAAATGATTTAAGATCCTGCCCAGAGGACTGATAAGCTAGAGGGCTGTAACAAGTTTTGATTGAAATGTGTACATAATCTTTGGGGGGTACAGAAAAGAGAGTGATCTGTTCCGTTTGGATTGAGGAACTAAAGGGAGTCAATAGAAAAGGGAAATTTGAGTAAGACTTTGAAACGGGAACAAAAGCTGGATTTTGAAGGTCTTCTGGTATTAGGGCCTAAATAAAATGAAAACAGTCCAGAGTTGTTAAACCAGATACTGAGTTAAAGAAATATTCTGTGGTCCTGTGTGGAAAAGAAGGACAACAGAGGAGACTAGCACACTTCACTTTATAGTAAAGAAAACATATATTTACAGGACTTAAGTGATTCCTACCAGCCTCAGTGACTGCCCACAGCAACTACAATCAAGATACAAAGACCACTTCAAAAAATTAACCTAGAATGGATTAAAGGCTTAAATGTATTAAGACCTGAAATCATAAAACTCCTAGAAGAAAACATGGTATGGGGTGGGAGGGGAACTTGACCATGGTCTTGGCAATGATTTTTTTGGATATGGCAACAAAAGCTCAAGTATTGAAAGCAGAGAATAAACACGTGGGGCTATATCAAACTAAAAATTTCTGTACAGCAAAAGAATCAACAAAATGAACAATCTATAGAATAGGAGAAAACATTTGCAAACCATTAAGGGGTTAATATTCCCCTGTCCCAGGTGACAGACAGGCTGAAGGTAGACCCAGGGGAGAGAGAAGCACTTCCAGCCCAGCTACTACCTTATATTTTGAGTTACTGTGCCATGTCCAACTTTGTGCAACCTGCCAGGCTCCTCTGTCCATGGGATTTTCCTGCAGAAATACTGGAGTAGTTGCTATTTCCTCCTCCAAGGGATCTTCCTGACCCAGGGATCGAACCAACATCTCCTGAGTCTCCTGCATTAGCAGGTGGATTCTTTATCACTGAGCCACCTGGGAATCCCTGAAGTTAGCTGCAAAATGCCCGCTGCTTTAATTTTGCTCTCCGGGTTTTCCACTGGGAAATATTGAGGGCAGGAGGAGAAGGAGGCAACAGAGGATGAGATGATTGGATGGCATCACCGACTCAATGGACATGAGTTTGACCAAACTCCAGGAGATAGTAAGGGACAGGGAAACCTGGCGTACTGCAGTCCACTGGGTCACAAAGAGTCGGACACAACTGAGCAACTGAACAACAGCACCCAGGTTTTCCATAGGAGTCTCTCCATGCTGTGCTGTGCTTAGTCACTCAGTCGTGTCCAACTCTTTGTGACCCCATGGACTGTAGTCTGCCAGGCACCTCTGTCTATGGGGATTCTCCAGCCAAGAATACTGGACTGGGTTGCCATGCCTTCCTCCAGAGGATCTTCCCAACCCAGGGATTGAACCCAGGTCTCCCGCATTGCAGGTGGATTTGTTACCAACTGAGCCACCAGGGATGCCCAAGAATACTAGAGTGGGTAGTCTATCCCTTCTCCAGGGAATCTTCCCAACCCAGGAATCAAACTGGGGTCTCCTGCATTGCAGACAGATTCTCTATCAGCTGAGCTACCAGAGAATCTCTGTGGTCCGCCCTAAGTGGAAACATAAAGGGAAGGGAATTCTGGGAAATGTAGTTCAGCCTAGCTTAGGTGACACCTCATTTGTTGAATACATTAAGTTCTCAATAAATATTAACACTTACTGAGTGATTGAATAAGTGAATGACTCATAGATGAATAAAGCAATACTTAGGTTTCCAGTCTAGTCACAAAAGTCTATTTAAAATATAATGAAACCATACCAAAAAAGCATTAAATAAAAAATCAAAGCCAGACTTTGGTAAGGAGAGACTTTATTTGAAAGGATTATTTCAAGAGGGAAAAGGAGTGCTGAAATAGGAAGAGGGTATTATTTCAACAGAAGAACTCTCAGATGGTAAGATCTACAAACATCTGAAAGGCCAGGCAGAAAGGGGTTATTTCATGGAAAGGAGTCAGCAAAGTTTCATGGAGGATCATTCTGAATGCCAGTGTTGGCTTGAGCTGAGGGTGGATCACAGCCAGAGGACTCTGTGCAGGAGAGAAGACGGATTAATGTTTTGTCAAGCCAATAACCTTTGTTAAGCTGTTAGAACACTTTGTTGCGATTGTTAAGCTGGGATAAACCATCCACCTAACCATGGAGGAAAGGAGAGTAAACAGAAAGAATCCAGTTCTTATGCCCTTTTAATGGGGTTGTTTGGCTTTTGGTTTGTTTGAAGTTTTTTTTATGTTGACTTCTATGAGCTGTTGAAGAGGGGGAGTTTGAAGGATTAGTAGCCTTGTCACAGACAACATGACGGTTATGATGAGTCTTAAGCCCAATGGGAGAAGGGCAATTCCTTGCAGGAAGACACTCAGAAACATGAAGGGAGTGGCGGGTTTTTTGTTCTGTTTTGCTTTTTAACCATTGCTGTTTCCCAGGAAACAGGGACTTGGGCATCTTTGTGTGTCTTCCAGCACTTCTCATTCCTTGTCTGTCGATCCTCTCTTAGGTTAAGGGACCTGCCAAGATGTTCCATTTACAAGGCCCACAACTGCTGCAGATGTTAGAGAAATCCTTGAGGAAGAGTCTCCCTGAGTCCTTAAAGGTGAGAGTGGAGCATTCTTAAGGGGAAAAGGGCTAGGGATGGCTTGAGGGAAGGTGGGAAAGAGAACAAGGAAACCCTGAGCACTACTCTGTGCCAAGCTCACCCATCTGGCTGCTCGTTTGGTTTACCTCACCTATCTGCAAGACAGCTATGTCATGTCTGTAGAACCAAAGGGGAAAGGCAGGCTCAGTCATATGACTTGACCAAGATCATGCCAGCGGTGAGTGGCAGGGCTATGATTTGAACCCATTGTGATCTTTGTTGTGTGATGACGCCAAACCTTTCCCTCGTGCCCTTCAGCTCATGTTATGTAACTCTGGAAGTTTTTTTTTTTTTTTTTTCCCAGAATTGGCAAAGTCAATGTTTATTCTTAGCAAACAATCAAGTGCCTGGTGAAGAGCTATCCATTATGGTTCTTCTTTGTAATTAATAATTGGTCAAATTCTGTTTTTTGTCAAACCCCAAGGATTATGTTTAACTTTGAATGAGACAGAAATTGTGTTTAAGGAATGATCTTGTACCTTAGAGAAGTGGAAGTGTTTTTCTTGCAATAATATATATTACAAAGGGAGTAGGCTATTACTAGAGATAAAGACTGCCACTATTATGATACAGGAATCAATTCACCAAGAAGATGTAAGAAAACCTGAAATGCATAAACCTGGGAACAGAGGCTCAAAGGACACGAGACAGAAACTGAGAACCCTGAAAGAAGAAATTGGGAAGCACACAGGCATGAAGAGCTCAGCACTTCTCGCTCAGTGATTTGTAGAAAAGGCAGAAAACCTATAAATACATATGTGAACTTATTGTATATGAAATACTATGAACCAGCTTGAATAAATTGCCATTTATAGAATACTTTCCACAGCCATGGCAGGGTACATACTATTTTCAAGTGCACATGGAATGTTTAGCAAAATAGACCATATTTTTTAAAATTTTAGAAGAATTGAAATATAGCAAGTATGTTCTTGAACAATATAGAATTAAACTAAAAAAAAAAAAAGCCCTGAAAGATATCTAGAAAATACCTGAATTTCTAAAAGTATACAACACACTTCTAAATAAGTCATGTTTAAATTTACAAGGAAAATTAGAAAACATTTTAGTTGAATGAAAACAAAAATACAATATATGAAAAGCTTTGGAATGCAACTAAAGCAGTTGGTAACTGAGAAACAGATAGCATTAAGTGCTTATACTAAAAAAGAATAACAGTCTAGGGACTTCTCTGGCAGTCCAATAGTTAAGACTTGGCACTTCCAGTGAAAACAATTTTCAATACTAAGTCCATACATTTCAATTTGTATATTCTGTGAAAAGCATGAATTACCAAAGGTCACTGAAGAAGAAATATGCAACCTGAATTGCCCTCTATCCATTGGAGAAATTGACTTTGTAGTTTAAAACCTTCCAACAAAGAAAATTCCATGCTCAGATATTGTCAGTGGCAATTTCTACCACACACGTAAGGAAAAAATATCACTTCCACAAAAACCCTTGCAGAATAGAGCAGAGGAGAAAACACTTCCCAAATCATTTTATGAGTCCAGAATTACCCTGACACCAAAATGAAAACTACAGAACAATATTCTTTGTGAACAGAGATATCCATTAACAAAATAATATCAAGTCAAATCCATCAACATATCAAAAGGATAATACATCATAACCAAGGGAAGTTCATCTTGGAAAGGCAAGGCAGATTCAACATTCAGAAATCAATCAGTTCAATTCACTGTTATCAACAGACTGGAGAAAAGCCATAGATCTTCTCTCAGTAGATGCAGAAAAATGTTTGACAGAATGTAATGTTTCTGATAAAAATAAAACTCTCAGCAAACTAGAAATAGGAGGGAATTTCTTCAACCTGATAAAACGTGTACTGGAAAAATCTATACCTAAGAATAAACTAAATAGTGAAAGATTTAATATTCTTGCTAAGGTCAGTAGCAAGGGAAAGATATTCATTCCCACCAGTCCCAGTGGGAATGGTACTAGATATACTAATCAGCACAATAAGACAAGAAAAAGAAATAAGAGAAATACATATTGGAAAAAAATAAAGTAGTGTTTATTCACAGCTGGTATAATTGTCTAATGAGAAAAATCTTAAGGAATCTACCAAAATCCCAAAGCTCCTAGATGTACAATTAGGTTTAGCAAAGGCCTTAGGGTGAACATACAAAATACAAAAATTGGTTTTCCATGTACTAGCAATGGACAATTGGAATTAAAAATCAATACAATTTATAAGTTAGACAAAAACAGTAGACAACAACAACAAAAAAACCTTAAGTATAAACTCTGTTAGCATACAGGGCTTGTCTGGAAAATAAACGCTTTTCCTTTTATTGATGAATCACAGCTCCAGACTTCTCAGGGCAGCATGAATATGACATAGAATTTAGTAGAGTTAATTATACTGATCATGCTGATGGGAAACCTGAAAGGAATAGCATCGTATTATATCCTTTTTTGGTCAGGGGTTTGGGGGGAGCTTCCCTTGTAGACCAGCTGGTAAAGAATCTGCCTGCAGTGCAGGAGACCTGGGTTCCATCCCTGGGTTGGGAAGACCCCCTGGAGAAGGGAACGGCTACTCCTCGAGTATTCTGGCCTGGAGAGTCCCATGAGCTCTATAGTCCATGGGGTGGCAAAGCACCGAACGCATCTTCTCCTTGGTGCCCTGACACTGTGTTTAGGGGTCATGTGTAGGCTGGGCCAGGGGTGCTTAGTGTAGCCCAGAGGCATGCTACACTGAGGGGTAGGGTAGGCAGCTCTTGAGAGGAACAAGGTCAGGAGTCAGACGGCTTTGATCCCACAAATTCATTGTTTTCTGGGTAACACTGCAAAAATCTCAGTGCTCTTGCATGTAAAATGAGTAAAACCAGAAAGTAAATACTCTTGGTAGACACTCCTCAACCTTGAACAGGGTTGTGTGTGTGTGAGTCGCTCAGCCGAGTCTGACTCTTTGAGACCATGGACTGTAGCCTGCCAGCCTCCACTGTCCATGGGATTCTGCAGGCAAGAATACTGGAGTGGGTTGCCATTTCCTTCTCCAAGGAATCTTCCCGCCCCAGGGATCAAACGCAGGTCTCCCACTTTGCAGGCAGATGTTTCATCAGTTGAAACACCAGGGAAGCCCTAAGCAGGGTTATCATTACCTTGCAGAGATGTTTGGAGGGTTAACTAAGATATAATAAAATTAATAGCCAATACTTCTTGCTGCTGCTGCTGCTGCTGCAAGTCGCTTCAGTCGTGTCCGACTCTGTGCGACCTCATAGACGGCAGCCCACCAGGCTCCCCCATCCCTGGGATTCTCCAGGCAAGAACACTGGAGTGGGTTGCCATTTCCTTCTCCAATGCATGAAAGTGAAAAGTGAAAGTGAAGTCACTCAGTCGTGTCCGACTTTTACTGATCCCATGGACTGCAGCCTACCAGGCTCCTCCGTCCATGGGATTTTCCAGGCAAGAGTACTGGAGTAGGGTGCCACAACACTTGCCAAATATCAGGAACTACACCATGTATTCAATATAACCTCAAAAGTATTTTTTCAGGAGGAGGAGGGGAAGGAACTAAATCAGTTAGGTGCCTGAATTATTTTTATCTTTACTGGAAAATTTTTCCAAGTCTACTTGGAAAATTTTTCAAGTTAAATTGTTTTCTTTTATGCTGTATGTCTGGGGTTTGAATTGTTATTTACTTTTTGTGTTAAGTGGATCCCAAACTTTTTCGAGAAAATCTTTGCATGACTAGTCTTAGCCCAACTCTACTGTAAGGCAAAGTAACTCTCAATATGAGATCCTCAGTTTTAATGAGGTTCTTTTCCTCTCTACTCACCTGATTCTTTGATGACATAGCTTTTTCCCCAGAAGCAGAAATCTAGGATATTTGTAAAATTTATTCTTGTTACAAATGTATGACCTAAAACTCATTGACTAGTTGCTAATAAGTCTCAGGTGAGAGAAAAATCTGGGTATTGCAGCCTGAAGGACTGCCCACCTATCTCCCAAGCAGAGGAAACTATGTGGGTTTAGCTCGCCTGTAGCTTCGGTCCCTTCCGTTTGCAGTGGCTGCCTGAGTCACTATGTTCCGGTTAAATGACACTATCACGGGCACAGAAACGTGTATATAAATGCCACTGGTTCCAAACGTCATGTGGAAAAGCATGTATTTTATTTTCCTTAAAGCTGCATTTAATTTCTATATTGAGCATCTGCTAACGGCAGAAATTTAATTTATAAAAACTCAGTAAAGTCAAAGTTTGAAAGACAAAGTCAAAGTTTGCCTCCTCCTCTTTCGCTTTAGTCTGACATGAACATTTCATGGCAAGAGTAGGGAAGCACAGGGTGAGAGGTGGTCCTTTGCCTGAAATAGTCACCATTCCGTCGGCCCTGGTCTTTGGCATTCTTCCATGCCTTCTGCTAAGGCATCTTGTTTCAATGCATCCAGGTCCTAAGGTCCACCCTGGTATGGATTGCTGTTTTTCCTCTCCCCACAACCATGTGGCTCATTCCAGTTTGGACAATCTCTTTCTCGGGCTCTTCAATGTTTTGAGGGCACCAATGTTTGAACAGATGGTTGCAAAGATTTAAAAAATTGCCCAATAAGTGTTGCCCTTGGACCTTGGCCACCAAAGCTTGTGTTGTTAACACCATGCTCTGTCTCTACTTTTTACATAGATGGGAATTCATTTAACCTTTATGGAAGGTGATTCAGAGACGTGTGCAAGAAAAATAAAATATTTAAACAACAGTTGGTGTTTGACCCAGAAATTCCCCTTCTAGAATTTGTAATATCAGACATATTTGCAAAGATTTATGCAAAAGCAATTTTCATTGAAAAGTAAACTCTTAAAGATTAGAAAACACTGAAATGATGAGCATTAAGACAGTAAAATTGAAGTAGTCCTTCCATATAATGGATATTATGCAGCCATTAAAAATGATTATATAGATTTCTGTTTATTGATGTGGAAACAAGCTCATAGTATAGTGTGTATGTGTATGTGGGGGGGGGAACAGATGTTAAATTAATATGTATTAGGTAATTGATTTCATGTTTAAGAACTGTATGTGTGTGTGTTAGTCACTCAGTCGTGTCCAACTCTTTGTGACCTCGTGGACTGTAGCCCACCAGGCTTCTCTGCCCATGGAATTTTCCAGGCAAGAATACTGGAGTGGGTTGCCATTCCCTTCTCCAGGGGATTTTCCTGAGCCAGGGATTGAACCCCGGTCTCTTGCGTTGAAGGCAGTTTCTTTAGTTTCCCTGACTGAGCCATCAGGGAACCCTGAAAACTATGTGTGTGTGTAAATAAATGGAATAAAATGGAAAGATATAACACTAAATTCTACAATGTGTTAGTAGATGATTTTAATTTATTCATTTTATTTATCTGGATTTTAAAATATACTAATAAAATTTTTTATCTTCCCTGGTGGCTCAGATAGTAAAGAATCTGCCTTCAAGGCAGAGATCTGGGTTCTATTCCTGGGTTGGGAAGATCCCCTGGAGAAGGAAATGGAAACCCACTCCAGTATTCTTGCCTGGAGAATCCCATGGACAGAGGAGCCTGGCAGGCTACAGTCCATGGGGTCAAAAACAGCTGGACATGACTGAGCAACTAACACACATACACACAATATAATGTTCTCACTGTTTGACCCCAAAGTCTATTTCCATTTGGAGTAATAAAGTAGAACCTGAAGACCAAAATAAAGGCCCTATTAGGTACTTAACCTGATTTCATAGAAGTAAGCCTTGTCCTGATCAAACAGGGTGCTTCACCATCCCTTCCTGATAAGCTGACCCTCTCACTTTCTCGGGATATGGCAGGTTTACGGGACCGTCTTCCACATGAACCAGGGAAACCCATTCAATCTAAAGGCCCTGGTGGACAAGTGGCCTGATTTTAAGACAGTGGTTATCCGCCCTCAGGAGCAGGTAAGGGGCCAGGGGCAGAAGGAATGTGCGTCTGTGTTTGTATTCGCTATGTGCCCACCAGGTGCCCGGCAATGTGGTAGACCCTGTGGATACAGAAACGAAATGCAGTGACAGTGAACAGGCCCCCGTGCTCAAGAACCTCCGAGTCTGGAGGGAAGCAGACAAGCAAAGCAAATACAGCAAGGTGTGACAAGGTACAATAAGTATGGGAGAAACAGGAGTAGCGCTGGCCAAGAGACGGTTAGGCTACAGAGGTCAGGATGCGGGGCAAGGACCAGAGAGCTTTCACGGAAGACGTTTTGCCAAAAGGGAATTTTGAAGAATAATAGGTTTTTGACAGGTTGACAAGAACAGAGGTTGCGTTCTAAGCAGCGAAAGGAACACCCCAACATGTGTGAAGGTAAATATGACAACGTTGTGTGCGAAGCCGCTTCGGTCGTGTCTGACTCTCTGCGACCCCATGGATGGCAGCCCACCAGGCTCCTCTGTCCATGGGATTCTCCAGGCAAGAACGCTGGAGTGGGTTGCCATTTCCTACTCCAATGATAACATTAGGGAAATAAAAAGAACAGATTATGATGCTTGTATTTCAGAATATATTTTCAGTACTAGACTTTTAAAAATCAGACTAAGTTGTTAATCTGTTTCAAATATAAATATGTTATCAGATCAGATCAGATCAGTCGCTCAGTCATGTCTGACTCTTTGGGACCCCGTGAATCACAGCACGCCAGGCCTCCCTGTCCATCACCAACTCCCGGAGTTCACTGAGACTCACATCCATCGAGTCAGTAATGCCATCCAGCCATCTCATCCTCTGTCGTCCCCTTCTCCTCTTGCCCCCAATCCCTCTCAGCATCAGAGTCTTTTCCAGTGAGTCAACTGTTCCCATGAGGTGGCCAAAGTACTGGAGTTTCAGCTTTAGCATCATTCCTTCCAAAGAAATCCCAGGGCTGATCTCCTTCAGAATGGACTGGTTGGATCTCCTTGCAGTCCAAGGCACACCACAGTTCAAAAGCATCAATTCTTCGGTGCTCAGCCTTCTTCACATCCAACTCTCACATCCATACATGACCACAGGAAAAACCATAGCCTTGACTAGACAGACCTTTGTTGGCAAAGTAATGTCTCTGCTTTTGAATATGCTATCTAGGTTGGTCATAACTTTCTTTCTAAGCATATTGAAAATGAAGTATAAAAATTCCCACATCAAAAATATGTAACTGTATAATATCATTTGATGAATTATTTGCAAGTAAAATTTAAATGTATAGTGATTTTTTTTAAGTACCAAATTAAACAGAATACAAAAGTAAAGATACTTTAATTATTGAAATCTAAAAAGGGAATAATATTCACTTTTTAATGCAATCTTTAAAAAACAGATTGTTCATGGTATTAATCGGAAGGGCATTTCTGGGCAACAATTTCCAGCTATTCCTCCCTTGTTGGGTAGTTGTTCTTTGATTTCTTCCTTCAGCTTCAAAATAATCTCATCATCTTTTATTTGTTAATTTTGAGACAATATTTTTGAGCAAATTTTGTTTTAGCTTTTTTGGAAATATGAATTATTTTTTAAACAGTGCATTGCAGTTTACATTTTTAAGGCATCCTGGGTCTTCATTCTGTACAGCTTTATCACATGTGAGAATTCTAATGCAAGGTTACCTGTGTCCATTTCAATATTGTCCTCATAATCCATTTGTTCTAAGACTCTTTGAAACAGAGTAACATTTACTCTTGCAACTGAAGCTTGTCTTTAACAAAATTTCATTCTTTCTCCTGAGGATTGCAAAATCACTGAAGAATGCACTCTAAACTGGTAAGTGTTTGGTTGATTTGAAATTGTCATGCAACAGAAAAATACCTTCATCAAGTTTTTCTTACTTGTAAGTGGAATCATTCATTAAATCCCTGACTTAGTCATATGGTGAAAATGATTCAGAAATGATAATAGCACACCAAGAAGAATAGCGATATTTAGTTTGTAAAATAGCACTGTATACTGAAATACCAAACAAGTATTCCAATCACTGGATATGATCAGTTTGGTTTATTTATATTACCCAACCACACAGGAGATGGCAGATGACTTTGATCATTATACCAACACCTACCAAATCTATTCCAAGGATCTCAACAACTGTCAAGAGTCCCTTACCACATCAGATGTCATCAACTGGAAACAACGTTTGCAGATCCAAAGTATGTAAGGGCTCTGTGATCTTCCCACTGAGGGGACTGCTCATATCTATACCTGGAGCATCACTTTATCCTGAGTACATCCCCTACAATCAGTATTTCCTACTAGACCCCAGACACTCAGCTTGATGGTGACACCCTGTGTCAGCTAACACCATCTCTTCAGTGGAGTTGAATTCAAACATTGCAAACTAGAGGGTTCTTTTAAGAACATGTGAGAAATGTAAGTTCTTGTTAGATGAGGATTCCTGATATGTTTTGCAGACATATTGAAGGTCCCTTAGGGTGACTGGGTGTGAGAGCTGATCTACCCCTCTGGCCTTCTTATTGTTTGTTGTTTAGTTGCTAAACCGTGTCCAACTCTGCAATCTCAGGGACTGCAGCCCACCAGGCTCCTCTGTCCATGAGATTTTCCAGGCAAGAATATTGGAACGGGTTGCATTTCCTTCTCCAGGGGATCCTCCCGACCCAGGGATCGAACCTGCGGCTCTTGTGTCTCCTGCACTGGCAGGTGGACTCTTTGCCACTGAGCCACAATTGGAATGATAAGTCCTTGTGCCATAGAGCACGTCCCCAGTCACAGGAAAACCTGTCAGTGTTGGAATCGGACTCCCTTGGGTGACGTCCCTGTTCTGCCTACTATTTGCTTCGTGATCTTGAGCAAGTAGTGTAACATATCTATTTTTCAGTCCCCTCACATATAAACAATGAAGATAATAGAAGTACCTGAAACTTGCGGCTGGGCTTCCCAAGGGACACAGTGGTAAAGAAACTGCCTGCCGATGCAGGAGATGTGTGTTCGATCCCTGGGTTGGGAAGATCCCCCTGGAGGAGGCAACCCACTCCAGTAATCTTGCCTGGAGAATCCGATGAACAGAGGAGCCTGGCAGGCTGTGGTCCATGTGGTTGCAAAGAGTTGCACATGACTGAGCATGCATGCAATACATATGGTTAATGTAAGGATTAAATGTGGTATTAGACCAATACCAGGGCATGTCAAAGGTTGGCTACTATTTTTTTTTTTAATTTATTTTGGCTGTGCTGGGTCTTTGTTGCTGCCCGCAGGCTTTCTCTAGTTGCAGCAAGTAGGGGCTGCTCTTCATTGCGGTGTTGGGCTTCTCGTTGCCATGGCTCCTCGTGTTGTGGACCACAAGTTCTAAGAAAGCGGGCTTCAGAAGCTGCAGCACACAGGCTTAGTCCCTCCAAGGCATCTGCCCGGATCAGGGACCGAACCCATGACCTCTGCATTGGCAGGCGCATTCTTAACCACTGGGCTACCAAGGAAGCCCAAGTTTTGCTACGATTTTTAAAATGCCACGTGTCCTCGATTCCACAGTATTTCTAGTGTTATCTCTGTATTGGGTAAGAGCAAACAGGTTGAGGCAGTGATGAGGCCATGGTCACACGGTCGCTTGCAACACCAGAAGCAAAGTTGCTGACTTTCAATCCTGGACATGTCTGTTGGGAAGCTTCCAGGAGCATCTACAAGGGCAGTTACTTCTCCCCTAACTTTACCCCTATCTAGGTTCACAGTCCAGTCTGAATGAGGTGATACAGAGTCTTGCAGCCGCCAAATTTGCTAAGGTTGAGCACACACAGTGCATTCTCTATGTGATGCCGGAGACAGCGAGGAAACTTCTTCCTTCCCTGCCAGAGACAAAGAACTTACCTGTTGGATATGGCCCACCCAAAGCCATGTGAGTTTGAAAAAAGATGCTCTTTCACCATTGCAGTAGCCTCCCAACTTCTCTCCCCATATTCACTCTTGGCTCCCCGCAATCCATTTCCAGAGCGATGCTTTTAGAGTGTGATGTGGGTTACATCCATTCACCTGCCGAAGAGCCACTGAGGATTCTCAGCTTGCTGTTGTTGTTCAGTCGCTAAATTGTGTCTGACTTTTTGCAAATCCACAAACTACATACAGCACGCCAGGCTTCCCTGTCCTTCACCATCTCCAGGAGTTTGCTCAAACTTATGTCCATTGAGTCGGTGATGCTATCTAACCATTTCATCCTCTGTCATCCCCTTCTCCCACTGCCCTCAATCTTTCCCAGCATCAGAGGCTTTTCCAATGAGTCAGCTCCTCACATTAAGTGGCCAAAGTATTGGAGTTTCAGCATCAGTCCTTCCAATGAATATTCAGGACTGCTTTCCTTTAGGATGGACTGGTTGGATCTCCTTGCAATCCAAGGGACTCTCAAGAGTGTTCTCCAACACCACAGTTCAAAAGCATCAATTCTTTGGCACTTAGCTTTCTTTACAATCCAACTCTCATATCCATATACGACTACTGGAAAAACCATAGCCTTGACTAGATGGACCTTTGTGAGGAAAGTGGTATCTCTGTTTTTTAATATGCTGTCTAGGTTTGTCATAGCTTTTCCTCCAATGAGAAAGATTTTTTTTTTTTTTTTGGTGGCTGCAGTTACCATCTGTAGTGATTTTGGAGCCAAAGAAAAAAAAATCAAAGTCAAACTCCTTTATGAACTTCCAAGGTCCTATAAGACCTGGAACTCATCACCTCTTGGACTTTATCCTGTCGCCCTTCCTCACTCCCACCAGCGGCTCTGACCCTCTTTATACAACTCGATCCCATGCACCCACACATGGCTTTGGGCCATTGCATTTGCACTTCGTCTTCCCACAATGTCCTTCCCTCTGATCTTCATACACTTGCCTCTTTATTGTCATTCATACTCTCAGATGCCATTTCTTCAGAGATGCCCAGTCCTATGGTCCTCTGTGTTAAAATGAATGGAAACGTTTTACTCACAGTATCATACATCACTGCCCATGGAGTTCTCCAGGCAAGAATACTAGAGTGGGTTGCCATTTCCTTCTCTAGTGGATCATGTTATATCAGAAACCTTCGCCATGTCCCGTTCATTTTGGCTGGTTCTGCACAGCATGGCTCATAGGTTTATTGATTTACGTAAGCCCCTTCGCCATGACAAGGCTGTGATTCATGAAGGGGTGTAGGGGCAGCAGACGATGAGATGGTTAGACAGCATGGCTGACTTAATGGGCTTGAATTTGAGCGAATCCAGGTTACACCTGAAAACACCTTCACATCTATAGTCTCATTTGATTCTGTTGTCCACCCTGGAGGTAGACAAGATAGGAGATATTATCCCTATTTTCCTGACAGAAACAGGCTTGGATGATGAAATAGCTTGTTCGGGTCACATGGATAGTTAAGGGTGTGATGGGCTTGAGTACAGATCCCCTAGTTCCCCATCTCAAGACCCTTTCCAAAGCCCTTTACGCCCTGAAGATGACTTCAGGCTCAGTGTTCTGTGCTTCTGGGGCTGCCTACACTCCACATCACACCACTTCTCTGGACTTCAGTTCCCATAGTGGACAAGGACCCTCTGACAGCAACATTCTATGATTCCATGGTTCCCAAGCTCTGGCTTTACCCACAGTTGCTAGCATGTGCTTTGGGGCACTCACCTATTTTCTGTTTACCTAGTTTTCTCATCAGTAAAATGGGGTCTTATCAATTCCCTCATTAAATGCTGAGTCGCTGCTTTGCCGACAGCATCCATACTTAACTTTTAGATACTTCTGACTGGAGTAACAGGCAAATTTGGCCTTGGAGTATGGAATGAAGCAGGGCAAAGGCTAATAGAGTTTTGCCAAGAGAATGCACTGGTCATAACACTCTCTTCTAACTACACAAGAGAAGACTCTATACATGGACATCACCAGATGGTCAACACCAAAATCACACTGATAGTATTCTTTGCAGCCAAAGATGGAGAAGCTCTATACAGTCAACAAAAACAAGACTAGGAGCAGACTGTGGCTCAGACCATGAACTCCTTATTGCCAAATTCAGACTTAAATTGAAGAAAGTGGGGAAAACCATGAGACCATTCAGGTATGACCTAAATCAAATCCCGTATGATTATACAGTGGAAGTGAGAAATAGATTTAAGGGACTAGATCTGATAGATAGAGTGCCTGATGAACAATGGATGGAGGTTCGTGACATTGTACAGGAGACAGGGATCAAGACCATCCCTAAGGAAAAGAAATGCAAAGAAGCAAAATGGCTGTCTGGGGAGGCCTTACAGATAGCTGTGAAAAGAAGAGAAGCGAAAGACAAAGGAGAAGAGGAAAGATATAAGCATCTGAATTGCAGAGGTCCAAAGAATAGCAAGGAGAGATAAGAAAGGCTGCCTCAGCGATCAATGCAAAGAAATAGAGGAAAACAACAGAATGGGAAAGACTAGAGATCTCTTCAAGAAAATTAGACATATCAAGGGAACATTTCATGCAAAGATCAGCTCGATAAAAGACAGAAATGGTATGGACTTAACAGAAGCAGAAGCTATTAAGAAGAGGTGGCAAGAATACACAGAAGAACTGTACAAAAAAGATCTTCATGACCAAGATAATCACAATGGTGTGATCACTCACCTAGAGCCAGACATCCTGGAATGTGAAGTCAAGTGGGCCTTAGAAAGCATCATTACGAACAGAGCTCATGGAGGTGATGGAATTCCAGTTGAGCTATTTCAAATCCTGAAAGAGGATGCTGTGAAAACGCTGCACTCAATATGCCAGCAAATTTGGAAAACTCAGCAGTGGCCACAGAATGGAAAAGGTCAGTTTTCATTCCAATCCCAAAGAAAGGCAATACCAAAAAATGCTCAAACTACCACACAACTGCACTCATCTCACACGCTAGTAAAGTAATGCTCAAAATTCTCCAAGCCAGGCTTCAGCAGTACGTGAACCGTGAACTTCCAGATGTTCAAGCTGGTTTTAGAAAAGGCAGAGGAACCAGAGATCAAATTGTCAACATCTGCTGGATCATGGTAAAAGCAAGAAAGTTCCATAAAAACATCTATTTCTGCTTTATTGACTATGCCAAAGCCTTTGACTGTGTGGGTCACAATAAACTGTGGAAAATTCTGAAAGAGATGGGAATACCAGACCACCTGACCTACCTCTTGAGAAACCTATATGCAGGTCAGGAAGCAACAGTTAGAACTGGACATGGAACAACAGACTGGTTCCAAGTAGGAAAAGGAGTATGTCAAGGCTGTATATTGTCACCCTGCTTATTTAACCTATACACAGAGTACATCATGAGAAACACTGGGCTGAAAGAAGCACAAGCTAGAATCAAGATTGCTGGGAGAAATATCAATCACCTCAGATATGCAGATGACACCACCTTTATAGCAGAAAAGTAAAGAGAAACTCAAAAGCCTCTTGATGAAAGTGAAAGAGGAAAGTGAAAAAGTTGACTTAAAACTCAACATTCAGAAAATGAAGATCATGGCATCTTCTTCCATCGCTTCATGGGAAATAGATGAGGAAACAGTGGAAACAGTGTCAGACTTTATTTTTCTGGGCTCCAAAATCACTGCAGATGGTGACTGCAGCCATGAAATTAAAAGACGCTTATTCCTTGGAAGGAAAGTTATGACCAACCTAGATAGTATATTCAAAAGCAGATACATTATTTTGCCAGCAAAGGTCCGTCTAGTCAAGGCTATGGTTTTTCCACTGGTCATGTATGGATGTGAGAGTTGAACTGTGAAGAAAGCTGAGCACTGAAGAATTGATGCTTTTGAACTGTGGTGTTGGAGAAGAGTCTTGAGAGTCCCTTGGACTGCAAGGAGATCCAACCAGTCCATTCTGAAGGAGATCAGCCCTGGGATTTCTTTGGAAGGAATGATGCTAAAGCTGAAACTCCAGTACTTTGGCCACCTCATGTGAAGAGTTGACTCATTGGAAAAGAGTCTGATGCTGGGAGGGATTGGAGGCAGGAGGAGAAGGGGACAACAGAGGATGAGATGTTTGGATGGCATCACCTACTCGATGAACGTGAGTTTGAGTGAACTCCGAGAGTTGGTGATGGACAGGGAGGCCTGGCGTGCTGCAATTCATGGGATTGCAAAGAGTCGGACACGACTGAATGACTGAACTGAACTGACTGCGGGTAGGCAAAAGTCCTGGGTCCTTACGGTGTAATTGCTCTTTTATCAGTTTTTGAGGAAGGTACGATTGATAGGCTCACTTTATAAAGGAAGGAGGCAGAGAGACAGCATGTTTCCTGTTTGAAATCACACAGCTTTTGAATTATGAATCTGGGTAGCCTTGTTGCAGAATCTGTGCCTTTCCCTGCACTCTCAAATGCATCATCTGAAGACCATTTGGGGGCAAATAATATGTATAATACTTCTCAGTATGTGTGACATACGAGTTTTTGTTTGTTTTTTTTTTTTTCCTTCTTGTCAATAGTAACCAGGAGATGTTTAAGCTTTCATCCATGGATCCTACCCATGCCGCTTTGGTGAATAAATTCTGGCATTTTGGTGGCAACAAGAGGAGCCAGAGGTTCATCGAGCGCTGTATCCAGGCCTTCCCTACCTTCTGCCTGCTGGGGCCTGAGGGGACCCCTGCCTCCTGGTCCCTGATGGACCAGACGGGAGAGATTCGGATGGGGGCCACGGTGCCCAAGTACCGTGGCCACGGGCTCATCTCCCACATCCTGGCTGTCCACACCCAGGCTCTGGACCAGCTCGGCATCCCCGTGTATAACCACACGGACAAAGCCAACAAAATCGTGCAGAAAATCAGTCACAACCTGCATCACATCGCCATCCCCCATGGGTGGAACCAGTGGAACTGTGAGCCCCTGTAAAGTGGGCCTCCACCCAAGACAGCGCCAGGTGGGATGGACATGTGGCCAAAGAGGCAGAGGGCTGGGCGGGAATGAAGAATGAATCCTCATCAGTGGGGAAGCAGCGTGGGCTGTTTGGGGTGGAAGAGCGGTGAACGGTCAACAGAACCCCAGAGTCCCTGCTCACTGCTCACCCACGGACTTCCCTTTGGGTCCTGCACACCGTCCTGCTTCCTCCACATTCCAACCCTGGCACCCACCATGCTATTCTGTGCTTCTATGAGTTCAACTTTTTTTCTTTTTAAGACCCCCATGTATAAAGAGGGAGGTGATATATGTATAAATATGGCTGATTTGTGCTATTGTATAGCAGAAACCAACACAACTTTGTAAGGCAATTTTCCTCCAATTAAGAAATAAATTAAAAGAATAAAGTTAATGCTTTGAAGAAACATTAAAAAAAATGTCTAAGTGATATCATCTGGCAGTATCCCTGTTCCTGTCTGGTTTATTTCACAGGTTCGTAAGTTTCTTGTAACACTTATGGCTAGTAAGGAAGTGCCCTTAATTGATAAAGGATGAATGCAACTCCCTATTCCAGTGTTCCACTACTGTTTCCAGCACTGTCGAATTTCTCTCTATTTAGAGTATACGGGGCTTCCCCGGTGGCTCAGTGGTGAGGAAGCCACCTGCCAATCCCTGGGTCGGGAAGATCCCCTGGAGGGAAAACAGCACCGCACTCCAGTGTTCTTGCCTGGAGAATTCCATGGACAGAGGAGCCTGGCGGGCTACAGTCCATGGGGTCACAGAGAGTCAGACACGACTGAGCAACTAAGCACAGCACAGCACAAAACTTTAAGACAACAAAATGCTCACATCTCTAATGAATTAGTGTAGCACGGGTATGATTATTTAAGAAGAGAGATACTGGGGATGTATCAGTGGTAGAAAAAAAAGAATTCTCCAAGCCGATACATTGAGGAAGAAGTACTTCCTCATTTCAGGAAGATGAACTGAAACTGCTGTTCTAAGACAGGATTTCTATATCACATCTGTGATCATCATCATATCACTGGAATTTTCTGAGTACTGAAAACATAAAACAGCACAGATTGCAGTAATAAAGTACATTAACTGCTTACTTTGAAGGATATTTTCACTGAATGTAGAATTTTTTCAATGTTTTTCCTGAAGCCTTTTTTATGCTGTTGATGCAGTTCTTTCTAACTTTGTAGTGATAAGAAGCCAAGGGCAATTGTTGTTGTTCCCTCAATGCAATATGTCTTTTTGTCTCTGACTGCTTTGTCCCCCTACTTTTAAATTTTATGTATTTATTTTCCTGTAGCTGAAAAATAGTATGAGATCTTAACAAATATTTCAGTGTAAGGGACAGTGTTGTTATCTGTGAACCCACTATCGTAGAGCAGGCCTCTAGAACTTTTTCATCTTACACAGTGGATACTTCATACTCAATGATAAGCAGCTCATCCTGTTTCCCTCTCCTCCTAACTACCACTCCACTTTTTGTTTCCACGAGCAGCACTACTTTAGATACCGCGTGTAAGTGGAGTCATGTCCTTCTGGGACTCGCTAATTTCACTCAGCATAAAGTCCTCAAGTTTCATCCACGTTGTTATATATTGCTGTGTTTCCTCCTTTTTCAAGGCTGAGTAATACTCCACTGTAGGTATGTACCACACTTTCTTTATCCATCATTCTGACATTTAGGTTGCTTCCTTATCTTGGCTATTGTAAATAATGTTGTAACGAACATGGGAGTGAAAACAGCTATTCCACGTCTTCTTCATTTCATCTGTCAATGGGCATTTAGGTTGATTCTATGTCCTGGATATTGTAAATAGTGCTGCTATGAACACTGAGGTGAACGTGTCCTTCTGAATGAGAGTTTTTGTCTTGTCCGTGTGTATGACCAGGAGTGGGATTGCAGGATCATATGGTCCGTCCATTAGTTTTTCTAAGGAACCTCCATACCATCCTCCATGGTGTCTGCATCAATTTACATTCCCATCAAAATGTAGGAGGTCTCCTTTTTCTCCACATTCTCTCCAACGTTTATTATTTGTAGACTTTTTGATGATGGCCATTCTGAGACAAAAGCGCTTCCACAGCCTTTAACCTTGGAGGAAGAGTAATGAATAATTTAGGAAACAAGATGGAGAAATAATATTCTAGGAAGGCAGAGGTAACCATGTGTAAACTTGTGCTGTGCTGGTCTATGGACTGAAGGAGCGCACAAGCTTTTTCGACTTTCCAGACATTAATCACCCTGTCCCTGCTCCTCTAACCAGAATGACTCCTTCCTCCATAAAGAAACTGCCCTCTGACCTGTAAACAAGGATAAGAGTGATGAGGACAAGAACCCATATAATTCAAACGTCCTGCCTTGGTTGTTTCACCCAGTGGACTATCTTCTCTATGAACTCGACTTTCCTTCCTTTCTGAGGGTGGTAGGACAAGTGTTTGCATGGGATCCAGGGCACTTTGGCGAGAAAGGCTCTGGACTGAAATTCTGTCTAACTCAGACACACTGAGCCTTAGTTTCCTTTTTGATAAAAGTGAAACTCAGGCCCAAGTTGACCCATTGTGGGGATGTTTAACTGTAGCCT
This sequence comes from Bubalus bubalis, assembly GCF_019923935.1. Classification (NCBI taxonomy): domain Eukaryota; kingdom Metazoa; phylum Chordata; class Mammalia; order Artiodactyla; family Bovidae; genus Bubalus; species Bubalus bubalis. The sequence continues at coordinate 1,930,802 of NC_059172.1, forward strand.
CAGAATGGGGGTTGAGGGGGCTCATCCACTCAGATGAGCCACAGCTCATCCTAGGAAAAGGAGGATCCCAACAGCTTTAGGATTCTTGCAAATGATCGGCTCTGAATATATGTAAAAAGGGAGATCAAATTATGCAAATCACACTGGAGCCCTATCTTTCCTAATATCTTACTCATTGCAGGTGTTCAGCAGTAAAGCATCCACCTGCCAATGCAGGAGATGAGGTTTGATCCCTGGGTGGGGAAGATCCCCTGACGAAGGGAATGGCAACCCACTCCAGTTCCTTGCCTGGACAGAAGAGCCTGGTGGGCTACAGTCCATGGGGTTGCAAAAGAGTTGGACCCGAGTTAGCAACTAAACAATGGGGACAACAGAGACCGGGAAGGGGAGGAGGGAGGTACTGTCTACCAAGCGTGACCCAGGATCCGGCCTATTGGTTTCCTGCAGCTTGGATTGCAGAGTAACGGCAGGGCCTGTGGGCAAAGAGCAGCATGGTGTTTCACAAAGAGGAGCTCACGTGCACACTGGCAGCCTCCCAACCTTTCAGAACCCGTTCCTGCAACATGAGACCCAGACAGCAAGGGCTGGATTTCATGAACACTGGCTCCTAACTGTTTGCCTCAGTGCAAGGTCCACATCACAAGCCTCTGCTTAGCAATTTCTGCAGAAAGCATCCTTAAAGGCACTCAGCAAGACACCACCAAACTGACTGCAGCAAAGAGAAATTTCATCATCTACAGAGGGCTCCTCTTCAGGTGTTCCCGCAAGGCTTGGTGTGAAGACAGCTTTCCAGGTAAGTACCCGTTCCAAAAAAAAAGGATAATCATTGCTCTGTGACATCTTCTCCACTTACGTAAGACAAATCAAAGTGCTCATATTGTCTTATGCTCAGAATACAATGATAAATATAAGAGAAAGGAATAGCTTGAACTTAAGAAAAGTGTATCCAGCACCTATTCTGGAAAACGCAACTTGTTAGGTACCATGAAAAAAATCTTGCATTTTCCAGATCTGAACTAATAAAGGAATGAGGAAAGATCGGGGCTTTTCCCAGAAGTGTGTGGGTAAATGGAGCACTTAGCTATTGTTTTTCCTGTGGTCATGTGTGGATGTGAGAGTTGGACTGTGAAGAAAGCTGAGTACCGAAGAACTGATGCTTTTGAACTGTGGTGTTCGGGAAGAGTCTTGAGAGTCCCTTGGACTGCAAGGAGGTCCAACCAGTCCATCCTAAAGGAGATCAGTCCTGGGTGTTCTTTGGAAGGAATAATGCTGAAGCTGAAACTCCAGTACTTTGGCCACCTCATGCGAAGAGTTGACTCATTGGAAAAGTCTCTGATGCTGGGAGGGATTGGGGGCAGGAGGAGAAGGGGACGACAGAGGACGAGATGGCTGGATGGCATCACTGACTCGATGGAAGTGAGTCTGAGTGAACTCTGGGAGTTGGTGATGGACAGGGAGGCCTGGCGTGCTGCAATTCATGGGGTCGCAAAGAGTCGGACACGACTAAGTGACTGAACTGAAATGAATTGAACTTAATATGTGAAGATGACACTCTAAACATCACCCTGTTTAATCCTTCTGGTCATATTTTAAGATAGGCAGTGTTTTGTCTCTTTGAATGATAAGAAAGTTGTACTTCATGTCAGAGAGGAAATGAGGAGATGAGTAAGGACAAGAATACACAACAGATCTGCTGTAATAAACTTGCTTTAAAGAATTCACTTATATTGCTACTACTATTCACTTATATTGCTGCCACCACAATCCATCTTTTTGCGTTCTCTTTTGAATTTATGCCTACGTATGTGGTATATGGGGAAACAATGGAAACAGTGTCAGACTTTATGTTTCTGGGCTCCAAAATCACTGCAGATGGTGACTGCAGCCATGAAATTAAAAGACGCTTACTCCTTGGAAGGAAAGTTATGACCAACCTACGTAGCATATTCAAAAGCAGAGACATTACTTTGCCAACATAGGTTCCTCTAGTCAAAGCTATGGTTTTTCCTGTGGTCATTTATGGATGTAAGAGTTGGACTGTGAAGAAGGCGGAGTGCTGAAGAATTGATGCTTTTGAACTGTGGTGTTGGAGAAGACTCTTGAGAGTCCCTTGGACTGCAAGGAGATCCAACCAGTCCATTCTGAAGGAGATCAGCCCTGGGATTACTTTGGAAGGAATGATGCTAAAGCTGAAACTCCAGTACTTTGGCCACCTCATGCGAAGAGTTGACTCATTGGAAAAGACTCTGATGCTGGGAGGGATTGGGGGCAGGAGGAGAAAGGGACGACAGAGGATGAGATGGCTGAATGGCATCAGTGACTCGATGGACATGAGTCTGAGTGAACTCCGGGAGTTGGTGATGGACAGGGAGGCCTGGCGTGCTGTGATTCATGGGGTCGCAAAGAGTCGGACACGACTGAGCGACTGATGTGATCTGATCTGATGTGGTATATGAGCTGTTTCTCGCCTGTGCCTGTGTATCAAGAATGAGGTGACCATCATGGAGTTGTATCATAGTTCATATTTCCTTTCTCTCAGCTGCACACTGCGCTGTTGTTCAGTCCTTGCTTATTATGTTCATGTAGCTTAATCAGTTTCTGCTGAGAGTGTTTTTTCTTCCATTTGGATTGTTTTCTTTGGGTTAATTTCTTTTTCTGGGAATGACTAAGTCAAAGGTTCGGATTTCACTCCCCAGGACGCTGCCTGTTACCCAGTTCTGCAGCTCATGGTGAGCGTGTCCAAAGCCCTGTAGTCTGTCCAGATTCCTGTTTCAGTTGCTTTCAGTTTACTTGATTTATGAATCTCGGGCTCAGTTGTTTTCTGTCTACCCACAAAGCTTGGTTGTTGGTTCCTGTGTGCATCCATGAAGGATGGTTCTAAACCCTATGCTTTTCAGGAAATATGGTGATATTACACCCCACAGATTGTTTAAAAACTTTGTTGAAATATAGTTGACTTATAATGTTGTGTTAATTTCTGCTATACAGCAAAATTCTCCAATTATACATGTTGAACACATATATATTTTTATATATTCCTTTTCACTTTCCTTTCCACTATAGTTTATCACAGGATGTTGAGTATAGTGCCCTGTGCTGTATGGTAGAACTTTGCTTTTGACCCTAACATCCTATATGTAATAGCTCACATCTGCTAACCCCACACTCCCAATCCTTCCCTTCCCGACCACCATTCCCCTTGACAACCGCAAGTCAGTTCTCCAGGTCTGTGAGTTGGTTTCTGACTCACATATATGTTCCCTCGTGTCACATTTTAGATTTCACTTCCGGGTGATATCACACGGTATTTATCTTTCTCTTTCTGAATTCCTTTACTTGGTATGATAATTTCTAGATCCGTCCATGTTGCTGCAAATGGTATTATTTCATTCTGTTTTATGACTGAGTACTATTCCACTGTGTATATATATGTGTGTGCATGTTCGTACATATATTATATCATGTCTTCCTTGTCCATTCTCTCGATGGGTGTTCAGGGTGTTTTCACATCTTGGCTGGTGTAAACAGCACTGCTATGAACAGAAGATGCATGTATCTTCTTGAATTACTATTTTGTGTGAATATGTGCCCATGAGTGGGATTGCTGGATCAAAGGGCAACCCTATTTTTAGTTTTTTTAGGAACCTCCATACTGCTTTCCATAGCCGCGACATCCATTTACATTCCTACCAGAAGTGGAGGAGGGTTCGCTTTTCTCCATAGCCTCTCCAACATTTATTATTCCTAGACTTTTTAATGATGGCTATTCTGGCCTCACCCCACAGGGGTCATCTTATACTCGGGTAATTCCTTATGAGTTGCCTCGAGATGAAAGGTAAGATTAGCTTTCAGGAATGCTATCCTTTTTACAGTCCTAAGATCTTGAAATAGGGCTTCTCTGGTGGCTCAGCGGTAAAGAGTCTGCATGCCAATGCAGGCGACACGGGTGTTACCCCTGTTCCTGGAAGATCCCCCATGCCACGGAGCAAGTAAGCCTGTGCACCACCGCTACTGAGCCTGTGCTCTGGAGCCCGGGGCCATGACTACTGAGCCCACGTGCCCTAGAAACCATGGTCTGTGACAAGAGAAGCCACTGCAGTGGGAAGCCCACGCACTGCGGTGAAAAACTCGCACACTGCAGTGAGAAACTCCCGCACCGCAATGAGAAGCCCGCGCACGGCAGTGAGAAACTCAAGCTCGGCAGCGAGAAGCCCGCGCAAGAAAATGAGAAGCCCGCGCACTGCAGGGAGAAACTCGTGCTGGGCAGCGAGAAGCCCGTGCACTCTGCACACTGCAATGAGAAGCCCGCGCGCTGCTGGGAGAAACTGGCGCCTGGCACTGAGAGCCCACGCAAGGCAGTGAGATGCCCCCGCACTGCAGGGAGAAACTCCCGCACTGCAATGAGAAGCCCGCGCACTGCAGGGAAAAACTCACTCACCACAGGGAGAAACTTGTGCACTGCAACTCGAGAACAGCCCCGGCTCGCTGCAACTAGAGGAAAGCCTGAACAGCAATGAAGACCCAGTAAAACCAAAAGTAAATAGATACAATAAATAAATTAAAAAAAAAAAATCCTCCAATACACAACAAGGCTCTGGACTTTTCTTCAAGACATACCTTAGTACAAAGCAACTGGACACCTTTCCCATGTCCAGCATATATTATGTACTCAATACATATATGTTGATTGGATTAATCAATCTCTATGTTTCTGGAAGGTGGAGTTACTAAACAGGTAAATACAGCATTTCTTGCATCAAATCATCCTCATCACCCACTTACTGAGGGCATGTTATGTGCCAGATGACAGAGAATGAGATGGTTGGATGGTATCACCGACTCAATGGACATGAGTTTGAGTAAAGTCTGGGAGTCAGTGATGGACAGGGAGGCCTGGCGTGCTGCAGTCCAGAGGGGCGCAAAGAGTTGGACACAACTGAGTGACTGAACTGAACTGAGTGCAAGAAGTGTAAGAGATAGGATAACAAATAAGATGAGGTTCCTGCCCCAGAGGCGAATACAGTCTGGAAAAGTAAACTCTAGCCCAGAGTAACAAGTTATGTAATGCAGGTATGCAAAAGCACTTACGAGAGCAGAGAAAAGGGAGTGATTGTTCTGTCTGAAGTAAGAAACAAACAGGGATCATCGTCCAGTAGAAACTATCAGATCAGATCAGTCGCTGAGTCGTGTCCGATTCTGCGACCCCATGAATCGCAGCATGCCAGGCCTCCCTGTCCATCACCAACTCCTGGAGTTCACTCAGACTCACGTCCATCGAGTCAGTGATGCCATGCAGCCATCTCATCCTCTGTCGTCCCTTTCTCCTCCTGCCCCCAATCCCTCCCAGCATCAGAGTCTTTTCCAATGAGTCAACTCTTCGCATGAGGTGGCCAAAGTACTGGAGTTTCAGCTTTAGCATCAGTCCTTCCAAAGTAATCCCAGGGCTGATCTCCTTCAGAATGGACTGGTTGGATCTCCTTGCAGTCCAAGGGACTCTCAAGAGTCGTCTCCAACACCACAGTTCAGAAGCATCAATTCTTCGGCGCTCAGCCTTCTTCACAGTCCAACTCTCACATCCATACATGACCACTGGAAAAACCATAGCCTTGACTAGATGAACCTTTGTTGGCAAGGTAATGTCTCTGCTTTTGAATATGCTATCTAGGTTGGTCATAACTTTCCTTCCAAGGAGTAAACGTCTTTTAATTTCATGGCTGCAGTCACCATCTGCAGTGATTTTGGAGCCCAGAAAAATAAAGTCTGACACTGTTTCCACTGTTTCCCCATCTATTTCCCATGAAGTGGTGGGACCCGATGCCATGATCTTCGTTTTCTGAATGTTGAGCTTTAAGCCAACTTTTTCACTCTCCACTTTCACTTTCATCAAGAGGCTTTTGAGTTCCTCTTCACTTTCTGCCATAAGGGTGGTGTCATCTGCATATCTGAGGTTATTGATACTTCTCCCAGCAATCTTCTTGATTCCAGTTTGTGTTTCTTCCAGTCCAGCATTTCTCATGATGTACTCTGCATAGAAGTTAAATAAACAGGGTGACAATATACAGCCTTGACGAACTCCTTTTCCTATTTGGAACCAATCTGTTGCTCCATGTCCAGTTGTAACTGTTGCTTCCTGACCTGTATACAAATTTCTCAAGAGGCAGATCAGGTGGTCTGGTATTCCCATCTCTTTCAGAATTTTCCACAGTTTATTGTGATCCACACAGTCAAAGGCTTTGGCATAGTAAATAAAGCAGAAATAGATGTTTTTCTGGAACTCTCTTGCCTTTTCTATGATCCAGAGGATGTTGGTAATTTGATCTCTGATTCCTCTGCCTTTTCTAAAACCAGCTTGAACATCAGGAAGCTCACGGTTCACATATTGCTGAAGCCTGGCTTGGAGAATTTTGAGCATTAATTTATTAGCATGTGAGATGAGTGCAATTGTGCGGTAGTTTGAGCATTCTTTGGCATTGCCTTTCTTTGGGATCGGAATGAAAACTGACCTTTTCCAGTCCTGTGGCCACTGCTGAGTTTTCCAAATTTGCTGGCATATTGAGTGCAGCACTTTCACAGCATTGTCTTTCAGAACTTGGAATAGCTCAACTGCAATTCCATCACCTCCACTACTATCACAACGTTGTAAATCAGCGATACACCAACAAAAATTTAAAAACAAATACAATGTGAATGAATGAGCCAGTTCTTTGACACATGGATCAAATAGACATTTCATTTTTAGGTATTGAAATGGGACTATGTATTTGCGTGGTGTTTCTATATCAATACGTATAAATAGGTTTATAACTAGAGATGATAAGACTATAAGCTGTATACATGTGAGAAATAGAAGAGAGACACTGAAGAGGGCTCTGGCAATTAGCACAGAACTCGCTCCTCTTGCTCCTGAATCTCCTCCTGCTCCTCTCACTCATGGCTGTTTCCTGGTTGTCTCTCTAGGCTTACGTGTCTTGCATGATGTTCCTGCTGCAAGGTGCCCAGATGCTGCAGATGCTGGAGAAATCCTTGAGGAAGAGCTTTCCTATGTCCTTAAAGGTGAGAATGGCAAATTCTTGGGGAGTTTTCCCCTTGGGGAGTGAGGACTAGGAAGTTCCTGTGAATGAAGAAGAGAGACTAGTGTTTGCTAAGTGCCTCTTCTGTGCCAGGCCTTAGAGCATGTTTCCTCTGGTTTAATGTGCATAACCTCTCTGCAAGATGTTCACTGTTATGCCCACATCACTGCTGTGAAGATGGAGGCTTGGTGAAGTGATTTGCCCGGTACCCCAGATAGTGAGCTGCAGTGCTATGGTATGAACATAGGAATGCCTGAGACCTAACATTGCTTTTTTTCTCCAAGTTGAATAAAAAAGTGTTCCCTTGCTCCTTTTTAAGAAACATTCCATAATAGCACTGGGAATTTGCCCAGAGCTCTCCTACAAAATTATCTAAGACTACATGTTAATTTTTAACTTTTTCTCCCTAAAGCATCAGTTGCCAGGTCATGAGCCACCTTTGAAATTACCAATGACTCAGTTTCTATTTGACTTAAATTTCCAAGTTTCTCTGAACATACTGCACATCAGGCTATTTTGATAGTCAGGCTGACACTGAGGATCTCTGTTCACCTAGGACAATTGATCAGAAACGTTAGGATTAAATAGGGAATACTCATAAACGCCCCCATCCAGCACTGTTCCATAGCAGCTCTACTGATTGGCTGAGGTCCTCACCTATGTTTTTCTTTAGCAATGAAAGGGATGGTGTCCATTCCAGTGGAATTTAAATGCAACCATGTGTCTGTGGGGAGTTTGAGCAAATTCTGGGCCATCATGAAGGACAGGGAGGTCTGCCGTGCTGCAGTCCATGGGGTTGCAAAGAGTCAGATATGACTGAGTGACTGCACAACAGCAACAATGTGTGTGTGTGTGTGTGTGTGTGTGTGTGTAACAATCATTTTTCCCTGAAATATTTTTTGTTTCTTATGTCAGATTAGAAATTAGATTTCTACTGTTTTGTCAGACACTCCTACAAGATGCATACAGTTGAGATTAGGTAAATGCATTTTTCACCCCCTCACTCTCTAATAGATTTTTCTGCTCCTTCTTTCAGTATAAAGGTGGAAAATGTTAGCAGTATTTTATTTCTAGATCGTATGGCTTCATTTATTAGAAATAGACTAATGGGGGTACTCCCTAATGGCCCAGTGGTTCAGACACCACACTCCAAGGTGGGGGCCCAGTTCCGATCCCTGGCTAGGGAACTGGATCCCACGTGCCAAGCTAAAGGGGCACGGGTAGCAACTAGAGACGTGCATGCTGCAACTCAGACCTGGGGCAGTGAAATAAATATTGAAAAAGAGCAAAATGGACTAATGAAACAACTCACCCTGTCTTTAAATTACTGCCTGAAAATGACTCCAGATCAACTAATTTAAAACTAAAAAAGCACCCCCTTCAGTGGATCCCACTAAATACAAATCTCTGTTACCTAGTTTTAGTGAACTTCTTTCACTTGATAAATCCTTAAGATCCAGGCAAACTCTCAGAGAAACAGTCAATTTTTTCTTAGAGATAACATCAGTCATACATTTTAAGAACATTTGCTTAAGATTATTTTTTATGGTGAGTAGCTATTTTTTAATATTCTTCAGCCTAAAACTTTCTCCTCAAGTTAAGTGGACTCCAAACATTTCGAGAAAACTGTTGGTGGGTCCAAGGGCCCTTATTTGGAGCATCTCTGTGTTAAGAAAAGGTGGTCCTCTTGGGTCCCCAGCTTTCCTGAAGAAACAGCATTGGTTGTATATTGGAGATGCACATTATACCCTAGTTCAAATCTACAGTAGTTGTTTGCCAGGTACTTTTAATGGAACTGTAACCTGGAACTCAGTACTTGAGTCTCAGTTCAGATAATGTCCATCTGCCCTTCTAAGTGTTGGCTATTCAGTACATTTTATTGTGTGTGAACTCCAGTTGAGTCAATTTAGAGTAGTTGCCTGACTCACTATGTTCCGAGTTCAATAGAAAAAAGGTTTTAATTAATTCAGCCAGAGGAATAAGAAAGAGTAACAGTTACACATATTTTCAGATCTTGTAATGAATCATATATTAATATAAAATGGTTTTACAGACTTCCCAGGTGGTGCTAGTGGTAAAAAATCCTCCTGCTAATGCAGGAGATGCAAGAGACGCAGGTTCTATCCCTGGGTTGGGAAGATCCTCTAGAGTAGGAAATGGCAACTCGCTCCAGTATTCTTGCCTGGAGAATCCCATGGATGGAGGAGCATGGTGGGCAGCAGTCCATGGGGCTGCAGAGAGTCAGACACAACTGAGCGACTAAACACAAGCGCATAAAATAGTTTTACACCCCCCAGATGCCGATGTGTAAAAACACCAGTATTTTGCCAGACTCCACTGAATTTCTATTTCAAGCCTCCATTCATGGCTGAAAACAATACATTCGGGTAAGATCAGTCAACATAGACTTTTCTCCTCATTAACCACGGTAGAAGTCATTCAACTGGATAACTTGTTTTTTTTTTTTATTTTCACCTTTGGTCTCTGGCAGTTTCCATGCTGGTATCTGCAGAGGTTTCATGTCCACAAGAGTCACGAGGCCCATGGTAGAACTCATTCACTGCTGCATTCCCCAACCCCCAAACAACTAGAGTATTTAAGACCTACGGGTGCCCTCATACATTCTCTCCTTGCTTTTCCCTCTCTCTCAACAGCCTGTGCAACACGGTGGGGCTGGGATTCCCAGACTGGACTCAGGCTGCCGGATTCCACAGTCCATTCTCTTGAGCATTTTGCTGTAGCCTTTGCTTATTGGTGGAAGGAAATTGCCACCAAGGGGTTATGAAGACATGTGAAAGAGTTTTAAATGTGTCCATAACCTTTCAACTAGTAATTACCTTCTGGATAATGTAAGGAAATAGCAGGTGCCCATGCAAAGATGTCTGTGCACGCATGCTCTTTGAAGAACTATCTGTTAAAATGAAAATTTGGAACCAGCTGAAATGACCTTTAACAGGCAAAGGTATGAATGAACTGTAGTACTGATTCTATATAATGGAATCCTCTGCACCAATTAGAACATAATTTAAAAATGTTTATATTTATGAACATAGAAGTACTTCCACGATTTATTCAGTGGGGGGAAAGATCATGTATCTGATCATTTTACATTTGTAAAATTGTGTATGTCCATGAAGTTCTCTGGTGGCTCAGATGGTAAAGAATCCACCTGTAATGTGGGAGACCGGGATTCGATCCCTGGGTTGGCAAGATCCCCTGGAGGAGGGCATGGAAACCCACTCCAGTATTCTTGCCTGGAGAATCCCATGGACAGAGGAGCCTGGCGGGTGGCAAAGAGTCAAACATGAGGTCTCAAGAGTCAATGAGGTGGCAAAGAGTCAAACACGACTGAGTGACTAAGCATAGCACATGGGTATGACTAGAAGACAGTCTGGGAAAAGATAACAAATCCTACCAAAAAAGAAAAAAAAAAAAAAAAAGAATGATGTTCTTAAGATCACTAACTTTATTTGTCCAAATATTTTGCCATATGCATGTATGATTTATATTTGTTGTTGTTCAGTTGCTCAGTCATGTCCAACTCTTTGGGTCCCCATGGACTGCAGCACACCAGCCTTCCCTGTACTTCACTATCTCCCAGAGATTGCTCAAACTCACCTCCATTGAATCAGTGATGCCATCCAACCAACTCATCCTCCTGCGCCCAATCCGTCCCAGCATCAGGGAGTTTTCCAATGAGTAGCTCTTCACATCAGGTGGCCAAAGTATTGGAGCTCCAGCTCCAACATCAGTCCTTCCAATGAATGTTTGGGGTTGATTTCCTTTAGGATTGACTGGTTTGATCTTCTTACTGGTCAAGTGACTCTCAAGAGTCTTCTCCAGCACCACACCTTGAAAGCATCAATTTTTTGGTGCTCAACCTTCTTTGTGGTCCAACTCTCACAACCATACATGACTATTGGAGAAACCATAGCTTTGACTAGACAGACCTTTGTCAGCAAAGTGATGTTTTTACTTTTAATATGCTGTCTAGGTATGTCATAGCTTTTCTTCCAAGGAACAATCTTTTAAGTTTATGGCTGAAGCCACCATCCACAGTGATTTCAGTGCCCAAGAAAAGAAAATCTGCCACTGCTTTCATTGTTTCCCCATCTATTTGCTATGAAGTGATGGGACCAGATGCCATGATCTTAGTTTTTTGAATGCTGGGTTATAAACCAGCATTTTCACTCTCCTCTTTCACTTTCATCAAGAAGCTCTTTAGTTTCTTTTCACTTTCTGCCACAAGGATAGTGTCATCTGCATATCTGAGGTTATTGATACTTCTCCTGGAAATATTGATTCCAGCTTGTGCTTCATCCAGCCTGGCATTTCGCATGATGTACTTCGCATATGAGTTAAATAAGCAGGACAACAATATATAGCCTTGATGTACTCCTTTCTCAATTTGGAACAAGTCTATTGTTCCATGTCCAGTTCTAACTGTTGTTTCCTGACCTGCATACAGCTTTCTCAGGAGGCAGGTAAGATGGTCTGGTATTCCCATCTCTTGAAGAATTTTCCACAGTTTGTTGTGATCCATGTAGTCAAAGGCTTTAGTGTAATCAATGAAGCAGAATTAGATGTTTTTCTGGAATTCTCTTGCTTTTTCTATGATCCAATAGATTTTGGCAATTTGATTTATATTAGATGGGCAGAAAAATTTCTCATTTCAGGTAAAAAAAAAATGTTTCACGTGGAGATTTTTGACATAGATGCCCTATTTGTCTTTTTCCCACTATAAAATTTCATGATTTCATAGAAATAAGCCTTGTCCTGATCAAAGAAGGTACTTTGCCATCCCTTCCTGATAGGCTGACCCCCTCACTTTTTCTGCACACTGCAGGTTTATGGAACCGTCATGAACATGAACCATGGAAACCCATTCAATCTAAAGGCCCTGGTGGACAAGTGGCCTGATTTTAAGACAGTGGTTATCCGCCCTCAGGAGCAGGTAAGGGGCCAGGTGTGGAATGAATGTGTTATGTTTATCTTTGCTGTGTGCCTAGCATGTGCCTGGCAGTGTGGTGGACCCTAGAGATATGGAGATGAAATGCAGTGATAGTGAACAGGCCCCTGTCCTCAAGAACCTCAGAGTCTGGAGGGAAATATAGATAGATAAATAAATGATAATTTAGCACAAAGTGTACAAGAACAGAAAATGTACAGCATACAAAGAAATCACTGGTGAAAACTGATGAGCTGTGGAGGCTGAAGACGGACGTTACAGAATCAGGTGAGAGACACCTCTGAATGGATGTTTCATCGGAACTGGATTTTGTTGATAAATACATCTTTGTTAGGCCGAAAAAGAATGGAGGACATTCTAACCAGAGAAAGTAGCAAGGACAAAAATAGGAAGGTATAAAATAAGACAGTTAGCTAAGGTGATTATAAAAGCAAACTTATATTAGAATTTCTGTATGCATTTTTGAAAAATATTAAAAAGTAGTAAAACTAAATATTTAGTGCATTTCAAAGACAAAACATTCTAAGTTCATTAAAAATATCCAGCAAAATTATAGCTTTATAAATATATAAATATACCTTTCCTAAAAATAATGTTATTTAAAAACTGGAAACAAAAAAACATATTTAATGAATAAATGTATATTGATAAAAACTGAACTGAAATAAAATTATTTGATCTTTTATCTTCAATGGGATATTAATAAACAAAATTTGTTAACGATGTCATTGCTGAGTTGTGAATGTATTTTTATGAAACATACTCCAAACATTTTAAAAATTCTATAATTCTGCACTAGCTGTTATGTTTTTCTGTGACTTTTTCTTCCACATAATCTCACTCCCTTTTTAATAATTTGACAGGATTTTTCTGCATAAGTGATTTCATTGTTTTTCTGTAATTACAGTTTGTTCAACTAGTTTAATATTGTAAGTAAGCATTTCAAATAGGTTTTCATCTTCTTTGTCCTAATTAAGTATAGATAAAAATTTCAACCCAGAATTATCAATATCTAAATTTAATATTGTCATCCTCTAGTTGGTATATTCAACAAGTATTTGAAATAAGAAAAATTTATTCTTGCAACAGAAACTTTTCCTTGTCAATTGCTTTTATCCCTGTTGAGGAAATGAAAATATAGAAAAGTGGTTTCTAGATAGTTGTGCCTTTGTTTGAGAGGACATTTTGACACAATGTATATAATATTCTTCAGTTTTTCATCATAATTTGAATACCTGAATAGTTTATAGCTTATACCTCATAGCTTAAATGATTCAGAAAAATTTGTAGTGCACAAATACAGACAGCAATATTCTAGTACTGAAAAATACCACAGTTTAGTAGATTTTAGGAAAAAAAGGATTGAAATTATGAAAAATAAGAAATTTATTTTGTCCCCCATTTCTTTGTGATAACAGGACATGAAAGATGACCTTGATCACTACACTAATACTTACCATGTCTACTCTGAAGATCTTAAGAATTGTCAGGAATTCCTTGACTTATCAGAAGTCATCAATTGGAAACAGCATCTGCAGATCCAAAGTAAGTAACAGGAATGGACTCACATCTCCATCCTAGCAATTTCTTCTTGTCATCTATGTCCTTTCTCCAAGCTCCAGACCCTCAGCCTGCTGTCAACATTTTTGTTGTTGTTGTTCAACTACAACTGTACATGTAAAGGGGAAGAAACGCCCTCCAAACTTGTATGGCTTCTATAGAGGACTGTACATAGTCCCCGGATAGTCAAGGATTTGTGCCACACTTTGCAGACATAAGCAGGATATCTTAGGATGGTTGGGTATCAGAGCAGAGCTTGCCCCAGGGACTTTCCTGTGGCTCAGCCAGGAAAGAATCCCCCTCCAATGCAGGAGACCTGGATTAAATCCGTGGGTTGGGAAGATCCCCTGGAGAAGGGAACAGCTACCCACTCCAGTATTCTGGCCTGGAGAATCCCATGGACTATACAGTTCATACAGTGTCACAGAGTCAGACATGACTGAGTGACTTTCACTTCACTTGCACACTTTCACCCTTCACTTGCAGGGTGCCTTAGGATGGTTGGGTATCAGAGCAGAGCTTGCCCCAGAGACTGCTGTTCTTAGATCACCTCTCAGGTCACAGAGAACAGCTGTCGTGGTTATGAGCATCCCCTCCATAGTCAGACCACCTAGGATGGCATTTGCCTGTGACTTTGCTATGTGATCCTAGCCAGAGACATTATCTGAGATCATGATTTACATATATAGAATTGAGAATAATCAGTTCAGTTGCTCAGTTGTGTCCAACTTTTGTGACCCCATAGACTGTAGCAAGCTAGGCCTCCCTGTCCATCACCAACTCCTGGAGCTTGCTCAAACTCATGTCCATTGAGCCAATGATGTCATCCAACTATCTTATCCTCTGCCATCCCCTTCTCCTCCTGCCTTCAATCTTTCCCAGAATCAGGGTCTTTTCAAACAAGTCAGTTCTTCACATCAGGTGGCCAAAGTATTGGACTTTCAGCCTCAGGATCAGTCCTTCCAATGAAGGACCCAAAACAAAGCATTGTTGAAAAGATTCAATGAAATCTTGACCAGGAATTGCTGAGTGCAATGCCTGGATGTTTCAGTCCATTTCACTGCATAGGAAAGCTCATAAATCTGTGAACTGACAGGTGGGCTGGGCTTGGCAAGGCGGTTGTTCTGTTGGTCTCCTCTGGGTTTTCATATGCAACTGCAGTCAGCTGATGGGTGGGCCATTGGCTGGTTTCTCTAGCATGGCCTAGCGTATGTCTGAATGATGGTCTGACTGTCAGGGCTGGCTACTTGTGGTCATACAATAGGCGCACACGTCCTCGGCGAGCTAGCCTAGGCCTATTCACGCAGTGTTGATCTCAAGGAAACAGAAATGCAAAGACATGGTGAGCCACAATGTGCAAGCATTTTTAAGCCCCCCCCCCCGCATCAATATACTCTTTCCCAATTGGTGGAATCCAGTCATATGGTCAAGGTCAGATGCAGTGCAGGAGGGGGGCTATTCCAGGGAATGGATACAAGGACATGTGGGCAAACTGAGGACCATTCCTGCAATCATCTCTGCAATCATCTACCATACTGGAAACACAGTAAGTTCTCCATACATGGTGGAAACTATAATGATGATAGCTCACCTTCTTTGGTCGTCAGAACCGCATGGTTATGTAGCCCAGGAGACTTAAGTCTTGGTATGACCATGACTGAATGAATTCCTAGACATGTTTTCAATTTTGTAAAACAAGGAAAACTGTACAGATCTTGACTACATAATGCCAGTCATACAGCAGCACCACCAGCATGTGAGTGGCTCAGACCTGTCCAACTCTCTGTGACCCTATGGACTGTAGATTTTCAGGCTCCTCTGTCAGTGGAATTCTCTAGGCAAGAATACTGAAGTGGGTTGCCATTCCTTTCTCCAGGGGATCTTCCCAACTCTGGGATCGAATCCAGGTCTCCAGCATTGCAGGAGGATTCTTTACTGGCTGAGCCACCAGGGAAGCAGCCCCAAGCCCATCCCCAAAGTTCTCTGTTTATAAACCCTCAGATACTCCTACTCCACTGGAGAGCTTTTCCTTAGAATGGACTTAAATCATGGCATGTCTCCTTATAATTCCATCTAGGTACACAGTCCAGCCTGAATGAAGTAATACAAAATCTTGCAGCCATGAAATCTTTCAAAGTCAAGTGATCAAAAAACATTCTCTACGTGGCATCTGAGACAATAAAGGAACTGACTCCATCTCTGCTGGATGTAAAGAACTTACCAGTCGGCGATGGCAAACCCAAGTCCATGTGAGTTTGATAAAAGCTACTCTGCACCACTTACACTTCTCATATGCAAGTAGCCTCCAGCCTTCTCTGCCTGCTTTTACCCTGGCTCCCCACAATCCATCTTCTTCTAGGCAGCCAGAATAAGCTTTTTGAAAAAATATAATTCAAGCCGTGTTTCTCCCTGCTTAAAATAGGCCACCAGGCCCTCTCCTCTGGAGTGTGTCAGGCCTGTGCAGCCCTCTCTGACCTGACTTGCCCTTCTAGCTCACTCAGTCCAGCAGCAGCAGACTCTTTCTCATCCTCCATCCTCACAAGCTCAGCCACAGTCCAGGACTCTGTGTGCCCTCTCTCCTCTGCCTCCTCTGTCTCTCAGGACAATAGAGGTGGGGACAGATGCAAACCTCTAAACTCACAGACTGTGCTTTTCTCTTGGAACACCCACAGCAACCCAGAGATGTTTAAGCTCTCATCTGCGGATCTTAGCCATGCGGCTGTGGTGAACAGATTCTGGCTTTTCAGCGGCAACGAGAGGAGCCTGAGGTTCATCGATCGCTGTATCTGGAGCTTCCCCAACTTCTGCCTGCTGGGGCTTGAGGGGACCCCTGTGTCCTGGTCCCTGATGGACCAGACGGGAGAGATGCGGATGGCAGGCACCCTGCCTGAGTACCGGGCCCAGGGGCTTGTCACCCACGCCGTCTACCAGCAGTCCCAGTGTCTGCTCAAGCAGGGCTTCCCTGTGTATGCTCACGTGGACCCCAAGAACCAGATCATATAGAAGATGGGTCAGAGCCTCAACCACATGCCCGTGCCCTGTGACTGGAACCAGTGGAACTGTGAGCCTCTGTGAGTGGCCCTGAGCAGGAGCCAGGGTGGAGGGGTATGAGGACGTGATGGGGGGCAGAGCACGGTGGAGGGAAGAAAAAATTGTGGCTGCGATCACCATGAAGGCGTTGTGGCTGTGATTGCCATGAAGGCGTGTGGCTGCGGTTGCCGTGAAGGCGTGTGGCTGCGGTCACTGTGAAGGCTTGGGGCTGTGATCCCTGTGAAGGCCTGTGGCTGCAATCCCTGTGAAGGTGTGTGGCTGCGATCCCTGTGAAGGCGTGTGGCTGTGATCATGTGAAGGTGTGTGGCTGTGATCCCTGTGAAGGTGTGTGGCTGTGATGTGTGCTGCGATACCTGTGAATGCGTGTGGCTGTGATCATGTGAAGGCATGTGACTGTGATCATCTGAAGGCATGTGGCTGTGATCACTGTGAAGGCGTGTGGCTGTGATCACTGTGAAGGCGTGTGACTGTGATCATGTGAAGGCATGTGGCTGTGATCATGTGAAGGCGTGTGGCTGTGATCACTGTGAAGGCATGTGGCTGTGATCATGTGAAAGCGAGTGGCTGTGATCACTGTGAAGGCATGTGACTGTGGTCATGTGAAGGCGTGTGGCTGTGATCATGTGAAGGCGTGTGGCTGTGATCACTGTGAAGGCATGTGACTGTGATCATGTGAAGGCGTGTGACTGTGATCATGTGAAGGCGTGTGGCTGTGATCATGTGAAGGCGTGTGGCTGTGATCACTGTGAAGGCATGTGACTGTGATCATGTGAAGGCGTGTGGCTGTGATCATGTGAAGGCGTGTGACTGTGATCATGTGAAGGCGTGTGGCTTCGATCCCTGTGAAGGCATGTGGCTGTGATCATGTGAAGGCGTGTGACTGTGATCATGTGAAGGCGTGTGGCTGTGATCATGTGAAGGCGTGTGGCTGTGATCATGTGAAGGCGTGTGACTGTGATCATGTGAAGGTGTGTGGTTGTGATCATTGTGAAGGCGTGTGACTGTGATCATGTGAAGGCGTGTGGCTGTGATCCTGTGAAGGCGTGTGACTGTGATCATGTGAAGGCGTGTGGCTGTGATCCTGTGAAGGCGTGTGGCTGCAGTCACTGTGAAGGCGTGTGACTGTGATCATGTGAAGGCGTGTGGCTGTGATCCTGTGAAGGCGTGTGACTGTGATCATGTGAAGGCGTGTGACTGTGATCATGTGAAGGCGTGTGGCTGTGATCCTGTGAAGGCGTGTGGCTGTGATCCTGTGAAGGCGTGTGGCTGTGATCCTGTGAAGGCGTGTGACTGTGATCATGTGAAGGTGTGTGACTGTGATCATGTGAAGGCGTGTGGCTGTGATCCTGTGAAGGCGTGTGGCTGCAGTCACTGTGAAGGCGTGTGGCTGCAGTTACTGTGAAGGCGTGTGGCTGTGGTCACTGTGAAGGGGTGTGGCTGCGATCCCTGTGAAGGCGTGTGTCTGCGATCCTTCTGAAGGCATGTGGCTGTGATCACTGTGAAGGCGTGTATCTGTGGTCATGTGAAGGCGTGTGGCTGTGATCATGTGAAGGCGTGTGACTGTGATCATGTGAAGGCATGTGGCTGTGATCATGTGAAGGCATGTGGCTGCAGTCACTGTGAAGGTGTGTGGCTGCAGTTACTGTGAAGGCGTGTGGCTGTGATCATGTGAAGGCATGTGGCTGTGATCACTGTGAAGGCGTGTGGCTGTGATCATGTGAAGGCGTGTGGCTGTGATCATGTGAAGGCGTGTGGCTGTGATCACTGTGAAGGCATGTGGCTGTGATCATGTGAAGGCGTGTGGCTGTGATCATGTGAAGGCGTGTGGCTGTGATCATGTGAAGGCGTGTGACTGTGATCATGTGAAGGCATGTGGCTGTGATCACTGTGAAGGCGTGTGGCTGTGATCATGTGAAGGCGTGTGGCTGCGATCCCTGTGAAGGTGTGTGGCTGCGATCCTTGTGAAGGCGTGTGGCTGTGATCACTGTGAAGGCATGTGACTGTGGTCATGTGAAGGCGTGTGGCTGTGATCATGTGAAGGCGTGTGGCTTCGATCCCTGTGAAGGCATGTGGCTGTGATCATGTGAAGGCGTGTGACTGTGATCATGTGAAGGCGTGTGGCTGTGATCATGTGTAGGCGTGTGACTGTGATCATGTGAAGGCGTGTGGCTGTGATCATGTGAAGGCGTGTGACTGTGATCATGTGAAGGCATGTGGCTGTGATCATGTGAAGGTGTGTGACTGTGATCATGGAAGGCGTGTGGTTGTGATGACTGTGAAGGCGTATGACTGTGATGATGTGAATGCGTGTGGCTGTGATCCTGTGAAGGCGTGTGGCTGCAGTCACTGTGAAGACGTGTGGCAGCAGTTACTGTGAAGGCGTGTGGCTGTGGTCACTGTGAAGGCGTGTGGCTGCGATCCCTGTGAAGGTGTGTGGCTGTGATCACTGTGAAGGCATGTGACTGTGGTCCTGTGAAGGCGTGTGGCTGTGATCATGTGAAGGCGTGTGGCTGTGATCATGTGAAGGCGTGTGACTGTGATCGTGTGAAGGCGTGTGGCTGTGGTCACTGTGAAGGTGTGTGACTGTGGTCATGTGAAGGCGTGTGACTGTGATCATGTGAAGGCGTGTGGCTTCGATCCCTGTGAAGGCATGTGGCTGTGATCATGTGAAGGCGTGTGGCTGCAGTTACTGTGAAGGTGTGTGGCTGTGGTCACTGTGAAGGCGTGTGGCTGTGATCCCTGTGAAGGTGTGTGGCTGCGATCCTTGTGAAGGCGTGTGGCTGTGATCACTGTGAAGGCATGTGACTGTGGTCACTGTGAAGGGGTGTGGCTGTGATCATGTGAAGGCGTATGACTGTGATCATGTGAAGGCATGTGGCTGTGATCATGTGAAGGCATGTGGCTGCAGTTACTGTGAAGGCGTGTGGCTGCAGTTACTGTGAAGGCGTGTGACTGTGATCATGTGAAGGCGTGTGGCTGTGATAATGTGAAGGCGTGTGGCTGTGATCATGTGAAGGCGTGTGACACTGATCATGTGAAGGCGTGTGGTTGTGATCACTGTGAAGGCGTGTGGCTGCAGTCATTGTGAAGGCATGTGGCTGCAGTTACTGTGAAGGCGTGTGACTGTGATCATGTGAAGACGTGTGACTGTGATCATGTGAAGGCATGTGGCTGTGATCATGTGAAGGCGTGTGGCTGTGATCATGTGAAGGCGTGTGACTGTGATCATGTGAAGGCGTGTGGCTGTGATCATGTGAAGGCGTGTGACTGTGATCATGTGAAGGCGTGTGGCTGTGATCCTGTGAAGGCGTGTGGCTGCAGTAACTGTGAAGGCGTGTGGCTGCAGTTACTGTGAAGGCGTGTGGCTGTGGTCACTGTGAAGGGGTGTGGCTGCGATCTCTGTGAAGGCGTGTGTCTGCGATCCTTGTGAAGGCGTGTGGCTGTGATCACTGTGAAGGCGTGTGACTGTGGTCATGTGAAGGCGTGTGGCTGTGATCATGTGAAGTCGTGTGACTGTGATCATGTGAAGGCATGTGGCTGTGATCATGTGAAGGCGTGTGGCTGTGATCATGTGAAGGCGTGTGACTCTGATCATGTGAAGGCGTGTGGTTGTGATCACTGTGAAGGCGTGTGGCTGCAGTCATTGTGAAGGCATGTGGCTGCAGTTACTGTGAAGGCGTGTGACTGTGATCATGTGAAGGCGTGTGACTGTGATCATGTGAAGGCGTGTGGCTGTGATCATGTGAAGGCGTGTGGCTGTGATCATGTGAAGGCGTGTGACTGTGATCATGTGAAGGCGTGTGGCTGTGATCATGTGAAGGCGTGTGACTGTGATCATGTGAAGGCGTGTGGCTGTGATCCTGTGAAGGCGTGTGGCTGCAGTCACTGTGAAGGCGTGTGGCTGCAGTTACTGTGAAGGCGTGTGGCTGTGGTCACTGTGAAGGGGTGTGGCTGCGATCCCTGTGAAGGCGTGTGTCTGCGATCCTTGTGAAGGCGTGTGGCTGTGATCACTGTGAAGGCGTGTGACTGTGGTCATGTGAAGGCGTGTGGCTGTGATCATGTGAAGTCGTGTGACTGTGATCATGTGAAGGCATGTGGCTGTGATCATGTGAAGGCGTGTGGCTGTGATCATGTGAAGGCGTGTGACTCTGATCATGTGAAGGCGTGTGGTTGTGATCACTGTGAAGGCGTGTGGCTGCAGTCATTGTGAAGGCATGTGGCTGCAGTTACTGTGAAGGCGTGTGACTGTGATCATGTGAAGACGTGTGACTGTGATCATGTGAAGGCATGTGGCTGTGATCATGTGAAGGCGTGTGGCTGTGATCATGTGAAGGCGTGTGACTGTGATCATGTGAAGGCGTTTGGCATGATCATGTGAAGGCGTGTGACTGTGATCATGTGAAGGCGTGTGGCTGTGATCCTGTGAAGGCGTGTGGCTGCAGTAACTGTGAAGGCGTGTGGCTGCAGTTACTGTGAAGGCGTGTGGCTGTGGTCACTGTGAAGGGGTGTGGCTGCGATCCCTGTGAAGGCGTGTGTCTGCGATCCTTGTGAAGGCGTGTGGCTGTGATCACTGTGAAGGCGTGTGACTGTGGTCATGTGAAGGCGTGTGGCTGTGATCATGTGAAGTCGTGTGACTGTGATCATGTGAAGGCATGTGGCTGTGATCATGTGAAGGCGTGTGGCTGTGATCATGTGAAGGCGTGTGACTCTGATCATGTGAAGGCGTGTGGTTGTGATCACTGTGAAGGCGTGTGGCTGCAGTCATTGTGAAGGCATGTGGCTGCAGTTACTGTGAAGGCGTGTGACTGTGATCATGTGAAGACGTGTGACTGTGATCATGTGAAGGCATGTGGCTGTGATCATGTGAAGGCGTGTGGCTGTGATCATGTGAAGGTGTGTGACTGTGATCATGTGAAGGCGTTTGGCTGTGATCATGTGAAGGCGTGTGACTGTGATCATGTGGAGGCGTGTGGCTGTGATCCTGTGAAGGCGTGTGGCTGCAGTCACTGTGAAGGCGTGTGGCTGCAGTTACTGTGAAGGCGTGTGCCTGTGGTCACTGTGAAGGGGTGTGGCTGCGATCCCTTTGAAGGCGTGTGTCTGCGATCCTTGTGAAGGCGTGTGGCTGTGATCACTGTGAAGGCGTGTGACTGTGGTCATGTGAAGGCGTGTGGCTGTGATCATGTGAAGTCGTGTGACTGTGATCATGTGAAGGCATGTGGCTGTGATCATGTGAAGGCGTGTGGCTGTGATCATGTGAAGGCGTGTGACTCTGATCATGTGAAGGCGTGTGGTTGTGATCACTGTGAAGGCGTGTGGCTGCAGTCATTGTGAAGGCATGTGGCTGCAGTTACTGTGAAGGCGTGTGACTGTGATCATGTGAAGACGTGTGACTGTGATCATGTGAAGGCATGTGGCTGTGATCATGTGAAGGCATGTGGCTGTTATCATGTGAAGGCGTGTGGCTGTGATCATGTGAAGTCGTGTCACTGTGATCATGTGAAGGCATGTGGCTGTTATCATGTGAAGGCGTGTGGCTGTGATCATGTGAAGGCGTGTGACTCTGATCAAGTGAAGGCGTGTGGCTGTGATCCTGTGAAGGCGTGTGGCTGTGATCCTGTGAAGGCGTGTGGCTGTGATCCTGTGAAGGCGTGTGACTGTGATCATGTGAAGGTGTGTGACTGTGATCATGTGAAGGCGGGTGGCTGTGATCCTGTGAAGGCGTGTGGCTGCAGTCACTGTGAAGGCGTGTGGCTGCAGTTACTGTGAAGGCGTGTGGCTGTGGTCACTGTGAAGGGGTGTGGCTGCGATCCCTGTGAAGGCGTGTGTCTGCGATCCTTCTGAAGGCATGTGGCTGTGATCACTGTGAAGGCGTGTATCTGTGGTCATGTGAAGGCGTGTGGCTGTGATCATGTGAAGTCATGTGACTGTGATCATGTGAAGGCATGTGGCTGTGATCATGTGAAGGCATGTGGCTGCAGTCACTGTGAAGGCGTGTGGCTGCAGTTACTGTGAAGGCGTGTGACTGTGATCATGTGAAAGCGTGTGACTGTGATCATGTGAAGGCGTGTGACTGTGATCATGTGAAGGTGTGTGGCTGTGATCCTGTGAAGGCGTGTAACTGTGATCCTGTGAAGGCGTGTGGCTGTGATCCTGTGAAGGCGTGTGACTGTGATGATGTGAAGGCGTGTGACTGTGATCATGTGAGGGCGTGTGGCTGTGATCCTGTGAAGGCGTGTGGCTGCAGTCACTGTGAAGGCGTGTGGCTGCAGTTACTGTGAAGGCGTGTGGCTGTGGTCACTGTGAAGGGGTGTGACTGCGATCCCTGTGAAGGCGTGTGGCTGCGATCCTTGTGAAGGCGTGTGGCTGTGATCACTGTGAAGGCGTGTGACTGTGGTCATGTGAAGGCATGTGGCTGTGGTCATGTGAAGTCGTGTGACTGTGATCATGTGAAGACATGTGGCTGTGATCATGTGAAGGCATGTGGCTGCAGTCACTGTGAAGGTGTGTGGCTGCAGTTACTGTGAAGGCGTGTGGCTGTGATCATGTGAAGGAGTGTGGCTGTGATCACTGTGAAGGCGTGTGGCTGTGATCATGTGAAGGCGTGTGGCTGTGATCATGTGAAGGCGTGTGGCTGTGATCATGTGAAGGCGTGTGACTGTGATCATGTGAAGGCATGTGGTTGTGATCACTGTGAAGGCGTGTGGCTGTGATCATGTGAAGGCGTGTGGCTGCGATCCCTGTGAAGGTGTGTGGCTGCGATCCTTGTGAAGGCGTGTGGCTGTGATCACTGTGAAGGCATGTGACTGTGGTCATGTGAAGGCGTGTGGCTGTGATCATGTGAAGTCGTGTGGCTTCGATCCCTGTGAAGGCATGTGGCTGTGATCATGTGAAGGCGTGTGACTGTGATCATATGCAGGCGTGTGGCTGTGATCATGTGTAGGCGTGTGACTGTGATCATGTGAAGGCGTGTGGCTGTGATCATGTGAAGGTGTGTGACTGTGATCATGGAAGGCGTGTGGCTGTGATCCTGTGAAGGCGTGTGGCTGTGATCCTGTGAAGGCGTGTGGCTGCAGTTACTGTGAAGGCGTGTGGCTGTGGTCACTGTGAAGGGGTGTGGCTGCGATCCCTGTGAAGGCGTGTGTCTGCGATCCTTGTGAAGGCGTGTGGCTGTGATCACTGTGAAGGCGTGTGACTGTGGTCATGTGAAGGCGTGTGGCTGTGATCATGTGAAGTCGTGTGACTGTGATCATGTGAAGGCATGTGGCTGTGATGATGTGAAGGCGTGTGGCTGTGATCATGTGAAGGCGTGTGACTCTGATCATGTGAAGGCGTGTGGTTGTGATCACTGTGAAGGCGTGTGGCTGCAGTCATTGTGAAGGCATGTGGCTGCAGTTACTGTGAAGGCGTGTGACTGTGATCATGTGAAGACGTGTGACTGTGATCATGTGAAGGCATGTGGCTGTGATCATGTGAAGGCGTGTGGCTGTGATCATGTGAAGGCGTGTGACTGTGATCATGTGAAGGCGTGTGGCTGTGATCATGTGAAGGCGTGTGACTGTGATCATGTGAAGGCGTGTGGCTGTGATCCTGTGAAGGCGTGTGGCTGCAGTCACTGTGAAGGCGTGTGGCTGCAGTTACTGTGAAGGCGTGTGCCTGTGGGCACTGTGAAGGGGTGTGGCTGCGATCCCTGTGAAGGCGTGTGTCTGCGATCCTTGTGAAGGCGTGTGGCTGTGATCACTGTGAAGGCGTGTGACTGTGGTCATGTGAAGGCGTGTGGCTGTGATCATGTGAAGTCGTGTGACTGTGATCATGTGAAGGCATGTGGCTGTGATCATGTGAAGGCGTGTGGCTGTGATCATGTGAAGGCGTGTGGCTGTGATCACTGTGAAGGCGTGTATCTGTGGTCATGTGAAGGCGTGTGGCTGTGATCATGTGAAGTCATGTGACTGTGATCATGTGAAGGCATGTGGCTGTGATCATGTGAAGGCATGTGGCTGCAGTCACTGTGAAGGCATGTGGCTGCAGTTACTGTGAAGGCGTGTGACTGTGATCATGTGAAGGCGTGTGACTGTGATCATGTGAAGGTGTGTGGCTGTGATCCTGTGAAGGCGTGTAACTGTGATCCTGTGAAGGCGTGTGGCTGTGATCCTGTAAAGGCGTGTGACTGTGATGATGTGAAGGCGTGTGACTGTGATCATGTGAGGGCGTGTGGCTGTGATCCTGTGAAGGCGTGTGGCTGCAGTCACTGTGAAGGCGTGTGGCTGCAGTTACTGTGAAGGCGTGTGCCTGTGGGCACTGTGAAGGGGTGTGGCTGCGATCCCTGTGAAGGCGTGTGGCTGCGATCCTTGTGAAGGCGTGTGGCTGTGATCACTGTGAAGGCGTGTGACTGTGGTCATGTGAAGGCATGTGGCTGTGGTCATGTGAAGTCGTGTGACTGTGATCATGTGAAGACATGTGGCTGTGATCATGTGAAGGCATGTGGCTGCAGTCACTGTGAAGGTGTGTGGCTTCAGTTACTGTGAAGGCGTGTGGCTGTGATCATGTGAAGGAGTGTGGCTGTGATCACTGTGAAGGCGTGTGGCTGTGATCATGTGAAGGCGTGTGGCTGTGATCATGTGAAGGCGTGTGGCTGTGATCATGTGAAGGCGTGTGACTGTGATCATGTGAAGGCATGTGGTTGTGATCACTGTGAAGGCGTGTGGCTGTGATCATGTGAAGGCGTGTGGCTGCGATCCCTGTGAAGGTGTGTGGCTGCGATCCTTGTGAAGGCGTGTGGCTGTGATCACTGTGAAGGCATGTGACTGTGGTCATGTGAAGGCGTGTGGTTGTGATCATGTGAAGTCGTGTGGCTTCGATCCCTGTGAAGGCATGTGGCTGTGATCATGTGAAGGCGTGTGACTGTGATCATATGCAGGCGTGTGGCTGTGATCATGTGTAGGCGTGTGACTGTGATCATGTGAAGGCGTGTGGCTGTGATCATGTGAAGGTGTGTGACTGTGATCATGGAAGGCGTGTGGTTGTGATGACTGTGAAGGCGTATGACTGTGATGATGTGAATGCGTGTGGCTGTGATCCTGTGAAGGCGTTTGGCTGCAGTCACTGTGAAGACGTGTGGCTGCAGTTACTGTGAAGGCGTGTGGCTGTGGTCACTGTGAAGGCGTGTGGCTGCGATCCCTGTGAAGGTGTGTGGCTGCGATCCTTGTGAAGGTGTGTGGCTGCGATCCTTGTGAAGGCATGTGACTGTGGTCCTGTGAAGGCATGTGGCTGTGATCATGTGAAGGCATGTGGCTGTGATCATGTGAAGGCGTGTGACTGTGATCATGTGAAGGCGTGTGGCTGCAGTTACTGTGAAGGTGTGTGGCTGTGGTCACTGTGAAGGCGTGTGGCTGTGATCCCTGTGAAGGTGTGTGGCTGCGATCCTTGTGAAGGCGTGTGGCTGTGATCACTGTGAAGGCATGTGACTGTGGTCATGTGAAGGCATGTGGCTGTGATCATGTGAAGGCGTATGACTGTGATCATGTGAAGGCATGTGGCTGTGATCATGTGAAGGCATGTGGCTGCAGTTACTGTGAAGGCGTGTGGCTGCAGTTACTGTGAAGGCGTGTGACTGTGATCATGTGAAGGCGTGTGGCTGTGATCATGTGAAGGCGTGTGGCTGTGATCATGTGAAGGCGTGTGACTCTGATCATGTGAAGGCGTGTGGTTGTGATCACTGTGAAGACGTGTGACTGTGATCATGTGAAGGCATGTGGCTGTGAGCATGTGAAGGCGTGTGGCTGTGATCATGTGAAGGTGTGTGACTGTGATCATGTGAAGGCGTTTGGCTGTGATCATGTGAAGGCGTGTGACTGTGATCATGTGAAGGCGTGTGGCTGTGATCCTGTGAAGGCGTGTGGCTGCAGTCACTGTGAAGGCGTGTGGCTGCAGTTACTGTGAAGGCGTGTGCCTGTGGTCACTGTGAAGGGGTGTGGCTGCGATCCCTGTGAAGGCGTGTGTCTGCGATCCTTGTGAAGGCGTGTGGCTGTGATCACTGTGAAGGCGTGTGACTGTGGTCATGTGAAGGCGTGTGGCTGTGATCATGTGAAGTCGTGTGACTGTGATCATGTGAAGGCATGTGGCTGTGATCATGTGAAGGCGTGTGGCTGTGATCATGTGAAGGCGTGTGACTCTGATCATGTGAAGGCGTGTGGTTGTGATCACTGTGAAGGCGTGTGGCTGCAGTCATTGTGAAGGCATGTGGCTGCAGTTACTGTGAAGGCGTGTGACTGTGATCATGTGAAGACGTGTGACTGTGATCATGTGAAGGCATGTGGCTGTGATCATGTGAAGGCATGTGGCTGTTATCATGTGAAGGCGTGTGGCTGTGATCATGTGAAGTCGTGTCACTGTGATCATGTGAAGGCATGTGGCTGTTATCATGTGAAGGCGTGTGGCTGTGATCATGTGAAGGCGTGTGACTCTGATCAAGTGAAGGCGTGTGGCTGTGATCCTGTGAAGGCGTGTGGCTGTGATCCTGTGAAGGCGTGTGGCTGTGATCCTGTGAAGGCGTGTGACTGTGATCATGTGAAGGTGTGTGACTGTGATCATGTGAAGGCGGGTGGCTGTGATCCTGTGAAGGCGTGTGGCTGCAGTCACTGTGAAGGCGTGTGGCTGCAGTTACTGTGAAGGCGTGTGGCTGTGGTCACTGTGAAGGGGTGTGGCTGCGATCCCTGTGAAGGCATGTGTCTGCGATCCTTCTGAAGGCATGTGGCTGTGATCACTGTGAAGGCGTGTATCTGTGGTCATGTGAAGGCGTGTGGCTGTGATCATGTGAAGTCATGTGACTGTGATCATGTGAAGGCATGTGGCTGTGATCATGTGAAGGCATGTGGCTGCAGTCACTGTGAAGGCGTGTGGCTGCAGTTACTGTGAAGGCGTGTGACTGTGATCATGTGAAAGCGTGTGACTGTGATCATGTGAAGGCGTGTGACTGTGATCATGTGAAGGCGTGTGGCTGTGATCCTGTGAAGGCGTGTAACTGTGATCCTGTGAAGGCGTGTGGCTGTGATCCTGTGAAGGCGTGTGACTGTGATGATGTGAAGGCGTGTGACTGTGATCATGTGAGGGCGTGTGGCTGTGATCCTGTGAAGGCGTGTGGCTGCAGTCACTGTGAAGGCGTGTGGCTGCAGTTACTGTGAAGGCGTGTGGCTGTGGTCACTGTGAAGGGGTGTGACTGCGATCCCTGTGAAGGCGTGTGGCTGCGATCCTTGTGAAGGCGTGTGGCTGTGATCACTGTGAAGGCGTGTGACTGTGGTCATGTGAAGGCATGTGGCTGTGGTCATGTGAAGTCGTGTGACTGTGATCATGTGAAGGCATGTGGCTGTGATCATGTGAAGGCATGTGGCTGCAGTCACTGTGAAGGTGTGTGGCTGCAGTTACTGTGAAGGCGTGTGGCTGTGATCATGTGAAGGAGTGTGGCTGTGATCACTGTGAAGGCGTGTGGCTGTGATCATGTGAAGGCGTGTGGCTGTGATCATGTGAAGGCGTGTGGCTGTGATCATGTGAAGGCGTGTGACTGTGATCATGTGAAGGCATGTGGTTGTGATCACTGTGAAGGCGTGTGGCTGTGATCATGTGAAGGCGTGTGGCTGCGATCCCTGTGAAGGTGTGTGGCTGCGATCCTTGTGAAGGCGTGTGGCTGTGATCACTGTGAAGGCATGTGACTGTGGTCATGTGAAGGCGTGTGGCTGTGATCATGTGAAGTCGTGTGGCTTCGATCCCTGTGAAGGCATGTGGCTGTGATCATGTGAAGGCGTGTGACTGTGATCATATGCAGGCGTGTGGCTGTGATCATGTGTAGGCGTGTGACTGTGATCATGTGAAGGCGTGTGGCTGTGATCATGTGAAGGTGTGTGACTGTGATCATGGAAGGCGTGTGGCTGTGATCCTGTGAAGGCGTGTGGCTGTGATCCTGTGAAGGCGTGTGGCTGCAGTTACTGTGAAGGCGTGTGGCTGTGGTCACTGTGAAGGGGTGTGGCTGCGATCCCTGTGAAGGCGTGTGTCTGCGATCCTTGTGAAGGCGTGTGGCTGTGATCACTGTGAAGGCGTGTGACTGTGGTCATGTGAAGGCGTGTGGCTGTGATCATGTGAAGTCGTGTGACTGTGATCATGTGAAGGCATGTGGCTGTGATCATGTGAAGGCGTGTGGCTGTGATCATGTGAAGGCGTGTGACTCTGATCATGTGAAGGCGTGTGGTTGTGATCACTGTGAAGGCGTGTGGCTGCAGTCATTGTGAAGGCATGTGGCTGCAGTTACTGTGAAGGCGTGTGACTGTGATCATGTGAAGACGTGTGACTGTGATCATGTGAAGGCATGTGGCTGTGATCATGTGAAGGCGTGTGGCTGTGATCATGTGAAGGTGTGTGACTGTGATCATGTGAAGGCGTTTGGCTGTGATCATGTGAAGGCGTGTGACTGTGATCATGTGAAGGCGTGTGGCTGTGATCCTGTGAAGGCGTGTGGCTGCAGTCACTGTGAAGGCGTGTGGCTGCAGTTACTGTGAAGGCGTGTGCCTGTGGTCACTGTGAAGGGGTGTGGCTGCGATCCCTGTGAAGGCATGTGTCTGCGATCCTTGTGAAGGCGTGTGGCTGTGATCACTGTGAAGGCGTGTGACTGTGGTCATGTGAAGGCGTGTGGCTGTGATCATGTGAAGTCGTGTGACTGTGATCATGTGAAGGCATGTGGCTGTGATCATGTGAAGGCGTGTGGCTGTGATCATGTGAAGGCGTGTGACTCTGATCATGTGAATGCGTGTGGTTGTGATCACTGTGAAGGCGTGTGGCTGCAGTCATTGTGAAGGCATGTGGCTGCAGTTACTGTGAAGGCGTGTGACTGTGATCATGTGAAGACGTGTGACTGTGATCATGTGAAGGCATGTGGCTGTGATCATGTGAAGGCATGTGGCTGTTATCATGTGAAGGCGTGTGGCTGTGATCATGTGAAGTCGTGTCACTGTGATCATGTGAAGGCATGTGGCTGTTATCATGTGAAGGCGTGTGGCTGTGATCATGTGAAGGCGTGTGACTCTGATCATGTGAAGGCGTGTGGCTGTGATCCTGTGAAGGCGTGTGGCTGTGATCCTGTGAAGGCGTGTGGCTGTGATCCTGTGAAGGCGTGTGACTGTGATCATGTGAAGGTGTGTGACTGTGATCATGTGAAGGCGGGTGGCTGTGATCCTGTGAAGGCGTGTGGCTGCAGTCATTGTGAAGGCGTGTGGCTGCAGTTACTGTGAAGGCGTGTGGCTGTGGTCACTGTGAAGGGGTGTGGCTGCGATCCCTGTGAAGGCGTGTGTCTGCGATCCTTCTGAAGGCATGTGGCTGTGATCACTGTGAAGGCGTGTATCTGTGGTCATGTGAAGGCGTGTGGCTGTGATCATGTGAAGTCATGTGACTGTGATCATGTGAAGGCATGTGGCTGTGATCATGTGAAGGCATGTGGCTGCAGTCACTGTGAAGGCATGTGGCTGCAGTTACTGTGAAGGCGTGTGACTGTGATCATGTGAAGGCGTGTGACTGTGATCATGTGAAGGTGTGTGGCTGTGATCCTGTGAAGGCGTGTAACTGTGATCCTGTGAAGGCGTGTGGCTGTGATCCTGTGAAGGCGTGTGACTGTGATGATGTGAAGGCGTGTGACTGTGATCATGTGAGGGCGTGTGGCTGTGATCCTGTGAAGGCGTGTGGCTGCAGTCACTGTGAAGGCGTGTGGCTGCAGTTACTGTGAAGGCGTGTGGCTGTGGTCACTGTGAAGGGGTGTGACTGCGATCCCTGTGAAGGCGTGTGGCTGCGATCCTTGTGAAGGCGTGTGGCTGTGATCACTGTGAAGGCGTGTGACTGTGGTCATGTGAAGGCATGTGGCTGTGGTCATGTGAAGTCGTGTGACTGTGATCATGTGAAGACATGTGGCTGTGATCATGTGAAGGCATGTGGCTGCAGTCACTGTGAAGGTGTGTCGCTGCAGTTACTGTGAAGGCGTGTGGCTGTGATCATGTGAAGGAGTGTGGCTGTGATCACTGTGTAGGCGTGTGGCTGTGATCATGTGAAGGCGTGTGGCTGTGATCATGTGAAGGCGTGTGGCTGCGATCCCTGTGAAGGTGTGTGGCTGCGATCCTTGTGAAGGCGTGTGGCTGTGATCACTGTGAAGGCATGTGACTGTGGTCATGTGAAGGCGTGTGGTTGTGATCATGTGAAGTCGTGTGGCTTCGATCCCTGTGAAGGCATGTGGCTGTGATCATGTGAAGGCGTGTGACTGTGATCATATTCAGGCGTGTGGCTGTGATCATGTGTAGGCGTGTGACTGTGATCATGTGAAGGCGTGTGGCTGTGATCATGTGAAGGTGTGTGACTGTGATCATGGAAGGCGTGTGGTTGTGATGACTGTGAAGGCATATGACTGTGATGATGTGAATGCGTGTGGCTGTGATCCTGTGAAGGCGTTTGGCTGCAGTCACTGTGAAGACGTGTGGCTGCAGTTACTGTGAAGGCGTGTGGCTGTGGTCACTGTGAAGGCGTGTGGCTGCGATCCCTGTGAAGGTGTGTGGCTGCGATCCTTGTGAAGGTGTGTGGCTGCGATCCTTGTGAAGGCATGTGACTGTGGTCCTGTGAAGGCATGTGGCTGTGATCATGTGAAGGCATGTGGCTGTGATCATGTGAAGGCGTGTGACTGTGATCATGTGAAGGCGTGTGGCTGCAGTTACTGTGAAGGTGTGTGGCTGTGGTCACTGTGAAGGCGTGTGGCTGTGATCCCTGTGAAGGTGTGTGGCTGCGATCCTTGTGAAGGCGTGTGGCTGTGATCACTGTGAAGGCATGTGACTGTGGTCATGTGAAGGCATGTGGCTGTGATCATGTGAAGGCGTATGACTGTGATCATGTGAAGGCATGTGGCTGTGATCATGTGAAGGCATGTGGCTGCAGTTACTGTGAAGGCGTGTGGCTGCAGTTACTGTGAAGGCGTGTGACTGTGATCATGTGAAGGCGTGTGGCTGTGATCATGTGAAGGCGTGTGGCTGTGATCATGTGAAGGCGTGTGACTCTGATCATGTGAAGGCGTGTGGTTGTGATCACTGTGAAGACGTGTGACTGTGATCATGTGAAGGCATGTGGCTGTGAGCATGTGAAGGCGTGTGGCTGTGATCATGTGAAGGCGTGTGACTGTGATCATGTGAAGGCATGTGGCTGTGATCATGTGAAGGCGTGTGACTGTGATCATGTGAAGGCGTGTGGCTGTGATCCTGTGAAGGCGTGTGGCTGCAGTCACTGTGAAGGCGTGTGGCTGCAGTTACTGTGAAGGCGTGTGGCTGTGGTCACTGTGAAGGGGTGTGGCTGCGATCCCTGTGAAGGCGTGTGTCTGCGATCCTTGTGAAGGCGTGTGGCTGTGATCACTGTGAAGGCGTGTGACTGTGGTCATGTGAAGGCGTGTGGCTGTGATCATGTGAAGTCGTGTGACTGTGATCATGTGAAGGCATGTGGCTGTGATCATGTGAAGGCGTGTGGCTGTGATCATGTGAAGGCGTGTGACTCTGATCATGTGAAGGCGTGTGGTTGTGATCACTGTGAAGGCGTGTGGCTGCAGTCATTGTGAAGGCATGTGGCTGCAGTTACTGTGAAGGCGTGTGACTGTGATCATGTGAAGACGTGTGACTGTGATCATGTGAAGGCATGTGGCTGTGATCATGTGAAGGCGTGTGGCTGTGATCATGTGAAGGCGTGTGACTGTGATCATGTGAAGGCGTGTGGCTGTGATCATGTGAAGGCGTGTGACTGTGATCATGTGAAGGCGTGTGGCTGTGATCCTGTGAAGGCGTGTGGCTGCAGTCACTGTGAAGGCGTGTGGCTGCAGTTACTGTGAAGGCGTGTGGCTGTGGTCACTGTGAAGGGGTGTGGCTGCGATCCCTGTGAAGGCGTGTGTCTGCGATCCTTGTGAAGGCGTGTGGCTGTGATCACTGTGAAGGCGTGTGACTGTGGTCATGTGAAGGCGTTTGGCTGTGATCACTGTGAAGGCGTGTGGCTGCAGTCATTGTGAAGGCATGTGGCTGCAGTTACTGTGAAGGCATGTGACTGTGATCATGTGAAGACGTGTGACTGTGATCATGTGAAGGCATGTGGCTGTGATCATGTGAAGGCGTGTGGCTGTGATCATGTGAAGGCGTGTGACTGTGATTATGTGAAGGCGTTTGGCTGTGATCATGTGAAGGCGTGTGACTGTGATCATGTGAAGGCGTGTGGCTGTGATCCTGTGAAGGCGTGTGGCTGCAGTCACTGTGAAGGCGTGTGGCTGCAGTTACTGTGAAGGCGTGTGGCTGTGGTCACTGTGAAGGGGTGTGGCTGCGATCCCTGTGAAGGCGTGTGGCTGTGATCACTGTGAAGGCGTGTGACTGTGGTCATGTGAAGGCGTGTGGCTGTGATCATGTGAAGTCGTGTGACTGTGATCATGTGAAGGCGTGTGGCTGTGATCATGTGAAGGCGTGTGGCTGTGATCATGTGAAGGCGTGTGACTCTGATCATGTGAAGGCGTGTGGTTGTGATCACTGTGAAGGCGTGTGGCTGTGATCACTGTGAAGGCGTGTGACTGTGGTCATGTGAAGGCGTGTGGCTGTGATCATGTGAAGACGTGTGACTGTGATCATTTGAAGGCATGTGGCTGTGATCATGTGAAGGCGTGTGGCTGTGATCATGTGAAGGCGTGTGACTGTGATCATGTGAAGGCGTGTGGCTGTGATCATGTGAAGGCATGTGACTGTGATCATGTGAAGGCATGTGGCTGTGATCATGTGAAGGCATGTGGCTGTGATCATGTGAAGGCATGTGGCTGTGATCATGTGAAGACGTGTGACTGTGATCATGTGAAGGCATGTGGCTGTGATCATGTGAAGGCGTGTGGCTGTGATCATGTGAATGCGTGTGACTGTGATCATGTGAAGGCATGTGCCTGTGATCATGTGAAGGCGTGTGGCTGTGATCCTGTGAAGGTGTGTGACTGTGATCATGGAAGGCGTGTGGTTGTGGTGACTGTGAAGGCGTATGACTGTGATCATGTGAAGGCGTGTGGCTGTGATCCCTGTGAAGGTGTGTGGCTGCGATCCTTGTGAAGGTGTGTGGCTGTGATCATGTGAAGGCGTGTGGCTGTGATCATGTGAAGGCGTGTGGCTGTGATCATGTGAAGGCCTGTGGTTGTGATCATGTGAAGGTGTGTGACTGTGATCATGTGAAGGCGTGTGGCTGTGATCATGTGAAGGCGTGTGGCTGTGATCATGTGAAGGCGTGTGGCTGTGACCACTGTGAAGGCGTGTGGCTGTGGTCATGTGAAGGCGTGTGACTGTGATCATGTGAAGGCGTGTGGCTGTGATCATGTGAAGGCATGTGACTGTGATCATGTGAATGTGTGTGGTTGTGATCACTGTGAAGGCGTGTGACTGTGATCATGTGAAGGCGTGTGGCTGTGATCATGTGAAGGCGTGTGACTGTGATCATGTGAAGGCGTGTGACTGTGATCATGTGAAGGCATGTGGCTGTGATCATGTGAAGACGTGTGGCTGCAGTTAATGTGAAGGCGTGTGGCTGTGGTCACTGTGAAGGGGTGTGGTTGTTGTGTGGCTGCGATCCTTGTGAAGGCATGTGGCTGTGATCACTGTGAAGGCATGTGACTGTGGTCATGTGAACGCGTGGGACTGTGATCATGTGAAGGCATGTGGCTGCAGTCACTGTGAAGGCGTGTGGCTGTGATCATGTGAGGGCATGTGGCTGTGATCATGTGAAGGCGTGTGGCTGTGATCATGTGAAGGCGTTTGGCTGTGATCATGTGAAGGCGTGTGACTGTGATCATGTGAAGGCGTGTGGCTGTGATCATGTGAAGGCGTGTGGCTGTGATCATGTGAAGTCGTGTGACTGTGATCATGTGAAGGCATGTGGCTGTGATCATGTGAAGGCGTGTGGCTGTGATCATGTGAAGGCGTGTGACTCTGATCATGTGAAGGCGTGTGGTTGTGATCACTGTGAAGGCGTGTGGCTGCAGTCATTGTGAAGGCATGTGGCTGCAGTTACTGTGAAGGCGTGTGACTGTGATCATGTGAAGACGTGTGACTGTGATCATGTGAAGGCATGTGGCTGTGATCATGTGAAGGCGTGTGGCTGTGATCATGTGAAGGTGTGTGACTGTGATCATGTGAAGGCGTGTGGCTGTGATCATGTGAAGGCGTGTGACTGTGATCATGTGAAGGCGTGTGGCTGTGATCCTGTGAAGGCGTGTGGCTGCAGTCACTGTGAAGGCGTGTGGCTGCAGTTACTGTGAAGGCGTGTGCCTGTGGTCACTGTGAAGGGGTGTGGCTGCGATCCCTGTGAAGGCGTGTGTCTGCGATCCTTGTGAAGGCGTGTGGCTGTGATCACTGTGAAGGCGTGTGACTGTGGTCATGTGAAGGCGTGTGGCTGTGATCATGTGAAGTCGTGTGACTGTGATCATGTGAAGGCATGTGGCTGTGATCATGTGAAGGCGTGTGGCTGTGATCATGTGAAGGCGTGTGACTCTGATCATGTGAAGGCGTGTGGTTGTGATCACTGTGAAGGCGTGTGGCTGCAGTCATTGTGAAGGCATGTGGCTGCAGTTACTGTGAAGGCGTGTGACTGTGATCATGTGAAGACGTGTGACTGTGATCATGTGAAGGCATGTGGCTGTGATCATGTGAAGGCGTGTGGCTGTGATCATGTGAAGGTGTGTGACTGTGATCATGTGAAGGCGTTTGGCTGTGATCATGTGAAGGCGTGTGACTGTGATCATGTGAAGGC
Source organism: Bubalus bubalis (assembly GCF_019923935.1). NCBI lineage: Eukaryota > Metazoa > Chordata > Mammalia > Artiodactyla > Bovidae > Bubalus > Bubalus bubalis. Next base: position 1,966,265 of record NC_059172.1, read on the forward strand.
GTGTGGCTGTGATCCTGTGAAGGCGTGTGGCTGCAGTAACTGTGAAGGCGTGTGGCTGCAGTTACTGTGAAGGCGTGTGGCTGTGGTCACTGTGAAGGGGTGTGGCTGCGATCCCTGTGAAGGCGTGTGTCTGCGATCCTTGTGAAGGCGTGTGGCTGTGATCACTGTGAAGGCGTGTGACTGTGGTCATGTGAAGGCGTGTGGCTGTGATCATGTGAAGTCGTGTGACTGTGATCATGTGAAGGCATGTGGCTGTGATCATGTGAAGGCGTGTGGCTGTGATCATGTGAAGGCGTGTGACTCTGATCATGTGAAGGCATGTGGTTGTGATCACTGTGAAGGCGTGTGGCTGCAGTCATTGTGAAGGCATGTGGCTGCAGTTACTGTGAAGGCGTGTGACTGTGATCATGTGAAGACGTGTGACTGTGATCATGTGAAGGCATGTGGCTGTGATCATGTGAAGGCGTGTGGCTGTGATCATGTGAAGGTGTGTGACTGTGATCATGTGAAGGCGTTTGGCTGTGATCATGTGAAGGCGTGTGACTGTGATCATGTGAAGGCGTGTGGCTGTGATCCTGTGAAGGCGTGTGGCTGCAGTCACTGTGAAGGCGTGTGGCTGCAGTTACTGTGAAGGCGTGTGCCTGTGGGCACTGTGAAGGGGTGTGGCTGCGATCCCTGTGAAGGCGTGTGTCTGCGATCCTTGTGAAGGCGTGTGGCTGTGATCACTGTGAAGGCGTGTGACTGTGGTCATGTGAAGGCGTGTGGCTGTGATCATGTGAAGTCGTGTGACTGTGATCATGTGAAGGCGTGTGGCTGTGATCATGTGAAGGCGTGTGGCTGTGATCATGTGAAGGCGTGTGACTCTGATCATGTGAATGCGTGTGGTTGTGATCACTGTGAAGGCGTGTGGCTGCAGTCATTGTGAAGGCATGTGGCTGCAGTTACTGTGAAGGCGTGTGACTGTGATCATGTGAAGACGTGTGACTGTGATCATGTGAAGGCATGTGGCTGTGATCCTGTGAAGGCATGTGGCTGTTATCATGTGAAGGCGTGTGGCTGTGATCATGTGAAGGCGTGTGACTGTGATCATGTGAAGGCATGTGGCTGCAGTCACTGTGAAGGCGTGTGGCTGTGATCATGTGAGGGCATGTGGCTGTGATCATGTGAAGGCGTGTGGCTGTGATCATGTGAAGGCGTGTGGCTGTGATCATGTGAAGGCGTGTGACTGTGATCATGTGAAGGCGTGTGGCTGTGATCATGTGAAGGCGTGTGGCTGTGATCATGTGAAGTCGTGTGACTGTGATCATGTGAAGGCATGTGGCTGTGATCATGTGAAGGCGTGTGGTTGTGATCATGTGAAGGCGTGTGACTGTGATCATGTGAAGGCGTGTGGTTGTGATCACTGTGAAGGCGTGTGGCTGCAGTCATTGTGAAGGCATGTGGCTGCAGTTACTGTGAAGGCGTGTGACTGTGATCATGTGAAGACGTGTGACTGTGATCATGTGAAGGCATGTGGCTGTGATCATGTGAAGGCGTGTGGCTGTGATCATGTGAAGGTGTGTGACTGTGATCATGTGAAGGCGTGTGGCTGTGATCATGTGAAGGCGTGTGGCTGTGATCCTGTGAAGGCGTGTGGCTGCAGTCACTGTGAAGGCGTGTGGCTGCAGTTACTGTGAAGGCGTGTGCCTGTGGTCACTGTGAAGGGGTGTGGCTGCGATCCCTGTGAAGGCGTGTGTCTGCGATCCTTGTGAAGGCGTGTGGCTGTGATCACTGTGAAGGCGTGTGACTGTGGTCATGTGAAGGCGTGTGGCTGTGATCATGTGAAGTCGTGTGACTGTGATCATGTGAAGGCATGTGGCTGTGATCATGTGAAGGCGTGTGGCTGTGATCATGTGAAGGCGTGTGACTCTGATCATGTGAAGGCGTGTGGTTGTGATCACTGTGAAGGCGTGTGGCTGCAGTCATTGTGAAGGCATGTGGCTGCAGTTACTGTGAAGGCGTGTGACTGTGATCATGTGAAGACGTGTGACTGTGATCATGTGAAGGCATGTGGCTGTGATCATGTGAAGGCGTGTGGCTGTGATCATGTGAAGGTGTGTGACTGTGATCATGTGAAGGCGTTTGGCTGTGATCATGTGAAGGCGTGTGACTGTGATCATGTGAAGGCGTGTGGCTGTGATCCTGTGAAGGCGTGTGGCTGCAGTCACTGTGAAGGCGTGTGGCTGCAGTTACTGTGAAGGCGTGTGGCTGTGGTCACTGTGAAGGCGTGTGTCTGCGATCCTTGTGAAGGCGTGTGGCTGTGATCACTGTGAAGGCGTGTGACTGTGATCATGTGAAGGCGTGTGGCTGTGATCATGTGAAGTCGTGTGACTGTGATCATGTGAAGGCATGTGGCTGTGATCATGTGAAGGCGTGTGGCTGTGATCATGTGAAGGCGTGTGACTCTGATCATGTGAAGGCATGTGGTTGTGATCACTGTGAAGGCGTGTGGCTGCAGTCATTGTGAAGGCATGTGGCTGCAGTTACTGTGAAGGCGTGTGACTGTGATCATGTGAAGACGTGTGACTGTGATCATGTGAAGGCATGTGGCTGTGATCATGTGAAGGCGTGTGGCTGTGATCATGTGAAGGTGTGTGACTGTGATCATGTGAAGGCGTGTGGCTGTGATCATGTGAAGGCGTGTGACTGTGATCATGTGAAGGCGTGTGGCTGTGATCCTGTGAAGGCGTGTGGCTGCAGTCACTGTGAAGGCGTGTGGCTGCAGTTACTGTGAAGGCGTGTGCCTGTGGTCACTGTGAAGGGGTGTGGCTGCGATCCCTGTGAAGGCGTGTGTCTGCGATCCTTGTGAAGGCGTGTGGCTGTGATCACTGTGAAGGCGTGTGACTGTGGTCATGTGAAGGCGTGTGGCTGTGATCATGTGAAGTCGTGTGACTGTGATCATGTGAAGGCGTGTGGCTGTGATCATGTGAAGGCGTGTGGCTGTGATCATGTGAAGGCGTGTGACTCTGATCATGTGAATGCGTGTGGTTGTGATCACTGTGAAGGCGTGTGGCTGCAGTCATTGTGAAGGCATGTGGCTGCAGTTACTGTGAAGGCGTGTGACTGTGATCATGTGAAGACGTGTGACTGTGATCATGTGAAGGCATGTGGCTGTGATCCTGTGAAGGCATGTGGCTGTTATCATGTGAAGGCGTGTGGCTGTGATCATGTGAAGTCGTGTCACTGTGATCATGTGAAGGCATGTGGCTGTTATCATGTGAAGGCGTGTGGCTGTGATCATGTGAAGGCGTGTGACTGTGATCATGTGAAGGCGTGTGGCTGTGATCCTGTGAAGGCGTGTGGCTGTGATCCTGTGAAGGCGTGTGGCTGTGATCATGTGAAGGCGTGTGACTGTGATCATGTGAAGGCGGGTGGCTGTGATCCTGTGAAGGCGTGTGGCTGCAGTCACTGTGAAGGCGTGTGGCTGCAGTTACTGTGAAGGCGTGTGGCTGTGGTCACTGTGAAGGGGTGTGGCTGCGATCCCTGTGAAGGCGTGTGTCTGCGATCCTTCTGAAGGCATGTGGCTGTGATCACTGTGAAGGCGTGTATCTGTGGTCATGTGAAGGCGTGTGGCTGTGATCATGTGAAGTCATGTGACTGTGATCATGTGAAGGCATGTGGCTGTGATCATGTGAAGGCATGTGGCTGCAGTCACTGTGAAGGCGTGTGGCTGCAGTTACTGTGAAGGCGTGTGACTGTGATCATGTGAAGGCGTGTGACTGTGATCATGTGAAGGCGTGTGACTGTGATCATGTGAAGGTGTGTGGCTGTGATCCTGTGAAGGCGTGTAACTGTGATCCTGTGAAGGCGTGTGGCTGTGATCCTGTGAAGGCGTGTGACTGTGATGATGTGAAGGCGTGTGACTGTGATCATGTGAGGGCGTGTGGCTGTGATCCTGTGAAGGCGTGTGGCTGCAGTCACTGTGAAGGCGTGTGGCTGCAGTTACTGTGAAGGCGTGTGGCTGTGGTCACTGTGAAGGGGTGTGACTGCGATCCCTGTGAAGGCGTGTGGCTGCGATCCTTGTGAAGGCGTGTGGCTGTGATCACTGTGAAGGCGTGTGACTGTGGTCATGTGAAGGCATGTGGCTGTGGTCATGTGAAGTCGTGTGACTGTGATCATGTGAAGGCATGTGGCTGTGATCATGTGAAGGCATGTGGCTGCAGTCACTGTGAAGGTGTGTGGCTGCAGTTACTGTGAAGGCGTGTGGCTGTGATCATGTGAAGGAGTGTGGCTGTGATCACTGTGAAGGCGTGTGGCTGTGATCATGTGAAGGCGTGTGGCTGTGATCATGTGAAGGCGTGTGGCTGTGATCATGTGAAGGCGTGTGACTGTGATCATGTGAAGGCATGTGGTTGTGATCACTGTGAAGGCGTATGGCTGTGATCATGTGAAGGCGTGTGGCTGCGATCCCTGTGAAGGTGTGTGGCTGCGATCCTTGTGAAGGCGTGTGGCTGTGATCACTGTGAAGGCGTGTGACTGTGATCATGTGAAGGCGTGTGGCTGTGATCATGTGAAGTCGTGTGGCTTCGATCCCTGTGAAGGCATGTGGCTGTGATCATGTGAAGGCGTGTGACTGTGATCATATGCAGGCGTGTGGCTGTGATCATGTGTAGGCGTGTGACTGTGATCATGTGAAGGCGTGTGGCTGTGATCATGTGAAGGTGTGTGACTGTGATCATGGAAGGCGTGTGGTTGTGATGACTGTGAAGGCGTATGACTGTGATGATGTGAATGCGTGTGGCTGTGATCCTGTGAAGGCGTTTGGCTGCAGTCACTGTGAAGACGTGTGGCTGCAGTTACTGTGAAGGCGTGTGGCTGTGGTCACTGTGAAGGCGTGTGGCTGCGATCCCTGTGAAGGTGTGTGGCTGCGATCCTTGTGAAGGTGTGTGGCTGCGATCCTTGTGAAGGCATGTGACTGTGGTCCTGTGAAGGCATGTGGCTGTGATCATGTGAAGGCATGTGGCTGTGATCATGTGAAGGCGTGTGACTGTGATCATGTGAAGGCGTGTGGCTGCAGTTACTGTGAAGGTGTGTGGCTGTGGTCACTGTGAAGGCGTGTGGCTGTGATCCCTGTGAAGGTGTGTGGCTGCGATCCTTGTGAAGGCGTGTGGCTGTGATCACTGTGAAGGCATGTAACTGTGGTCATGTGAAGGCATGTGGCTGTGATCATGTGAAGGCGTATGACTGTGATCATGTGAAGGCATGTGGCTGTGATCATGTGAAGGCATGTGGCTGCAGTTACTGTGAAGGCGTGTGGCTGCAGTTACTGTGAAGGCGTGTGACTGTGATCATGTGAAGGCGTGTGGCTGTGATCATGTGAAGGCGTGTGGCTGCAGTTACTGTGAAGGCGTGTGGCTGTGGTCACTGTGAAGGGGTGTGGCTGCGATCCCTGTGAAGGCGTGTGTCTGCGATCCTTGTGAAGGCGTGTGGCTGTGATCACTGTGAAGGCGTGTGACTGTGGTCATGTGAAGGCGTTTGGCTGTGATCACTGTGAAGGCGTGTGGCTGCAGTCATTGTGAAGGCATGTGGCTGCAGTTACTGTGAAGGCATGTGACTGTGATCATGTGAAGACGTGTGACTGTGATCATGTGAAGGCATGTGGCTGTGATCATGTGAAGGCGTGTGGCTGTGATCATGTGAAGGCGTGTGACTGTGATCATGTGAAGGCGTGTGGCTGTGATCATGTGAAGGCGTGTGACTGTGATCATGTGAAGGCGTGTGGCTGTGATCCTGTGAAGGCGTGTGGCTGCAGTCACTGTGAAGGCGTGTGGCTGCAGTTACTGTGAAGGCGTGTGGCTGTGGTCACTGTGAAGGGGTGTGGCTGCGATCCCTGTGAAGGCGTGTGTCTGCGATCCTTGTGAAGGCGTGTGGCTGTGATCACTGTGAAGGCGTGTGACTGTGGTCATGTGAAGGCGTGTGGCTGTGATCATGTGAAGTCGTGTGACTGTGATCATGTGAAGGCATGTGGCTGTTATCATGTGAAGGCGTGTGGCTGTGATCATGTGAAGGCGTGTGACTCTGATCATGTGAAGGCGTGTGGTTGTGATCACTGTGAAGGCGTGTGGCTGTGATCACTGTGAAGGCGTGTGACTGTGGTCATGTGAAGGCGTGTGGCTGTGATCATGTGAAGACGTGTGACTGTGATCATGTGAAGGCATGTGGCTGTGATCATGTGAAGGCGTGTGGCTGTGATCATGTGAAGGCGTGTGACTGTGATCATGTGAAGGCGTGTGGCTGTGATCATGTGAAGGCGTGTGACTGTGATCATGTGAAGGCATGTGGCTGTGATCATGTGAAGGCATGTGGCTGTGATCATGTGAAGGCATGTGGCTGTGATCATGTGAAGACGTGTGACTGTGATCATGTGAAGGCATGTGGCTGTGATCATGTGAAGGCGTGTGGCTGTGATCATGTGAATGCGTGTGACTGTGATCATGTGAAGGCATGTGGCTGTGATCATGTGAAGGCGTGTGGCTGTGATCCTGTGAAGGTGTGTGACTGTGATCATGGAAGGCGTGTGGTTGTGGTGACTGTGAAGGCGTATGACTGTGATCATGTGAAGGCGTGTGGCTGTGATCCCTGTGAAGGTGTGTGGCTGCGATCCTTGTGAAGGTGTGTGGCTGTGATCATGTGAAGGCGTGTGGCTGTGATCATGTGAAGGCGTGTGGCTGTGATCACTGTGAAGGCGTGTGACTGTGGTCATGTGAAGGCGTGTGGCTGTGGTCATGTGAAGTCGTGTGACTGTGATCATGTGAAGGCATGTGGCTGTGATCATGTGAAGGCATGTGGCTGCAGTCACTGTGAAGGTGTGTGGCTGCAGTTACTGTGAAGGCGTGTGGCTGTGATCATGTGAAGGCGTGTGGCTGTGATCACTGTGAAGGCGTGTGGCTGTGATAACTGTGAAGGCATGTGGCTGTGATCATGTGAAGGCGTGTGGCTGTGATCATGTGAAGGCGTGTGGCTGTGATCATGTGAAGGCGTGTGGCTGTGATCACTGTGAAGGCGTGTGACTGTGGTCATGTGAAGGCGTGTGGCTGTGGTCATGTGAAGTCGTGTGACTGTGATCATGTGAAGGCATGTGGCTGTGATCATGTGAAGGCATGTGGCTGCAGTCACTGTGAAGGTGTGTGGCTGCAGTTACTGTGAAGGCGTGTGGCTGTGATCATGTGAAGGCGTGTGGCTGTGATCACTGTGAAGGCGTGTGGCTGTGATAACTGTGAAGGCATGTGGCTGTGATCATGTGAAGGCGTGTGGCTGTGATCATGTGAAGGCGTGTGGCTGTGATCATGTGAAGGCGTGTGACTGTGATCATGTGAAGGCATGTGGCTGTGATCACTGTGAAGGCGTGTGGCTGTGATCATGTGAAGGCGTGTGGCTGTGATCATGTGAAGGCGTGTGGCTTCGATCCCTGTGAAGGCATGTGGCTGTGATCATGTGAAGGCGTGTGGCTGTGGTCACTGTGAAGGTGTGTGACTGTGGTCATGTGAAGGCGTGTGACTGTGATCATGTGAAGGCATGTGGCTGTGATCATGTGAAGGCGTGTGGTTGTGATCACTGTGAAGGCGTGTGGCTGCAGTTACTGTGAAGGCGTGTGGCTGTGGTCACTGTGAAGGTGTGAGGCTGTTTTGTGGCTGCGATCCTTGTGAAGGCATGTGGCTGTGATCACTGTGAAGGCATGTGACTGTGGTCATGTGAAGGCGTGTGACTGTGATCATGTGAAGGCATGTGGCTGCAGTCACTGTGAAGGCGTGTGGCTGTGATCATGTGAAGGCGTGTGGCTGTGATCATGTGAAGGCGTGTGGCTGTGATCATGTGAAGGCGTGTGACTGTGATCATGTGACGCTGTGTGACTGTGATCATGTGAAGGCGTGTGGCTGTGATCATGTGAAGGCGTGTGGCTGTGATCATGTGAAGGCATGTGGCTGTGACCACTGTGAAGGCGTGTGGCTGTGGTCATGTGAAGGCGTGTGACTGTGATCATGTGAAGGCGTGTGGCTGTGATCATGTGAAGGCGTGTGACTGTGATCATGTGAAGGCGTGTGGCTGTGATCATGTGAAGGCGTGTGACTGTGATCATGTGAATGTGTGTGGTTGTGATCACTGTGAAGGCATGTGACTGTGATCATGTGAAGGCATGTGGCTGTGATCATGTGAAGGCGTGTGGCTGCAATCCCTGTGAAGGCATTTCTTACTGTGATCATGTGAAGGTGTGTGGCTGCAATCCTTGTGAAGTCCTGTGGCTGTGATCCCTGTGAAGGCCTGTGGCTATGATCACTGTGAAGGTGTGTGGCTGCGGTCACTGTGAAGGCGTGTGTGCTTGGAGCCCTGGGGAGGCCATGTGAATGGCCAGCAGGCCCGCTCCTGGCCCTGCACTCAGGTCGCGATGGGCTTGCCTCAGAGGTCTCCGCCTGAGCAGCGGCCGGTCCTTCTGTGGTGGGTGCACACATTCTGCTCCCCACACTCCTGGCATCCCTGCCAGGTTTCCTCATCAGCCACATGTTGCCCTGAACGGATTCCCCTGGGACTCTTAGGGCAGGAGTGGGGAGAGCCTCACCACTTTTTCCGGAAGGATAATACCTCCTGGCCTTTATGACCTAGTCCTGAGTTTCTGTGGCTCTTCCCTTAGTGAAGAGCAAGTAGACTCTACTCATTAGGTCTACTGAGGTCACCTCTCTTCTTTCTGCTTCACAGGTACATTAAACATGTTACATGCAGGGATACATGAGATACTACGTTAAACACCATATGCATGATATAGCAGGGAGCCTTACTAAGAAAAAACGTTCTGTTAACCTGCCCACTCCCTACTGTCACTCCAGAGAAAATGATTCAATATTGTTTCTGAAAGCTGAGCTTCTTAAAGCCACCAGACGCCCTCAGACAATAAAGAGATGCTATGCTGTGTTTAATTGTACAAGTTAAAGCTCAGCCATTCATGACGGGGACAGCATGAGTGAGTTTGGGGAGAGGACAGTGGGCACAGCCAGACCCAGTGAGGTGGGGACTTATTGAGAATGCAGCTGAGGATGAGGGTGGCACAGTGTGCATTTCTGCTGCTCCTCTTGAGCTTGGCACCTCACTTCAGGATGCCCAGTTCTGTGTGGGTCGACTGTTGTCTCAGGGGATAGTCTGGTTTCTGGCGTGCTGAGCTGTTCCTCCTGGTCAGGACAGGTTAGGGGGAGAGCTTCCTACCCCAGCCCTGCAGCAGCGTGACCACCAGAGTCGGCAGCAGCTGCACAAGGGTGGTCAACAGGTCAAGAACCTGCTTCCGCTGGTCCGTCTAAGCTTGAAACTCGGCTCTGCAGTCAGAGGTTAAGGCCCCCACTCACACACATGCACACATACTCAGTACACGCATGCATGCATACATGCATGCTCAGTACTGTTTTTGCTCCCAGCACCCTGCTTTTTGCTCCCAGCTTTTAACAGTAGCAGTTGGGTGTTTGTGGTCTTTTGTGTTCTTTTGTCCATAATTTGCCTCAACTTCGTGTGCACACACTTATTTTAGTCGCTTAAAGTTTGGTCCCCAAAATAGCATCATTGGCATTATTTGAGAATTCTTAGACTCCATCCAAGACTCCTCTAAAAGATAAAGTCTAATAAAGTCTCCTGTTTTTGTGATTATATGAGAAAACACCCTTGTACCTATAAGATACATGACATATTTAAAGATTAAAGGGTGAAGTCTGAAAATGTTCCAAACGTTAACAATGTGACTTTATGTAAAGAGTACCTGGTGTTCATTGTACAATTCTTCAACTTTAATAAATTTGAAATTCTTCCAACATATAATTTTTAAAGCATTATTAAGCATTAGAAGCTTTCAGATTATCCTTTGATAAGAATAATCAATAATATTCATCAACTTCTTTTAGACTCATTTCTGTTAATTTTCTTTCTGTAATTTTCTGTGTATTATTGTGGGTTCAGATGAATGCATTTCTGTATTTTACAAGCATTAGTCTTCTTTTCATGCTCAAATTATAACTTTGGCCAGGGGTTTCCCTTATAGGTCAACTGCTGTGTTCATTTGACATGATCTTATTAATTTTTAAATAAACAGATGCAGAGTACATCATGAGAAATGCTGGGCTGGAGGAAACACAAGCTGGAATCAAGATTGCCGGGAGAAATATCAATCACCTCAGATATGCAGATGACACCACCCTTATGGCAGAAAGTGAAGAGGAACTCAAAAGCCTCTTGATGAAAGTGAAAGTGGAGAGTGAAAAAGTTGGCTTAAAGCTCAACATACAGAAAACGAAGATCATGGCATCCTGTCCCATCACTTCATGGGAAATAGATGGGAAAACAGTGGAATCAGTGTCAGACTTTATTTTTCTGGGCTCCAAAATCACTACAGATGGTGACTGCAGCCATGAAATTAAAAGATGCTTACTCCTTGGAAGGAAAGTTATGACCAACCTAGATAGCATATTCAAAAGCAGAGACATTACTTTGCCAACAAAGGTCCGTCTAGTCAAGGCTATGGTTTTTCCCGTGGTCATGTATGGATGTGAGAGTTGGACTGTGAAGAAGGCTGAGTGCCGAAGAATTGATGCTTTTGAACTGTGGTGTTGGAGAAGACTCTTGAGAGTCCCTTGGACTGCAAGGAGATCCAACCAGTCCATTCTCAAGGAGATCAGCCCTGGGATTTCTTTGGAAGGAATGATGCTAAAGCTGAAACTCCAGTACTTTGGCCACCTCATGTGAAGAGTTAACTCATTGGAAAAGACTCTGATGCTGGGAGGAATTGGGGGCAAGAGGAGAAGGGGATGACAGAGGATGAGATGGCTGGATGGCATCACTGACTGGATAGACGTGAGTCTGAGTGAACTCCGGGAGTTGGTGATGGACAGGGAGGCCTGGCGTGCTGCGATTCATGGGGTTGCAAAGAGTTGGACATGACTGAGTGACTGATCTGATCTGATCTATTAATTTTTAAGTATTTTCTTGCTTTCCAGCATGAAAATTTCTAACACTAAAAAAAATTTAAAAATTAATTAAGTCTTATGAAGAACCTGCTCTCCCCCAAAATGGAATCAGCCAGTTTTCCATGTTCCAGTGTTAAAATGGTATTTGAGACCAGAATCTTTACAGATTTACAGATTATCATCTGTAGAATCAAAAGAGATATGGCACACTTCCTACTGACTTGCTTTAAGGACAAATTAAAGAATTCCTATAAACTACCGAACACAGTGTCTGATTCTTTGTAAATACTCAACAAATTTTTATCATTGTTGTTACAATTTCACTGGAAACATTTGGGAAACTCTTGAAGCAAGTATGTCCCTCAAGATAGGAGACATGCACAAATATTGCTGGCCTGCACTCTAGGGCATCTGCAACGAGAAGCCACCATGAAGATAAGCCCTTGCACCACAACTAGAGAGCAGCCTCCCACTTGCCACCACTAGAAAAAAGTCCAGGCACATCAGCAAAGACCCAGCACAGCCAAAAGATAAATAAACAAATCTTTAAAACATACATATAAAAAATAAAATAAAACATACATATATACTTAGTGCAGTTAACACAGATAAAGTAATTAGCAGTTTCTTGCTGTTTTAGAATGTCTATTTAGCATTCAATTTACCTATAAGCATCTCTTTATAGTTGATTTGCTTGGATAAAAATTCAAACAAGAGCTCCACCATTTTTTTTTCCTCTTTTTATCACCACTTGTGTGTTGAAAAAAATTGGGTTGTTTGTCCTGTAGATTTTCCCAAATTCTGAATTTTATTTGTTTTTCCAAAGCCTACATGTTGTTTAACCTGTTCTCTACAACCTGCATTTTCTGTAAACTTGCAGTTAGATCAAGAGTCTTGATCAGGTTCGGTTTTAATTCTACAGCAAGAACATCTCATAATTGTGTTCGTGCACTTTCTACTGTGCCACATTAGGGTGAATGTTGTGTCTTTGTTTCTCTTTTCCGATGATCAGATGAATGTAGGTCCAGATACTGTCAGACTTTTCCAACCATTATAATGCTCCCCAATAGCTATTCCTCAGTAGTCAAGTATGGATATGAGAGTTGGACCATAAAGAAAGCTGAGCACCAAAGAATTGATGCTTTTGAACTGTGGTGCTAGAGAAGACTCTTGAGAGTCCCTTGGACTGGCAGGAGATCAAACCAGTCAACCCTAAAGGAAATTAACCCTGAATATTCATTTAGAAGGACTGATGTTGAAGCTCCAATACTTTGGCCACCTGATGGGAAGAGCCAACTCTTTGGAAGAGACCTTGATGCTGGGAAACATTGAGGGCAGGAGGAGAAGGGGATGACAGAGGATGACGTGGTTGGATGGCATCACTGACTCAATGGATGTGAGTCTGAGCAAGCTCTGGTGATGCTGAAGGACTGGGAACCTGGTGTATTGCAGTCCATGGGGTCACAGAGTCAGACAAGACTGAGCGACTGAACAACAGCAACAGTCTTGTGAAGCACCCCAGGATGTGAAGGAGGTGTTGGCACGTGTGAGCATGAAGATTGCACCATACTGAGGACTGACCTTTTGTCGTGTGACCCTTGGCCAGGGACAGGAACTCTTGCTTCCAGTGAATGATCACTGGTGGTTCAAGCAATTCCTGGAAATTCTCCAGAGGGTTGGAATAGACTTCACTGATGTTGCATTCTGCGAGGGTTAGAAAGAGAAAAAGAAATCCATTGATAAGATTTGGGGGAAAAAATGTCGAGGAACCTGTGGGAAGTTATTCTTTTCACAAAAATGAAACTGTGGACCAAGTATGCCTCCTGCCATATCCGAAAACAAAGGACACTGTGGCCACCAGCCACGCCAGCCATGCCACGCCTCCCACAACCAAAGGCAAGTCCCAGGGAGACTCAGGATGGAGACAGGATTCCTACCCCCACAGTCAGCCCCACATGGTGCACCCCGAGAGGACTCAGGGTCTGAAAGCAAGGATGCCTGCCCAGATCCTGAGGCCCATGTCAAAGGGATGATTTCGGCGAAGCTAGACTTTTGCATCTTCCCATACATAGAAAAGTACTGGGTGTGGGATGGGGAGGAGGACATATACTACACATCTAGGGTTGACACATGTGGACTACTATATTTAACAGGCGTATATACCTGAAGGGCTGCTGCTGAAGTTGATCCTCCAATGCTTTGGCCCCCTGACGCGAAGAGCGGACTCATGGGAAAAGACCCTGATGCTGGGGAAGATGGAAGGTGGGAGGAGAAGGGGGCGACAGAGGATGAGATGACTGGATGGTGTTACTGACTTGATGGACATGAGTTTGAGCAAGCTCTGGGAGTTGGTGATGGACAGGGAGGCCTGGTGCGCTGCAGTCCATGGGGTCGCAAAGAGTCAGACGCGACTAAATGACTGAACTGATATATAACAGGTAAATAGTAAGGTGCTATCATACAGCACAGGGAACTATACTAGCATCTTGTAATAACCTATAATGGAGGAGAACCTGAAAAGAGTATATAGACAGGACTGCATCACTTTGCTGTACACTTGAAACTACCACAGCACTGTAAATTAAGTATCTGTCAAGTTTTCAAGAAAGCACTAAATTTTCTCTAGTTAATAGTCATCTTCCAACCGTCTCACCGCCTGGTTTTTGTTCCAGACTCCCATACGTCCTGGCTCTTTACTCCCTCTTCAGAGGAGTCCCTTAGAGCTCTCTGAGACACTGTCTCCTAGGCTTGAAATCCTCAGAAAAATCTGATGAATAAAACATAATTCTCAACTTCTAAGTTGTGCATTTTTTTCAGTCAAGATGAGCTGGCCTCAATAGATTAGCAAAACAGATACCTACCTGTCCTTGAGGCTGGGCGAAGAGTGAATGAGAATTTGATCATCTCTTTGCCAACATCATCAACCCCAAAGGATTCACGTAGGACACAGGGAAAATGGTACTCAGAGACTGCAGCTGCCCAAGAAAGTGTTAGATCTGCAATGCAGAAGTAAGGTTTTGCTTTTTTTTTTTTTAATTACTTCTTCTGGCCATCTTTATTCCTGAGATATAATCACACATAATGACCCAGTCCATTCTTCCTTGGGGACTTGAGTTTCCTCTACCCCAGCCTCACTAAAGGAGGATTCAAAATCTGCAAGTGATTGAATAACTTGGAGTCCTGAGTTTGAGGGGGTGAGTCATACCCTCTGCGTAGAGAACTTGAGAGCTCAGAGATCGCAGAGATCATCCAGCTCGAATGAACTGGAGGCCCTAGGAGGCAAATGGCTTCTACTATCAAGCACAGCCGGGTGATGGCCAGTCAGGACTAAAGCCACAGTTCTCTGGCTCCCAGTACTCAGTCCATTAAAACCCAGTTACAGTGGAGAGGAGGCAGGCCAACGAGGGAAAACTGATGGAGGCCAACTTCCTTCCTGATGGCAAGTCTGGTGCTGGGAAACATTGTTCTTTGTTGTCCAGTCAGTAAGTTGTGTCCAGCTCTTTGCAACCCCATGGACTATCGCAACCCAGGCCCCTCTGTCCTTCACTGTCTCCCAAAATTTGCTCAAATTCATGTCCACTGAGCTGGTGATGCTGCTGAACCATCTCATCCTCTGCCACCCTCTTCTCCTCCTGCCTTCACTCTTTCCCAGCATCAAGGTCTCTTCCAAAGAGTCAGCTCTTCCCATCAGGTGGCCAAAGTATTGGAGCTTCAGCTTCAGCATCAATCCTCCCAATGAATATTCAGGACTGATTTCCTTTAGGATTGACTTGATTTGATCTCCTTGTGTCTTCTCCAGCACCACTGCTTGAAAGCATCAATTCTTCACCGCTCAGCCTACTTTATGGTCCAACTCTCACAACCCTACATGATTACTGGCAAAACCATAGCTTTGACTAGATGGATCTTTGTCAGGAAAGTGATGTCTCTGCCTTTTAATATGCTATCTAGGTTTGACATAGTTTTTCTTCCAAGGAGCAAGAGTCTTAATTTCATGGCTGCAGTCACTGTCTGCAGTGAGTTTGTCCACTCAGAAAAGAAAATTTGTCACTGCTTCCACTTTGCCCATCTATTTGCCATGAAGTGTGATGGACAGGGAGGCCTGGCGTGCTGCGATTCATGGGGTCGCAAAGAGTCAGACACGACTGAGTGACTGAACTGAACTGAACTGATGGGACCAGATGCCATGATCTCAGTTTTTCTATGTTGAGTTTAGAGCCAGCTTTTTCACTCTCCTCTTTCACCCTCATCAAGAGACTTTAGTTCCTCTTTGCTGTCTACCATTAGAGTGCTGCCATCTGCATATCTGAGGTTGTTGATATTTCTTCCCTCAGTCTTCATTCCAAACTGTGCTTCATCCAGCCTGGCATTTCACGTGATGTACTCTGCTTATAAGTTAAATAAACAGGGTGGCAATATGCAGCGTTGTCATACTCTTTTCCCAATTTTGAACCAGTCAGTTGTGCCATGTCTGGTTCTTACTGCAGGGCACTGTATATGAATATTATTATTGAAACCTTATTGATGAAGACACTGAGGTTCAGAGTGGCTAAGTTCACACACACACAGAGGTTTCATTATTATATTCAAATCCCAATGTGCTGAATTTCAAAGCCCACATTCTTTCCAGTGTAACACTTTATCTTATGAAAGGACAATAGAAAACACAGCACATATTTTGATGATAAAGTAGCATTTCCAACAAATGCTAGGAGTTTATAGAGATTTCTCAGTAACTCTCTTGGTCATAGGGCATAATTTCATAACATAATTTCATGAACAGTTACTAAGGGGCTGATTACTAAATGATGAGCCCTAGGTTGCAATGACAAGTCCACGTGAAGGAGACTTCCTTGCAAATGGCCTTCATACTAAGTAGACTATGTTTTAAATTTACTCTACACTCCCAATCTTCTTGCCTGTTCATACTGTTCATGGAGTTCTCAAGGCAAGAGTACTGAAGCAGTTTGCCATTCTCTTCTCTAGTAAAGTATTAGGTGTTCAGTCATGCCCTACTATTTGTCACCCCATGGACTATAGCTCTATAGGCTCCTCTGCCCATGGGATTTCCCAGGCAAGAACACTGGAGTGGGTTGCCATTCCTTTCTCCAGAGGATTGTCCTGACCCAGAGATTGAATCCACATCTCTTATATCTCCTGCATTGGCACGTGGGTTCTTTACCATCTGAGCCAGGGGATAGTTTAGAAAGCATTACTATGAACAAAGCTAGTGGAGGTGATGGAATTCTAGCTGAGTTATTTCAAATCCTGAAAGATGGTGCTGCTAAAATGTTGCACTCGTTATGCCAGCAAATTTGGAAGACTCAGCAGTGGCCACAAGACTGGAAAAGGTCAGTTTTCATTCCAATCCCAAAGAAAGGCAATGCCAAAGAATGCTCAAACTACCGCACAATTGCACTCATCTCACACGCTAGCAAAGTAATACTCAAAATTCTCCAAGCTAGGCTTCAACAGTGTGTGAACTGAGAACTTTCAGATGTACAATCTGGATTTAGAAAAGGCAGAAGAACCAGATATCAAATTTCCAACGTCCATTGGATCAAAGGAAAAACAAGGAAATTCCAGAAAAACATCTACTTCTGCTTCATTGACTGTGCTAAAGCCTTTAACTGTGTGGATCACAACAAAGTACGGACAATTTGTAAAGAGATGGGAATACCAGACCACCTTACTTGTCTTCTGAGAAACCTGTATGCAGGTCAGGAAGCAACAGTTAGAACTGGACATGGAGCAACAGACTGGTTCCAAATAGAAAAAGGAGTTCGTCAAGGCTGTATATTGTCACCCTGCTTATTTAACTTATATGCAGAGTACATCATGCGAAATGCCAGGCTGGATGAAGCACAAGCTGAAATCAAAATTATCAGGAGAAATATCAACAACTTCAGATATGCAGATAATACCACCCTAATGGCAGAAAGTGAAGGGAAACTAAAGAGCCTCTTGATGAGGGTGAAAGGAGAGTGAAACTGGCTGGCTTAAAACTCAACATTCAAAAACTTAAAATGAAACTTTCAGTGTTTCATGACTAATTTGAATCTATAGATAAGTTTGGGGGAAATAGTGACATATTAGCAGTAATGACTCCAGTGATTCTTTCTCTCCCTCCATACATCATTATGGATAGTTTCAATTGCTGTGTCTTTAGCTTCTCTTCCTTTGCAATGTCTCATTTACTGTTAATCGCGTCCAGTGTATTTTTCATTTTAGATATAGTTTTCACAGCTATAAACTTCATATGCATCTTCTTTATATCTTCCATTTTCCTCCTCGTTATAATCGCATGTTCCTCTATCTCTCGCACACGTGGAGTAAAATGATAACTATTTAACATTCTTGTTTGCAGGTTCTAACATCTCTGCATTTACTTATTTATAAAGAGAAACCTTATTGGCAAGAATTATTACAATAAGGGGCTTCCCTGGTGGCTCAGATGGTAAAGAATATTCCTGCAATGCTGGAGACCCAGGTTCTAGTTCTGGATCAGGAAGATCCCTTGGAAAAGGAAACAGATACCTATTCCAGTATTCTTACCTGGAGAATTCCATGAACAGAGGAGCCTGGAAGGTTACAGTCCATGTGGTTGCAAAGAGTCAGACACAACTGAGCAACACACACACACACATTACAAGAAGAGGAAAAGCATTCTTGCAATAGAAAACATTTTCACCATATGTTTGCAGGTGTCTCCTCTGTGTCTAACTGTTCTGATGTGTGTTTCTCTATTTTCCTGATCCTTAACATACTCACCATTTATTGGACGGTAGACAATTTGAATCATAGGCTGTTAGTTGCTAGGTTTTGTCACACATATTTATAATGCTGTCTCTTGTCCTGGTGCCTGGTGAAGTTATTGGAATCAGTTGAATAATGTTAAGGCTTGCTTTTAACCAGAGTTAGGGTGAATCTAGAAGAGGCAAGGCTGAATTTCATCCCCTGCTAAGCCTGAGCATCTTACCAGATGTTCTATGTTATAAGATATTTTCATGTCAACTCATAAGAACACAAAGTATTCCCAGCCTTGTGGGACCTAGGGTAAATTTCCCACCTACTCCTTTCCAGTGATCTTCCCCTAGGTTAAAGTCTAAGGGAGTCTAGGAGGTTGCTTTCCCCGAGAATTCTCCAGATATCCCTCCCTCTGTCTGTCCATCCGTCTGTCTCTCACCGAAGCTCCGCCCGGGTCTCCCCAGCCTCCAGTCTCTGTAAGCACAGCTCGGTGAGAACGTGTGCTCTGGTCGGTTCTATTTCCCTGAGCTGCAGCCTTCACACAGTGAGTTGATTCAATCCTAAGGCTCACATTTTCTCTTTTCTGAGGGATCGTATTTCTACGGTGCCTGATGTCCAACATATGAAAACTGTTTCATTTACTTTGTTGAGTTTTGTCATAGCTTGAGGAAGAAAGGTAAATAGTCACATCCGGTTTCTCTGTTTTGGCCAGAAGCAGAAGTATATTTACTGTTTGAAAAACACATATTGTCCATTTCTGGCCTGGAGCATGGCAGTCATGCAAGGCAGGTTTTAAGAGAACATGTACTTAGAATACCTCTTCAGCGCCTTCATGAGAAAGGAGCTTCCTACAGAGGCCACTTCTCCAAAGCTGAGAAATATAAACAGTCTTGTTGTTGGTCAGTCACTCAGTTGTATCTGACTCTGTGACCCCATGGACTGTGGCACACCAGGCCTCTCTGTCCTTCACCATCTGCTGGCGCTTGCTCAAACTCATGTCCATTGAGTCAGTGATGCCATCCAATCACCTCATCCTCTGTCGTCCCCTTCTCTTCATGTCTTCAATCTTTCCCGGCATCAGGGTCTTTTCCAATGAGTCAGTTCTTCGCATCAGGTGGCCGAAGTATTAGAGTTTCAGCTTCAGCGTCAGTCCTTCCAATGAATGTTCAGGATTGATTTCTTTTAGGATTGACTGCTTGGATATCCTTGCAGCCCAAGGGACTCTCAAGAGTTTTCACCAGAACCACAGTTCAAAAGCATCAATTCTTTGGTGCTCAGCCTTCTTTATGGTCCAAATCTCACACCCATACATGACTACTGGAAAAATTATAGCTTTGACTAGATGGACCTTTGTCGGCAAAGTAATATCTCTGCTTTTTAATATGTTGTCTAGGTTGGTCGTAGCTTTTCTTCCAAGGAGTAAGCATCTTTTAATTTCATGGCTGCAGTCACCATCTGCAGTGATTTTGGAGCCCAAGAAAATAAAGTCTGTCACTGTTTCCAATGTTTTCCCATTTATTTGCCATGAAGTGATGGGACTGGATACCATGATCTTAGTTTTTTGAATGTTGACTTTTAAGCCAGCTTTTTCACTCTCCTCTTCCACTTTCATCAAGAGGCTCTTTAGTTCCTCTTCACTTTCTGCCATAAGGGTGGTGTCATCTGCATACCTAAGATTATTGATATTTCTCCTGGCAGTCTTGATTCCAGCGTGTGCTTCATCTAGCCTGGCATTTCACACTATACATAAAAATACAAGTAGTAAGTTAGATAAGATGAGGCAGTGAAGGAATATGTTTCAGATGAAGGAAGAAGATAAAACCCAGAAAAAGCAGTGAGTGACGTGGAGATAGGCAATCTACCCTGAAAAGACTTCAGTGTAGTGGCCGTGAAGATGATCAAGGAACTTGGAAGGAGAGTGGATACTCAAAACCAGAGTTGGAAATATTTAACAAAGAGTTTAAAAATATAAGGAACAACCAAACAGAGATGAAGAATACACTAACTGCAATGAAAAATACACTAGAAGGAATCAATAGTAGACTAAATGACGCAAAGGAACAGATCAGTGAGCTGGAAGACAGAGCAGTGGAAATCACTGCCACTGAATAGAAAAAGGAATGAAAAGGAGCAATTCAGTGTCCTTAAAGATAAAAAGATATTTTATGGGAACAAGATTGTCCAGCCTTAGGTGGGTTTATTTGGATATTCTTTTAACATGCTGATTGCCATATTGTTTGAGGTAGGTGGTAAAGAAATGGGCAGGGTGCCCCAAGATTTATACCTGTGCCTGTCCAGAGACTTCGGGTTTCCAGACCCTGAGAGTCATTGCTCAGTTGTCATTTGTCATGACAATTGTCATGTAACCCTCAGTTGTCATGTAACTTTCTCATTTGTTTTAATTGCAGTGTTTCCTGTCTAGGGTAAGCAATAACACTATAGCAAGGACTTCTGTGAGGAAAAGTTAACACAATGCAAGTGAAAGTGCTTTATAACTGCTACATGTTATATACTTGGAGACAATTGGTTTAGTATACCTAAGTCTAGTACCTTGGGTAATGTGGTAAAAACATGAGGTTAGGGGTCAGGACTGTGTCTGAATTACAAGTAAGATTCAACCACTCAGTGGATGATACTGCGTAAATCTCATCAACACTGTGGATTTTTGTTTCCTTTTTTTTTTTAATGCAGATAAACATACATGCACCTGTAAAAACAGAGATGAAAAGGATAGTGGAAATACAAGCTAGAGAACTGGCTCAAGATTCCAGACAGAGGACAGCAATCATTTGCCTAAGCTTCATTCATTGTGTGATTAAATTAACACTACTTGGAGTAAAAGAAAAAGTAATCTGTTGACATTCCAGATGTGTTGAGGATTTCCTGTAAGCTGGAGAAGGAGAAGGACCAAGACCAGGCTGAAATAAAAGTCTAAGAAATGGCCCCCTGTAACACATGTGTGAAATGTCAGCCAGAAGATCATACAGGGCAGAATCAGCCCCGAGCCAGCAAACTGGAAAAATCCTAACCCAGGCTCAGATCTAGATTATGTAAACTTGCTGGTTGACCTTTGGTTCCATCCTGATTTTTTGCTGAATAGTTTGCAAATGTGTTACTCAAGCAGAAGGCAATTGGGGGCAGAGATGGTAGAGGAGGGGCTTTGGGGACTGGAAGCAACAGAGAGCTATGACCTTTGCAAGAGGGGAGGGCCTCACATAAAGAGGGCAAATGACTTTCACAGTCTGTAACATTCCACTCCCATCCTCCAAAAGTACCAGGGATGTGGAGTAACAGTTCTTTTAAAATTGTGAATAGGAACTCTCAAACTCAAACATAAAAAGAAAACCAGCAATGACCAAAGAACTGACAAGGAAAGAAAGGCATAAAACTCAGCCTGTGGGTGAATTCACAGCTGCTCAAACAAACACAGAGCAGGTAGGAGATTTTAGGAAAGTATAGTTGTTGGTATATTATATTCACAAAAGGAATAAACCTCTAGTCAATCTCTAATTTTGGAAATTAAGTACTGGAACTTTGAATAGAAATCGCAGTAGATGTTCTGAGTAGCAAAGTGGACACAGCTGATAGATAATTAGAAAGGTAAGAAGTTCCAGTAGACGGTATATGTCAGAACATCACATAGCACGGGGATGGGATGGAAAATAGGAAAGAAAACACGAAAACTGAACAACACCGACAAGTTTGGACACTCATCTAAGGGGCATTCCAAAAAATGAGAACAGAGAGTGGTGCTATGAAAACAGTATAAAAGGGAGAAGACAAAGAGGTGGCAGGAGCGTCAGAAGACGCGGCGGCGGCTGCCGCTGCTGCTGAGTTGCTTCAGTAGTGTCCGACCCTGTGCAACTCCATAGATGGCAGCCCGCCAGGCTTCCCCATCCCTGGGATTCCCCAGGCAAGAACACTGGAGTGGGTTGCCATTGCCCTCTCCAATGCATGTAGGTGAAAAGTGAAAGTGAAGTTGCTCAGTTGTGTCTGACTCTTTGAGATCCCATGGACTGCAGCCTTCCAGGCTCCTCCGTCCATGGGCTTTTCCAGGCGAGAGTACTGGAGTGAGGTGCCATTGCCTTCTCCGGAAGATGAGGCTGATTTTCCAAAAATGAGGAATGGCTTAAGACTGAAATAACTCACTTAAAACTGAGTGTGAAAAGAACTCCTCAGATATATCACTGTGAAATTTCTCAGCACCAGAGGGGAAGACAAGATCCTGCAAGGTTTTGGAGAGAGGGGATAACCTGGTTATGATGAGAAGAATAAGAGTCTTCCTGACTTCAGACTTCTCATTAACAATCCCAGACACTTAGTAAACAGAGAAGTGATACCATGGAGATTCTCAGAAAAAGGTCTTAAATCCACCCTCATAAAGACAGGGAAAACAGGCTCTGATTAAAAGATCAAATTAAAGAAATAGTTGGACATACAAAAACTTAAGATATTTAATACACAAATTCTATCTCTTAAAATGTGTTATTAATGTGTGATGTGTGTGTCAATATTTCATTCATTTTATTGCTGAATGTTATTCAATAATGTCTCATCCTATATGGGTCTGATCCCTTCATTGGCAGCTCTGTGTCACAGGAAATAGCTCCATCAGTACTAAAACCCGGTATTTTATAACCTGACCAGGGTAAATGTTGAAAAGCCGGAGCTATCTCTACTACAATCTGAGCTGTCTTCAATAGGAGCAGGCTACATTGCCTCATCAATTACATGACCAATCCCTGCCTGAGCTATAAAGCATGTGATTCTGGGAAAGAAATCTGAGAATGACTTCCTTGGAGCCTCTCTGGAAGGGACTCTATGAGTATTCCTGATGACCAATTCCTCTAGAAGGCTCCATGGACTGATCTTCAAATAATAAGAATTAGAAAAGCATCAAAAGTCTTAAAATTCACTTTTTAGGGAGCCTCTGAAAGTAGATGGTTCACAAAATTGCCTCAAAACAAACAAAACCCAAACGAGAAATCTACATGAATTAGCTTCCACCAAAGACCATTGAGCCAAATTCTCCCAGATGTCTCCCAAGTACTGAGAGTTCTATTCTGTTTATATCATTTTGTCCTTTGTTGTTTAGACTGTATTATTCTTTTTTCCAGGTTGAGGTTATGCAATTCTAATTCTCCACAAAATGTTTCCCTTTCCGTGTGCTGAGTCACTTAAGTCATGTCCAACTCTTTGTGACCCCACGGACAATAGCCCACCAGGCTCCTCTATCCATGGGATTCTCCAGGCAAGAACCCTGGGGTGGGTTGCCATTTTCTTCTCTGGAGGATCTTCTTGACCCAGGGTTCAAGCCCACATCTCTTACGTCCCCTGCATGGGGACTAAGCTCCACTAGCTCCGTGTGTGGGTTTCGCTTAACTACAAATAATAGCTTGCTGCTGCTGCTAAGTTGCTTCATTCGTGTCTGACTCTGTGCGACCCCATAGACTGCAGCCCTCCAGGCTCCCCCATCCCTGGGATTCTCCAGGCAAGAGTACTGGAGTGGGGTGCCATTGCCTTCTCCAATAATAACTTGGTTAGGTTTTAAAGACAATCCCATCCTGACTCTATAAATTACTTCTTCCAAGTCGCTGGTTCAGTCAACTTAAAGAATGTCTGCACTTGATAGCTCCTAAAAAAAGAATCCATAAATAATGGACATGTATTTAACTGATGCTACTAAATTTAACAAGGATATTCTGATCAACAGCTAGATTTTAGGAATGTTAGAAAGACACCGTTAATAAACATTCATGGAATAGTTTCTGGAACACTTTTTTTTTTGACTGCACCCCATAGCATGTGGAATTCCATCACCCCAACCAGTGATGGAATCCATGCCCCTTGAATTGGAAGAGTGAAGTCTTAACCAATGGACTACCAGGAAAGTCCCTGGTACTTTTGGCAAGTCATGTTGATAAGATGATTAAATTTTTTCAAGATTATAAAAATATTATCTTTCAACCTAATCATTTCAATCATTCATCCTCAGCCAGACTAGCCCTTTGTCAGTGTTCAGAGGTATTTCCTGTCTAGTAATGTGTGTGCATGCTAAGTTGCTTCAGTTGTGTCCGACTCTTTGTGACCCTAGACTGTCACCTGCCAGGCTCCTCTGTCCATGGAATTTCAAATTTCTTAGACGTAGAAAAAAAAAAGGATGGCACTAAACTGTGTTATATTAATTTTACCAATAATGATTCTTTTGGGGGGACAATACTACAAAAAGTGAATATCTTTGTGCTGTGAAGACAGACATACACATATTCCTGAGAATTGGGAACTGTTTTTTGTGACATAACCCAGACATGGAGAACCTACCGAATTAGTCATTTTAACCACACCTCACAAGAGGCTCTTGGGTTCTTATCCTACAGGGGAATCAGGTTCTTTTCTAAGTCAGGACCGTGGGAATCTTAGACCATGCCATGTATTTCTTCCCCAACTCCCTCAGTGGACTATCTGTCTTTTCTAGAGTCTGGAACTGTGAAGTATACCTGGAGTTATGCCTGCTAGCTAATGGGACACCTCTAGCCTTAGGTTTTCAGACAGAACACACTTCAGGCTATGCAACTGTGTCTAAGTAAATTATGCTTTTAGCCCAGAGTTTGAGTTTTACTTGACTGACTGGTAAGAGTCTGTGCCATTGCAAACACACAAGATTAACTCCAAAAATGTGCTGGAGCCATTTATATGTAAAATAAATTAAACATCCACAGATTTCAATGCTTTTACAGCAAGAAGCTGTTTCTTTTCCTAAGTTAGATCACTGATAAGTGAAAGTGAAAGTCAGTCAGTTGTGTCCAACTCTTTGCAACCCCATGGACTGTACTATCCACGGAATTCTCCAGGCCAGAACACTGGAGTGGGGAGCCTTTCCCTTCTCCAGGGGATCTTCCCAACCCAGGGATCGAACCTGGGTCTGCTGCACTGCAGGCATATTCTTTACCAGCTCAGCCACAAGGGAAGCCCTATCCCTGATAACATAAAAGTAACTTGCCTCCATCTTTTATCTCTGTTTGCAAGATATATTATGTGTGCTAAGCTATCTGACTGCTGGTAATTTTTTAAAATTTCTTTATGTGGTTTTGGTGGGGTTTTTTTTTTTTTTTTTTTTTTTTAATATTTATTGGCTTATTTGGTCCCATTGGGCCCTAGCTGCAACACGAGGGATCTTGGCTGCCTTATTCAGCGTCTTCATTGCAGTGTGCTGTCTCTCTAGCTGTGTGGGCTTAGTTCCCTAACTGGGGATTGAACCTCCTTCCCCTGCATTGCAAGGTGGATTCTTAACCTCTGGACCCCGAGGGAAATCCCTTGATAATGTTTAAACATGAATTTGTTTTCCTTGAATACCAGGAATCCCAAGTGAAGGCAAAACCTTATCTAACCCTGTACATGAGCGTCTTCACTTATATATAATGAGGTAGTTATGAAGAGCCACCTTGAGTCAACATAAACGAGGACTTTGGTGGGGATGTGTATAAGAAAAACTCACACTGTGCAGGACTGTTTAGGACGGGGTAGTAGAACAACATATCCCCTCTTTCCAACATTCTTCTCTTCAGTGCCTCACATTAGAATCATTGTATCAAAAGGGATTGGGTCTATAACCACAGGGAAAAAAGGCTTTCACTCAATATTTTGTGAGACACATTTACTCAGGCAGCTTACACTATATATGTGTGTAACTTTGTTTTGCTCTCTTTCATTTAAGAGACATTCATATACACATCTTGTATTTGTCAGGTACTTCCCTAAGCAGCTCACAAATGTTAGCCTGTTGAACTTAACAAAGCAGAAATGTAGTAAGTAAATGTAGGCAGTGTTATTGATTTCACCTATAGATAAGGAAACAGAGGCAAAGAGGTATTAGCTGCTTTGGTCATAGAGACACGACTGGTAAAGGGTAGGATTACAAACACTGAGTTACAACCAGACTCCCAGATTTGCAGAAACAGCAGAACATGTGACCCAGAAGGAGGGCCCAGAGGTCCAGGAGAGGCTGCACCAGCTCCCTGAACCGTCTCCCTTCCTTTTTAAGGAGGAAAGGTCCACAGTGACAGCTCCAACTTAGTTGTTTCTGTAGAAAAACCACCACAACACCCTTTGCAGCTCCTGGCTGGGCGTCCCGGGACAACGAGCACTTCAGGTTCTGGAAAAAGCTGCTGCTTCTCATTGGCTCCTGGGGATTCTTCTCTGTGCAGACACCTTTCCAGGTGAGGACTCACCTCAGCAGAGAGAATCGCTGCTCTGTGATACTCACCTCCTTCCTTTTCTTCCCACAAGACGGTGGGAAAAATCAAATGCTCTTATCTGTTTTAGACAGGAAGTTCCAAGCTTATTCATTGATATTTATGCCAAAGGGGAGGGAGCCTATTTGATTTGAGAAATAATGCATTGCCTCTACTATGGCTTCCCTGGTGGCTCCGCGGTTAAAGCATTTGCCTCCAATGAGGGAGACCTGGGTTCGATCCCTGGGTCAGGAAGATTCCCTGGAGAAGGAAATGGCAACCCACTCCAGTACTCTTGCCTGGAGAATCTCATGGACGGAGGAGCCTGGTAGGCTGCAGTCCACGGGGTCGCAAAGAGTCGGACACGACTGAGCGACTTCACTTTCACTTTCACTTTCTACTGTGTATATGATACACGTACTGGGGGGGGGGGGGGGGCCAGACTTCTTGGAAGGACGAAACCAGCTTTCCATTCTGAGCAGATGAATAGTACGGAGGGGTTTGGAAGTTGGTGGGTGAGTGGAGAGGTAATAACATTTGCAGGAAGGATGCTGACCCAGGTAGCGTTCACCTAACACACCTACAGTGCCGAGACACGAGGCAAATGTGGTTCTGTTTACTCCCTTAGGAAACATTCTACAGGAGGTAGCTTGTTCCTTAGATAAAGGTTAACCAAGAAAGCAAAGCAGTCGGTTCAAAGTCAGAGAGGAAATATGCAGAGGAACATGGACTAGAATGCACGCTAGGTTAACCATTAATTCAGATCCTGTGAAAAAGAAAGTTAATGTAAAATATTTTATCAATAATGTTATGGCCATAACATGTTTTTTTTTTAGTTTTCTTTTTAATTGAAATATAACTGCTTTACAACGTTGTGTTAGTTCCTGTTGTACAACAAAGTGAATCAGCTATCTGTATGCATATATCCCTTTCCTGGGCTTTGTTGGTGGCTCAGATGGTAAAGAATCTGCTACAATGCAGTAGTCCTGGGTTCAATCCCTGGGTCAGGAAGATGCCCTGGAGGAGGCAATGGCAACCCACTCCAGTATTCTTGCCTGGAGAATTCCTTGGACAGAGGAGCCTGGCGGGCTGCAGCCCACAGGGTCGCAGAGTCGGACATGGATTAGTGTTCACTCGCTCATGAGGTGCCCTCCCTCATGAGGCTCCCCGCCCACCCCATTCCCCCCATAAGTCATCACACAGCACTGAGCTGAGCTCCCTGTTACACAGCAGCTTCCAGCTAGCTATCTAATTCACACATGGTCGTGTGTACATGTCAATGCCACTCTCTCAGTTTGCAGTGAATGGCTTTTCACATCTTGTTTTCCCTTCTAACTTTATCTTTCTACCTCCTTCCAGTTCTCATATATGTTGCATATTGAATATGTCTAAGCAGAGATTTACACATTATAATCGAGGATCAGGTACTGTTTTGTGTTCTACATTTTCTCCTTTGATTTCAGGATTCTCTATTATTTAGAGTTTGCTTTCTTTGTTTAAATTGCTCAACATTTTGCAAATATTTCCATTCAGGATGGCTGGGTCTGAAGTGCTTTGTGTGTGTGTGTGTGTGTGTGTGTGTCTGTGTGTGGACTTTGCCCTTTGCCAAAGCTAAAAGCTCATGATGACTGGGCAGTATTCTAGAGCCTCTTCAGTTTTCAATCTACTCAATAACAAGGCAACATGTTTTGCTGTTGCTGCTGGGGCTGGTGGTGCGTTTCACTGTGTGTGTATGTGTGTGTGCCCACACCTGCCTAACAGAACAGTTTCATATTAAATGGCTTGCAGGATTGTAACAATGTTACAACCCTAGAAATTCGGCATCAAACTCATTTTGCCTCTTACAGGAGGCTTTCAGACTAAAGCTCACATTTGCATCTCGGAATGCTGGACTTCTACTTGATGCTGGGAAGGACTGAAGGCAAAAGGAGAAGGGGGCAGAGGATAAGATGGTTAGATAGCATCGCCGACTCAATGGAGATGAATTTGAGCAAACTCTGGGAGATAGTGGAGGACAGAGGAGCCTGGTGTGCTGCAGTCCATGGGGTCTCAAAGGGTTGGACACGACCTAGAGACTGAACAACAAATCCTGAGTCTCTCAGGATGAGATAAACGCCCAGAGACATTTTTGTTTCTCATAACTGGGAGTGGAAGTATTACTATTGAGAGCTAGTTAGTAGAGTCCAGTGATGTTATTATATGTTCTATGATGCATAGAATTGCCTCCCCCAACAAAGACTTCTCTGCACTGAAATATAAATAGTGCTAAATTTAGGGAACCCTACTAAACCCTAAAAAACCCTACTCTAAAAGGAACCCTATTCTAAACCCTACTCTTGAACGGTTCTATGAAAACCTACAAGACCTTTTAGAACTAACACCCAAAAAAGATGTCCTTTTCAATATAGGGGACTGGAATGTAAAAGTAGGAAGTCAAGAAACACTTGGGGTAACAGGCAAATTTGGCCTTGGAATACGGAATGAAGCAGGGCAAAGGCTAATAGAGTTTTGCCAAGAAAATGCACTGGTCATAACAAACACCCTCTTCCAACAACACAAGAGAAGACTCTCTACATGGACATCACCAGATGGTCAACACCGAAATCAGATTGATTATATTCTTTGCAGCCAAAGATGGAGAGGCTCTATACAGTCAGCAAAAACAAGACCAGGAGCTGACTGTGGCTCAGACCATGAACTCCTTATTGCCAAATTCAGACTTAAATTGAAGAAAGCAGGGAAAACCACTAGACCATTCAGGTATGACCTGAATCAAATCCCTTATGATTATACAGTGGAAGTGAGAAATAGATTTAAGGGCCTAGATCTGATAGATAGAGTGCCTGATGAACTATGGAATGAGGTTCGTGACACTGTACTGGAGACAGGGATCAAGACCATCTCCATGGAAAAGAAATGCAAAGAAGCAAAATGGCTGTCTGGGGAGGCCTTACAAATAGCTGTGAAAAGAAGAGAAGTGAAAAGCAAAGGAGAAAAGGAGAGATATAAACATCTGAATGCAGAGTTCCAAAGAATAGCAAGAAGAGATAAGAAAGCCTTCTTCAGCCATCAATGGAAAGAAATAGAGGAAAACAACAGAATGGGAAAGACTAGCGATCTCTTCAAGAAAATCAGAGATACCAAAGGAACATTTCATGCAAAGATGGGCTCGATAAAGGACAGAAACGGTATGGACCTAACAGAAGCCGAAGATATTAAGAAGAGATGGCAAGAATACACAGAAGAACTGTACAAAAAAGATCTTCACGACCCAGATAATCTTGATGGTGTGATCACTGACCTAGAGCCAGACATCCTGGAATGTGAAGTCAAGTGGGCCTTAGAAAGCATCACTACGAACAAAGATAGTGGAGGTGATGGAATTCCAGTTGAGCTTTTCCAAATCCTGAAAGATGATGCTGTGAAAGTGCTGCACTCAATATGCCAGCAAATTTGGAAAACTCAGCAGTGGCCACAGGACTGGAAAAGGTCAGTTTTCATTCCATCCCAAAGAAAGGCAATGCCAAACTACCACTCAATTGCACTCATCTCACACACTAGTAAAGTAATGCTCAAAATTCTCCAAGCCAGGCTTCAGCAATATGTGAACCGTGAATTTCCTGATGTTCAAGCTGGTTTTAAAAAAGGCAGAGGAACCAGAGATCAAATTGCCAATATCTGCTGGATCATGGAAAAAGCAAGAGAGTTCCAGAAAAACATCTATTTCTGCTTTATTGACTATGCCAAAGCCTTTGACTGTGTGGGTCACAATAAACTGTGGAAAATTCTGAAAGAGATGGGAATACCAGACCACCTGATCTGCCTCTTGAGAAATTTGTATGCAGGTCAGGAAGCAACAGTTAGAACTGGACATGGAACAACAGACTGGTTCCAAATAGGAAAAGGAGTACATCAAGGCTGTATATTGTCACCCTGTTTATTTAACTTATATGCAGAGTACATCATGAGAAACGCTGGACTGGAAGAAACACAAGCTGAAATCAAGATTGCCAGGAGAAATATCAATCACCTCAGATATGCAGATGACACCACCCTTATGTCAGAAAGTGAAGAGGAACTCAAAAGCCTCTTGATGAAAGTGAAAGTGGAGAGTGAAAAAGTTGGCTTAAAGCTCAACATTCAGAAAACGAAGATCATGGCATCGGGTCCCATTACTTCATGGAAATAGATGGGGAAACAGTGGAAACAGTGTCAGACTTTATTTTTCTGGGCTCCAAAACCACTGCCGATGGTGACTGCAGCCATGAAATTAAAAGACGCTGACTCCTTGGAAGGAAAGTTATGACCAACCTAGATAGTATATTGAAAAGCAGAGACATTACTTTGCCAACAAAAGTTCATCTAGTCAAGGCTGTGGTTTTTCCTGTGGTCATGTATGGATGTGAGAGGTGGACTGTGAAGAAGGCTGAGCTCGGAAGAATTGATGCTTTGGAACTGTGGTGTTGGAGAAGACTCTTGAGAGTCCCTTGGACTGCAAGGAGATCCAACCAGTCCATTCTGAAGGAGATCAGCCCTGGGAGTTCTTTGGAAGAAATGATGCTAAAGCTGAAACTCCAGTACTTTGGCCAGCTCATGCGAAGTGTTGACTCATTGGAAAAGACTCTGATGCTGGGAGGGATTGGGTTCAGGAGGAGAAGGGGACGACAGAGAATGAGATGGCTGGATGGCATCACTGACTCGATGGAAGTGAGTCTGAGTGAACTCTGGGAGTTGGTTATGGACAGGGAGGCCTGACGTGCTGCGATTCATGGGGTTGCAAAGAGTCAGACACGACTGAGTGACTGATCTGATCTGATCTGATCTGACTCTAAACTGATCAAGAAATTTTGAAAAAGAACATGAATTACCAGGACTGTCAGTGATGAGTGAGGGAACACTACTATAGATCCCACAGACATTTAAAGGATGAGAAAATATAGATGGCTTGTGCAATAAATTCTACAGCTTAGATAAAATGGGGAAAAAAATCCCTCTAATGACCTAAATAAATAACCAGATGTGTCTAACTCTGCAACTGTATGGACTGTAGCCCACCAGGCTTCTCTGTGCATGGAATTCTCCAGGCAAGAATACTGGAGTGGGTTGCCATTCCCTTCTCCAGAGGATCTTCTCAACCCATGGATCAAACCTGGGTCTCCTGCATTGCAAGCAGATTCTTTACTGTCTGAGCCACCAGAGAAGACCCAACTAAATAACCAGAAGTTACCCTAAAATCAGAAAAGCCATATATTTACAAAGGAAATTGAATTTGTAGTTAAAACATTTCCACAGAGAAATTTAATTCCAAGTAAAAATATTTCCAAGTCAAAATATTTCCAAGTCCCAGATGGCTTCACTGTTGAAATCAACAAATACTTGATGAAGAAATATTAATTCTCTTAAGAAAATAGAGGAGGAGGAAACTCTTTCCCAATTTGTATTTTCTGAACATAAATGTTATATCAAAATGGATAAAAACTTTACTAGAAAATAAGAATATAGATCAATATAGACCAATCATTCACAAACATAGGTGCAAAAATCCTTTGAAATAATAGAAAATTGATCCAAAATATATAAAAATAATACCTTATGAATAATGGGTTTATACTGAAAATATTCATTTAGCATTCAAAAATAAATAATTAAAATTCAACATGTCAACAAGAAAAAAATCATATAATTATCCCAATAGATGTATTTAAAATGGCTGACAAATATCAACATTAATTTATGATTTTTAAAAAACCCCTTAACAAGCAACTTTTTCAACATGACAAAGGTGATTGATGAAAAATTAACAGCTAAGCTTAAGTAAGAAAATAAATACTTTTCTCTAATATCAAGAAGAATGCTCATATAGTACCTCCTATAAAATATTTTCCTGCAAGTTCTAAGTGGTACAATAAGACAAGAAAAGGAATAAAACACATACAGATGGAGGAAATAAAATTATTTTCATTTGCAAAAAAAATTTGATCACATATATAGAAAATTTTAATTGCAAAAATACACAACTACTAAAGGTAATTGTGGGAAAGATTAGTTTTCATTCCAATGCCAAAGAAGGGCAATGCCAAAGAATGCTCAAACTGCCAAAGATTGTACAATTGCACTCATTTCACATGCTAGAAGGTAATGCTCAAAATCCTTCAAGCTAGCCTTCAGCAGTACATGAACCCAGAGTTTCCAGATGTACAAGCTGGGTTTAGAAAAGGCAGATGAACCAGTATCAAATTGCCAACATTGGTAGGATCATAGAGAAAGCAAGGAAATTCCAGAAAAACATCTACTTCTGCTTCATTGATTATGCTAAAGTCTTTGATTGTGTGGATCAAAACAAACTGTGGAAAACATTTAAAGAGATGGGAGTACCAGACCACCTTACTTGTCTCCTGAGAAACCTGTGTGAGAGTCAAGAAGCAACAGTTAGAACCAGACATGGAACAACTGACTGATTCAGAATTGGAAAAGGAGTACGTCAAGGCTGAATATTATCACCTTGCTCAAGTAACTTCTGTGCAGAGTAGATAGTGCAAAACGCCAGGCTGGATGAATCACAAGCTGGATTCAAGATTGCTGGGAGAAATATCAATAACCTCGGATAGACAGATGATATCAATTTAATGGCAGAAAGTGAAGAGGAACTAAGCTGCTGGATGAGTGTGAAAGAGAGGAGTGAAAAAGCTGGCTTAAAACTCAACATTTAAAAAATGAAGATCATGGCATCTGGTTCCATTACTTCATGGCGTGAAGAAAGGGAAAAAGTAGAAGCATTGACAGATTTTCTTTTCTTGGGCTCCAAAATCACTGCAGATGGTGACTGCAGCCATGAAATTAAAAGACACTTGCTCCTTAGAAGGAAAGCTATAACAAACTCAGACAGCATATTAAAAAGCAGAGACCTTTCTTTGCCAACAAAGGTCCATAGAGTCAAAACTATGGTTTTCCCTGTAGTCATGTATGGATGTGAGAGTTGGACCATAAAAGAAAGCTGAACACCGAAGAACTGATGCTTTCGAACTGTGGTGCTGAAAAAGACTCTTGAGAGTCCCTTGGACTGCAAGATGCAACCAGTCCATCCTAAAGAAAATCAACCCTGAATAGTCATTGGAAGGACTGATGCTGAAGCTGAAGCTCCAGCACTTTGGCCACCTAATGGGAAGAGCTGACTCACTGGAAAAGACCCTGATGCTGGGAAAGATTGAAGGTGGGAGGAGAAGGGAATGACAGAGGATGAGATGGTTGGATGGCATCACCAACTCGATGGAAATGGGTTTGGGTGAATTCCAAGAGATAGTGAAGGACAGGGGAGCCTGGCGTGCTGCAGTCTAAGTGGTAACAAAGAGTGGGACACAACTGAGCCATTGAACAACACTAAAGGTAATGAGTTAACTCGATAAGGTCACACTACACAAAGCCAATATAGAAAAATTGCACTTCTATAAACAAACAACAAATTTTTTAAAACTTCAAAATATATTGTAATTTACAGTTATATGTTTATTTATGTGCTAAGTCACTTTAGTTGTGTCCAGCTCTTTGCGACCGCATGGACTGTAGCCCGCCAAATTTTTCTGTCCATGGGATTTTCCAGGCAGGAATACTGGAGTGAGTTGCCATTTCCTTCTCCAGAGGATCTTCTCGACCCAGGATCTAACTGGTGTCTCTTAGTTCTCCTGAACTGGCAGGTGGGTTCTTTACCACTAGCACCACCTGGGAAGTCTCGTATTTATTTATAATGCCATCCAAAGGAAGGAATGAATGGGGATAAGTTTAACAGAAGATAGCCAAAAACTAAAGTCCTTTGCTAAAAAATTTAAAGAAGACCTAAAATAATGAAGAGATACATCACACTCATAGACTAAAATAGTCAATATTTTTCAGATATTACTTCTTATATAACTAAGCTACAGATTCACTGCAATCTCAACATAAGTGTCAGACAATTTTTAATAAAAATTCACAAGATTATTACAAAGTTTAAATAGAAATGCAAAAAACCTAAGCAAAAAGCATCTAAAAAAGTTGGTGGACCCACACTATCAGATTTCAAGGCTTAGTATAAAGCCACAGTACTCAAAAACAGTAGTAAAAAAAAAATCATAAGAGTAGATATATAGATCAATTAAACTAATAGAAACTTGAGAGATGCAGGCATACATATAAACTCAATTGCTTTTCAACAATTACATCAAAGCAACTCGAAAGAGAAAGGACAGTCCTTGCAATAACTAGTAATTAAATAACCAGTTTCTCCTCCAGGAGATAGTGAAGGACAGGGAAGCCTGGCACGCTGCAGTCCATAGGTTTGCAAAGAGTTGGCACACAAGTTTGCAACTGATCAAAAACAACAAATCTACCCTGGGGAAGAGAATATCCACTCTTACGTCATACCACTTACAAAAAGTTAACTTGAAATTTTCATAGACCCAAATATAGGAACTAAACCTATAAGACTTCTGAAGGAAAATATAAGAGGAAATTTTTGTAATTGTAGAACAGCAAGACATGGAAACAATCTAAATATGTCTCTCTCTCCTAAGGCAGTTATTCTAGGCAAATTTATCTTCCCTGTTACCTTCTAAAACTCAGGTAAAGCTGTGTGACTCTTTTCCTATTAGTTCAGCATCTTCTCATTCCTGGCTATTTGTTGGTCCTCACTAGGCTAAGGTACCTGCCAAGATGCTCCACTTACAAGGCCCGCAGATGCTGCAGATGCTAGAAAAATCCTTGAGGAAGAGCATCCCTGAATCCTTAAAGGTGAGCTTGGGACACTCTTAGGGAAGCAGAGGGTTGCATTCTTAGGGAACCAAAGAGGTCAGGAGGAGAATGAGCTCTTACCGAGTGCGCGTTCTGTGGTAAGAACTCACTCACACAGCATCTCACACAGTTCACACCATCTCTTGGCAAGAGAAGTGTATTAACTCATGTCCTGGAAGAGGGAAGAGTTCTCAGTTATATGACTTGCCCAATAATTTTAAGTTACAAAAACACTACCCTCTGGAGACTCAAAAATATTTTCTTGATTTCTCTTTAAAAGGTTGATCTAAGTACATACTAATTTTTAAACATTTGTGCCCAAGGTGAAGTTAACCACCATGTATCTTCTTGGAATATTTAACAGGTCAAGTCTTATTTCTTTGAAATTCAAGTGCACACGGAAGAGATCTAGAAACAATTATCTACTATTCATTACTTTAAGGCAATGGTATTTCTTACAGAAGGCTGGATTTATGCAGATTTATTTATATTTTCACTTTTAACATTTAGAGGATTGGTGGAAGGAGGAAAATGCTTTTTCTTTCATTTTTTTCTTTTCCTTTTTTGTCTGCATGACTTGTCAGATCTCAGTTCCCTAACTAGAGATTGAATCCAGGTCCTCGACAGAGAAAGCATGAGTCCTAACTATGGACCATCAGGGAATTCCCTGAACTGCTTTTAAAAGCACTTTTCACATCTAAAGATAGAAGTTTAATCACAGAACCGCGGCCAGCACCGGCGCCAGCGGGGCCTCAAGGCCAGAACAATGGCTGCGTGGTCGTCAGTGGCAACGGAAAGCACTTCCAGCCCTCACTTCACCGCAGCCGCCGGACTTGATCTGTGGACTCGTGTCAGCCTCAAAACTCCCGTAGGAGGGGATGAATCCTCAGAAAATTATTGGAGAAGGCGATGGCACCCCACTCCAGTACTCTGGCCTGGAAAATCCCATGGACAGAAGAGCCTAGTAGGCTAGAGTCCATGGGGTCGCTGAGGGTTGGACACGACTGAGCGACTTCACTCTCACTTTCATGCATTGGAGAAGGAAATGGCAACCCACTCCAGTGTTCTTGCCTGGAGAATCTCTGGGATGGGGGAATCCTGGTGGGCCGCAGTCTATGGGGTCTCACAGAGTCGGACACAACTAAAGTGATGTAGCAGCAGCAGCAGCAGCAGCCAGAAAATGATGCTGAGTGAAAAAAGCCAGTCCCAAAGGGTTCCACACTATATAAGTCCATTTATATAAAATCCTTGAGATAACCAAATACAGAAACAGAGAACACATGATGGCTTCTGGAGGTGAACGAGGAGGCAGGGGCAATGGGAAGATAGTGGATGTGACTATAAGAGCCTCAGGAGCCATCCTCATGGTAAGGGAAGTGTTCTGCATCTGGACTGTATCAGGGTCAAAATCCTGTTGTGGCATTGCTCCTAAAGTCCAGTAGGTCTCTGTGCTTCACCAAGTTTACACAGTAAGCAGCCAGGATTTTACTCTGGGCAAGTGAACATTTGAAGCCAAGTCCTAACCCTTATGCTCATCTGCTTAGCACAGCGCCTTGGACTTTGGTCAATAAATTATACGTATCAGTTTCTATCTTACAGTTTCATCTAGAATATGCACCCTCATCCCACCATGGAGTTACCTTGATGACGGTGATTCCTCCTTGGTTCTACGGCTAAAAGGGCAGCCTGCCTGGGTCTGTACCCACCCCTTCCACCAGCAGGCTGTCTCCCCACCACGTCACTTAACTTTTATGTGCCTTGGCTTTCTCACACAGAATGGGAGTCATGAAGGGATTCCCTGGTGGCCCCAGGGGTTAAGACTTGGTACTTTCATTGCCTAGGGCCTGGGTTCGATCCCTGGATGCCTGATGTTGAAGCAAAAATCCCACAGGCTGCACAGCCACCATAAAAGAGGAGGGGGAGTAACAGGACCTCCAGTCTCTTGAGGTTGTTGTCAGATGAGAAGCCTTGATGGGGAACAGGCAGGCTGTGCCTTTCACACAGAGAAGCTATGCCAATATTAGCCACTGTGGGTATAGATCAGACCATAAATTTACAGTGGGGCGAATTGTGCCTACATCAGTTTATCTCATTTGAGGCCAGTACTTTGAAAGACTTGGCATAATTTGGGATGAGTTGAATATCTTCACCTTCCTCAATCTTAACCATTTGTAAACCATCCTTTTACTCTGGGGAAGAGAAAGGTAAGCATTCTTCTATAGGTGGCCTATCTGGTTTTGTTTATATTTACTGTAAAGGGACTAAAGAGACAATTCTCCACGACCTTTAGTTACTATAGCCTCCACTTATTTGTAGGAAATAGTTACCTTTACCAGAGGTTAATTTGAAAATATGTGTTGAAAAGCCTTAAACATGTAGATAGCTTTAAACCCAGCAATCTCCCTTCTAAAAACCTTCCCTAAGCAAATATCAGGTACAAATGCAAAGATTTCAGCAAAAAAGATATTCTTTGAAGAGTACTTTTTTGCGTCAAGAAGTTGGAAACACCTGGAGTGGAGTGTATTTGATATTCTCCAGTTTTGTGAAATTTGTTGTATGTGCCTGGAGAATCCCATGGGCAGAGGAACCTGGTGAGCTACAGTCCACAGGGTCACAAAGAGTCAGACATGACTGAAGGGACTTAGCATGTACACACTTACATGAACAGATGTAATCTATTAAAGATCTTATTAAATTCCATAATAGGAGTTCTGTTCATAAATTCCATTGGTTTGCATATCTTCTATGTGAATATTTTTTAAAGATATATTTATTGGGGGGAAACTTAGAATCTCACCAATGGTCTGCTGAAGTTCTTACTAGGTACCTTCCAATCAAAAAATTCCATTATTTCATAAAAATAAACCTTGTCCTATGCAAGCACGGCACTTTTCCATCTCTTCCTAATAAAATCATCCTCTCACTTTCTTGTAATACTACAGGTTTATGGGACCACCTTCCACATAAACCAAGGAAACCCTTTCAAGCTAAAGGCTCTGGTGGACAAGTGGCCTGATTTTAATACAGTGGTTATCCGCCCTCAGGAGCAGGTAAGGGGCCAGATGTGGAATGAATAGGTATTTATGTCCATATTGGCTATGTACTTACCATGCAGTTGGCAATATGGTAGACCCTGGGAATATAGAAATAAATCAAGGTGATATAGTCAACATGTCCTTATCTTCAAAAAGTCCACAGCCTGGAGGAGATTATAGGTAAATCCATAGGGAAATGACATCATGGTGTGAAATGGTTAGTTGCTCAGTCGTGTCTGACTCTGCGACCTTGTGGACTGTAGCCCACCAGGCTCCTCTGTCCATGGAATTCTCCAGGCAAGAATACTGGAGTGGGCTGCCATTCCCTTCTCCAGGGGATCTTCCCAACCCAGGGATTGAACCCATGTCTCCTGCCTTGCAGGTGGATTCTTTACTGTCTGAGCCACTAGGGTCCCATGGTGTGAAATGGGCAGAATCAAAACCAAGATGGCATCCTGCTGCTGCTTAGGACCAAACACTTTGTCATTTCTCGCATCCAGTTTGTGGGAAAAGAGGCAACCAGGGGGAGGCTGTGCTAATGTAGGATTATGTTGATGGCGTAGACAAGAGCTTGATCTTTTGTGAAAGGCATCAAAGAAGCATTTCCCAGGCTGGATTTCTACATGTAATAAATCAAGCCCATTTTAAACTCTTAACCTAAGGGGAAAAAAAATATTTCATACCTTGTACAAACACCAGTTTTGAAACCACATCAACTCATTCATGCTAACTCAAAACTTCTCATTGTGATGGTCTCTTCCCGTTGAGATGCTGAACCATGTTATAACCTATGGTCATAAATTAAGCAAATAAAACCAGGCAGGAGGGGAAAAAGCATGTGGTAGAGGTTGCAGGGAGAGGAATGATTCTTAGTAGAAATTTTACCAAAATTGGATGTTGAATATAAATAGGATTTTTTACATGGTTGCAGATCAGAACTTCATTCAAAGCAGTTGCAAGAGATAAAGTCTGAAACAAGAGTGAATTAAGGAAAATTAAGGAGCAAATTACATAGTTGGAATTGTTGGTTATGTATTGTATGATAATTTTTTAATTAGTGAAATTGAATAGTTAAGTTTATTTAATAGTTAAGTTTATTCAAAAATAAAATGTATAATTATATTTTAAAATATCAAGTAAAATTGTAATATAAATATATTATCACTTAATATAACATATAGAAGTGAAAGGGGTAATAAATATTCAAGAAACCAAATTAAATAACAATTTAAAACGAACACTTTTAATTATTAATAGGAATCTGAGCTACTTTCAAAAATACAGTTATAAAAATAAGACTTTTCCAACTTGAAGAACGATCATTGACATATAAGATTGTGTCAGATCTACAACATTGCAGATTTGATATACATGTACATTACAATGATTCCCTCCATAACTTTAGCTAACACTCTATCCTGTCTCATAATTATCATTCTATTTTTTAGTGAAAACATTCAAAATCTGCTCTCTTAGCAACCTTCAAGTACAGTTAACCCTTGAACAACACGGGTTGGAACTGCACGAGTCCACTGAAATATTTTTTTTCCCCAGTAATTACATGCTACAGTACTCCACCATCTGACAGTGTTTGAATCTGTAGATGCAGAATAGCAGATACAAAGGATGACTGTAAAGTTATAAGCAGATTTTCAGCTGTATGGAGAGTTGGGGTCCCTAACTCCTGCTTCGTTCAATGCTCAACTGCATATAATACAGCATTAACTATGTTCCTGCGATGGGCGCGCCAAAGCGCAGGCGGCTGCGACGGGCGCGCCAAAGCCCAGCGAGAGGACCCACCCCACGTCCGAGGTCAGGGGCAGAAGCCGGGAGAACCCCATGCTCGAAAGGCTGCGGCCAAGAGGAGTTACCCCACGTCCGAGGTCAGGGGCAGCGGCCAAGAGTACTAGACTGCGACAACACAGGAACGGCCGAGAGGAGCTACCCCATGTCCGAGGTCGGGGGGGCGACGAGAGGAGTTACCCCTCAGCCGAGGTCAGGGGCGGCGGCCGGGAGGAGATACCCCATGCCCCACACCCCAAGACCGAGGCCAGGGGCAGTGGGCGGGAGGACCAACCTCACGTCCAAGGAGCCTTGGCTGCACAGGGTCAGGAGAGCCTAGAGGAGCTATCCCACATTGAAGGTCAGGAAGGCCGGCGGTGAGGTACCCCTCATCCAGGGTAAGGAGCAATGGCTGCGCTTTGCTGGAGCAGCTGTGAAGAGATACGCCACGCCCAAGGTAAGAGAACCCCAAGTAAGAGAGTAGGTGTTGCAAGAGGGCATCAGAGGGCAAACACACTGAAACCATACTCACAGACAACTAGTCAATCTAATCACACTAGGACCACAGCCTTGTCTAACTCAATGAAACTAAGCCATGCCCGTGGGACAACCCAAGACGGGGTGGGTCATGGTGGAGAGATTTGACAGAATGTGGTCCACTGGAGAAACGAATGGCAAACCACTAAAGTATTCTTGCCTTGACAACCCCATGAACAGTATGAAAAGGCAAAATGATAGGATACCAAAAGAGAAACTCCCCAGGTCAGTAGGTGCCCAGTATGCTACTGGAGATCAGCAGAGAAATAACTCCAGAAAGAATGAAGGGATGGAGCCAAAGCAAAAACAATACCCAGCTGTGGATGTGACTGGTGATAGAAGCAAGGCCCAACGCTGTAAAGAGCAATATTGCATAGGAACCTGGAATGTCAGGACCATGAATCAGAGCAAAATGGAAGTGGTCAAACAAGAGATGGCAAGAGTGAATGTTGACATTCTAGGAATCAGCGAACTGAAATGGACTGGAATGGGTGAATTTAACTCAGATGACCATTATATCTACTACTGCAGGCAGGAATCCCTCAGAAGAAATGGAGTAGCCATCATGGTCAACAAAAGAGTCCGAAATGCAGTACTTGGATGCAATCTCAAAAACGACAGAATGATCTCTGTTCGTTTCCAAGGCAAACCATTCAGTATCACAGTAATCCAAGTCTATGCCCCAACCAGTAACGCTGAAGAAGCTGAAGTTGAACGGTTCTATGAAGACCTACAAGACCTTTTAGAACTAACACCCAAAAAAGATATCCTTTTCATTATAGGGGATTGGAATGTAAAAGTAGGAAGTCAAGAAACACCTGAAGTAACAGGCAAATTTGGCCTTGGAATATGGAATGAAGCAGGGCAAAGACTGATAGAGTTTTGCCAAGAAAATGCACTGGTCATAACAAACACCCTCTTCCAACAACACAAGAGAAGACTCTATACATGGACATCAGATGGTCAACGCCGAAATCACACTGATTGTATTCTTTGCAGCCAAAGATGGAGAAGCTCTATACAGTCAGCAAAAACAAGACCAGGAGCTGACTGTGGCTCAGACCATGAACTCCTTATTGCCAAATTCAGACTTAAATTGAAGAAAGCAGGGAAAACCACTACACCATTCAGGTATGATCTGAATCAAATCCCTTATGATTATACAGTGGAAGTGAGAAATAGACTTAAGGGCCTAGATCTGATAGAGTGCCTGATGAACTATGGAATGAGGTTCGTGACATTGTACAGGAGATAGGGATCAAGACCATCCCCATGGAAAAGAAATGCAAAATGCAAAATGGCTGTCTGGGGAGGCCTTACAAATAGCTGTGAAAAGAAGAGAAGTGAAAAGCAAAGGAGAAAAGGAGAGATATAAACATCTGAATGCAGAGTTCCAAAGAATAGCAAGAAGAGATAAGAAAGCCTTCTTCAGCCATCAATGGACAGAAATAGAGGGAAACAACAGAATGGGAAAGACTAGAGATCTCTTCAAGAAAATCAGAGATACCAAAGGAACATTTCATGCAAAGATGGGCTCGATAAAGGACAGAAATGGTATGGACCTAACAGAGGCAGAAGATATTAAGAAGAGATGGCAAGAATACACAGAAGAACTGTACAAAAAAGATCTTCATGACCCAGATAATCGCGATGGTGTGATCACTGACCTAGAGCCAGACATCCTGAAATGTGAAGTCAAGTGGGCCTTAGAAAGCATCACTACGAACAAAGCTAGTGGAGGTGATGGAATTCCAGTTGAGCTATTCCAAATCCTGAAAGATGATGCTGTGAAAGTGCTGCACTCAATATGCCAGCAAATTTGGAAAACTCAGCAGTGGCCATAGGACTGGAAAAGGTCAGTTTTCATTCCAATCCCAAAGAAAGGCAATACCAAAGAATGCTCAAACTACCACACAATTGCACTCATCTCACAAGCTAGTAAAGTAATGCTCAAAATTCTCCAAGCCAGGCTTCAGCAATATGTGAACCGTGAACTTCCTGATGTTCAAGCTGGTTTTAGAAAAGGCAGAGGAACCAGAGATCAAATTGCCAATATCCGCTGGATCATGGAAAAAGCAAGAGAGTTCCAGAAAAACATCTATTTCTGCTTTATTGATTATGCCAAAGCCTTTGACTGTGTGGATCACAATAAACTGTGGAAAATTCTGAAAGAGATGGGAATACCAGACCACCTGATCTGCCTCTTGAGAAATCTGTATGCAGGTCAGGAAGCAACAGTTAGAACTGGACATGGAACAACAGACTGGTTCCAAATAGGAAAAGGAGTACATCAAGGCTGTATATTGTCACCCTGCTTATTTAACTTCTATGCAGAGTACATCATGAGAAACGCAGGACTGGAAGAAACACAAGCTGGAATCAAGATTGCCGGGAGAAATATCAATCACCTCAGATATGCAGATGACACCACCCTTATGGCAGAAAGTGAAGAGGAACTCAAAAGCCTCTTGATGAAGGTGAAAGTGGAGAGTGAAAAAGTTGGCTTAAAGCTCAACATTCAGAAAACGAAGATCATGGCATCTGGTCCCATCACTTCATGGGAAATAGATGGGGAAACAGTGGAAACAGTGTCAGACTTTATTTTTCTGGGCTCCAAAATCACTGCAGATGGTGATTGCAGCCATGAAATTAAAAGATGCTTACTCCTTGGAAGGAAAGTTATGACCAACCTAGATAGCATATTCAAAAGCAGACATTACTTGGCCAACAAAGGTTCGTCTAGTCAAGGCTATGGTTTTTCCAGGGGTCAGGTATGGATGTGAGAGTTGGACTGTGAAGAAGGCTGAGCACCAAAGAATTGATGCTTTTGAACTGTGGTGTTGGAGAAGACTCTTGAGAGTCCCTTGGACTGCAAGGAGATCCAACCAGTCCATTCTGAAGGAGATCAGCCCTGGGAGTTCTTTGGAAGAAATGATGCTAAAGCTGAAACTCCAGAACTTTGGCCCCCTCATGCAAAGAGTTGACTCATTGGAAAAGACTCTGATGCTGGGAGGGATTGGGTTCAGGAGGAGAAGGGGACGACAGAGAATTAGATGGCTGGATGGCATCACTGACTCGATGGATGTGGGTCTCAGTGAACTCTGGGAGTTGGTGATGGACAGGGAGGCCTGGCATGCTGCGATTCATGGGGTCGCAAAGAGTTGGACACGACTGAGCGACTGATCTGATCTGAACTATGGTCCTCATTCTTTGCCTTTTATCCTCAGAACTTATTTGTCTTATAACGAAGTTTGTACCCTTTGACCCACATTTCCCCACTGCCGGCTCCCGGGCTTCCCCAGCCTCTGTGATCAAGTGTTTTAAAATCCGCACCTGGAAGCCATCATGCCTTCCTCTGTCTGCCCATTTCACGTAGCCCAATGCACACAGGGTCCTCCCACGCGTCACAAACAGCAGGATTTGCTTCTTTCTCTGGGTTGACTGATGTTCCACTGCCAGACATGCCACATGTTCCCTGTCCGTTCATTCGTTGTCTCCATGTCGTGGCTATTGCGAATAGCATTGCATTGAGCATGGAGCACACGTGTCTCTTCCAGGTCCTGTTTTCATTTCCTTTGGATACACACCCAGAATGGGGTTCCCAATTCCTAGGACAGTTCTGTTTTAAATTTGGGGGGAGACCACCATACCATTCCTATAGTGGCTATACCAATTTACATTCCCACCAACAGTGCACGAGGGTTCCTTTTTCTCCAAACCACTGCCCCCCGCCCCAATGTTTGTTATCTCTTTTCTTTTTGATGATAACCGTTTTGCTGTGTATGTGGTCTTGATTTGCATTGACCTGCTAATTCATGATATAGAGCACTTTTTCATGTATCTGCTGGCCATTTGTATATCTTCTTCGGAAAAATGTCTATTCAATTCCTCTGCCTATTTTAAGAGGATTATTTGGAACTGTTCTGAGAACTGTTCCCATTTTGACATTTCTTATAAGGCAAGCCTTTTGGCGATGAATTTCTTCAGTTTTTATTTGTTAGTGAAAGTCTGTCTTGTCTCTGAAGAACAAATTTGACGGGTAAAGTAGTTTTGGTTGACAGTTTATTTCTTTCCACACTTTAAATATATTGCCCTATTTTCTTCTGGCTTGCAAGGTCTCTGAGACATCGACTGATAGCCGCCTTAAGGGATTTTCAACAGTATTATTCTAATGTATCTAAGTGAGGTCCTCTTTAAGTTGTTTGGTGACCTATTAGCTTCTCAAACTTGTATATCCGAATTTCTTCCAAGAATTCGGAAGTTCTCAGCCATTATTTCTTTAAATAAGCTTTCTTCCCTCTTTCCCTCTCTTCTACTTCTGGAAATTAATAAATTCACAAATTGGTTCTTTTGAGGTATCCTATAGATAAGGGGTTTCATGAAATTAATTTAGGTGTATTCAAGGCATATGGGCTTCCCTGGTGGCTCAGCTGATTAAGAGTCCACCTGCAATGCAGGAGACCTGGGTTCAATCCCTGGGTTGGGAAGATCCCCTGGAGAAGGCAATGGCTACTCACTTCAGTAGTCTGGCCTGGAGAATTCCTTGGACTGTATAGTCCATGGGGTGGCAGAGTCAGACATGAGTGAATGACTTTCACTTCACTTTCATAGGTCACACGGGCTTTCCTCACTGTTTTTTATTCTTTTTCTTTTTGCTCTTCTAATTAGATAATTTCACTTGGTCTAACTCTGAGCTCTGATTCTTTCTTCTGTTTGGTTTAGATTGTTGTTGAAGCGCTCTGTTGAATTCTTCCATGTACTCCTA
The DNA here is from genome assembly GCF_019923935.1 of Bubalus bubalis. NCBI lineage: Eukaryota > Metazoa > Chordata > Mammalia > Artiodactyla > Bovidae > Bubalus > Bubalus bubalis. The sequence continues at coordinate 2,011,098 of NC_059172.1, forward strand.
CTATTCTTCACTTCCTAAATTTTTCTTTGGTTCTTTTTTAAGTTTTCCATCTCTGAACATCTCATTTTGTTCTTGTATTGTTGTCCTGATACTGTTAAATTCTTTTTCTGTGTTCTCTTACAGCTCTCTGTGCATCTTTTGAAAAATTATTTTGAATTCTTTGTTAGGAAATTCCTGGGTATCATTGCTTTGAAGCCAATTGCTGGGGTTTACTGTATTCTTTTGGTGGTTTCATATTTCCCTGATTTTTTCAGTTCAGTTGTTCAGTTGTGTCCAACTCTTTGTGACCCCATGGACTGCAGCACACCAGGCCTCCCTGTCCATCACCAACTCCTGGAGCTTGCTCAAACTCGTGTCCATCGAGTCGGTGATGCAATCCAATCATCTCATGCTCTGCCGTCCCCTTCTCCTCCCGCCTCCAATCTTTCCCAGCATCAGGGTCTTTTCCAAGGAGTCAATTCTTCATATTGGGTTCTTTATGAGCCCTATATCCTTGCATAGGTGCCTGAACTTTTGAAGAAACAACCTTCCATACTTTATGGACTGACTTTGGTAAGGGAAAATTTTCTCATGGGTAGGAGCTTCCCTGGTAGCTCAGATAGTAAAGAATCTGCCTGCAATGCAGGAGACTCGAGTTCCATCCCCTGGAGAAGGGAATGGCTACCCAGTCCAGTATTCTTGCCTTGAAAATCTCATGCACAGAAGAGATTTGGCTGTGGTCCACGAAGTCACAAAGAGTCAGACATGACTGAGTGACTTTCTGGGGCTCTCTAGCATGTGCTGGGGCCCCAGGTCTAGCGGTGCAGGGCATTCAGTGCAGGGGCTTGTGGTGGCACTGGTCTTCAGGGCTAGGGGGTGACGGCTTTTCCACTCAGGCTACTGGGATCCACACTGACAACTGTGTGATCCTTGGTGAGCATTTCAGGGGGGTCAACAGTGGCTTCAAGGCTTTTGGGGTCCTCAGTGATGCCTCCAAGTCCAGTGGCTACAGGCCAGGGCAGGCGTGGTAGTGGCTGCCATCGGTGGTGTGTTCAGACACAGCTGTGGGGGCCAGCAGCAGACTCTCAGGCAGTGGCTGGGCCGTTTGCAAACAGACACATGATGGTGGGGGCCCTGGCAGGCAGCAGGGCCAGAACCAACTGCAGGCGCACTGGCAGCCTTGGGGGGCCTAGCTGGCACTCAATACAGTGTCTACTGGGTCTTGCCATGAGGGCACAGCAATTGGAGATGGGGGCATGCAGGCAGGCAGCTGGGGGGCTCAGCTGCAGGTCAGTGCAGGGGTGCAGGCCCGATCCAGGCCCACAGACAGCTGTGGGGACCCTAGCTATCAATGGGCTCTCTCATGACTGCACAGTCTGTCTCTCACTGTGTGAATGGCAGTGGAGGCCAGTGACAGTTACCTGTTGAGTGGCACGCAAGTACACAGCTGGAGGGGCCAGCCCCCAACATGTGCTGGGTGGTGGATGTCAGCTTGTATTCATGCAGCTGCAGAGCTGACTGTGGGTTCGGTGACCTGGTTCTGGTAGGAGCCGGTTGGAGAGGGTGGGAGGAGTGTCTCGGGTGGCTGACACAGAGCATGTGAATACTGGTGGGGCAAAATTTGATGATGTCTGCAGGTGGTCCAATGTTGACTGTTGATTTCTGCAGGGGCAAAAACTGCTGGGTTTTCCTGAAGAGCAGGTCAGGGTGAATTGTGCATCATCCCCATTACATGGCTGCTACTGGTGGCCCCTGCACTTCTTTCTCATTTCTAACCACCTCTATTTATCTCAGTTTTGCCAGTCTGGGTGGGGTGAAACTGGAGTGGGACCTTGGTGTGGTGCTCTAGAAGGCTGGGGAAGCTGCCCCTTGGTCCTGTACTTCCTCTCTTGGTGAGAGCTCTTTCTAGCTGGGGAGTTCCCTCTTGGCACTGGGCAATGCTGGCTTGGTGAATGGGATGATGCAGGCGAAATGGGACTGTCTTTCTTCTCTTTGGGGGCAGCTAGTCTCAATTTTTTTTTTTTTTTAAATTCTCCTGTGTTGCGTGACTCCAGGGCTCTCTCATAGCTTTTTTGTGTGTGTGGGTAGTAGGCAAAATTGACCTAATTATTGATCTAATTATTGATCTTTGTGAGGGACAGAGGCTGGGGTCTCCTATACGGACATTTTTGGTGGCGTTACTCTTAAAAATACAGTTTGATCAGAAGTAACCCCTGCTGAATTGCAAGTGCAGTTGTGTGTCATATTTTCCAGTTATAGGGGGAAAAGCTTTCCGATTCTGCACTAGGTAAAGGAAGTTTCTCCTCTTATCTATTCCTTTATCCTCCTGTGTCAGTTTTAATAATTTCACTAGGTACACTTAAATGAGTATGCTTGTTTGCTGATGGGATTGTTGTTGGCTTTACAACAGCATGATTTTTGTTTTTTGGCCGTTCTGTGCAGCATGTGGGATCTTAGTTTCCCAACCAGGGATGGAACACATGCCCCCCAGTCCAACCCGTGCCTCCTGCAGTGGAAGCATGGAGTCTTAACCAGACCACCAGAGAAGCCCTTGAGTATTTTTTAAAGAAAGCAAATCGATTTAATCATCTTTTTCTTGGTTTCACAATGTATAGAAGAATCGCCTGACCTGTTGCCTGTCTCTGTTTCAATAAAGACATGTTCATAGCCCACATAATCTAAACATCTTTGCCCTAAAGCAGGGTGTATTCTTTTGGCCAAATATTTCGCTTCTCAATTGTCATTTTACTGAGCTGGTAGAACTGGGTAAGTCGCAGTCCCAAGTCTGGCCATAGCTGCTAGCTTGGTTTTTGCTGTTTATTGACCACACTCATGGAAGTGGATTGGGCACACACAGAAGCCTCAGGGTTCTCAAGAGCAGCGGGAAGCAGCAAGATTCAGCACTCAGTCACTTTGCAAGCTTCTTCATGTGTTTCATGGAAGGGTGGAAAGTAATTTTAAATAGATTATTTTTGTTAGGTTTGAAAATTTAGAGCAATAACTGAGTTGGAAGTAGTTTTGTTCAAGACATTTTTCATTATTAATTGAATAAGGGAGTTCTTGACTTGATCTCATAATGTAAATAATCCTTCAATAAAATCAATACAACAAAAAAATGCTAATATTTTAGTATTTTTAAAATATCATAATATAACAGAACACTGAGAACTAGTATGGCAATCACTAAGTAGATGTATTTTGGTTAATTCTACTTTCCTGACCCAAACAGGAGATGACAGATGACCTTGATCACTACACCAATACTTATCAAGTCTACTCCAAGGACCCTAAGAAATGTCAGGAATTCCTTGGCTCACCAGAAGTCATCAACTGGAAGCAACATCTGCAGATTCAAAGTAAGGGGCCAGGATGTGGGCAGGCTGCTGGACTCTCCTGTGTCGGATATGTAGGGTCCGTTTACCTCTGGAGTGACACCCCTGTATCCTCTATAGCAGGCTTCTTGGGTGGTTCAGAAGGTAAAGAATCTGCCTGCAATGCAGGAGACCTGGGTTTGATCACTGCATCAGGAAGATCCCCTGGAGAACGGAATGGCAACCCACTCCAGTGTTCTTCCTGGACAATTCCAGGGACAGAGGAGTCTGGTGGGCTACAGTCCATGGGGTCACAAGAGTCTGACATGACTGAGTGACTAACACTCACACACTCCCTCTCACACACTCACACACACACACGTTTATACATCTTTATTGCAATCCCAGACACTCCAGACTGGCGGGTGGCAAGTTAATAAGCAGGAGAACTTACCTCCAGGCTTGTCCTGGGAGACTGAAGGACGAGGGAATCCCCTCATCTGCCTGCCAAAATCTTAAAAACGCATATAGTGGCCTTATCTGGGTTTAGTCACGTGCCCAATCCAGATATGTGAACACCACATTTCTATCTCAAGGCTGTGTCCTTGGAGCAGTTTCTGGAAGGCAAGTGGAACACCCATTCCAAGGACAGGGGAGGGAGGGGGAAGCCTCCAGTTGCCTCCGGAGTCAAGGGTGACATGTCTTCTTAATGACCTCCTCCAATAATAGTGAATTAGAACTTAAAGACTGTTGTGTATGGGGTTTACACAGGAAATCATGAGCAATAGAATTTCTTAATAGTTAAAAATTCACAGCTACCTGATTCAACTCATTGGAATTAAGACCTGATGCTGGGAAAGACTAAAGGCAAAGGGAGAAGACAGTGGCAGAGGATGAGATGGTTAGAAAGCACCACCAACTCAATGGACATGGATTTGATCAAACTCTGGGAGATAGTGGAGGACAGAGGAGCCTGGCGTGCTGCAGTCCATGGGTCATAAAGAGTCAGACACGATTTAGCGACTGAACAAAAACAAAAATTCATGGTTTATTCCAGGATCAATGATATGGGAGCAGAGCTTCCATTCTGCCTCACCTCCATGGTGTCAATATATCATACTTACAGAGGAGGAATTTAGTGACTACAAATATGTTTGGGAATTCCCTGGCATTCAGAGGTTAGGACTCTGTGCTCTCACTGCCAGGGACCCAGGTTCGATCCCTGGTGAGGGAATTAAGATCCCACAAGCCTTACAGTGTAGCCAAAAAAAAAAAAAAAAAAAAATGTGTTCTCTGGAGTCAGATTAGCTGAAGCTGTGACCTTGTTAGGCCTGTTAGTAGTTGTGTGGTCTAAGACAAGGAGCAACAGCTCTGTGGATCAGTCTTCTGATGGCTGAAAATAGCAATTATAGTGGTCCCCCAAACATAGGGCTATTTAAAGATGAAGTGAGATCTCGAGTAAGAAATGCTCGGCCCTATGCCTGGTTTTATCAGTCGGGTTTTGAAACCACCCCAAAGTAGTGACTGCAAAACACAATCGCTCATTAGCTCACATGTTGTGGGTCAGCAGTTTGTACGAGACTCAGCGGGGTGATTCTTCCACTGGTCTCTCCTGGGTTCACCCATGCGACTGCAGTCAGATGGGGGTTGTCCATGAACTGGCAGGACTAATTTAGCCACAATCTGGAGGCTGGCTGTTAATGCCGGCTTCATCTGTACTGGCTTTTGGCTGTGCCAGTGAAGTGGCTTGGGTGATATACAGAAGTCACCCAAGGTTCTTAAGAGCAGAGAGAAAGGCAAACTTCACACATTGTCACTTTTCAAGCTTCTTATTCAGTCACCTTTGCTATTGCTCAATTGGCCCAAACAAGTTTCACAACCAATCCCAGAAGCCAGGTCAGCAGAAAACAGTCCAGAAAGTGAAGAAGAAAAAACTGGGACCATTATAGCAACAACCTACAGCATAGAATTGTAATAAATTCAATAAATGTTGGTTATTATCTTCACCTCATCTCCTTTGATGAGCATAACTGTACTCTGATGTGTTCAGGAATTGTAGTGTTATCCCAGTTTTAATTTTTTTAATTGGAGTTTAGTTGCTTTATACTGCTGTGTCAGTTTCTGGGCCATATGTATGCACACGTATCACCCCCTTTTTTTGGATTTCCTTTCTGTTTAGATCACCACAGAGCACTGAGTACTTTCCTGTGCTCTATGGTAGGCTCTCGTTAGTCATCTATTTTATACATAGTACTGCATATATGGCAACCCCAATCTCCCAGTTAATCCCATCCTCCACTTTGACCCTTTGGAGTTTGCTTGTTTGTTCTCTATGTCTATGTCCCTATTTCAACTTTGCAAATGAACTTCTTTTAAATGTGAGAGTGACTTACTATTATCCCATAGAGGTCTTTTCATGATGGAAACCCACAAACTTTAATCATTCGAAACCCACAAACCTGGCAGTCATCGGACAGCTTTTTCCTGACGTTTAAATGAACAATGATATCTCATATGATTCTTCATTTCCTCCATCTAGGTTCACAGTCCAGCTTGGATGACGTGATAACAAATCTTGCAGCTATTAAATCGGGCAAGGTCAAGCAAGCACAGTGCTTTCTCTATATGGCCTCTGAGCCTACAAAGAAATTGGCTACTTCTCTGCTGGAGGCAAAAAATGTATCAGTCAATAGTGGTAAACACAAACCCAGGTAAGTCTGACAGAGTCTGCTCTGGGGAATCCCTGGCGGTCCAGCCGTTAGGACTCCACACTTTCACTGCCTGCCGAGGTTTAGTCCCTCTCGTCTGAGACGTAGTTAAGATCACACCCACAAGCCACATGGCAGGATAAAACAAAACCAAACCAAAAACGTCATATCTGTTACCACTGAAGTAGCCAGTGCATTAGTCTCTTAAGACAGTCACAAGAAGACACAACAGACTGGGATGGATTCAAACAGCAGAAAGTTATCCTTCTAGTTGTGAAGGCCAGGATCCCAAGGCCAGGAGTTGGCAAACCTATGTTCCCTTCAAAACCCCTAAGAGAGAATCCATCCTTGCTTCTTCTTCTGGTGGCTCTGGGCATTCCTTGATTCGTGACTTTGATACTGACCAGGGTGCTTGGCCTTCTCCAAGCAACAGACATTGATTAGAAGCCTGACAAGAAATTCAGGCAGAGCCTCTCTGATGCCCTGCTGCAGCAGGTGGGGGTGAAAACAAGCAACGCTTTCCCTCGCTTGCTTGCTGAGGCTGGGGAGCTGGTTCCTTATATGGGGTGAGGGGAGCAGTGTGGCCAGGGTCAGATGAGCAGCTCGAGCTCAAACGACTCGACTCCTCAATGGTTTTCAGGGAAGGGGTTCTAAGGCAGTGTGAGCAGGAGGGCTGCAGAGTGCACGATTGCCTTGTGTGGGGTTCTCTGGTTGCCATCAGGTGAAGTTACAAGCAAAATCAACCTTCTGGTTTTGACCAGTCTGGGGTCTATGTTCTTGCGGTCAGAAGTGCTCATCTGGAGGGGGTCTGCTTCCTGTAAAGACGGCTTGGGAATGTGCATCAGGCCTTTATCTATATGTCACTTCCCTGATTCAGCTACGTGGCCAGACTGTAGTCTAAACTGTTAACAGTTGCTAAGTCAACAGCTGTTCTGTTTCTGTGGCTGCACAGATCCTAATCATTAACTCTTTAAAAATTGTTTTTATTTTTAAAATTATGACAGTATGATGACACGTTTACAGGGGACTTGGAAAGTACAGAACAAAGTTACCTATTGTTCCACTATATATTACAAGTAATTTTTTTAAGTAGATAAACTAAGACTTTTAGTTGGAGTTTCAACATCAAACTATTAAAAATTACTAAATGAATAGACACAAAATTAGAAGGATATAGTAGGCCAGAAAATCACTATAAACCAATTCAACATAATTAAGATTTATACAATTTTCACACAGCAACAGGGTACAAATTCCATTCAAGTTCCCATAGACTATAAACGAGGAGACAGTGGGACATATCCAGGGATATATAACAAGGTGAGAAAGTTTCATGGTCTAAAGGTATTGGAATCATACAGAGTCTGTTCTCTTCTCACTGTGGAATCATGTTCAAAATCAATATCGAAAGAAGTTTGAAAATAACCCACATGTTTTCAAAGGCAATGGGACATTTACTGAGAGAGATCTTTGACTTAGCCATTGAAAGCCTCAAGAAGGTTAAAAGACTGAAAAAACACAGAGGGTGATTGCAGAGAAGAAAGCATTTAAACAAGAAATTAATATTTAATATCAAGGATAATTTTAAAAACCCATGTATTTAGAAATTAAATGTCCACTTTTATATGATGAGTGTATCTAAGAAACCATGACAAGGAAAATTAGAAAATATTAGTAAAAGAATAAAAAGGGAATTTATCAGAGTTCATTGTGTGCAGCTGAAGCTACTCAGTGCAACTAAATGCAATGTAGAATCTAGAATAAAGTATGAAAATACATAATAGACACTAGTGCAAAATTTTGTAAAATTTGAATAAAATCTATACTTTAATAATACTGTATTATATGTTAATCTCCTGTTGTTTTTTTACAACATAATACCTATTTATATTTTCAGAATTGAATTAGAAGTTTCAAGCCTCATTCAAATTTTTTTAATGTCACAAAATAAAAAGCTTTCTAGATTTTTAGCAATAATACTAGATGCTGGAATATATGAAACTATATCAAAATTTTGAGTGAATATAAATTAGAAATCTAACATTCTATTCATACCTAGTCAAACAAATGGAACCAAAAATTTGAAATATTATCTCAGTAAAGTTTCATGTTTTCTAAAATATATATATCATGCATAATGGAGGCCTGGCATGCTGCAGAGTCGGACGCAACTGAACTGAACTGAATATACATAGATGTATATGTACTATAGGAAAGCCTTTCTACTGCACTTGGTAAAGGCTAGAGAAAGAACAACAACAAAAAAGAGATGCAAAAATTGGAAACCATAAGTTGAATGAAATGGGATCAGATCAGATCAGATCAGTCGCTCAGTCGTGTCCGACTCTTTGCGACCCCATGAATCGCAGCACGCCAGGCCTCCCTGTCCATCACCAACTCCCGGAGTTCACTCAGACTCACTTCCATCGAGTTAGTGATGCCATCCAGCCATCTCATCCTCTGTCATCCCCTTCTCCTCCTGCCCCCAATCCCTCCCAGCATCAGAGTCTTTTCCAATGAGTCAACTCTTCGCATGAGGTGGCCAAAGTACTGGAGTTTCAGCTTTAGCATCATTCCTTCCAAAGAAATCCCAGGGCTGATCTCCTTCAGAATGGACTGGTTGGATCTCCTTGCAGTCCAAGGGACTCTCAAGAGTCTTCTCCAACACCACAGTTCCAAAGCATCAATTCTTCCGCGCTCAGCCTTCTTCACAGTCCAACTCTCACATCCATACATGACCACAGGAAAAACCATAGCCTTGATTAGATGGACCTTTGTTGGCAAAGTAATGTCTCTGCTTTTGAATATGCTGTCTAGGTTGGTCATAACTTTCCTTCCAAGGAGTAAGCGTCTTTTAATTTCATGGCTGAAGTCACCATCTGTAATGATTTTAGAGCCCAGAAAAATAGTCTGACACTGTTTCCACTGTTTCCCCATCTATTTCCCATGAAGTGGTGGGACCGGATGCCATGATCTTCGTTTTCTGAATGTTGAGCTATAAGCCAACTTTTCACTCTCCACTTTCCCTTTCATCAAGAGGCTTTCTAGTTCCTCTTCACTTTCTGCCATAAGGGTGGTGTCATCTGCATATCTGAGGTGATTGATATTTCTCCCAGCAATCTTGATTCCAGCTTGTGCTTCTTCCAGCCCCGCGTTTCTCATAATGTACTCTGCATATAAGTTAAATAAGCAGGGTGACAATATACAGCCTTGACATACTCCTTTTCCTATTTGGAACCAGTCTGTTGCTCCATGTCCAGTTCTAACTGTTGCTTCCTGACCTGCATACAAATTTCTCAAGAGGCAGATCAGGTGGTCTGGTATTCCCATCTCTTTCAGAATTTTCCACAGTTTATTGTGACCCACACAGTCAAAGGCTTTGGCATAGTCAATAAAGCAGAAATAGATGTTTTTCTGGAACTCTCTTGCTTTTTCCATGATCCAGCAGATATTGGCAATTTGATCTCTGGTTCCTCTGCCTTTTTTAAAACCAGCTTGAACATCAGGAAATTCACGGTTCACATATTGCTGAAGCCTGGCTTGGAGAATTTTGAGCATTACTTTACTAGTGTGTGAGATGAGTGCAATTGAGTGGTAGTTTGGCATTGCCTTTCTTTGGGATGGAATGAAAACTGACCTTTTCCAGTCCTGTGGCCACTGCTGAGTTTTCCAAATTTGCTGGCATATTGAGTGCAGCACTTTCACAGCATCATCTTTCAGGATTTGGAAAAGCTCAACTGGAATTCCATCACCTCCACTATCTTTGTTCGTAGTGATGCTTTCTAAGGCCCACTTGACTTCACATTCCAGGATGTCTGGCTCTAGGTCAGTGATCACACCATCATGATTATCTGGGTCGTGAAGATCTTTTTTGTACAGTTCTTCTGTGTATTCTTGCCATCTCTTCTTAATATCTTCTGCTTCTCTTAGGTCCATACCATTTCTGTCCTTTATTGAGCCCATCTTTGCATGAAATGTTCCTTTGGTATCTCTGATTTTCTTGAAGAGATCTCTAGTCTTTCCCATTCTGTTGTTTTCCTCTATTTCTTTCCATTGATGGCTGAAGAAGGCTTTCTTATCTCTTCTTGCTATTCTTTGGAACTCTGCATTCAGATGTTTATATCTCTCCTTTTCTCCTTTGCTTTTCACTTCTCTTCTTTTCACAGCTATTTGTAAGGCCTCCCCAGACAGCCATTTTGCTTCTTTGCATTTCTTTTCCATGGAGATGGTCTTGATCCCTGTCTCCAGTACAGTGTCACGAACCTCATTCCATAGTTCATCAGGCACTCTATCTATCAGATCTAGGCCCTTAAATCTATTTCTCACTTCCACTGTATAATCATAAGGGATTTGATTCAGATCATACCTGAATGGTCTAGTGGTTTTCCCTGCTTTCTTCAATTTAAGTCTGAATTTGGCAATAAGGAGTTCATGGTCTGAGCCACAGTCAGCTCCTGGTCTTGTTTTTGCTGACTGTATAGAGCTTCTCCATCTTTGGCTGCAAAGAGTATAATCAATCTGATTTCGGTGTTGACCATCTGGTGATGTCCATGTAGAGAGTCTTCTCTTGTGTTGTTGGAAGAGGGTGTTTGTTATGACCAGTGCATTTTCTTGGCAAAACTCTGTTAGTCTTTGCCCTGCTTCATTCCGTATTCCAAGGCCAAATTTGCCTGTTACTTCAGGTGTTTCTTGACTTCCTACTTTTGCATTTCAGTCCCCTGTAATGAAAAGGACATCTTTTTTGGGTGTTGGTTCTAAAAGGTCTTATAGGTCTTCATAGAACCATTCAACTTCAGCTTCTTCAGCATTACTGGTTGGGGCATAGACTTGGATTACTGTGATATTGAATGGAAATGGGATCACTGACTATGAAATAGAAAAAGTGAAACAAACTGAATAAAAGTGAAACATCATATAGTCCAGCTGTTTCTGAAGATGGCAGCTCATTAAAATCACATCTGGAACTTTGGGCAGATTTGTGTTGTCCAAGAATTTCCAAGATAATTCTGATATGCAGCTGGATTTTAAAAAGTGATTACAAGTTTTTCTATTATGTGGTAGTTTTAGTGATAGAGAAGTCTGTTATTTTCTGTTGACCAATAATGATGCAATGGTATTAAAATGAACAGTAGCTACGTAATCACAGTAGTAAAAGATGTTTATCAGTTTTCACAAGTAATAGCCAGACTAAAAATAAAAGATAATTACGCTTGCAAGCCACAATGGAAGCATGATTAATCTACGAGTATAAAATAATTGCATACAATTTGGGGGGTTAAGTAGAGTGATGTGATAAGTGGAAGTGGATACATGCACAGTTTTCCATCCATCCAGCCAATCTATGTCTTTTTGTTGTTGCATTTAATTCACTTACATTTAATGTGATTATTGATACGTAGGACCCTATTGTCATTTTCTTAATTGTTTAGGTCTCTTCCTTCTCTTACGTTTCCTTCCTAGAGAAGCTCCTTTAACATTTGCTGTGAATCTGTTTTGATGGTGCTGAATTCTCTTAACTTTTGCTTGTCTGGAAAGCTTTTGATTTCTCCATGAAATACGAATGAGAGTCTTGTTGGGTAGCATATTCTTGGTTGTTCAGTTCAGTTCAGTTCAGTTCAGTCACTCAGTCGTGTCTGACTCTTTGCGACCCCATGAATCATAGCACACCAGGCCTCCCTGTCCATCACCAACTCCCGGAGTTCACTCAGACTCATGTCCATCAAGTCAGTGATGCCATCCAGCCATCTCATCCTCTGTCATCCCCTTCTCCTCCTGCCCCCAATCCCTCCCAGCATCAGAGTCTTTTCCAGTGAGTCAGCTCTTCGAATGAGGTGGCCAAAGTACTGGAGTTTCAGCTTCAGCATCATTCCTTCCAAAGAAATCCCAGGGCTGATCTCCTTCAGAATGGACTGGTTGGATCTCCTTGCAGTCCAAGGGACTCTCAAGAGTCTTCTCCAACACCACAGTTCCAAAGCATCAATTCTTTTGCGCTCAGCCTTCTTCACAGTCCAACTCTCACATCCATTCATGACCACAGGAAAAACTATAGCCTTGACTAGATGGACCTTTGTTGGCAAAGTAATGTCTCTGCTTTTGAATATGCTAACTAGGTTGGTTGTAGGTTATTCCTATTCATCAATTTAAATATATCATGCCATTCCCTTCTGGTTTACAGAGTTTCTGTTGAGAAATCAGCTGATAACCTTATGGGAGTTCTCTTGTATGTTATTTGTCATTTTTTCTCATGTTGCTTTTAATATTTTATCTTTGTAATTTTTGTCAGCAGTTTGATTACTATGTGTCTCAGTGTGTTCCTCCTTGGGTTTAGCCTGCCTGGGACTCTGTGCTTCCTGGACTTGGTTGACTATTCCTTTTCCCATATTAGAGGAATTGTCAGCTATTATCTCTTCAGATATTTTCTCGGGTCCTTTATCTCTCTCTCTCTTCTCTTTCTAGGGCCTCTATAATGCAAATGTTGGTGTGTTTAATGCTGTCCCAGAGGACTCAGGCTATTTTAATTTTTTTTCATTCTCTTTTCTGTATTCTATTTTACAGCAGTGACTTCCACCATTCTATCTTCCAGGTCACTTACCTGTTCTCCTGCCTCATTTATTCTGCTATTGATTTCTCCCAGTGTACTCTTCATCTCTGTTAGTTTGTGCTTTAGTTCTTCTGGGTCTCTTGTAAGCACTTCTTGCATCTTCTTCTTCCCTTTCCCAAGAATGTGGATCATCTGCACTATCATTATTTTGAATTATTTTTTCTGCAAGGCTGCCTATCTCCACTTCATTTAGTTATTTTCCTGGGGTTTTATCTTGTTCTTTCATCTGAGAGATAATTCCCCCCCCCTTTTCATTCTGATTGACTTTCTGTGGTTGTGGCTTTGTTCTGGAGGCTGCAGGACTGACTTATCATTTCTTCTACATGCCCTCTGATGGATGAGGCTGATGGGAGGGACTGATGGTGGATAAAACTAGATCTTCTGGCTCTCAGTAAAACTTCAGTCTGCCTATCAGCTGATGGATGGGGCTGTGCGTCCTCCCTGTTAGTTGTTTAACCTGAGGTGAACTGGTCCTGGAGTCTACAGGCTTCTGTTGCTGTTCAACCACTAAGAGGTGTCCAGCTCTTTGCCACCCCATGGACTAGAGCACCCCAGACTCCCCATTCTTCACTGTCTCCCAGAATTTGGTTAATTCATGTCCAAGTGATGCCATCCAACCATCTCATCCTCTGTTGGCCCCTTCTCCTCCTGCCCTCAATCTTTCCCAGCATCAAGGTATTTTCCAATGAGTTGGCTCTTAACATCAAGTGGCCAAAGTATTGGAGCTTCAGCTTCAGGATCACTCCTTCCAATGAATAGTCAGGATTGATGTCCTTTAGAATTGACTGTTTTGATCTCCTTGCTGTCCAAGGGACTATCAAGAGTCATTTCCAGCACCACAGTTCAAAAGCATCAACTCTTCAATAACTCAGCCTTCTTTATGGTCTAATTCTCACATCTGTACATGACTATTGGAAAAACCATAGCTTTGATTATATGCATCACTTTGTTGGCAAAGTGATGTCTTTGCTTTTTAATATGGTGTCTAGGTTGATCAGAGCTTTTCTTCCAAGGAGCAAGCGTCTTTTAATTTCATGGCTGCAATCACCATCTGCAGTGACTTTGAAGCCCAAGAAAACAAAGTCAGTCACTTTTTCCACTTTTCCCGCACCTATTTGCCATGAAGTGATGGGACCAGATGCCATAATCTTAGTTTTTTTAATGTTGAGTTTTAACCCAGCTTTTTCACTCTCCTCTTTCACGTTCATCAAGAGGCTCTTCAGTTCCTCTTTGCTTTCTGCCGTTAAGGTGGTGTCATCTGTATATCTGAAGTTGTTGATATTTCTCCTGTCACTCTTGATTCCAGCTTGTGCTTCATCCAGCCTGGCATTCCACATGATGTACTCTAGATATAAGTTAAATAAGCAGGGAGAAAATATAGTCTTGACATACTCTTTTTCCAACTTTGAACCAGTCTGTTATTCCATGTTTGGTTCTAACTGTTCCTTCTTGATCTGCATACAGGTTTCTCAGGAGGCAGGTAAAGTGGTCTGGTATTCAGACCTCTTTAAAAATTTTCCAAGCCAGCCACGGTAGCATAGCGGGTAGAGTCAGGCAGGCAGGCACGTAGGCAGTCAGGGCCATAGGATAGGAGTTCAAATCCCAGGCAGGGTCTAGGAGCATACGGTTAGGGTTAGGAGGTAGGCACTAGGGTTAGGGGTGGGATAGGGAACTATCCCACATTGAAGGTCAGGAAGGGCAGTAGTGAGGAGATACCCCTTGTCCAAGGAAAGGAGCATTGGCTGCACTTTGCTGGAGCAGCCATGAAGAGATACCCTATGCCCAAGGTAAGAGAAACTCAAGTAAGACAGTAGGTGTTGCAAGAGGGCATCAGAGGGCAGACACACTGAAACCATACTCACAGGAAACTAGTCAATCTAATCACACTAGGACCACAGCCTTGTCTAACTCAATGAAACTAAGCCATGCCCGTGGGGCAACCCAAGATGGGCAGGTCATGGTGGAGAGATCTGACAGAATGTGGTCCACTGGAGAAGGGAATGGCAAACCACTTCAGTATTCTTGCCTTGAGAACCCCATGAACAGTATGAAAAGGCAAAATGATAGGATACTGAAAGAGAAACTCCCCAGGTGAGTAGGTGCCCGATATGCTACTGGAGATCAGCGGAGAAATAACTCCAGAAAGAATGAAGGGATGGAGCCAAAGCAAAAACAATACCCAGCTGTGGATGTGACTGGTGATAGAAGCAAGGTCTGATGCTGTAAAGAGCAATATTGCATAGGAACCTGGAATGTCAGGTCCATGAATCAAGGCAAACTGGAAGTGGTCAAACAAGTGATGGCAAGAGTGAATGTCGGCATTCTAGGAATCAGCGAACTGAAATGGACTGGAATGGGTGAATTTAACTCAGATGACCATTATATCTACTACTGCAGGCAGGAATCCCTCAGAAGAAATGGAGTAGCCATCATGGTCAACAAAAGAGTCCGAAATGCAGTACTTGGATGCAATCTCAAAAACGACAGAATGATCTCTGTTCATTTCCAAGGCAAACCATTCAGTATCACAGTAATCCAAGTCTATGCCCCAACCAGTAACACTGAAAAAGCTGAAGTTGAACGGTTCTATGAAGACCTACAAGACCTTTTAGAACTAACACCCAAAAAAGATATCCTTTTCATTATAGGGGATTGGAATGCAAAAGTAGGAAGTCAAGAAACACCTGAAGTAATAGGCAAATTTGGCCTTGGAATATGGAATGAAGCAGGGCAAAGACTGATAGAGTTCTGCCAAGAAAATGCACTGGTCATAACAAACACCCTCTTGCAACAACACAAGAGAAGACTCTCTACATGGACATCACCAGATGGTCAACACTGAAATCACACTGATTGTATTCTTTGCAGCCAAAGATGGAGAAGCTCTATACAGTCAGCAAAAACAAGACCAGGAGCTGACTGTGGCTCAGACCATGAACTCCTTATTGCCAAATTCAGACTTAAATTGAAGAAAGCAGGGAAAACCACTAGACCATTCAGGTATGACCTGAATCAAATCCCTTATGATTATACAGTGGAAGTGAGAAATAGATTTAAGGGCCTAGATCTGATAGATAGAGTGCCTGATGAACTATGGAATGAGGTTTGTGACATTGTACAGGAAACAGGGATCAAGACCATCTCCATGGAAAAGAAATGTAAAAAAGCAAAATGGCTGTCTGGGGAGGCCTTACAAATAGCTGTGAAAAGAAGAGAAGCGAAAAGCAAAGGAGAAAAGGAGAGATATAAACATCTGAATGCAGAGTTCCAAAGAATAGCAAGAAGAGATAAGAAAGCCTTCTTCAGCCATCAATGGAAAGAAATAGAGGAAAACAACAGAATGGGAAAGACTAGAGATCTCTTCAAGAAAATCAGAGATACCAAAGGAACATTTCATGCAAAGATGAGCTCGATAAAGGACAGAAATGGTATGGACCTAAGAGAAGCAGAAGATATTAAGAAGAGATGGCAAGAATACACAGAAGAACTGTACAAAAAAGATCTTCACGACCCAGATAATCGTGATGGTGTGATCACTGACCTAGAGCCAGACATCCTGGAATGTGAAGTCAAGTGGGCCTTAGAAAGCATCACTATGAACTAAGCTAGTGGAGGTGATGGAATTCCAGTTGAGCTTTTCCAAATCCTGAAAGATGATGCTGTGAAAGTGCTGCACTCAATATGCCAGCAAATTTGGAAAACTCAGCAGTGGCCACAGGACTGGAAAAGGTCAGTTTTCATTCCAATCCCAAAGAAAGGCAATGCTAAAGAATTCTCAAACTACCGCACAATTGCACTCATCTCACACGCTAGTAAAGTAATGCTCAAAATTCTCCAAGCCAGGCTTCAGCAGTATGTGAACCGTGAACTTCCTGATGTTCAAGCTGGTTTTAGAAAAGGCAGAGGAACCAGAGATCAAATTGCCAATATCCGCTGGATCATGGAAAAAGCAAGAGAGTTCCAGAAAAACATCTATTTCTGCTTTATTGACTATTCCAAAGCCTTTGACTGTGTGGATCACATAAACTGTGGAAAATTCTGAAAGAGATGGGAATACCAGACCACCTGATCTGCCTCTTGAGAAATTTGTATGCAGGTCAGGAAGCAACAGTTAGAACTGGACATGGAGCAACAGACTGGTTCCAAATAGGAAAAGGAGTACGTCAAGGCTGTATATTGTCACCCTGCTTATTTAACTTCTATGCAGAGTACATCATGAGAAATACTGGGCTGGAAGAAGCACAAGCTGGAACCAAGATTGCTGGGAGAAATATCAATAACCTCAGATATGCAGATGACACCAGCCTTATGGCAGAAAGTGAAGAGGAACTAAAAAGCCTCTTGATGAAAGTGAAAGAGGAGAGTGAAAAAGTTGGCTTAAAGCTCAACATTCAGAAAACAAAGATCATGGCATCTGGTCCCATCACTTCATGGGAAATAGATGGGGAAACAGTGGAAACAGTGTCAGACTTTATTTTTCTGGGCTCCAAAATCACTGCAGATGGTGACTGCAGCCATGAAATTAAAAGACGCTTACTCCTTGGAAGGAAAGTTATGACCAATCTAGATAGCATATTCAAAAGCAGAGACATAACTTTGCCAACAAAGGTTCGTCTAGTCAAGGCTATGGTTTTTCCTGTGGTCATGTATGGATGTGAGAGTTGGACTGTGAAGAAGGCTGAGCGCGGAAGAATTGATGCTTTTGAACTGTGGTGTTGGAGAAGACTCTTGAGAGTCCCTTGGACTGCAAGGAGATCCAGCCAGTCCATTCTGAAGGAGATCAGCCCTGGGATTTCTTTGGAAGAAATGATGCTAAAGCTGAAACTCCAGAACTTTGGCCACCTCATGCGAAGAGTTGACTCATTGGAAAAGACTCTGATGCTGGGAGGGATTGGGGGCAAGAGGAGAAGGGGACGAGAGAGGATGAGATGGCTGGATGGCATCACTAACTCGATGGACATGAGTCTGAGTGAACTCCGGGAGTTGGTGATGGACAGGGAGGCCTGGCGTGCTGTGATTCATGGGGTCACAAAGAGTCGGACATGACTGAGTGACTGATCTGATCTGATCTGAAGAATTTTCCAGAGTTTGTTGTGATCCACACAGTCAAAGTCTTTAATGTAGTCAATGAATCAGATGTAGATGTTTTTCTGGAATTCTCTTGCTTTTTCTATGATCCATCAGACGTTGACCATTTGATTTCTGGTTCCTCTGCCTTTTCTAAATCCAGATTGTACATCTGGAAGTTCTCAGTTCACGTACTGTTAGAGCCTAGCTTGAAGGATTTTGAGCATTACCTTGCTAGCATGTGAAATGAGTACAATTGTGTGATAGGTTATACATTCTTTGGCATTGCCTTTCTTTGGGATTGGAATGAAAACTGACCTTTTCAGTCCTATGGACAATGCTGAGTTATCCAAATTTGCTGTCATATTGAGTCCAGCACTTTCACAGCATCATATTTTAGGATATTAAATAACTCAGTTGGAATTCCATCACTTCCACTTGCTTTGTTCATAGTAATGCTTCCTAAGGCCCACTTGACTTTGTACTCCAAGATGTCTGGCTCTATATGAGTGATCACACCTTTGTGGTTATATGAGTCAAGAAGACCTTTTTTTGCATAGTTTTGTGTACTCTTGCCAACTTTTGTTAATCTCTTCTGCTTCTGTTAGGTACTTACTGTTTCTGTCCTTTATTGTGCCCATCTTTGCTTGAAATGTTTCCTTTGTAGCTCCAATTTTATTGAAGAGATACCTAGTCTTTCCCATTCTATTATTTTCCTCTATTTCTTTGCATTGATCACTGAGGAAGGTTTTCTTGTCTCTCCTTGCTATTCTTTGGAACTCTGCATTCAGGTGGGTATATTTCTCCTTTTCTCCTTTGCCTTTTGCTTTCTTCTTTTCTCAGCTGTTTGTAAGGCCTCCTCAGATGACCATTTTGGTTTTTGTATTTCTCTTTCTTGGGGATGATTTTGATCACTGCCTCCTGTACAGTCCATAGTTCTTCAGGCACTCTGTCTATCAGGTCTAATCTCTTGAATCTATTTCGCACTTCCACTGTAGAATCATAAGGGATTTGATTTAGATCATACCTGAATGGCCTAAAGACTTCCCTGTAGCTCAAACGGCAAAGAATCTGCCTGCCATGCAGGAAACTAAGGTTCGATTCCTGGGTTGGGAAGTTCCTCTGGAGAAGGGAATGGCAATCCACTCCAGTATTCTTGCCTGGAGAATTCCATGGACAGAGAAGCCTGGTGGGCTACAGTCCATGAGGTCGCAAAGAGTCAGACATGACTGAGCGACTAACATACATACATAAATGGCCTACTGGTCTTCCCCACTTTGTTAAACTTAAGTCTGAATTTTGCAATAAGGAATTCATGATCAGAGCCACAGTCAGCTCCTGGTCTTGTTTTTGCTGACTGTATAGAGCTTCTCCATCTTTGGCTGCAAAGAATATAATCTATCTGATTTCGGTGTTGGCCATCTGGTGATGTCCATGTGTAGAGTCGTTGCTTGTGTTGTGGGAAGAGGGGTGTTTGCTATGACCAGTGTGTTCCCTTGGCCAAACTCTGTTAGCCTTTGCCCTGCTTCATTCTGAGCTCCAAGGCCAAACTTGCCTATTACTCCAGGTAGCTCTTGACTTCCTACTTTTGCATTCCAGTCCCCTATAATAAAAAGGACATCTTTTTTGGGTGTTAGTTCTAGAAGCTCTTGTAGGCCTTCATAGAACCGTTCAACTTCAGCTTCTTCAGCATGGGCAACCTGTTTTTGGTGGGTTTCAGTGTCCTCCTGTCAATGGTGTTCAAAAGCTAGTTGCAGTTTTGGTGCTCTTGCAGTAGGAGATGAGTGCTTGTCCTTCTATTCCTCCATCGTGATTTGATCTCTCCATTAACTCTTTAAAAAAAAAAAAAGATTTTATTAATTATTTATTTTTGGCTGTGCTGGGTCACTGTTGCTGTGCATGTTTTCTCTCAGTGTGGTGACTGGGGGCTACTCCGTCGTCATAGTACACAGGCTTCTTATTGCAGTGGCTTCTCTTGGTGCAGAGTGTGGCTCCAGGGTGTGTGGACTCAGTAGTTGCCCATGAGCTCTAGAGTGTGGGTTCCATATTTGTGGCACAAAGCCTTAACTGTTCCATGTACATGGGCTCTTCCAGGCCAGGGACCAAAACCCGTATCTCCTGCATCGGCTGGTGGATTCTTTACCACTGAGCCACCAGGGGAGCCCCTTTGACCATGAACCCTTGAGATAGTCCTTTGAGATTCTTGGGAAGCCTGGGAGGTTAAAGTAAAAGGCTTTGACTTCAAAGGACAGGGACACAAGGGCTTGTTTGCCGTTTTGATGTTATGGGCTATTCTTTCCTTTAATTTCCAACAGCCACCAAAAGATGTTGACACTCTCAACCCTGGATCCTGCCCATGCTGTCTTGGTGAATAAACTCTGGTATTTCGGTGGCAATGAAAGGAGCCAGAGGTTCATCGAGCGCTGTATCCAGACCTTCCCCAGTACATGCCTTCTGGGGCCCGAGGGGACCCCTGTGTCCTGGATGCTGATGGACCAGACAGGAGAGCTGCGGATGGCAGGCACCCTGCCTGAGTACCGGGCCCAGGGGCTCATCTCCTACATCTCCTGTGTCCAGGTCCAGACTCTGGACAGACTTGGCTTCCCCTTGTATTCCCACGTAGACAAGGCCAATCACATCATGCAAAAAGTGTGCTCCAACATGCAGAGTATCTTCGTGCCCCACGGCTGGAACCAGTGGAACTTTGTGCCTCTGTAAAGCTGCCCTGAACACAAGAGAGCATTGAACGAATGCAGAATGTGGCTAGAGGAGCCAACAGAGAGAGAATACAGTGTAATGAAGGGCAATGAAATGGCTTGACCTCTGAGCAAGCAGTGATGGGTGGTGAACAGGACAGATTCAGTCTCTGTGCTCAAATACGTCCCAGAATTTCCTTGTTTCCTCAGTAGGAAACAGACCAGGTACCCAGCTGTCGGTTCCTGGATGCTTTCACCGTCCTTGTCATGATTTATGCTTAGTTGCATGCTTTTCTACATTGGTCTTCCTGGAACTCCTAGATCAGTAACTCTTTCCAGTTTGCCAGAAGTGTTGTAATATTTTGTGGGCTTTATGATGATTTTTTCCCCTCTGACTTTCTATGACTTTTTAATTGGCTGGAGAGTGACCTGTCCATTAAATAGATCTTTGAAGATACTCCTATCTCAGGTCATTTCTTAAGCCTTATATTATAATCACATGAAATATATTATACAAATACACTATACATTTCTCTATCTATCTATAAAGGTGTTGTTATTGTTTAGTCACTAAGTCATATCTGACTCTTTTGTGGCCCCATAGACTGTAGCCCCCCAGGTAGCTCTGTTCATGGGATTTCCCAGCAAGGATACTGGTTTGGGTTACCATTTCCTTCTCCAGGGGATCTTCCCAACCCAGGGATCAAACCTGAGTCTCCTGCTTCGAAAGCGGATTCTTTACCACTGAGCCACTAGAGAAGCCATTTACACACACACACACACACACACACACACACACATAACACAGCATAGAAAATTAAAAGAGAAAGATTGACTGGTATCAGTATCCTTTCTTGCAACATCTACTGAAACTGTGCAAACCCCTGTGCCCTTGTCTTTTGAAGTAAAATGCTGACTTGAGAGTTAATGATTGGAAAATGTGAAGTGGAAACAAAGAATAACTGTTGGGTTAGGGAACAGGTAACAATTTAGAATAAAATTCTGCCATATAACAGAATCACTGAACTCACAGTTCCCTGAAAGGTATAGATAAAGGTATAGATAAAGGCCTGACACACATTCCTAAGGGGTTTTTACAAGAAGAAGACCCCCTCCAAATGAAAACCGCTGACCACAAGAACAAAGATCCTAGACTGGTTGAAACGAGAAGGTTGATGATGCTTGAAACTTCACTTTGATGCCAATTGATCCAAGAACTGTCCACGCTGACCACACCCTGCTCCCTGAACACTATAAACCCTCTCACTACCCTGTCCAGCATGGGCCACATGGTCTCCAAGGCAGTAGCCCACTCTGGCCTCCTTCGTCTGGTCAAGCAACTAAAGCTACTCATTTCTGCTTCACTCAGAACTCTGCACATTGCTGTTTGGCACCAGGGAACAGAGGCTGAGTTTCAGCAACACTGTCCCAGGAAAAGATACTAACGTTGTTTCTGTCAAGACTTTCCTACTGGTCATGTGATTAAGAGTCCGCCTTCCAATGCAGGGGCCATAGGTTTGATGCCTGGCTAGGGAACTATGATCCCATATGCTAAGAGGCAGCTAAGCCTTCATGCTACAGCTAGAGAAAGACTGCATGCCCCCAACGAAGAGTCCAGACATCAGGAAGAGCCCACACATTACAAAGGAGACCCAACTCAGCCAAGAAAAAAATTGTTCCTGTCAACTGAAATATCAATAAAAATGCACAAGGTGCAAGCTGTGGGTTTCAGATTCACTGTGGGGTTTTCTGAGGACTCACCTGTGAGACAGCCCCTCAGATAACTGAGGAATTCCCCCAGAGAGGTAAGGGGGTTGGGGTGGGGGAAATATACAGATGAACTTATTTACCAGACAGAAACAGACTCACAGGCTTCGAGAAAGAATTGATGGTTACTGTGGGGAGGGGAGGGGAGATGGATAGGGGATTTGGGGTTGACAGGTACACACTGCTGTATTTAAAATGGATGACCAACAAGGCTCTGCTAAGTCGCTTCAGTCGTATCCGACTCTGTGTGACCCCATAGACGGCAGCCCACCAGGCTCCCCATCCCTGGGATTCTCCAGTCAAGAACACTGGAGTGGGTTGCCATTTCCTTCTCCAATGCATGAAAGTGAAAAGTGAAAGTGAGGTCGCTCAGTCGTGTCTGAGTCCTAGCGACCCCATGGACTGCAGCCTACCAGGCCCCTCCATCCATGGGATTTTCCAGGCAAGAGTACTGGAGTGAGTTGCCATTGCCTTCTCCGAACAAGGCCCTACTGTACAACAGAGGGAACTCTGCTTAACGTTAGGTAACACTTTAACTGGGAAAAGAATTTGATAAGGAATAGATACATGTGTATGTCTAATTGAATCATTTTGTTGTACAACTGAAACTAACATAATCCAGTTCAGTTCAGTTCAGTCGCTCAGTCATGTCTGACTCTTTGCAACCCTATGGACTGCAGCACGCCAGGCCTCCCTGTCCGTCACCAACTCCCAGAGCTTACCCAAACTCATGTCCATTGAGTCGGTGATGCATCCAACCATCTCATCCTCTGTCGTCCGCTTCTCCTCTCACCTTCAATCTTTCCCAGCATCAGGGTCTTTTCAAATGAGTCAGTTCTTTGCATCAGGTGCCCAAAGTATTGGAGTTTCAGCTTCAGCATCAGTACCTCCAGTGAATATTCAGGACTGACCTCCTTTAGGATGGACTGGCTGGATCTCCTTGCAGTCCAATCAATTATACTTAAAAAAAAAAAAGTTTTAAAAAATGAAAAGGTAAAGGGGGAGACCAGTGTGTATGTGATTTTAGAGCAGGGGCGCTTGCAACCAAGCATGCTTCTTGGTAGATCACTGTTAGGCATGATGAACAGATACCTCGGTGAATGATTTTAGTGATTTTAGGAGTATGGAAAGACACAGGAATTGGAGTTCATAAACATTTCCCTGAAAATGTCTAACTCTCTGAAGACCTGTTCTGCCAACTTTCCCAGAGCATGAGTGACTCATTCTTGATCTCCACCCTGAAATCTTTTCAAGGGGTGTGTTGAAGGTCAGCAACTACAGTGGCTAATGACCATCCTTTAGAAGCAGATAGCAAGTGACAGGTTTTTATTACATTTCTGAAAGCTGAGCTTTCTTAATCTCCCTCCTCCTGTCCACATATAATAAAGAGATTCTCTGTTTGGTTGTGGAAGCTTAATCTATGTGGTCCATGAAAGCAGTATAGGAGAGAGGAGTTTGTTTACCAGGGACAGAAGTCGGGGAGGCTCTGTGTAGGGAGGAGACTGGGCTCTTACTTGCCAGCAGCACATTATTTCAAGTTATTTGAATCCTCCGTAACATGACTAAGGGTCTTGTGGGAGTCTCATTGGTGAGGCCACCAGACAATTCATCTCTGAGTCTCTCTGGGAAGACTGCCCCAACACTGCCAGAGGAAGAGTGCCTACTTGAAGGGAAATAGAAGGAAAGAGAATGATATCAGCTTAAGACTTGGGACCACCACGGTCCTTAACACCACACCACAGCTTTCTTAACACATCAGAATAAAAGCTCTGCTTTTTATACTTGCTGCTGCTGCTGCTAAGTCGCTTCAGTCATGTCCAACTCTGTGCTACCCCATAGACAGCAGCCCACCAGGCTCTGCCATCCCTGGGATTCTCCAGGCGAGAACACTGGAGTGGGTTGCCATTTCCTTCTCCATTGTGTGAAAGTGAAAAGTGAAAGTGAAGTCGCTCAGTCGCGTCCGGCTCTTAGCGACCCCATGGACTGCAGCCTACCAGGCTCCTCCATCCATGGGATTTTTTAGGCAAGAATACTGGAGTGGCTTGCCATTGCCTTCTCTGTTTTATACTTGAGCACCAGCTAAAGCATCGCCCCCAGAAAGGCCCTGAAGTCAGCAAGGGAAGAGGGGCTTGGGAACCCTGCAGTAGGGAGAGACAGAATTGGTTCTTCCCTACAACACTATGGTAGAAATTAGTCTGTTATAATAGCTCTTTCAGCCCAAACCACAAATTCTGAAGGTATTTGTTCTGGGGTTCCAAATAGGTAACAAGAGGCTGCTACTCCTCTCCCTCTGATTTTTGCCCTCTGCTTCATGGATAACAGCCTTAAACAGAACTGCAATGCTTCCTAGAAGTATCCAAGCCATGTGGCTCCCAAGGCGTGGACCCTTTTCCCATCAGCTGCCTCTCAAGCCCCTTCTGACATCCTCTTCCTGAGACGCACCCTCTTTCCTGGCTAGTGCACTGTCTCTCCTGCTGCAACAGACAATGCACATGATTTTGTCGGAGTTCTCCTGCGTTCACAGGGCCTTTGACTACAAGTTATCTGTAGAGTTAAGGGTTTAGCTCCAAGCCATCAGTTCCTACTGGCTTCTTCTTCATTTACTTTGACTTCCCAGAGCCTCTTCCTTTCAGCTCTGCTCCTCCTGATTTCTTCAGGATGGTCGTGGAAGGTCTGATTTGCAGAAATGAAACCAATATCAGTTCATTTCTATGGAAAACCATCTCTACGCTACAAAGACTTCACTCTATTTTTGGATCCTGCTGCCTTACCAGGTTGGGCAATGTGAGGACTGGCGAATGTCCCTGATTTTTTTGTGTGTGTGCTCCCGTCTCCTTTCCAGCTTCTTGTCCATCATTTGAAGAGAACGGCACATGCTTGATTTACCCTTGGATCTCCTTCTTGAGGTGGGAAGAGACTTAGCCAGACCATGAAGGCTGTGGTCACCTTGACCGTGGCTGCTGAACTCTCTGAGATCCACTTAGGAAATGTATGAGGGTCTTATTTGCCACCTGGCTCTGGCCTACTTTCCTAGACTCTTCTGTGGCTGCTCCTCACCACATCAGGCCACAGGACGTTTCTTCAGGGTAGTGTCTGCTTTTTCAACACCTCTGTTCCTTTTGCATTTTGCTCCTTGTTTGTAATTACCTAATTCCTCTCTTCTGAGTTCAGCTTCCAATCACCCTTTATCCAAGTCGAGCTGAAGGGCCTGTCACCCCTCCTGACTCCCTTTCTTGTTTTTTACTTTAAAAAATTTTTAATTTATTTTTTGGCTGCACGGGGCCTTCAAAGCTGCAGTGGGCTTTCTCTCGATTGGGCGAGCAGGGGCCGCTCTCTGGTTGCGGGCTCCTCATTGTGATGGCTTCTCTTGTTGTGAAGGACGAGCTCTAGGCATGCAGGCTTCCGTCGTTTGGGTATGTGGGCTCAGTAGTTGTAGGCTTAGTTGCCCCACAAAATGTGGGATCTTCCCAGAGCAGATCTTCCCAGAGCATTAGCAGATGGATTCTTAACCACTGGACCACTTAGGGAAATCCTCTTATTTCTTACTTTAGACAGAGTAACCACTCCCTTTTCTCTGCTCTCACAAGTGCTTATGCATATCTCCATGTCAGAATTTGCTACATCAGGCTAGAGTTTGTTTTTCCAGACTGTGTTCTCTTCTGGGACAGGAAGCTCTTCTTATCCTACCCATTATGCTTATCACTGTACCTGGCACATAATATGCCCTCAGTAGGTGGATGGTGAGAATGAGTTAAGGCACAAAATGCTTCTAATCACCTGTCCAATTATTCTAACTTTCAGAGGCATAGATAGATAGATTAATCCAATCAACATACATGTATTGAGTGTATAGATATATGCTGGATATGGGAAATATTTTCAGTTACATTGTACTAAGATATGTCTTGAAGAAAAGTCCAGACCAATGTGCAGGCACCCTTGTCTTGTTTCTGAGGATCTTAAGACTATAAAGCACCTAAGGATCTTAAGACTACTTAAGACTATCAGCGATCAATGCAAAGAAATAGAGGAAAACAAGAGAATGGGAAAGACTACAGATCTCCTCAAGAAAATTAGAGATATCAAGGGAACATTCCATGCAAAGACGGGATCAATAAAGAAGAGAAATCATATGGACCTAACAGAAGCAGAAGATATTAAGAAGAGGTGGCAAGAATACACAGAAGAACTGTACAAAAAAGATCTTCACGACTCAGATAATCATGAAGGTGTGATCACTCCCACTCACCTAGAGCTGGATATCCTAGAATGTGAAGTCAGGTGGGCCTTAGGAAGCATCACTATGAACAAAGCTAGTGGAGGTGATGGAATTTCAGTTGAGCTATTTCAAATTCTAAAAGATGATGCTGTGAAAGTGCTGCACTCAATATGCCAGCAAATTTGGAAAACTCAGCAGTGGCCACAGGACTGGAAAAGGTCAGTTTTCATTCCAATCCCAAAGAAAGGCAATGCCAAAGAATGCTCAAACTATTGCACAATTGCACTCATCTCACACGCTAATAAAGTAATGCTCAAAATTCTCCAAGCCAGGCTTCAACAATACGTGAACCGTGAACTTCCTGATGTTCAAGCTGGTTTTAGATAAGGCAGAGGAACCAGAGATCAAATTGCCAACATCCACTGGATCATGGAAAAAGCAAGAGAGTTCCAGAAAAACATCTATTTCTGCTTGATTGACTGTGCCAAAGCCTTTGACTGTGTGGATCACAATAAACTGTGGAAAATTCTGAAAGCGATGGGAATACCAGACCACTTGAACTGCCTCTTGAGAAATCTGTATGCAGGTCAGGAAGCAACAGTTAGAACTGGACATGGAACAACAGACTGGTTCCAAATAGGAAAAGGAGTACGTCAAGGCTGTATATTGTCACCCTGCTTATTTAACTTCTATGCAGAGTACATCATGAGAAATGCTGGGCTGGAAGAAACACAAGCTGAAATCAAGATTTCTGGGAGAAGTGGTATGCAGATGACACCACCCTTATGGCAGAAAGTGAAAAAGAACTCAAAAGCCTCTTGATGAAAGTGAAAGTAGAGAGTGAAAAAGTTGGCTTAAAGCTCAACATTCAGAAAACAAAGATCATGGCATCTGGTCCCACCACTTCATGGGAAATAGATGGGGAAACAGTGGAAACAGTGTCAGACTTTATTTTTCTGGGCTCCAAAATCACTACAGATGGTGATTGCAGCCATGAAATTAAAAGACACTTACTCCTTGGAAGGAAAGTTATGACCAACCTAGATAGCATATTCAAAAGCAGAGACATTACTTTGCCAACAAAGGTTCGTCTAGTCAAGGCTATGATTTTTCCAGTAGTCATGTATGGATGTGAGAGTTGGACTATAAAGAAAGCTGAGTGCAGAAGAATTGATGCTTTTGAACTGTGGTGTTGGAGAAGACTCTTGAGAGTCCCTTGGACTGCAAGGAGGTCCAACCAGTCCATCCTAAAGGAGATCAGTCCTGGGTGTTCATTGGAAGGACTGATGTTGAAGCTGAAACTCCAATACTTTGGCTACCTGATGCAGAGAGCTGACTCATTTGAAAAGACCCTGATGCTGGGAAAGATTGAGGGCAAGAGGAGAAGGGGACACAGAGGACGAGACGGTTGGATGGCATCACCAGCTCAACGGACATGGGTTTGGATGGACTCTGGGAGTGGGTGATGGACAGGGAGGCCTGGTGTGCTGCGGTTCATGGGGTCCCAAAGAGTCAGACACAACTGAGCAACTGAACTGAACTGAAGACTATTAAAAAATATAGAGTTCATGAAGGCTGATCTTATCTTTTATCTCAGGGTAATTCACAAGAAAGTTACATAAATATAAGATGCAGAGATGCAAGTCAAATCTGGGAGGTCAGAATACCCATCATTACAAAGTCTGCAAATAATAAATGCTGGAGAGGGTGTGGAGAAGAGGGAACCCTCCTGCACTGTTGGTGGGAAGGTAAATGTAGTTGGTGAAGCTCCTCTGGAAAACAGTATGGAGGTTCCTCATAAAACTACAGACAGAGATGCCATTTGACCCAACAGTCTCACTCCTGGGCATATACCCAGACAAAATTATAATTCAGAAAGATACATGCCCCCTATGCTTATAGCAGCACTATTTACATAGTTAAGACACAGACAACCTAAATGTCCACCGAGAGATGAGTGCATAATAATGATGCAGGAAATATGCACATAATGGAATATTGCTGCTGCTGCTGCTGAGTCACTTCAGTCGTGTCCGACTCTGTGCGACCCCATAGACGGCAGCCCACCAGGCTCCCCCATCCCTGGGATTC
Source organism: Bubalus bubalis (assembly GCF_019923935.1). Classification (NCBI taxonomy): domain Eukaryota; kingdom Metazoa; phylum Chordata; class Mammalia; order Artiodactyla; family Bovidae; genus Bubalus; species Bubalus bubalis. The sequence goes on from NC_059172.1 coordinate 2,039,537, forward strand.
TCCAGGCAAGAACACTGGAGTGGGTTGCCATTTCCTTCTCCAATGCAGTGAAAGTGAAGTCGCTCAGTCGTGTCCAACTCTTAGCAACCCCATGGACTGCAGCCTACCAGGCTCCTCCGTCCACGGGATTTTCCAGGCAAGAGTACTGGAGTGGGGTGCCTCAGTCATAAAAAAGAATGAAATAGTGCCATTTGCAGCAACATGAATGGACCTAGAAATTGTCATATAAAGCAGAGTAAGGCAGGAAGAGAAAGAAAAATACAGTATGATATCACTTACCGGTGGAACCTAAAATACAATACAAGTGAACGTATCTATGAAATAGAAAGAATCATAGACATCGAGAACAGACTTTCGCTTGCTAGGAGGAGGAGAAGAGGGATGGATTGGGCGTTGGGGTTAGCAGAGGCAAACTACTTTATATAGAATGAATAAACAAGATCTTACTGTACAGCACATGGAAAGATAGTCAACATGCTGTGATAAACTACAAGGGAAAAGAATAGGAAAAGGCATATTTATGTATACATATATCAATCATTTTGCTGTACGGCCAAAATTAACACAACTCTGTAAATCAACTATACTCCAATAACCCTCCAGATAAATCTGTGGGGTGTGATAGTAATGAATTTCCTGAAAAGTATAGGATTCGGAAGCACCCTCCAGGGATGCCCACTCAAACCAACAGCCAAGCATTGGGCCTCATAATATAAGGTAGATTGAAAACAACTGAGACTGAGATTGTTCATGACACTGGACACACTCACTGTGAGCTGGCAGAGGAGAGCAACAGGCAATGCCTTCAGGGTGAAACTCAGAATCTTTGACCCAATTATTCCCAGAAGAGGAAATTCATCCAAGGAAAACAATTCAAAAAGGAAAAGAGCTCTCAGCAGATTTTGATAAAGCTACACAAACATGAGCAAAGACTGAATAAAATCCGAGGGTCCAGCAATGGGGAAGGAAATGTCAACTCTGATGCAGCTCCATGATATTGCATAACTCCTATACATATGGACACATAGCAAAGGAATAGAATAAAATGAAAAAGCATAGGGCATAAAATAAGGTACACCTGCAGAGTTCTTGGCGGTGAGTGAGTTAGGCTGGAGTGATAGGGGATTGAACTGATTAGTGTCTCCATAAGAGGAGAGAGACATACAGAGGGGAAGGGGCCACGTGGGGACACGGACACACAGGGAGAACAGAGAGAGCTCCTTGGAGTGACACAGAGACTGGAACGAGGCATCAGCCAACCCAGGAACACTGAGGACTGGTGGCAGCCAGGGGCTTGGAAGAGGCAAGGAAGGCTTCTCCCCCAAAGCTTTCAGAGGAAGCATCACCCTGCCCACACCTTGATTTTGGCCTGTTAGATTCCAGAACTGTGAGAAAATAAATGTGTTTGAATCTACCCAATTTTTGGTACTTGTGAGCCAAATTTTGTGGCCCTGGAGAGTCAAGTGTGGTGGGTAAGCGCATAGCCTCTAGAGCCAGACTGCTTCACCCAAAACTCATGGGGCTTTGGGGTTTGGACAAGTTTTGGGGCTTTGGACAATTGACCTACTCTCTCTCTGAGTCATAAAGAAGGCTGAGCGCTGAAGACGTGACGCTTCCGAACTGTGGTGCTGGAGAAAACTCTTGAGAGTCCCTTGGACTGCAAGGAGATCCAACCAGTCCATCCTAAGGGAGTTCAGTCCTTCATTGGAAGGACTGATGCTGAAGCTGAAACTCCAGTACTTTGGTCACCTGATGCAAAGAACTGACTCATTGGAAAAGACCGTGATGCTGGGAAAGGGTGAAGGCGGGAGGAGAAGGGGATGACAGAGGATGAGATGGTTGGATGGCATCACCGACTCAATGGACAAGAGTTTGAGCAAACTCCAAGAGACTGTGAAGGACAGGGAAACCTACTGTGCTGCAGTTCATGGGGTTGCAAAGAGTAGGACATGACTGAGCGACTGAACAACGGCATGTAAGCGACAGCACACCGTACTCGTCTTTCTCTGACTTATTTCACTGAGCACAAAACCCTCCAATTCCGTCTGCCTTTTTAAACGTTTATTATTATTATTATTATTATGTGGACCATTTTAAAACTCTTTGTTGAATTTGTTGCAATATTGCTTCTGCTTTATATTTTGGTTTTTTGGCCCAGAGGCACATGGGATCCTAGCTCCCCAACCAGGGATCCAAGCTGCACCCCCTGCATTGGAAGGAGAAATTCCAGACACTGAACCATCAGGGAAATCCCTCCATCCGTGTTGTAATCAGCAAGACCCCTCTGTTTATGGCTGAATATCACTGCACTCCTGCTGCACTCTTATTAAAGTCGTTGCCCTTATCCTACACCGTGAGCTCCTTGAGGTCAACAAGCTGTCCTATTCTTCTGGGTCTTCCTTCGCTTCCTGCGGAGCCACACCACCAGCAACTAACACACCGAGCAGAAATATGCAAGGAGAACGTGCTTAGCAACAAAGGAGCAGGTGGTGGAGAGGAAGGAAGCTCATCCTCCAAAGCTCCCGAGTCTGTGGAATGAGGTCCGTGTAGTGTTTCAGGAAACAGTTGGTTCAGATGCTAACATTTTTAAAAATAGGTCATTTTGATGCAGAATTTCATTCACAGTTCTCTTGAAATCTCAGGTCTGGCCAAAGCAGACCTTCTGCCCATGAGGCAATAATCAGCCAGAGCTGAGTAAGCTGCTGTCCCTCTGGTGGGTCACGTGTTGTCCTGAACACCATGGAGTGGAGGTGAGCCCACCACACTCACACCACTGCTTAGTAATTCATCCCCTGTCTGCCACCAGGAGAAATGTGAGTTTCCTCCACTCACGCCCTGGAGGAAAGTCTGACGTGAGTCCAATAGAGCTTTCTAAATGTATTTGCCTCCCCCACCTTTTTAAATTTTCTGTCCCTGTTAATTTTTCTCCTGGTAAAGATATTTTTGCAACACATTATACATTCCTTTTTGACTATTTGCTCACTAGACAAGGTCAATTTGCCCTTTCACTTGCTCTTCTTTTTGAAATATCAACCTTAAACATAGCAAAGGGCAAGTTTATGTTTTAAAAAAAGAAAAAGTGCGCAAGAGAGTTTATTCCAGAATAGCAGAGGAACTGAGGCCTCCCATGTGGCTCAGTAATAAAGAATCCACCTGCCAATGCAGAAGATGCAAGAGACGAGGGTTCAATCCCTGGGTCGGGAAGATCCCCTGATGAAAGAAATGGCAACACACGCCCAGTATTCTCTCCTGGGAAATTCCATGGACAGAGGAGCCTGGGAGGTTACAGTCCATGGGGTCACAATGACTTAGCAACTGATTGCGCATACAGCGAGGAATTTCAGGAGAAGCAAACTGGTTAAAACAGAGACAACCCAGAGGATAAAAGGAGAGCATTCTTTAATTGAAGAAAGGAGAAAGTTAGGAGGGGTTGCTCTGAATAGAAATTCACTGGAGAAAAGGAGAGTTGGAAGTGGTGGAGGCCCTAACTGGCTGCTGCTGCTGGTAAGTCGCTTCAGTCGTGTCCGACTCTGTGTGACCCCATAGATGGCAGCCCACCAGGCTCCGCTGTCCCTGGGATTCTCCAGGCAAGAACACTGGAGTGGGTTGTCATTTCCTTCTCCAAAGCATGAAAGTGAAAAGTGAAAGTGAAGTCGCTCAGTCATGTCCGACTCTTTGCGACCCCATGGACTGCAGCCCACCAGGCTCCTCCATCCACGGGATTTTCCAGGCAAGAGTGCTAGAGGGGGTCGCCAGTGCCTTCTCCGTAACTGGCTGCAGACCAGGGCAGCCTGCTGTTGCTGGGTGAGAGAGGAAATCCTCCTTGTCCCTGCTGATCCACGCAAGCTGCAGTGACGAGCATGGGCCTGAATGCCCTCCCTTCACAGCTTCCCAACTCCAGCTTTGAACAAGCATTCTTTAATTCATCTTCACACTCATGATGTGTTAGGGGAACTACACTGACCGCACAATGCCTGCATTTCTGATCTGGAGCAATTAGCCCAGCTCAGATCTACTGAGGACTTCCCTAGTGACTCAGACGGTAAAGAATCTGTCTGCACTGTGAGAGACTCGGGTTCGATCCCTGGGTGGGGAAGATCCCTTGGAGAAGAGAATGGCTACCCACTCCATTATTCTTGCCTGGAGAATTCCAAGGACAGAGGAGCCTGGCAGGCTACAGTCCATGCATGGGGTCACAAAGAGTCAGACATGACTGAACGTGCCCGCACTGAAGAAAGACCTACTGAGTTTGTGGTTCAGAGGTCAATGCACAGCTTTCCAAGAGAACAGATTGCAAAACCAGGTCTTACAGGAAAACATTTTTTATTTGTCCTGAATCAGGGTCAGACAAGGCCCAGCTCACCGGAGTCTGCAGACTCTATGTGCATCAACGAAATGCCTTTCACTTGGAAAATACCTACGAAGGCTGGAAAGCTGCATACACATGCCTCACGCAGTTTGGGCCAAGTATGGCCCAAAACACACTTGGCCAAAAGCAAGGAGCTTTCATGTGTGGTGACCTGAGATTCTCAGGAGAAGTGGAGCGAGGGAGGCGTGCATAGAATCTCTGCAGAGGCTGTGATGCTGTGAATCGTTGCACAGGCCAGACTCGTGGTGCTGCAATCGTATGAGAACGACAGGCAGTTTATCCTCAGTCCCTCATCTCTCTCCTCCTCGTCCCTTCAGGCTTCTCTCAAGGATCTCAGGGTCTTTATGCCACCCATTCTGCTAAGCATGTGCAAAGTCACAAATTCCTCCCAGAACATTCCCTCAGAATAGCTTATCTGGGGATAATGAAAGGAAAGTTGATATAAAAAATAATAATAAAGTTCTATCCTTTCAAATGCATGAGTGTTGACTTTCCCAGTGGTCCAGTGCCTAAGACTCCAGGACCCCAAAGCAGGGGGCTCAGGTTCAATGCCTGGTTGGAGAACGAGACCCCACACGACACAGCTGATAGATTCCACATCCTGCAGCTAAGGACCCTGCAGGCTGCAGCGAAGAACAACAGGACCAAGTGAGCCAATGAAACAAACGTGGGCATCGCTCGTGAAGTAAGGGCAATGAAATGCCCGACCGAAGGGGAAACTTCAAGAGGAAAAAGCTGTCCCTCACCAGTGGGATCCCCTTTATGGATCTGGAGACCTGCTCAATGGTCCCAGGGAAGGAAATGATGATGCAGGGTGATTCTGAGTCTCCCTTCTCCCAGCTCTTCTCATTTCCCTAATGTTTCTTGGTCCTTTATAAAGCTTCAGCCAAAATGCTTGCTTTAGATGGTATCCAGATGCTGAGGACACGGGAGAAATCCATGCGTGAAAACAAACAAAAAAAGTCCTGAGTTTATGAAGGTGGAGATGCGACCTTCTGTGGGGAAGTGCGAGACTCAACCTCTAACACAGTCCATGGGGGCCACCACACCCTGAGTTATGTCCATTCACCTTCCCCTCATAATATCCCTGGAAGGATATACCAATATTCAGTGGTTATGAACAAAGGAGCAGAGGCCTAGAAAGGATGAGCAAAGACCTGTAAATAGTAGAGCTGAGGCTTGCCTGATTCCTGTTTATCTGACTCTGCAACATTTCCCCCTGTTTCAGATGAGATTTCAAGTCAGCAGTGATTTTTACAGGTTCTTAAGTCAAACCCGTGTGCACACGTATGTCCAGCATTAGCTTTGGTTATTGTCTCAGATATTAGGGACGATATACTGATAGGGTAGGGCTTCCCAGGCAAGCGCTAGTGGTGAAGAACCCACCTGCCAATGAAGGAGACATGAGAGAAGCTGGTTGATCCCTGGGTCGGGAAGATCCCCTGGAGGAGCGCATGGCAACCCATTCCAGTGTCCTTGTCTGGAGAATCCCATGGACAGAGGAGCCTGGCAGGCTATAGTCCATAGGATCGCAAAGAGTCGGACATGATTGAAGCGACTTAGCTCACAGTACATACTGACGTGGTATTTATGTAAATAATGTGCCAAATCATATACCAGCATTTTCCAAACAACGTCTGTATGGACATCAGCTATGATCAATATTCTTTGGACTAAGGGGGTCGTGGGAGGAGACTTTAGAATCATTGGTGCTCAGTTGCTCCTCATTCAATGCCTGCTAATAGCCAGACTCGGTGCCAGGCACTAAGGAGGTAGCATTTTATTTTACATAAATAGCCATAAAAAAAATAATTCTAAAACTAGATCTGAGACCACAAAAAGTTACTTCCTCTCTCCAGAGATCTGTTTCTGTATATTATGAAATATGTGGGTCAGATGATTTGCATGCTTTTTCCAGGACTAGCATTCAATAATTCTGTCTTTTAAGGACTGATTCTGCCACTTATTAATTATGGGAGTTAGGCCAAATAGCTCTTCATCTTCATCATCTAGTGTCTTCATCTCAAAGATGGTAAAGCTATCATGCTCTTCCTGCTCAGAACTCAAGACTTTTGGTAGGGATCAGCAGGAATGGCCTTTGAAAACTGCCCCACGGCCAAAGAAAACATCTTGCTTCTCCAACCCAAGTGTCCAACAACAAATGAATGGCTAAAGGAGATGCAGCATTTCTCAGTCATAAAAAGTTTGGAATATTTATCAGCCGTAAAGAAAGTATGAGACAACATCACTTGCAGCAACACGGGCAGACCTAGAGATTATTATACTAAATGAAGTAAGTCAGACAGAGACAGGCAAATACCACGTGCCAGCTCTTACATGTTGAATTTATATAAGGTATGTCTAAGCTTTCATCCCTGGATATCCCTGTGCTGCCGTGGTGAGTGCATTTTGGCACTTTGGTGGGAAGAAGAGAAAGTTGAGCACTGAAGAATTGATGCTTTTGAACTGTGGTGTTGGAGAAGACTCTTGAGAGTCCCTTGGACTGCAGGGAGATCCAACCAGTCCACCCTAAAGGACATCAGTCCTGAATATTCATTGGAAGGACTGATGCTGAAGCTGAAACTCCGATACTTTGGCCACCTGATGCGAAGAGCTGACTCATTGGAAAAGACTGATGCTGGGAAAGATTGAAGGCGGGAGGAGAAGGGGACGACAGAGGATGAGATGGTTGGATGGCATCAACAACTCAATGGACATGAGTCTGAGCAAGCTCTGGGAGTTGGTGATGGACAGGGAGGCCTGGCGTGCTGCGGTCCATGGGGTCACAAAGAGTCAGATAGAATTGGGCGGCTGAACCAAACTGAACTGAGAGGAGCCTGAGATTTATGAAGGACAGGATCCAGACTTTCCCAGCTTCTATATGTTGGGATCTGATGGGAATCCTGAGCTATCACCCAACATGGTAAATATCCCACCCTCTCCTTCCCTACCTTTCCTCCCCACCCCCTCCCCGTGTTTAAAAGTCGAGTGACAATGAAGTAAATGGCCCAGGGGATTCCATTCTGAAAGCCCGGAATGCTCCTCCATGTCATGGGCACCACAGACCAGCAGAGGGCAGTGCAGACAGCAAAACAGTTGGCAGGCTGTTTGGTGAGCCCGCGACTTTCCCATTTTCCAACTCGGAACAGAAGCCACAGTGCTCGCCCTCACATCCTGCAAAGCCTTTTTTTATTTCAGTCATGTGAGTGGAGACAGAGTGTGGAAAACCTTACATCCACTCTGAACTGCTTGGCAGCCGAGGTGACCGTCACTTGTGGTATTGTTCCCATTGGCAAATACTTAAAAAAAAAAAGTTTATGTATTTTATAGCTTGCTTTTCACTGTGAAAATTTGTTCATTTGTTCATTCCATACAGTGAACATTTGTTCATTCCTTAGGAACAGAACATAGCAAGAGCGAAAGGAAGTCCCTCCGCAGATTAGGTAAGGATTTATGTCTAGATCACTGCATCTGGTCACATCACTTCACGGCAAATAGATGGGGAAACAGTGATAGGCTATTTTGGGGGCTCCAAAAATATTGATGGTGACTGCAGATGGTGACTGCAGCCATGAAATTAAAAGACGCTTACTCCTTGGAAGGAAAGTTATGACCAACCTAGACAGCATATTCAAAAGCAAAGACATTACTTTGCCAACAAAGGTCCGTCTAGTCAAGGCTATGGTTTTTCCAGTGGTAATGTATGGATGTGAGAGTTGGACTGTGAAGAATGCTGAGCGCTGAAGAATTGATGCTTTTGAACTGTGGTGTTGGAGAAGACTCTTGAGACTCCCTTAGACTGCAAGGAGATCCAACCAGTCCATCCTAAAGGAGATCAGTCCTGGGTGTTCATTGGAAGGACTGATGTCGAAGCTGAAATTCCAATACTTTGGCCACCTGATGCGGAGAGCTGACTCATTGGAAAAAACCCTGATGCTGGGAGGGATTGAGGATGGTGGGGAGAAGGGGACGACAGAGGATGAGATGGCTGGATGGCATCACCGAGTCAATGAACATGAGTTTGGGTAAACTCTGGGAGTTGGTGATGGACAGGGAGGCCTGGCATGCTGCGATTCATGGGGTCGCAAAGAGTCGGACACGACTGAGCGACTGAACTGAACTATGTGTTGCCCACAGTCTCTCTCTGACTCTTTTTGGTTCCTCTGTTGTTGTGTTTTTTTTAATATTTGTTTACTTGCCAGCACTGGATCTTCATTGCACCATGAGAGGTCTTACTTGCCTCATGTGGGATTCAGTTCCTTGGACCAAGGATTGAACCCAGGACCTCTTCATTGGGAGGGTGGAGTTTTAGCCACTGGACCACCAAGGAAGTCCCCACCTTGGCAAGTAATTAATCACAGGCTCTTTAACTATGTGAGTTACTGGGAAATGTAATATCTCCCCATTCTTCTAGTAAAAAATAAAAAAAAAGAGAAAATGATTTTTGCCACAATTAAAAGAGAGAAAATCATATGCACATAGATCACTGTCTCTGTCATAACCTATCATTTTGTTGGTTACCAAACCATTTTATTTTTCTTCTGACTCATAGAACACACCGTCTTCTTCCCAGAAGAAATAAATGAAAGTTCCTTCCAACCAATACTTACTGATCACAGTCGAAGCATCCCATGGATACACAGCAATCTATCTGGCTCAGAGGCTCCGGGGTCCAGGTTCCACCTGCAGGCATGTTTTTTATCTCATCTTGGTTTAAGTACAGCTTGCACACCATCTTGTTCCCAAGATGTTATTTGTTCAAGGAAATCAATGTACTCTGCTTATGCTATTTTTTATATGTATCCACAGTGCTTAGAGGGTTCTTAAATTACATTAAGCAAATATTTCTTTTAATTAAATGTTTTTCATTAGAGAAGATTTATTGAACATCAGCTATATGAGAAACACTGGCTAGGAACTCTAGAAACACAAGTAAGCAAGTTTAGTGTCTTCCATATTTACTTATATGTTGTTGTATAGTCGCTAAGTCGTGTCCAACTCTTTGTGACCCAAGGACTGTAGCCCACCAGGCTCTTCTATCCATGCGATTTCTCAGGCAAGAATCCTGCCGTGGGTTGCCACGTCCTTCTCCAAGGGATCTCCAAGGGATCTTCCTGACCCAGGCATCAAACCTGCATCTCCTGCGTTGGCAAGCAGAGTCTTTAGTAGTGAGCCGCTGGGGATGCTCATTTACCTTTATGTCCATTAATTACATGGCAGTCCCAGGTCTGTGTTGTTTGCTTTTTAATTCTTTTTGGTTACACCATGCCTCTTGCAGAATCTTAGTTCCCCAAGCAGGGATTGAACCATGCCGCAGCCATGAAAGCAGCAAATCCTCACCCCTGGGCCTTCAGGGAACTGCTCCCCAACCCTCAGGTCCTCATCTGACATCCCTGCTTTCCCTGGAGAAATTTCCGAGGGCACACAATTCCTCAGGCGCCATCCACAGAGCACATCCATCTACTTCAGGTTTGGCAGACGTTCTGTGTAAGTAGGTGTCCTGGTCCACATGGGAATACATGGGAAAGCTCAGCTTATTCAGAGCCTGGATCTGATACAGTAGAAGGTATGGGAGAGGAGAAGATCCAGGGTAAAGTCCTGGGTACCCAGGCATTCACAGCTCTCAGGCTGGTCACTCAGAGTCTAGGTCTCAGGATTCCCATCAAATCCCAGCAGACAGCAGCTGTGGAAGGTCTGGATCCTGTACATCTTGGATCTCAGGCTCCTCCCATCCCCACCAAAATGCCAAAATTCACTCAGCAAGGCAGCCCCAGTGACATCCAGGGATGAAAATTTAGACGTCTCTTATACAAATTCTCATATAAATTCTGTGTATAAGAGATAACATATGATATTGTCTTTGACTTTTTTCCCCCCTGAGATTTCTCCAATGTTCTCAGCATCTGGATACCATCTAAGGCAAGCCTTTTGGCTGAAGCTTTATTCTAGATAAAGGGTCAAGAAACCTTAGGGAAATGAGAAGAGCTGGAAGAAGGGAGACTCAGGATCACCCTGTGTAATGGTCCAGGCCCCCAGCAACACCATTTCCTTCTCTGGGACCATTAAGTGGGGCTCCAGATCCATAAAGGGGATTCCACTGGCGAGGGCAGCTTTTTCGTCTTGACGTTTTCCGCCTCTGCTGATCATTTCACTGCCCTTATCTTCACTCATGCATTTTTTTTCTTCATTCAGTCAGTCAGCCATGCACTTGGTTGTGCAGTTCTTCACAGCAGCGTGCAGGGTTTTTAGTGGCAGCCTGCGGGATCTTCCAGTTGTGGCAGGGGGATCTCGTTCTCTGACCAGGGATCGAACCTGGGCCCCTGAATTGGGAGCACATAGTCTTAGTTAGGTACAGGACCACCAGGGAAGCCCATTCTCATGCATAGAATAGACAGGATAGAATCTTCTTTTTACCATATTCCTTTCATTATCCCCAGACAAGCTATTCTGAGGGAATATGAGGTTTCCGGGAGGAATTTGTAACTTTGCACATGCTTAGCAGAATGGGCAGCATAAAGACCCTGAGATCCTTGAGAGAAGCCTGAAGAGACGAGGAGGAGAGAGGTGAGGGACTGAGGATAAACTGCCCGCGGTTCTCATACGATTGCAGCACCACGAGTCTGGCCTGTGCAACGATTCACAGCATCACAGCCTCTGCAGAGATTCTATGCACGCCTCCCTCGCTCCGCTTCTCCTGAGAATCTCAGGTCACCACACATGAAGGCTCCAAGCATGATTTGGGTGAACTGCACAAGTCATGTGCGTCCAGCTTTCCAGCCTTTGTAGGTATTTTCCGAGTGAAAGGCATTTCGCTGGTGCAGGTTGAATCTGCAGAATCTGGTGAGCTGGGCCTTGTCTGACCCTGATTCAGAACAGATAAAAACTGCTTTCCTGCAAGACCTGAGTTTGCCACCTGTTCTCTTGGAAAACTGCATTAACCATGGAACCACAAACTCAGTAGGTCTGAGCTTGGCTAATTGCTCCAGATACGAAATGCAGTCATTATGCGGTCAGGGTAGGTCCCCTGACACCTCACGAGTGTGAAGATGAATTAAAGAATGCTTACTCAGAGCTGGAGTTGGAAGCCATGAAGGGAGGGTGTTCAGGCCCCTGCTCGTCACTGCAGCTTGTGTGGATCAGCAGAGACAAGGAGGATTTCCTCTCTCACCCAGCAACAGCAGGCTGCCCTGCTCTGCAGCCAGTTAGGGCCTCCACCGCTTCCAACTCTCCTTTTCTCCAATGAATTTCTGTTCAGAGCAACCCCTCCTAACTTTCTCCTTTCTTCTATAAAAGAATGTTCTCCTTTCATTCTCTGGACTTGCCTATTTGTTAACCACAGTTTGCTTGTCTTGAAATGTGATTCCACTGCAATACCTGAATAAACCGGGTCTTTTTTTTTGGGGGGGGGTACTTACATAAAATCACCCTTGGCTCTGTTTAAGCAGGATATTCCCCAAAGGAAAACAAGTCGAAGGACAAGTTGACCTCGTCTAGTGAGGCAGCTCAGGGGATAGGAGCTTGCCTGCCAGTGCAGGAGCCGCAGGGTGGGTCCCTGGGTCGGGAAGATCCCCTGGAAAAGGAAATGGGTGCCCACTCCCATATTCTTGCCTGGGAAACCCCATGGACAAAGGAGCCTGGTGGGCTACGGTCCATGCGGTCACAAAGGATCAGACATGACTGAGTGATTAGACAACAGCAGCAAGGTGAGCAAATCGGTAGCAGAGCTGAGCCACAGGGAAGCCCAAGAACACTGGAGCAGGCAGCCATGCCCTGCTCCAGCGGGCCTTCCCCACCCAGGGATCGAACCCAGGTCTCCTGCACTGCAGGCGGATTCTTTACCAACTGGGTTATCAGGGAAGCCCTAAATAAGCATTCAGTTTCATCAAAGGCTTTTCCTTCGTTTATTAAGTATGATCATGTTATCTCCTTTAATCAGTTCATGTTGTGGGTTATTGATATGTATTTGTTTCTTCTACTGAAGTTTGTGTGTGTGTCTTCTGTTCTTAAGAGTTACTTCAACTCTTTTGGTTTGTCTTTGCTTAGTCCATGGGATCACAAAGAGTCGGACACAACTGAGCGACTTTCGCTTTCCAATGCAGGATACATTGCAAAAACAGAAAAAACCTGGCAGAGGCAGAACATTTCTTTAAGAAGGTAAATTTAGAAAGCTTCGCTGGACTCAGGTCAGACTTCCCTCCAGGGCATAAGTGGAGGAAATACATTCCTCCTGGTGGCAGACAAGGGATGAATTACTAAGCAGTGGTGTGAGTGTGGTGGGCTCACCTCCACTCCTGGGCATTCAGGACAACACGTGACCCACCAGAGGGACAGCAGCTTACTCAGCTCTGGCTGATTATTGCCTCATGGGCAGAAGGTCTGCTTTGGCCAGATCTGAGATTTCAAGAGAACTGTGAATGAAATTCTGCATCAAAATGACCTATTTTTAAAAATGTTAGCATCTGAACCAACTGTTTCCTGAAACACTACACGGACCTCATTCCACAGACTCGGGAGCTTTGGAGGATGAGCTTCCTTCCTCTCCACCACCTGCTCCTTTGTTGCTAAGCACGTTCTCCTTGCATATTTCTGCTCGGTGTGTTAGTTGCTGGTGGTGTGGCTCCGCAGGAAGCGAAGGAAGACCCAGAAGAATAGGACAGCTTGTTGACCTCAAGGAGCTCACGGTGTAGGATAAGGGCAACGACTTTAATAAGAGTGCAGCAGGAGTGCAGTGATATTCAGCCATAAACAGAGGGGTCTTGCCAGTTACACGGATGGAGGCACCTTGTTGGTGTTCAGTAGTTGGAATCTCTTCTTCCAATGCCAGGAGTGCAGGTTAGATCCCTGGTTAGGGAACTAAGAGGTCACGTGCCTGTGAGCCAAAAAAAAAAAAAAAACCCAAAACATAAAACAGGAGCAATATTGTAAGAAATTAATAAAAACCCTTTTAAAGTGGTCCACATCCAAAAAAAAAAAAAAACTTAAAAAATAAAATGAAGGAATTGGAGGGTATTGTGCTTAGTGAAATAAGTTAGACAGAGACAGACAAATGCTGTGTGTAATCACTTATATGTGGAACCTAAATGTAAAAGAGAAGGCGATGAGAAGGCATTGGCACCCCACTCCAGTACTCTTGCCTGGCAAATCCCATGGACGGAGGAGCCTGGTTGGCTGCAGTCCATGGGGTCACTACAATCAGACACAACTGAGCGACTTCACTTTCACTTTTCACTTTCATGCACTGGAGGAGGAAATGGCAACCCACTCCAGTGTTCTTGCCTGGAGAATCCCAGGGACGGGGGAGCCTGGTGGGCTGCCGTCTATGGGATCGCACAGGGTCGGACACAACTGAAGTGACTTAGCAGTAGCAGTAAACGTAAAACAAAGGGAGCAGATATAATGAAACAGAAATGGGTCACAGATACAGAGAACAAACTGGTGGTTACCCACGGGAATGAGGAAAGGGGGAAGGATGGGGTAGGGAGTTAGGAGTTACAAACTATGGTGTGCAAAATAAAGAAGCTACAGGGACGTGTTGTACAGCAAAGGGAATGTGGCCATTCTTCTTTAACAACTTTAAATGGAGTACAAGCTACAAAAACTTTGGACCACTATGTAGTACACCTGAAGCTAATATAAGTATTGTAAGTCAACGATGCTGCAATAAAGTATGTTTTCACTTGAAATAAATGCAAACATAAAAAAGCATTTAACAGATGGAAAATCCACCCCCCCCCCACCTTAAACTATAATTGCTGTTTGAAGAGGATAAAACATATAGGAGAAACTGCGGGGTCTCTGCAAATCCTTTTCTTTTCTTTTTTTTAGAAACGGCGAAGCGATAGGACCTAACTCGAGTTAGTGACTTCCCGGCACAGCAGAGGGAGAAGGCCTTGGGGTTCTGCTCGCAGACCCCGCAGGGTGAAAGCGTGGAAGGGAGACGACGTGGGCAACAGGAGACCGTGAGTAAGACGCACCGGCGTGCAGCTGGCACAGACATGCCTAAGAGATGGCTCTTGGTCGCCCTCTTGATGTTTGCTCTACAACCTCAAGTACCGGGAAGCCTGCTACACGCCGAAAGTTCTCATGCGATTCTTAACTTTTAATGTTAGAGAATAGAGGAAAGGGCTGTGCTGAACAAAGTGAAGTGAGTCAGGAAGAGAAAGATAAACACAGTGTCGTGATGCCTACTTATGGAATCAGCAACACGGTACTGGCGAGCCTATTCACAGGGCAAGAAAGGAGACACAGGACGAGAAAACAGGCTTGTGGACGCAGTGGAGGAAGGCGGCGGCGGGGCAAACGGAGAGAGACGCACTGGCGTATCCGCACGGCCGCGCGCAAAGCGGGCAGCTGGTGGGAAGCTTCTGTTCAGCACAGGGAGCTCAGCTCTGAGCCCTGTGATGACTGGAGGGGAGGAATGGAGGCGTGGAGGGAGGCTCAAGAGGCAGGGAATGTGTGTATACATATAGCTGATTCGCGTTGTACAGCAGAAACCAATACATGATTGTAAAGCAATTATCCTCCAATTAAAATAAATAAATAAAACCCAAACCTGAAAGGGGGAAAAAAAGACTGAGTTTCCCTGGAGTGACTAGGACACAGAGACGACGGTAGCATGGTGATAGAATGCATAATCTGAACCCACTGTGGACCATGATGGGGAGCATAGGTCTGGCAAACTCAGCCCCCAGTTACTGACTGTACTGCTGAAGGCCTCAGGACCTCTTGGCAACCACTGGACAGTCTGTGCTCTGCATGGAGAGCTAACGAGCCATTTCTTGAGAACCAGACGTTTGGTATTTTAAATTATTGCTGTCGTCATTCTTAAGGTGCTTCTAAGGTGGATGACACTTTACCAAGTGAGCAAGATGAAAACCACTGAAGAAAATATAGGAAAGAAATCATTGCAACTTGAGTAGGGAAAAGATTTTTCCATGGGATACCAAAAGCACCATTCATAAAAGCACAAATTAATACGTTGACTTTGAAGGAAACCAGAATGTTAACCCCAAAAGAGAAAAAACATACAGTTTAGTAAAACATAAAGTGCACATCGTTCAGGAGAGACCTAAACCAAAAGTAACTCAAAACGGTGCCCTGGGACTCCGACGTACATAGTGTCTTCAGCAAGAATAACAAATTTGTAGAGAAATGACAGGGTGAAGGAAGTTAGGCTTCCAAGGAGGGCAAAATATGAGAAGTTAAATATACAGGAGGAAAATTATGGGGCAAAGTTTGTTTGCAGATTCCTCTGGGCTGATAAGAATCTGGCTTGGAAAAAGTACAATTTATATTCCGCCTTTAGGCGGAAAAAGAGGAGCTTTTCTGTTTGCTGGGACTTCCCTATAGCTCAGATGGCAAAGAATCTGCCTGAGTGCAGGAGATCTGGGTTCAATACATGGGTCAGAAAGATCCTCTGGAGAAGGAAATGGCAACCCACTCCAGTATTCTTACCTGGAGAATCCCATAGACAGAGGAGCCTGGTGGGCTACAATCCATGGAGTCACAAAGAGTTGGACATGATTAAGTGACCAACACACACAATTTCAAGCACAAGTTTGCTGCTTCTGCAGTTCAGTTCAGTTCAGTCCAATCGCTCAGTCATGTCTGACTCTTTGTGACCCCATGGAGTGCAGCACTCCAGGCCTCCCTGTCCATCACCAACTCCCAGAGTTTACCCAAACTCATGTCCGTTGAGTCACTGATGCTATCCAACCATCTAATCCTCTGTCATCCCCTTCTTCTCATGCCTTCAATCTTTCCCAGCATCAGGGTCTTTTCAAATGAGTCAATAATTGAATTTAATTCAAAATAATTATGTCAAAGAGCCTATTTGGGATAACGTTCTGGTTTCCTTCAAAGTCAACTTATTAATTTGTGCTTTTATGAATGGTGCTTTTGGTATCCCATGGAAAAATCTTTTCCCCACTCAAGTTGCAATGATTTCTTTCCTATATTTTCTTCAGTGGTTTTCATCTTCCTCACTTGGTACAGTGTCATCCACCTTAGAAGCACCTTAATAATGAATGCAGCAATGATTTAAATAAAGAGTGGAAAATTCTGCCACATCTTCCTTACCTGCTACTCTCCCTACCCTAATGCCTCTCATAGTAAACAATCTGCCTGGAATTCAGGAGACCCAGGTTCTATCCCTTGGTCAGGAAAATCCCCAGGAGAAGGTCATGGCAACCCACCCCAGTACTCTTAGCTGAAGAACCCCATGGGGATGTGCATGGGGTCACAAAGAGTTGGAAACAACTGAATGACCAACACACACACTGGCTTCCCTACTCTGGACTCTCCAAACCATGAAGCACAGCAAAGAGTCCTCAAAACCCACTCTGGTGTGTGAGCTCCCAACAGTTTGCTGATTTGTTTGCCTATAATGTAATGATTGCCTATAACTTCAGATATGCAGATGACACCACCCTTATGGCAGAAAGCGAAGAGGAACTAAAGAGCCTCTTGATGAAAGTGAAAGAGGAGAGTGGAAAAGCTGGCTTAAAACTCAACATTCAAAAAACTAAGATCATGGCAACTGGTCCCATCATTTCATGGCAAATAGATGGGGAAACAGTGGAAACAGTGACAGACTTTATTTTCTTGGGTTCCAAAATTACTGCAGATGGTGACTGCAACCATGAAATTAAAAGACTCTTGCTGCTTGGAAAAAAAAGCTGTGACCAACCTAGACAGCATATTCAAAAGCAGAGACATTACTTTGCCAACAAAGGTCCATCTAGTCAAGGCTATGGTTTTTCCAGTGGTCATGTATGGATGTGAGAGTTGGACCATAAAGAAGCTGAGTGTCGAAGAATGGATGCTTTTGAACTGTGGTGTTGAAGAAGACTCTTGAGAGTCCCTTGGACTGCAGGGAGATCCAACCAGTCCATCCTAAAGGAAATCAGTCCTGAATATTCATTGGAAAGACTGATGCTGAAGCTGAAGCTGAAGCTGAAGCTCCAATACTTTGGCCACCTGATGTGAAGAACTGACTCACTGGAAAAGACCCTGATGCTGGGAAAGATTGAAGGCAGGAGGAGAAGGGGATGACAGAGGATGAGATGGTTGGATGGCATCAAAGAACATGAGTCTGAGTAAACTCTGGGAGTTGGTGATGGACAGGGAGGCCTGGCGTGCTGCAGTCCATGGGGTCACAAAAGAGTCAGACACAACTGAGCGACTGAACTGAATGACTGAATTTAATGATTCTCAGACTTTCAATGCTGCAACATTCTTTTTACAACAAACACACAGTCTTCTTTTTGCTCCTCTAAGCTGTTAAAAAAACATCATAGCTTTATAATTAAGTTTAAAATTAGTCTTCATTGTCAAATTTTCAGGAACTCCTTGAGATAACCAGAAGCTATCTGATTTACAACAGTCCATCTCTATGGAGTCAGTACAGTACAAGTCAGTCCGTACAAGATGAGTCAGACCAAGCCTAAAGCTCCAGGTGGTGAGATTGTGGCTGAGATAAAGAGTGGGCGTGGAAGCTGGGGCTCAGAATTGACCAGGTTCACCCTTGTGACTGCTCAGCTGTTACCCATTTCTTTATATTTTAAAATAACATATGGCTTTTTTTATGTAAATAAAAAATAAATCTTATAAAATTTGAAAAAAATGAGTTAAGATGAAATAGAAAGTGCAGAAAAATTAGAACTAAGATGGAGTTTAGTAACAGGAATGCTGTAGACAGGGCCAAATTTGGCTCAAAGCTCTCTGAAGGTCAAAATAAGGACAGACCTCTTTGTTCTGCAGGACTTAGCATGAGATAGCAACTACCCAGTGTCCCAGCGGAGAAGGCAATGGCACCCCACTCCAGTACTCTTGCTTGGAAAATCCCATGGACAGAGGAGCCTGGTAGGCTACAGTCCACGAGATTGCAAAGAGTCGGACTTGACTGAGTGACTTCACTTTCACTTTTCACTCTCATGCATTGGAGAAGGAAATGGCAACCCACTCCAGTGTTCTTGCCTGGAGAATCCCAGGGACAGAAGAGCCTGGTAGGCTGCCATCTCTGGGGTCTCACAGAGTCGGACACGACTGAAGCAACTTAGCAGCAGCAGCAGCAGCAGCAGTGTCCCAGAGAAGCCTGTTTCAGGAGGAGGCACTGTGTGATGTCCAAAAGTGCCTCCCGGGTCCCCGTCAGTCCCCGTTCTGTGCTCGGCTGGGATGGAGTTTCAGCAGCCTCTCCACCCTGCTCCTCAGAATTCTGAAAGGAACCTGGAGACTCAGGGGGCCCCAGCCAGCACCTCCCCATTCCCCATGTTTTTTATTTTTTGTCTATCTGCCTTGAATATCTTGAGTCAATGAAAACTGACTTATATTGATCATTGTATTTATTCAAGCACTTATACTGGGCAAAATGAGGCTTAAAACTCATTCATTCATGATGTAATACATGTAAATATCCCAGAAGGGCAAGGAATCTAAAAGGATTTGATGATTGAGTCTTATCACCTGGGGCCTCCCAAGATCTCTTCTGGTTTTCTTTCATCCAGCAAACTTGTAGAGCAACTACTGAGTGTTCTGTCTGACACTGAGCTCTGGAAATAAGTCCAATGAGCACAGCACCTGCCCTTCCCCAATTCAGGGAGCTCCTGATCAGGTTGAATGAAGAACTCATGCCAAGGGACAGGTTCACAATTACATGCTAAAGAGGCTAGGAGGAGTAAGAGACAAATTATTCCTGGGAGATGGAAGGAATGTGTGGCTTCCCTGGTGGCTCAGATGGTAAGGAATCTCCCTGCAATGTGGGAGACATGCGTTCGATCCCTGGATCAGGAAGATCCCCTGGAGAAGGAACTGGCAACCCACTCCAGTGTTCTTGCCTGGAGAATCCCATGGACAGAGGAGCCTGGAGGACCATGGGGTGGCAAAGAGTCGGGCACGACTGAGCGACTACCTGATGAGACGGTGACATGCAGCTGGGGAGAGAGGGCAACCAGACATGCATTCTCCTGCGTCCTCAGGGAGGTGACCTTTGACCCTAGTCCTTCTTTTCTTCCTTTATTCACTTTTGGCTGTGCTGGATCTCCGCTGCCACCCACGGGCGTTCTCGAGTTGCTGTGAGCAGGGGCTACTGACCAGTTGCAGCGCACGGGCTTCTCATCGTGGTGGCTTCTCTTGTTGCAGATCCTGGGCTCTTGGGCCCTGAACCCAGTCTGGATTGATGAGCAGGATTTCATCCGTCATCACTGGACATGCCGTGGAAGTCAGCGTGTGCAGCAGAGAGAGTGTGTGACATGGGGAGAGGCTCAGGGTGCTGCTGCTGCTAAGTCACTTCAGTCGTGTCCGACTCGGTGCGACCCCATAGACGGCAGCCCACCAGGCTCTGCCGTCCCTGGGATTCTCCGGGCAAGAACACTGGAGTGGGTTGCCATTTCCTCCTCCAATGCAGGAAAGTGAAAAGTGAAAGTGAAGTCGCTCAGTCATGTCTGACTCTTAGCAACCCCATGGACTGCAGCCTACCAGGCTCCCCTGTACCTGGGATTCTCCAGGCAAGAACACTGGAGTGGGTTGCCATTTCCTTCCCCAATGCAGGAAAGTGAAAAGTGAAAGTGAAGTCGCTCAGTCATGCCCAATGCTTGGCGACCCCATGGACTGTAGCCCACTAGGCTCCTCCATCCATGGGATTTTCCAGGCAAGATTACTGGAGTGGGGTGCCATTGCCTTCTCCAGCCCGCTGATAGTCACCTCCAAAAGCAGAGTGAGGACTTCCCAGCTGGCCCAGGGTTTGGGCATCCACCTGCCCATACAGGGAACACAGGTTCGCTCCCTGGTGCAGGATGATGCCACAGGCCATGGGGCAGCTGGGCCTGTGCACCATGACTGAAGCCGGAGGGCCTGGAGTCCGCCTCCACGAACGTCATTTCAGGGAGACACCCTTGCACCACGGCTAGAGTAGCCCCACTCACGGTAACTAGGGAAAGTCCAAGCCCAGCGAAGACCCAGTGCAGCCAAAAACAAAATCAACAAATAATTTTTAAAAATACAGAGTGACGCGTCTTTCAATTAACAGGCCCTAGGTAATTATCTGGGCTTCCCTGGTGGCTCAGGTGGTAAAGCATCTGCCTGCAATGCAGGAGACTCAGGTTCAATCCCTGGGTCAGGAAGATCCCCTGGAGAAGGGAATGGCCACCCACTCCAGTATTCTGGCCTGGAGAATTCCATGGACAGAGGAGGCTGATGGGCTACAGTCCATGGGGTCACAAAGAGCTGGACCAGACTGAGTGACTTCACTTTCACTTTCGTGTATTATTTATCGTGCTTCTTTTTGGTCTCCACAAGGGTCCAGATTTGGATGGTTATCACGTAGTCAGTCTTAAAGGGCGGTCCATCTTGCCCCCTTCCTATTTATTCCACACCAAATCCTTTTATTACACCCCACCCCACCCCCCCGCCCCCGCTTGGAGAGAGCTGTTTTTGAAGCCTGGAGGACGGTTGCAGGAAATGAATTGAGACCGTCAGAAATGGGCGTTCAGTTTCTGTTGAAAGGATCCTCCGAGGCCAGTAGAACAGAACTAACCTGAAAATATGCCAAGCTGACCCAAGAGTCCAGTCCCATGCCAGAATTCCTATGAGGGTCCCCCCTCCCCCCGCTAGAATTTGTGACCCTAACTCGCTTTCCCATAATGCTTCGTTTGAAGCTCTATGACATTGTTACTGCAGGTGATCTGTGTTTTGTAGGTGCCTTACCCACGCAACTGAGCCCCACACATACACCTTTGTGTCCTGAGGCCTCATGATGAGGCAGCTCACTGGGAGCTGCCAGATGAGAGGCCCCATACCAGGGGATGTCCACGCATTTCTCATTTAATCCTCGTAACAACGTATGACATCAGTCTACGGTCATCCCCAGCTGAGATTAGTTCTCAGAGAGGCGAGACCATTTTCTCATAGTCACGGTAGGAAGCAGCTATGCTGGGACTCAAACCCAGTTTGTCTGATTTGATTCTGGAATGCCACTCTTAAAGCAGTGGCAAGTCAGACCCCATAATGCTGGTGTTAACAGTTCCAGATTGAGAAAGGCCAGGCTATTTAATGTTGGCCACCTGATGTGAAGAACCAACTCACTGGAAAAGACCCTGATGCTGGGAAAGGGAGGAGAAGGGGACGACAGAGGATGAGATGGTTGGATGGCATCACCGACTCAATGGACATGAGTTTGAGTAAGCTTCAGGAGTTGGTGATGGACAGGGATGCCTGGAGTGCTAGAGTCCATGGGGTTGCAAAGAGTCAGACACAACTGAGCTACTGAAAAATAACAGCAAGCTATTTCAAGGGACTTTGCATCCATTAGCTAATTTAATCTTCTCAAGTAACCTGAGAATTTAACATGCTATCTACGTTTAACAGAAGACCAAACTGAGGTACAGGGAATTTCCAGAGATGCATATCTGCCCCAGACCGAGCCCGTAGATTTATTGTGGTCCTCAGCAAATAATTAAATGAAATAATCTTTCCAAAGGGCAAATTCTAAATACTCAGAAGGCACAAGCCATTTTTTTTCTTCTTCTTTTCTTTAATTTTCAGACCATGCCACAAGGCATGTGGGATCTTAGTTTCCTGACAAGGGATTGACCCCATGCCTCCTGCATTCGTGGCATAGAGTCTTAACCTCTAGGCAGCCAGCAATGTCCCACAATTACTGTTCTTAATATTTGAGTCATGTAACTTTGGGCAGGTCAACATCTGAACCTCAGTTTCCTCACTCATATCATGAGAACTACTTACCTCCTTAAGGTTTGTGAAGATGAAGTGAGAAGCTATCATAAAGGTAACTTTCACGTAAAGAAAGCCTCTATAAATGGTAATAACCATAAATCTGGAGAAAGCTCAGGAGAGCCACTGGTCAGTCAGTTCTTAGCTGACAGCCTACTCCAATGTGCACATATCGGACCAGGAGAAATAGCTCAAACATCCCAGAATCACTTGGATTTCTATTGTCTGCCCTCTCGGGACTCAGACTTTGCACCAATACCACCCCATCAGGACCCTGGAATATAGTCCACTATGTAGCTAGAGTTGGTGAAACAGCAAGAAGTAAAATGACTCACCTAGGTCACTCAGGCCATGGAAATACAGGTCTTGTCCACCCTAGGGGGGCAACACTTGCTGCTACCTAGGGTCTCTGCAAGTGCCTTCAGATTTGGCTCTAAAATTCCCACATGAGGGAATCATCTGGACTTGGTCCTGCAGGTCCTAGGGTTTAATGGGACACTCTGAGTTTGTCCTTGTGACAACTACCGACCCACCCACACTCTGGGCTTAAATCGTGATGAGGCTTTTGTTGCAAGAACATTACAAATGGAACACTGGCCCCAAGAGACTTGTCTTGGATTAAAGAATGACGTTTACTCTGGTGTACTGGAGATAAATAGAATATGCAAAGGGAGACCTTTTCCACCATGGGTGAGGACTCTTAGTTCTCCAAAGCTGAGTTTCACAGAATGGAGGATGAAATGGAAGAGTTCTCCCATGGGTTTCAAGTCTTTTGAGTGTGATCATAGCTTGTATCATATTTTACATTGTGATCGTATATATGTGTGTGTGTATATATACCTGCAATTTTAGGGTGAGTCAAAATGGTTGGATTTGGGCAATTTTATGTGATTAACTTATTACACAAAATAATCATTATAGCTGTTTCATGCAATATACTGTGTTTTCTGTCATTTAAAAAATTGCTTAAAAAATGTGATTAAAAAAAACAACCTAATTCATTCCATCATCCACAAGTAGGTCAGGTCCTATTTGGAAAACAAACAGACCTGACTTCAAACGAGTCCAAGAGGGAACTTTTGGGGTTCAAGGCAATGATTCTGGGAAAACGAATGGACAAAATGAATTTTATAACAATTAAAAAAAAAAAAAAACTAACACAAAGCTACATCATATATCCTGGGGTCATTACTGATTCTACCTTCTCCGTTGCTTCCCCTCCTACCCCATCCCATACCCCGCCAAAGAACACCAGGAACACACCTGTATTTGAACAAAGTTGGATTTATTGGCTCTTTGCAACAAAGAAAGTGCCCAACATAAGAATA
This sequence comes from Bubalus bubalis, assembly GCF_019923935.1. NCBI lineage: Eukaryota > Metazoa > Chordata > Mammalia > Artiodactyla > Bovidae > Bubalus > Bubalus bubalis. The sequence goes on from NC_059172.1 coordinate 2,062,961, forward strand.
TGGCAAGAAGAATTGGGGGGGGGGGGGCGTTGCTCTCAACAAGAGGGCTTTAGGGAAAAACATTGTTCCAGGAATTGAGCTTGTATTAGGTGATTTGGGGCACGACTTAAAGTACAGTTTAGTCCCTGTACCTTGAGAAAGGGGACCCATTCTACGAGTAGGTATCGTACATCTGGTTACCCAGGCAGTGGGAGAAACAGAGTGGACTGAAGCTCTGACCAGGGATGAAGGATGCTGCAGTTTGGTCCAAGTCTAGACAGAATTGCTGGCATTCTCTGAGCAGTCAGATGGAGCTGGGCTCTCAGCAGTCTCTGCGGTCCCATAGACTGTCTGCTCCTCGGCCAGGATTCCCTCCGGCAGCCTCCTGTAACCCCGCTTCTGGTAGCGCCTGAAGCCCCAGGTTACCCCCAGAGCCGGAGCCACCACGCCCAGGACGGCCCCCAGGCAGGCGCCCACGACGGCCCCAGCACTGGGCCGGGATCCCCCCTGATCCCGGAGCTGGGCTGCCATGGCTGGGTCATGGATATTGGCCTGCCGCCAGCGGCTGGAGCCCTGCAGCTTCACCCAGGCCCGCTGCCTGCTGGCATCCACCAGGACCGAGGCCCCGCGGCTGCTGCTGTTGCCCAGCAGGCCGGGGCGGGCCGCAAAGGGCGGCAGCCAGACCATGAGCTGCTGAGTATTCAAGAGGAACCCGGCCCGGAGGCAGTAGAGTATCTGGCAGCCGCTGCTGAGGTAAGCCGGGTGTTGGCTGTAGCCCGCGGGGGCAGGTCATGGGGTGGTCCGTGGTGACGTTCAGGTTGAAGACTTCCTTCAGGAATTCGGAGCCCTGGCCCCTTGCCTGGGCCACCAAGGGGTTGCCCACCTGGCAACTGAAGAAACCCCCGAAGGGGACTGCTTGGGCCGCACCCAGCTCCCAGTCACTGCTGACGCACACCTTGAGGTCACCCAGGAGGGCCAGCGGGAAGAAGGACGAGGGGCAGGCCTGGGCTCCAGTGCGAGGGTTGGGGCGGCCGGGGCTGTAGAGGCCTCCAAAGAGGAGGCCAGCAGCGGCTGTTGGGGCGGCCCGGAGGGCGCGCACCAGGACGCATTGACGCGCACAACGCGCTGGATCTCCAAGTTGCCGCACATCCTGTGGCAGCAAGTGAAGATCAGCCAGCAGCTCTGGCACTGCGGCCAGCACTGGTAGCTCCTCTCGCTCCACACCTTGACCTCGCTGCTCAGCAAGCTGGCCGTGTAGCTGGCCGGGCAGGAGGTCCGGCAGGTGAGCGGGTTCAGGATGGTGTAGGGCTTGCACAGGCGGCCACCCTCGGGGCCAGTGATCGCCTCGCACTCCTGGAAGACGCCCCTGAAGCTGAAGTTGGAGTGCTGGCCGTTGGCGCACTAGCCATCGTCCACGTTGGCCAGCGGGTCGAAGTTGGGGGCCCCACGCTTCAGGCACCCAGGGTGCATGTTGATCTCATAGTAGCGGCTGATGGCGCGGCTCACTGCCGCCTCCACGCGGTGCATGGCGGGCGCCGGGAGCTCGGGCAGTGCCTCGGGCTGTAGCAGCGCGGGCAGCGGCAGGCCCGAGCGGCCGATGGCCACCAGCCGGTTGGCGACGTCTTCCTGCCACTTCTGCAGAGTGAGGCCCTCGTAGAAGGGCAGCCCCCCGTGGCTGTGTATCTTGGAGGCCACTGTGCCCCACTGGTATGCCTGCACCAGCTGGCTCTCCTTGTCCCAGGAAACCGCATCACCCACCCCGACCTTCCGGTCGAACAAGACGGAGGCGGCAAAGGTGACGTTGAGCCTGTCCTTGTCCTCGTTGCCCACAAGCTCGCGACTCACCTGGTCCTCCTGCACCAGGGTGGCCCCCACCTCCACCTCGGTGAGGACGTGCATGCCGTATGCGAACACAAGCACCTCCGCCAGGTACTCTGCCTCGCGGGTCTGGTTGTTCTCCAGGTGGTCGCTGAGGGTCAGCAGGCGCTGCCGGAAGTCGGGGGTCCCCCGGACCCTCACGGAGTAGATGCTGTGCCTCGGCTGCACGCGGGTGGTGATCGTCTGGTACTGCAGGCTGTGCCTCCGGACGTTCTGGCACTCCACGGAGAACTTGCCATTGAGGAAGGAGAGGAAGGAGAACTCCACGTTGACCGAGGCCGCCCAGGTGTCTGTGTAGTTTACTTAGCTGTCCATCAGGTCGGCGCGGGTCTGCACCACAGTCTCGCGCCGCGGCACCGCCAGCATGCCGTCGGGGATGAGATACTCGCCGTCCTCGGTGGTCAGGCACTGCGAGTAGGCGCGCCCAAGCACCAGCCCCAGCTCCATGTTGCGCAGGTTGTCCCAGCCCTCCCCGGGCAGCGCCCCCAGCACCGACACGTTCAGCTGCTGCTTGCAGCCTTGGAAGCCCCAAGGCCTCCCATCCGCCCTGCCACCCAGCCCGGCCCAGAGCAGGACCAGCAGGGGCGCCAGGCCCAGGGCCAGGGCCTGGGGCGAGCTTCGCCGGTGCAGCTTGCCGCCCCTCATCTCCTCCAGGACCCCGAGGTCGCTGAGGTGGGCCGTCCCTGGCCTGGAGCTGAAAGAGGCTCAGCCTCAAAGCCCGGCGGGACTCAGCCCTGCTCAGGCCCCTCCCCAAGCTGGCGGCCCCTCCCAGGAGCCTGTCCCGGAAGTCCTCCCAACAGAGGAGCAAGGCGGTCTCTTATCAGAAGCACCAAGGCGCGTGAAGCTGATTCCAGGCTTGAGGTCAGAGCTGGCTACATTAGACCAGGGAATGGCCTGAAGACCCACCAACAGTCGAGGGCTCAAGAACTTTTCTCCTCCCCTTGTATCTGCGAGGAGCTCTCTAGGGCCCCCCTCCCTGAGATCGGGAGCTGCTCTAAATATGCTGCTGCTGCTGCTGCTAAGTCGCTTCAGTCGTGTCCGACTCTGTGCGACCCCATAGATGGCAGCCCACCAGGCTCCCCCCGTCCCTGGGATTCTCCAGACAAGAATACTGGACTGGGTTGCCATTTCCTTCTCCAATGCGTGAAAGTGAAAAGTGAAAGTGAACTCGCTCAGTCGTGCCGGACTCTTCTCGACCCCATGGACTCCATTTTAAACTCGCACCAGTCTCTCTCTCTCTCTTTTTCCTTTCTGACCTCTCTGTAGCTCAAACGGTAAAGACTCTGCCTGCAATGCAGACTAGTGTTCCATCCTTAGGTTGGGAAGTTACTCCGGAGATGGGAATGGCAGTCCACTGCAGTATTCTCGCCTGGAGAATTCCACGGACAGAGAAGCCTGGCGGGCCACAGTCTGACTAACACACATGATAGTCTCTTTTTACACACTAGAAAATAGGCCCCAGAGAAGTCACGGAAAGTACCCAAAATCGCAGGTTCACACTGGAGCCAGCATTTGAATCCAGGCTCATCTGCTGCCAAAGGACAGTTTCCATCCACTGATCTTGGTTTAGGGCTTCTTCTTCCTACGCACTGTCAGGATCTTTTTTGGAGGGGAAATGTGTGTGCAGAGTCGCTCAGTCTGTCCGACTCTTTGTGACCCCACGAACTGTAGCCCACCACGCTCCTCTGTCCATGGGATTTCTCAGCCAAGAACACTGGAGTGGGTTTCCATTCCCTTCTCCAGGAGATCTTCCCAACCAAGGGATCGAACCCATGTCTCCTGCATTGCAGGCAGGTTCTTTACCATCTGAGCCATCAGGGAGGAGCTCGTTCTTTATTTCAGAACAATGTTATCAATTTTCAGTATCAGAACAGCTACACTATTGTTTTGTTTTGTTTTGTTTTTTTCCTCCCAATTGATCCCTACAGAGACCACACCAAAGAAGAGAACGTTTTAAGCCAATTAAGCTGCAGCATACTCACCTAGCAGACCTCACTAGAACCTCATCCAAAAAGGGGGATTGGGTAGGGAAAGAAACTTTAAAAGATCAGCGCACTTCCAGCCCACAGACTGTAGAGCACTCTCACAGCCAGAGGGGTCACTGGTGTGCCCCAACCCCAAAGAAGCAATGTACCACAATAACATAAAATTTAAAAACAGGTTTGTACATGAGCTCTTCATGCTTTCTCCAGCAGTAACCAATACAAAGCATAATGAGATGGCACTTTTAGACAGCAGCTTCAGACCCAGAAAAGGGTGGTGAGAAGAGTTTCCTATGGCTAAATCAGTGGCAAAACATACTTTCCTTTCTTTCAAGGAGGCAGGAGAGCAAATGTGTTCGCCTCAACCTAAGGGCCACAGGATCCATTCTGTGAGCCCAGGTTGGGAACAGGGTAGAGCTGGGACAAGGATTTGGTCTCAGAGGTTTCGCCATCTTAAATTTGTGGGGTCACTTCTGATGAAAAAAGAGGGAAAAAAAGTTTCAACGATACCGTTAAGCTGAGAACTGGAACAGCACTTTTTTTTTTTTGCTAACTCCTCCTGCAATCATCTTTGTGGTTTGCAGGGTACTTTTTCCAGAGCAATGAGGTTTCCCCAAATGGAGACTTTCTCTGGACTGTGAGGCTCTCAGTAAGGCAGGCCCATACCTTTTCCCTTCCCCTATGGAGAAGGTCTTTGAAAAGACCTTGATGCTGGGAAATATTGAAGGCAGGGGGAGAAGGGGACGACAGAGGATGAGATGGTTGGATGGCATCACCAACTCAACGCACGTGAGTTTGAGTAAGCTCTAGGAGTTGGTGATGGACAGGGAGGCCTGGCATGCTGCAGTCCATGGGGTCACAAAGAGTTGGACATGTCTGAGCAACTGAACTAAACTGATGGAGAAGGCGATATGCATTAAGCCGAAACGTTACCTTCCAAAAGTTAGAAAGGGGTTAGACTGTTGCTTCAGAACCATGGAATTGTCTGGAACATTTTTTCAAATGGTTGTTACATCAACAACAGAAAAAGGTAATTACAAAATGTGTACATCACAGCAGGCTTTTAAAGACACTTCGAACTGTGCTCACATGCCCTTAAACTTTGTCCCCAAAGGTGTTCGGCCTCCAGCCCATTTGGGGTCTCTGGGGAAAGGCAGAGATAGTTTGGCAAAAGGGACACAGGGGTGGGGATGGGAGAGGTGGTGAAAGGAGAGAAGCAGCAACTGCTGCTACTGCTAAGTCGCTTCAGTCATGTCCAATTCTGTGCGACCCCATAGACGGCAGCCCACCAGGCTCCCCCGTCCCTGAATCAGACTTCCAGTTGAATAAAGATCAGCCCTCAGTTTGCAGGTGAGCTTCGGGCAGAGTGTTCTCAGCAGAGTCGGGGTCCAGGGAGGAGCCGCTAGTGGCAGGGGGCAACCGGGCGCTCTACATCTCGTTGAGGTCGAGCAGTGTCTGCTCCAGCATCCTTTGCTCATAGAGGTGGTCCTCTTGGTTACATTTCACTTTATCTTCCAAATTGTCCATTGTCTTTTCCAGCCCAGCTACCACTCTCTCAGCAAACTCAACCCCTGTCTCTGCCTCCTTGAGTTTATAGGTAGGAATCTTTATCTCTTCCTTGTATTTGTCTCCTTTTCGAGAGTACTTCTCTTCAGCAGCTCTCAGACACTTCAGGTTCAGCTCCATCAATCTGATTCACTCATCCATCTCTAGGCAATGGCAGTCTGCCAGCTCAGCTCGCTCCTCTGTGCATGCCAGGTCTTCCCCAATAATCCCCAGCTTCAGTTCAGTTCAGTCACTCAGTTGTTTCCGACTCTGCGACCTCATGGACTGCAGCACACCAGGCCTCCCTGTCCATTACCAACTCCCGGAGTTTACTCAAACTCATGTCCATCGCGTCAGTGATGCCATCCAACCATCTCATCCTCTGTCGTCCCTTTCTCCTCCCGCCTTCAATCTCTCCCAGCATCACGGTCTTTTCCAAGGAGTCAGTTCTTTGCATCCCAAGCTTATGAGCCACCTCTTCCTACTTCCTCTCTGCCTCTTCTGCAGTGTGCTTAGGATCTTTGAATTGGATTTCCTGGAGTTCCAGTTCTTTCTTCATCTTCTAAGGCTCGGTTTTCATACCTTCATACCTCTCTTGATCTCCTCCACAGCTCTCTTGGCTTCCTCCAGCTCTTGCAGGGCAGGGGCCAGGTGCTCTTGAGCTCAGTCCAGCTCCTCTTCAACCAGCTGGATCCTAGGCTCAAGGAAGCCACCTCAGACTCCCCTGCCCTGGGCCTGCCTCTCTCGTGCACATCTGGAGGTGCTCAGCACTCTCGCCTGCATCACCAGCCTGCTGCTGTGGAACCTGGACCTCCTGCTTCACCACCTCGATGGTGCTGATCCCGGTCGTGGGCCCACCCAGCTCCTGCTCGGCGCTGCAACTGCCTCTCAGGGTCTTCTTGGTTTTTGTCTCTCCTAGGACTATTGGTCCCAAGAAGGCTCTTGGAGAGGGCATAGGGAATCACCTGACCCAGTGATGTCCCTACCAGTTACACCTGTTGGCAGTGATGTGTTGGGAGCAGAGGTTTATTCACCCTACCTTGTGTGGGAGGTGCAAGGCTCCCTTCCCTGAGGAATGGATACCGACCTCACCTTCCCAAGATCTGAGTCGGAGCCCAGACTCTGTCATTTCATCAGTTGGGTGCTCCCACTGGCATGGTTTTCTCCTCTAAGTCTGCTTCCCTCGTCTGCTCCACGATGAAAGCAATACAAAGCTGTTCAGGTTCTAGCCACTGATGAAAGATGCCCAGCACATTTTCTGGCACAAAATAGGGTGTTCACTCAGTGGAATGGGTTCAGGGGCTGGCTCAAGGTCTGTGTTTTTGAGTTGGTGTGAATCCAAAGCCTAGTGCCCCATCTACCCCCATGGGGTTCCCGCCCATCTCTTTGTGTGTTTATGTGTGCATTTCTTTGATCCAGAAGTGTCACCGGTTTATCATAAGATAATTTGGGAGGCACGATTTGCTAGGGAGAAGACTGTTCTCAGAGTAAGCAGTAAAGGTCTCCCCCAGCTCTGAGTGTATCTTCCTGTGACAAGGACAAGTCCTCAGGCTGCTTTCCCACATTCTGGACTTGTGACTTAGGAACAAGCACCTCATGTCATGAATTCAGAAGACGCGGGGTATTTACCATGTCGGGTGACAGCTCTTCCATTTGATGGCAGTGGAGCCAAGAAAAGATAGACCTGTTTCGGTGGAATGGTAGCTAAGCATTTGCCAGTGGGGATCAGATGCCAGCAGGAGGAAAGCAAGGAAAATTGTGAGGATGTTTTCTTACCAGCCTGGGCAGCATTGGCTGAGACTCGGGGGTTAAAAGGGTCAACGGGTGCCCAGCACTGCCATCCCCCAATTGTCCCAAGGCAGCACAAGGAAGACACAGGCAGGACAGTCTTGAGTCAGATGCCATTGCCCTGTGGGACCTTAGACAAACAGTGTGACTTCCTGTAAAACAGGAACAAATAAGACTTTTCTAGCTATTCGCTTTTAAGTAAAAGTGAAAGTCACTCAGTCATAGTCTGACTCTTTGCGACCCCAGAGACTATACAGTCCCTGGAATTTTCCAGGCCAGAATACTGGAGTGGGTAGCCTTTCCCTTCTCCAGGGGACTTTCCCAACCCAGGGATCAAACCCAGGTCGCCCGCACTGCAGGAGGATTCTTTACCATCTGAGCCACCAGGGAAGCCCAAGAATACTGGAGTGGGTAGCCTATCCCTTCTCCAACGGATCTTCCCAACCCAGGACTCTAACCCGGGGTCTCCTGCATTGCAGGTGGATTCTTTACCAACTGAGCTATCAGGGAAAGCCCATTCACTTTTAAAAATCACAAGAAATGATTCTTATGGGAAATGAAAAGAGTCAAGAGATTAGATAAATGAAAAAGCCTCCTTCGCCCAGTTCTACTTTCCATAAATAGGCACTGTGATCAGCTGGGTGTATATCCTTTCAGCCATGTGCACCCAGGCACAGAGACATCTTTGCATGTCTGGTGCTGGGCCATATGTTGATTTTACTGTGGAGAAAGGGGTTCGAAGGGAAAATGGGGTCACACAGAGATAGACTTGGAAGGGAACCAATCTAAGTCCCCAGGTCCCGATTCGCAGGCTGAATCCACTCCCCACCCTGCCTCACAGCCGTGGGCCATGGGGATTCCAGCTTAGAGCTTGGGGTACCCTGGCACATGGGCAGGAGAAGCAGTCCGAATCCCTAACACCCTGCACATGGCAGGGGAAGCCAGGAGAGCTAACTGGCTGTAAGCCGGCCTCCCGAGGTGACTGGCTGATTATTGGCCCTGCCTGGAGGGGTCTTCTGGTCAAACCCAAGTTCCAGTGTGCGATGCTGTGACCCTAAGAATCAGAGGTTTTCATTTTTATCTGTTTAGTATTTCTTCACGGCTACACTGAGTCTTTGTTCCCTGGTGCGGACCTTCTCTGGCTGCTGTGAGCGGTGCTGCCCTTCGTTGCAGTGGCCTGGCTGCTCTTGTTGGGAACCGCAGGCTGGAGGTTCTCGGGCTTCAGTGGCTGCTGCGCACAGGTTCGGTCGCTGTGACTCTCGGGCTCTAGTGCAGGCTCCATAGTGTGGCACATGGGCTTAGTTACTCTGAAGCTTGTGGGATCATCGGATCAGGGCTCAAACCTGTGTCCCCGTATTGCCAGGAGGATGCTTACCCACTGAGCCAGCACAGAAGTCCCGAGTCTGGAGCTCAGAAAGGGTTGTTCCAAGTTGCCGGGCCAGGAGACCAGGCAATTCACACTGAAAAGACCCGCACTCCCCCGGAGTTTTCCGGGGTAGCATTTCAAAGCCTAAATTTAGGGCAAGGACCTCAGAGTGCATGAGTTTCTTCTGATGGCTTGGTGGTGGGGTAACAGGAATCTCAGGAATCTCTGCCTTCTGGTTCCAACCAGCCTGGATCTCTGTGCCTGCAACCTTGTGGTCCACAAGTGTTCATCATCCTCCAGAGCAGGCAGAGTTGGGGAGAGGACGAGAGTAACTGAGAGATGCGTATCGGACTGTTACCTACAGCCCTTCAGGAGGAGCTCAGTGTCCTGTGATTCTCTGCCTAATAACTGCTTGAGCCTGCTCTTTGGAACTTGGGGAAAGCCTAGAAGATTAAAAACATTTTTTTTTTAATTTTTAAAAATCTTTCTAAAATTTGAAATTATTTATTTCTTTTACTTTTGGCTCTGCTGGTCTTCGCTGCTGCCTGTGGGCTTCTAGTTGTGGGGAGCAGGGACTGCTCTAGTTGCGGTGCCTTCCGTTGCAGAGCTCAGGTGCTAGGCTGCATGGGTTTCGGTAGTAGCAGCACCCAGGCTCGGGTACTCATGGCATGTGGGATCTTCCTGGACCAGGGATCAAAGCTGTGTCACCTGGAGTGGCAGGTGGATTCCTGACCACTGGACCACTAAGAAAATCCTTTCTTTCTTATTTACTTTTTTAAAATAAGAAACTGGGGACAGGTAGGAAGTTTTATACCCAAGAGAGCTCCTCAGGGTCCTGTTTCAGATGGTAAAGACTCTGCCTGCGGTTCAGGAGACCCAAGTTCAACCCTGGGTCAAGAAGACCCCCTGGAGAAGGAAATGACAATCCACTCCAGTATTCTTGCCTGGGGAATTCTATGGACAGAGGAGCCTGGTGGGCTGCAGTCCATGGGGTTGAAAAGAGTTGGACACGACTAAGTGACTAACAGTTCCCACTCATTAGCCTGTGAAATTGCCCCGCCCATAAAAGCTAATCACCATATTTCTAGGGCTTCTCTGTGGCTCAGATGGTAAAGAATCTGCCCACAATGCAGGAGATCTGGGTTCAATCCCTGGGTTGGGAAGATTCTGTGGAGAGGGGAATGGCAACCCACTCTAGTATTCTGGCCTGGAGAATCCCATGGACAGAGGAGCCTGGGGTGGGATACAGTCCCTGGAATGGCAAAGAGTCAGACACGACTGAGCAACTAACACTTTCACACTTTCACTTTCATGCCATTTAGTGGCTCTGTGATCTTGGACAAGTGACTTCATCTCCTTGAACTTCTTTTCTGAAACCTCTGTGAATGTGAGGGGGAGGAGAGGAACACAGTGATTAAGCAAGATTATACCAACTAATGGTATATAATGGTGGCTGCGTGGGCACAGGAGGGCCTAGAGGAGCTATTCCACGTTCAAGGTCAGGAGGGGTGGCAGTGAGGAGATACCCCTCAGCCAAGGTAAGGGGCAGTGGCTGTGCTTTGCTGGAGCAGCCCTGAAGAGATACCCCATGGCCAAGGTAAGAGAAACCCAAGTAAGACGGTAGGTGTTGCAAGAAGGCATCAGAGAGCAGACATGCTGAAACCATACTCACAGAAAACTAGTCAATCTAATCACACTAGGACCACAGCCTTGTCTAACTCAATGAAACTAAGCCATGCCCGTGGGGCCACCCAAGATGGGCAGGTCTTGGTGGAGAGGTCTGACAGAATATGGTCCACTGGAGAAGGGAATGGCAAACCACTTCAGTATTCTTGCCTTGAGAACCCCATGAACAGTATGAAAAGGCAAAATGATAGGATACTGAAAGAGGAAGTCCCCAGGTCAGTAGGTACCCAATATGCTACTGGAGATCAGTAGAGAAATAACTCCAGAAAGAATGAAGGGATGGAGCCAAAGCAAAAACAATACCCAGCTGTGGATGTGACTGGTGATAGAAGCAAGGTCCGATGCTGTAAAGAGCAATATTGCATAGGAACCTGGAATGTCAGGTCCATGAATCATGGCAAATTGGAAGTGGTCAAACAGGAGATGGCAAGAGTGAACATTGACATTCTAGGAATCAGTGAACTAAAATGGACTGGAATGGGTGAATTTAACTCAGATGACCATTATATTTACTACTGCGGGCAGGAATCCCTTAGAAGAAATGGAGTACCCATCATGGTCAACAAAAGAGTCTGAAATGCAGTACTTGGATGCAGTCTCAAAAATGACAGAATTAGTTTCCTTTGTTTCCAAGGCAAGCCATTCAATATCACAGTAATCCAAGTCTATGCCCCAACCAATAATGCTGAAGAAGCTGAAGTTGAACGGTTCTATGAAGACCTACAAGACCTTTTAGAACTAACACCCACAAAAGATGTCCTTTTCATTATAGGGGACTGCAATGCAAAAGTAGGAAGTCAAGAAACACCTGGAGTAACAGGCCAATTTGGCCTTGGAATACGGAATGAAGCAGGGCAGAGACTAATAGAGTTTTGCCAAGAAAATGCACTGGTCATAGCAAACACCCTCTTCCAACAACACAGGAGAAGACTCTACACATGGACATCACCAGATGATCAACACCGAAATCAGACTGATTATATTCTTTGCAGCCAAAGATGGAGAAGCTCTATACAGTCAGCAAAAACAAGACTGGGAGCTGACTGTGGCTGAGATCATGAACTCCTTATTACCAAATTCAGACTTAAATTGAAGAAAGTAGGGAAAACCACTAGACCATTCAGGTATGACCTAAATCAAATCCCTTATGATTATACAGTGGAAGTGAGAAATAGGTTTAAGGGACTAGATCTGATAGACAGAGTGCCTGATGAACTATGGACGGAGGTTCATGACATTGTACAGGAGACAGGGATCAAGACCATCCCTAAGGAAAAGAAATGCAAAGAAGCAAAATGGCTGTCTGGGGAGGCCTTACAAATAGCTGTGAAAAGAAGAGAAGCTAAAAGCAAAGGAGAAAAGGAAAGATATAAGCATCTGAATGCAGAGTTCCAAAGAATAGCAAGAAGAGATTAGAAAGCCTTCCTCAGTGATCAATGCAAAGAAATAAAGGAAAACAACAAAACGGGAAAGACTAGAGATCTCTTCAAGAAAATCAGAGATACCAAGGGAATATTTCATGCAAACATGGGCTCGATAAAGGACAGAAATGGTATGGACCTAACAGAAGCAGAAGATATTAAGAAGAGGTGGCAGGAATACACAGAACTGTACAAAAAAGATCTTCACAACCAAGATAATCACAATGGTGTGATCACTCACCTAGGGTCAGACATCCCGGACTGTGAAGTCAAGTGGGCCATAGAAAGCATCACTACGAACAAAGCTAGGGGAGGTGATGGAATTCCCGTTGAGCTATTTCAAATCCTGAAAGATGACGCTGTGAAAGTGCTGCACTCAATATGCCAGCAAATTTGGAAAACTCAGCAGTGGCCACAGGACTGGAAAAGGTCAGTTTTCATTCCAATCCCAAAGAAAGGCAATGCCAAAGAATGCTCAAACTACCGCACAATTGCACTCATCTCACACGCTAGTAAAGTAATGCTCAAAATTCTCCAAGCCAGGCTTCAGCAATACATGAACCGAGAACTTCCAGATGTTCAAGCTGGTTTTAGAAAGGGAAGAGGAACCAGAGATCAAATTGCCAACATCTTCTGGATCATGGAAAAAGCAAGAGAATTCCAGAAAAACATCTATTTCTGCTTGATTGACTAGGCCAAAGCCTTTGACTGTGTGGATCACAATAAACTGTCAAAAATTCTGAAAGAGATGGGAATACCAGACCACCTGATCTGCCTCTTGAGAAATTTGTATGCAGGTCAGGAAGCAACAGTTAGAACTGGACATGGAGCAACAGACTGGTTCCAAATAGGAAAAGGAGTACATCAAGGCTGTATATTGTCACCCTGCTTGTTTAACTTCTATGCAGAGTACATCATGAGAAAACCTGGACTGGAAGAAACACAAGCTGGAATCAAGATTGCCGGGAGAAATATCAATAACCTCAGATATGCAGATGATACCACCCTTATGGCAGAAAGTGAAGAGGAACTCAAAAGCCTCTTGATGAAAGTGAAAGTGGGGAGTGAAAAAGTTGGCTTAAAGTTCAACATTCAGAAAACGAAGATCATGGCATCCGGTCCCATTACTTCATGGGAAATAGATGGGGAAACAGTGGAAACAGTGTCAGACTTTATTTTTGGGGGCTACAAAATCACTGCAGATGGTGACTGCAGCCATGAAATTAAAAGATGCTTACTCCTTGGAAGGAAAATTATGACCAACCTAGACAGCATATTCAAAAGCAGAGACATTACTTTGCCAACAAAGGTCCGTCTAGTCAAGGCTATGGTTTTTCCAGTGGTCATGTATGGATGTGAGAGTTGGACTGTGAAGAAAGCTGAGTGACGAAGAATGGATGCTTTTGAACTGTGGTGTTGGAGAAGACTCTTGAGAGTCCCTTGGACTGCAAGGAGATCCAACCAGTCCATTCTGAAGGAGATCAGCCCTGGGATTTCTTTGGAAGGAATGATGCTAAAGCAGAAACTCCAGTACTTTGGCCACCTCATGCGAAGAGTTGACTCATTGGAAAAGACTCTGATGCTGGGAGGGATTGGGGACAGGAGGAGAAGCGGATGCCAAAGGATGAGATGGCTGGATGGCATCACTGACTCGATAGACATGAGTCTGCGTAAACTCCGGGAGTTGGTGAGGGACAGGGAGGCCTGGTGTGCTGCAATTCATGGGGTCACAAAGAGTCGGACACGACTAAGCGACTGAACTGAACTGAACTGAACTGATACCAACTAAGGGTCAGATATGCCAAAGGGTCTGTGGGACTTTTAGTTTGGTCTGTTTATACTTCAGTACTAAGGGTTTGCATGCTCATTTGCTCAGCTGTAGCTGACTCTTTGCAACCCTGTGGCCTGTAGCCCACCAGGCTCCTCTGTCCGTGGAATTCTCCAGGCAAGAAGACTGGAGTGGATTGTCATTTCCTCCTCCAGGGTATCTTCCTGACCCAGGGATAGAACCCTGCATTAGCAGGTAGATTCTTTATCGCTCAGTCACCTGAGAAGCCCCAGTATCAGGGGCAGACCAGACTTCAGGATTTCAACATCCTGAATTTGAGCTGATGAGGATTCTGAGTTATCTAAGTAACTCCTGTCTCCTCTGGGAGCACCCCCACCCCCACCCTGCCATCCACACCTAAGAGTCACCTGACCAAGGGACTTGCAGGATCAAAGACCAGCTCCCCCTCCTCCCCTCCATTCCCAGGCACCTTGGAATCACTGCCTCTTGAATTCTCCCTGCCTTTCCTGTGATACTTTTCCCCAAGGATTCTTCCTGGGTTTGCCTCATCTGGCAATGGATATATGTATTCTCTGCAGCTTAGCTTCAAAAGCTCAGATGGTAAAGCATTTGCCTGCAATGTGGGAGACCTGGGTTCGATCCCTGGGTCAGGAAGATCCCCTCGAGAAAGAAATGGCAACCCACTCCAGTATTCTTGCCTGGAAAATCCCATGGATGAAGGAGCCTGGTAGGCTACCAGTCCATGGGGTCACAAAGAGTTGGACATGACTGAGCAACTTCACTGGTCACTGGTAGCTTGGAGAAGACCTAGAATCATGAAAGACTTGAGGAAACTGGCAGGGACATAAGATCCAGGAAAACCCTGACCACATCCCTGATTTAACCTGTATTTATACCATTATATATATTTTTTTTTATTTGTTTGTTTGGGCTGAACCTTGTAGCTGGTAGAACTTCCAGAACCAGGGATGAAACTGTGGTCCCCTGTGGTGGAAGCTTGGAGTCTTCACCACTGGGACCAGCCCTACCCAGAATCATTATATCTCAACCTACAGTGGTTAATAAAATTCCAAAGTGGCTCAGTGGTAAAGATCCCACCTGCCGGTGTAAGAGATGCAGGAGACTCAGGTTCAGTTCTTGGGTCAGGAAGATCTCCCAGAGGAGGAAACAGGAACCCACTGCAGTGCTCTTGCTGGGAAAATCTCATGGACAGAGGAGCTTGGTGGGCTACAGTCCATGGGGTTGCAGAGTTGACATGACTGAGCAAGCACACACAGTGGCTTGTAGCTTGGTAGAAGAGGAAAAATAATTTCCCTCCACCTTTCAGAGCTTGACTGTGATCCTCTGTAATAAAAGATGGATAAACAAGAGAAAGACACATTTAAAACATGTCTACTTCATGTATGTGTGAGAGAGAGCTAGGGGGAAATGAATAGCTTAAAGAGGATGGCTTTAGAATTTAGGCTTAAATATCCTCTTAATAGGAAAAGAGGAGTGCCACATGGAGACTCCTTAGGGCAAGGGTCTGCAACCTCTAGGATCTAATACCTGATGATCTGAGGTGAAGCTGATGCAATAACAATAGAAACAAAATGCACACAAATATCACAATCTTGAATCATCGTGAAACTATCCCCCCGTGCTCCCTGGACCATGGAAAAATTGTCTTCCACAACACCAGTCCCAGGTGCCAAATGGTTTGGGGACAGCTGTCTTCAGGAACAGCAAGTGATTTTTAGGAAAGGTGAATGGGCCCTTAGGAGACAGGTGGGAGATGTGATTGTGATAAAGTTCATCTGGGTCTGTCCGGTGTTAACTTATGTTGAGTCCATCTTCCCTGGATGATGAACTCCTCGGGAGGGGGTTTATGATGATAAATTCCTTTGAGATTATCTGTCTTCAGGCAGATAAGGAAAGCTCAAAAGGAGTCTCTTCCAGCATTTGCTATTTTTCAAATGCCTTTAGCTCAAAATAAGCAAGATGCCAAAGCCCCCTGTTTGTTGGGACCTGCCCTGCTACCCACCAGCTTATAGCCTTGATTCCAAGCCTGTGAAAAATAGAGGGTTTTGGGTTCCACTGAACAGGAGCTTTTGAAGATGAGTTCTGAGAATCTGTATGTTGACCATGTTCTGAGACCCATACTACCTACGCTCCACAGAGCTTACTCTTCATTGTAACCCACCACTCCATCCTCTCATTAGCATAACTTTACTGTTCCAGGAGGTTCTTCCCGAGACAAGTGGCGTAGTTATTCACCACAGAAATTTTCCAAAGTATTCCTCAGCTCTTCGAGGACAGCATCACCAGTTTGTGCCCTAAGGTTATGTAATGTCTCTGCCTTCCCTTGCTTCTGCTGCCAGCCTTCAACTGTTGCGTTCTGATCTCTGCTCAATCTGAATTAAGACCACCCCCACCTCCATCCCAGGACTTCCCTAGTGCTCCAGTGGCTAAGACTCTGTGCTCCCAATGCAGGGATCCCAGGTTCCATGCCTGGTCAGGGAACTAGACCCCCCATGTCACAGCTAAGAGTTGGCATGCTGCAACTAGCTGGCCAGGTCACATAAGGCCAGGAGTAGACAAAGGGATAAATTTTTAAAAGGACCTTCCCCACTCCCCTGGTGAGGGACACACCTTAAACCAAACGTCCCATTTTCAATCAATTCTAACCTTGCCCTTCCTCCTCTGAGAGGCTGCCAAATCTCTGCAGAGATGGAGTTCTCCTTGTCTCATCAGGGGGTTGTTCTGATAATATTTGGGGAGCTGGCATTCCCTGGTCTCCAGGAGATTCCAGGGCGCAGTTTGATCAGAGAACTACTGGACAAAATCACGTCCAAATTGCTGAGCCTAAGGTACAAGGTCCCTCAGAGTTGACTGTTGCCTCACTTATTACACAAACCCATTGCCCACGGACTCTTTTTAAGAAGCCATGCACCAGCCCTCATTCTTTTGTGTCTTTAGATACCCTGTGTTTTCCTCCATGCTTTTCTCTCTGCTCTTCCTTCTGTGTCTCAGCATCTTTTCCACACCTGTTCTTGGAGCCAGTCTCCAGTGGTCCTTAATTACCCATCCCTCCCAGGATTCACACGCCCTGTGAGGTCCTAACCCACAGTGAACCTGGACTGGCACTGTGACTTGCTGTAACTGATTCAACGTGGTAGGCATTCAGCTGGGCCATCACTGGGCCTAAATGTAAGACCTAGAAACAAGGAAGCGTGCCGCCCCCAGAGCCCCGAGCCATCCAGTTATTCTCCTGTGGATGCTGCGCAGAGTGGGCCAGACCGGGGAACTATTTGGACAGCTGCAGGGTTGCTCTGCCAGCATCCCGGCTTCCATCAGACTTTGCGTCATCTCTGCGGAGACTACGTAGGTGAGCTCCCACCCAACGTCCCCTGGATAGAAAGAGTGTCCAGAGGCTTCCCTGGGGGCCCAGTGGCTAAGACTCAGGGGGCCGGAGTTGGATCCTGGGTCAGGGAACAAGACCTCACATGCCTCAACTAAGACCTGTACAACCAAATTAATTACTTAATTTTTTTTAAAAAGCATTCAGCTAAACCCAGAATAGTTAATCATACAGAATTGCTATCTTAAGCCAGCAGTTGTGGGGGTCGTTTGTCACACAGCAGCAGACCACCAAATACACGTATTTTAGACTTACCTTGAGAGCCACTCCTTGGTGGAGCTTTTTTGCATTATCTCACTCCACTGCCTTCACGTGGCCAGAGTGGGAAGCAGAAATCGCCTAGTTCCCTGCTGGAGTGGGCAAGAACACATACAGCTTCCAGAATGGAAATTTCCAGCTTTTTCTGGCCTCCTCCTGAAGCGCCTTCCATAAATTCAACCTGTTTTATGTCCAGTGGGCCTTTTTAGGTGAGACAGCAGTTTAGGAAAAACTCTGCCAAGGATCAGAAAAATTTATGATATACACTACTGCCAGGAGATCGTGTCTTGCCTTATAGAAATTAAATCACTTTTCTTTTATTACTTTCAACTGTTTGATTTTACTGTGATTAATATGTCTACTAGAATATTTAGGAATACACATGCCAAGTGCTTCAGTCCTGCCCAACTCCTTGTAACCCCATGGACTGCAGCCTGCCAGGCTCTTCCGTCCATGGGATTCTCCAGGCAGGAATACTGGAGTGGGTAACCATTCCCTTCTCCAGGGGGTCTTCCCAACCCAGGGATTAAATCCATGTCTTGTTAGTCTTCTTCATTGCAGGTGGGTTCTTTACCACTAGCGGCACCTGGGAAGCCCGACAGCTTTTCTTTTAAAATCTTTTTCGTTTTTCATTTTTTTGACCACACAGCGTGCTGTGTGAGATCTTAGTTCCCAGATCAGGGGTTGAACTATGCCCCCTGCAGTAGAATCGTGGAAAGTGAAAGTGTTAATCGCTCAGTCCTTGTGACCCCATGGACTGTATGGATTGTAGCCCCCCGGGCTCCTCTGTCCATGGGTTTCTCCAGACAAGGATACTGAAATGGGTTGCCATTTCCTTCTCCAGATTTTCCTGACCCAGGGATCAAACTCAGGGTCTCCTGCATTGTAGGCAGATTCTTTACCCTGTGAGTCACCAGGGAAGTCAAGATTTGTGGAGTCTTAACCATTGGACTGACAGGGAAGTCCTATCCTGAGAGCTTTAAAAAAATATTTTTTAAATTTTATTATTAAAATCTTTTGTATTGAAATATATTTGATTTACAATGTGTTAGTTACAGTTGTACAGCAAAGTGATTCAGATTTATATATATATACACACACATATATATAACGTCCATTGTATATACTACTTCGTAGAGGAGACAGCAGGCCTTCCCTCATAGCTCAGTCGGTAAAGAATATGCCTGCCAATGAAGGAGACCCAGGTTCAATCCATGGGTTGGGAAGATCCCCTGGAGAAGGAAATGGCAACCCACTTCAGTATTCTTGCCTAGAGAATCTCATGGACAGAGGAGCCTGGTGGGCTAAAGTCCATGGGGTTGCAAGTCAGACACAACTTAGCGACTAAGGAGAGAGAAAAGAGAGATACATATATATGTATATACTTTTTAGATTCTTTCCCATTATAAACTTATTGATGGACTCTTTGCAACCCCATGGACTAGAGCACGTCAGGCTCCTCTCCAGGCAAGAAGACTGGAGTGGGTTGCCATTCCCTTCTCCAGGGGATCTTCCTGACCCAGGGATTGAGCCCGCTTCTCCCACGTGGCAGGCAGATTCTTTACCATCTGAGCCAAGAGAGAAGCCCCGTAGCTCCCTGTGCTGTGCAGTATTTCGTATGTTTGGCCACCTGATGCAAAGAACCAACTCATTGCAAAGACCCTGATGCCAGGAAAGATTGAGGGCAAGAAGGGAAAGGGGCCATAGAGGCTGAGATGGTTGGATGGCATCATCGACTCAGTGGACTTGAGCTTGAGCAAACTCAGGGAGATAGTGAAGGACAGGGAAGTCTGGCGTGCTGCAGTCCATTGGATTCCAAAGAGCCAGACACAGCTTCGCCGCTGGCCAACAATGAGCGAGAAAAACAAAGTGTGCCCACATATTCATGCCTCTCTCATCCCCATATTAGCAACTCCTAATTTATTCCCGTCTCTTTTCCCTGGAATCTAGCGTTTTATGTTTCAAATCACTCAAGTTACAGTTATCTGATAGAGGCGGGGATAACTTTTGAGACGACGTGAACATATGGCCGCAGGGACAAGTGTAAGGGGAAAAGTGAGGGATGGCTTCCAGCCCTTTTGGTTTGTGCTGCAGGTTTTTGATGGGATATATTTGCTATACAATGCTGTGCTGGTTTTGCTGTACAGCAATGTGAATCAGCAGTGAACATACATACATCCCTCCCTCTTGAGCCCCCCACCCAGGTCATCACAGAGTGCAGAGCAGAGCTCCCTGTGCTGGGAAGCAGCTTCCCGCTAGCTGCCTGTTTTGGACATGATAGTGAACACGTGTCAGCGCTACGCTCTCGATCCCCCAGATCTCCTTCTCTGAAAGTGAAATGAAAGGGAAAATCTCTCAGTCCTGTCCGACTCTTTCTGACCCAGGCCAGAATACTGGAGAGGGTAGCCTTTCCCTTCTCTGGTTGGGGATCTTCCCAACCCAGGGATCGAACCTGGCCAGGTCTACCATATTGCAGGTGGATTCTTTACCAGTTGAGCCCCAAGAGAAGCCCAAAACCAGTGCCGAAACCCAGGATTGAACCAGGGACCTTTAGATCTTCACTCTAACGCTTTCCCAACTGACTATTTCAACTATTTTTTCTCCTTCACTTCCTGTATTTAAAAGCCCTGACAACGAGAGTAAATGGCTCCCCCTCAGTTCAGTGCAGGTGCTCAGTCGTGTCCGACTCTTTGCAACCCCATGGACTGCAGCCAGGCCTCCTCGTCTATCACCAACTCCCAGAGTTTACTCAAACTCATGTCCACTGAGTCGGTGATGCCATCCAGCCATCTCATCCTCTGTTGTCCCCTTCTCCTCATGCCTTCAATCTTTCCCAGCATCAGGGTCTTTTCCAATGAGTTGGTTCTTCCCATCAGGTAGCCAGAGTATTGGAGTTTCAGCTTCAGCATCAGTCCTTCCAATGAACACTCAGGACTGATCTCCTTTAGGATGGACTGGTTGGATCTCCTTGCAGTCTAAGGGACTCTCAAGAACCTTCTCCAACACCATAGTTCAAAAGCATCAATTCTTCGGAGCTCAGCTTTGTTTATAGTCCAACTCTCACATCCATACATGACCACTGGAAAAACCATAGCCTTGACTAGACAGACCCTTGTTGACAAAGTAATCTCTCTGCTTTTGAATATGCTGTCTAGGTTGGTCATAACTTTGCTTCCAAGGAGTAAGCGTCTTTTAATTTCATGGCTGCAGTCACCATCTGCAGTGATTTTGGAGCCCAAAAAAATAGTATGTCACTGTTTCCACTGTTTACCCATCCATTTGCCATGAAGTGATGGGACCAGATGCCATGATCTTCGTTTTCTGAATGTTGAGTTTCCATGCACAGTGTGGAATGGCTTCCCCTGGTGGTATTTTATTCTGAAAGCGGGTAGTACCCAGCAGAAGGCAGTGCAGACAGCACCTGGCAGGCTGTTTTGTGAGCCAGAAAGTCCTTTTCCTTTTCCCTTAATTATGGTGAAAAACACATAGCGGATGTACCATCTTACCCTTTTCTGATCGTGTTGTTCAGTAGTGTTAAGTATATCCAGTGTTGTGGAACCAGCATCCAGAACTTTTTCCTCTTGCAAAACTGAATCTCCACACTCATGTAGCACCTCCCGGTCCCCACTCTGCCTGCCTCAGTCCCTGGGACAGCTCTCTACTTTCTGTCTCTAAGAATTGATTATACTAGATACCCAAGGTAAGTGGAACCACACATCATGTTCCTTTTTGTGACTGGCTTGTTTCAAGCCGCTTAATGTATTTCAGTTAGCTTAACGTCTTCAAGTTTCATCTGTGCTGTAGCATGTACCAGTCCATCCTAAAGAAAATCAACCCTGAATATTCACTGGAAGGACTGATGCTGAAGCTGAAACTCCAACACTTTGGCCACCTGATGTGAAGAGCTGACTCATTGGAAAAGACCCTGATGCTGGGAAAGATTGAAGGCAGGAGAAGGGGGACAACAGAGGATGAGATGGTTGGATGGCATCACCGACTCGATGGACATGAGTCTGAGCAAACTCTGGGAGTTGGTGAAGGAGAGGGAGGCCTGGCGTGCTGCAGTCCATGGGGTCGCAGAGAGTCGGACACGACTGAGCGACTGAACAGCAGCAGCAGTGCCTGAGATTCTCCTTCCTTTTTGCAGCAGCTATTTTTGCACATGTCTTCTCTCTCTTTCCTTTTTTATTTAATCTAAGGGTTATAGGGCATTTTTTGGTAATTTTATTTATCATTTTGTTTATTTTTGGCTGTGCTGGCCCTTCATTGCTGCACACCGGCTTTCTCTAGTTGCAGCAAGCAGGGACTATGTTGTGTGATGCCCCGCTTCTCATCATGGTGGCTTCTCCTGTTGCAGAGCTTGGGTCCTAGGCACTTGGGCTCAGTCGTTGTGGTACTTGGGCTAAGTTGCTTCTGGTCATGTGGAATCTTCCCAGACCAGGGATTGAACCATTTTCCCTTGGATTGGGAGACAGGTTCTCATCCACTGTTCCACCAGGTAAGTCCTGTCTTCTCTTTCTTGATTCCACACTTCATGGTACGTCAGGCAGCCCACTCCAGTGTTCTTGCCTGGAGAATCCCATGGACAGAGGAGCCTGGCAGGTGACAGTCCATAGGGTCACAGAGAGTCAGACTTGACTGAAGCGAGCTAGCGTGCATCTATCTGTAAGTGGGGGTGTCAGTGTCTCCCGTCAGTTTCTTCCTGGGCTGGCCACATATACTTGTTTACATGCACAGGCTGCGTACACAGGGTTCTATGGAGGAGAGATCGGGAAAGTGATGTGGTCACTGGGCCGCCCCTCAGCAGGGCGTCCTGGGTCTGGGTCTCAGAACCTGGCCATTGTTCATACTCCTTCCTTAATTCAATGTCTCCGTGTCTGGGAATCTATTCCAAAGAAATGACTCAAGGAGGAAAACAGTATTCACATTCAACAAACTTGGAGCAGTGCGTGGAGGCAAGAATGGCGGTGTAGCTCTCACATCTCCTGTGAGAGAGCCGGCTCTGCGGGCGGCAGGGGGCTGACCGCCTCCAGCTGCTGCCCCTTTGGGCTCTGCTGCACCGTTTGCCCCAGCTCTGTACTCTGCTTGGGAATAAGAAGGGCCTCTCTTAGAAAGTGGGCTTTAAGTGACTTCCCTGCAGTTCCAGCAGCTAGGACTCTAAGCTCCCAGTGCAGGGGCCATGGGTTCGATCCCTGGCCATGGAACTAGATCCCCTGTGCTTCAACTAAGTGTTCACGTATGTGCCACCATGAAGGTCAAAGATCCCACATGCTACAGCTAGGACTCAGCCCTGCCAAATAAATCAATAAGTATACAAGAAAAGGGAAAGTGGGCTTTAGGCTAAAACGTCAAGGATGAACACGACCTACTCAGGCAAAGAGTGGGTAGAAGAGTGTTCTAGCAGATCGGTTATTCATAAGCCAAAAAAGAATAAAGTTTCACCCTATTACCTTGGTTACCAGGGGCTGTGCTTCCAAAGAACCCATCTTTTTTTCCACAGATGGCCCCAAAGATGCTTTCCCCTTGAATCTGTAAATGCTACTTCCAGCTGAAAATCCCTGGCCAGACAGGGCCCTCTTACCAAGGCCCTGGATCTTTCAAACAGACTTGGTAAGTGTTGGTATCATGATTAAGGTTATCCGTCATTTTCTGGATTGTTAGGAAAAGAAAGAAAAAGAAGGGTCTCCTGAACACTAGGGAATCTATGCAAACAGAGCACTTGTTCATTTCAGCCCTGGTGTAAATATCACAGGGCAATGAAGTGGGGTTTCCACGAAAGAACACACACTCCTCCCTGTTTTGGTGGCCGGATGATGCCTGTGTTAAAATTGGTCCACCTGTCCACCAGCACCCGAAGCTTGAATGGGCTGATCCTGTTTCTGTGGAAAAGGGTATCACAAACCTGGAGCAGCCCAAAGACTGGGGAGAGTCAAGACGTTGGGAGAGGGTCACAGAGCATCCCGTGTCTGTGGACAAACCTGGAGATAAATTCCTAGACGTTCAGGGCTGCCGGGCTTGGGGTCTGTGTGCAGCCTGTTCACCAGTGGTGTCTGCTTGAGCAGCTCGAGAACAGGGAGCCCATGACCTTCAGAGGCAACCCAATGTGTCCCTGGTCTGCTTGGACTATTAGACTTGCGCTTTGCTTGATAGGAATTGGTCTCCTTGATGATTTCACATCTCAATCTCATATCTGGAGCCACTGTGAAAAACTACAATTAAAAATTGTTTGGTTTGTGTTGGTTAGTGCTGGTGCTCAGTTGTGTCCAAACCATGGACTGTAGCCCGCCAGGCTCCCCTGTCCATGACATTCTCCAGGCAAGCATAGTGGAGTGGGTTGGCATTTCCTTCTCCAGGGGATCTTCCTGACCCAGGGATTGAACCGCGTCTCCTGCATTAAAGGCAGATTCACACTGATGTTTCATTGTTGTTCCGTCACTCAGTCACGTCCAACCCTTTGCGACTCCATGGACTGCAGCATGCCAGGCTCCCCTGTCCTTCACTATCTCCCAGAGTTTGCTCAAACTTATGTCCATTGAGTCAATGATGTCATCCAACCATCTTCTCCTCTGTTGTCCCCTTCTCCTCCTGCCCTCAATCTTCCCCAGCATCAGGGTCTTTTCCAACGAGTTGGCTCTTCATATCAGATGGCCAAAGTACTCAAGCTTCAGCTTCTGCATGAGTCCTTCCAGTGAATAGTCAGGACTGATCTCCTTTAGAATTGACTGATTTGACCTCCTTGCAGTGCAAGAGACTCTCACGACATCACAACTCTCACAACATCACAGTCCAGAAGCATCAATTCTTTGTCACTCAGCCTTCCTTATGGCCCAACCCTCACATCCGTACATGACCATTGGCAAAGTGATGTCTCTGCTTTTTAATACACTGTCTAGGTTTGTCATAGATTTTCTCCCAAGGAGCAAGGCTCTTTTCATTTCATAGCTGCAGTCACCATCCACCATGATTTTGGAGCCCAAGAAAATAAAGTCTCTCACTGTTTCCATTGTTTCCCATCTATTTGCCATGAAGTGATGGAACCGGATGCCATGATCTTAGTTTTCTGAATGTTGAGTTTTAAGCCAGCTTTTTCACTCTCCTCTTTCACCTTCATCAAGAGGCTCTTTAGTTCCTCTTCACTTTCTGCCATAAGGGTAGCATAATCTGCATATCTGAGGTTGTTGATGTTTCTCCCAGCAATCTTGATTCCAGCTTGTGTTTCATCCATCCCAGCATTTCTTATGATGTACTCTGCATATGAGTTAAATTAGCAGGGTCACAATGTACAGCTTTGACATACTCCTTTCCCAACTTGAAAACAGTCCATTCTATGTCCGGTTCTGACTGTTGCTTCTTGACCTGCATGCAGGTTTCTCAGGAGGCAGGTAAGGTGATCTGATAGTCGCATCTCTTTAAAAATTTCCCACAGTTCCTACAGATAGCATAGTCAATGAAGAATAATTAGATGCTTTTGGGAATTCACTTGCTTTCTCTATGATGCAACCAAAGTTGGCTATTTGATCTCTGGTTCCTCTGCTAATGTCTTTAGCAGCATGTAACTGTGAGCCTGTCCCTTTGCATGAGTTCTTCATCCAACCTGATCAGGAACTCTTTGAATGGCAGGAGGGAAGGTGCTGTGTTCATCAGACTCATTTCCAGAGCTCAGGAAATGAGCAGCATCCCAGCAGATGCTCTGTAAGCTTGCTGATTGGAGAAAACCAGAAGAGCTCTTGGGAGGCCTCGGGTATATGACTCAGCTCTTAAATCCTTTTAGGTCACCTGCCCTTCTGGGATTCATAAATATATTATTATTTCATGTATGAAATAGTTTTAAGCTTCATTTTGCCTCATATAAGTGCTTGAAGAAATGCAATGATCAATACAACTCTGTTTTCATTGTTTCCAAATATTGGAGGCAAGCAGACAAAAAATAAAGACAAAAAGGATGGGAAAGGGGGAGGTTGCAACATGGGGAAACCCCTGAGTCTCCAAGTTCCTTTCAGAACCCTTAGAAACAGGGTGGAGGGGCTGCTGAAACTCATCCCAGCCAACAACAGAATGGGGACTGATGGACAACGTGCTGTCCGGCAGCTGCTATTGGACATCACACAGCACCTCCCCCTGAAACTGGCTTCTCTGGGACACTGGGTCACTGTGATCTCATGGGCACTGTGAGTCGTGTCTCTTGTGCACTGGGTCGCTGTGATCTCATGGGCACTGTGAGTCATATCTCTTGTGCACTGGGTCGCTGTGATCTCGTGGGCACTGAGTCGTGTCTCCTGTGCACTGGGTCACTGTGATCTCGTGGACACTGTGGGTCATGTCTCTTGGACACTGGGTCACTGTGATCTCATGGACACTGAGTCGTGTCTCTTGTACATGGGATTGTTGTGATCTCGTGGGCACTGTGAGTCGTGTAGAACAAAGAGGTCTTTGTCATTATTTTGACTTCCAGAGAGCTCAGAGTAAATTTGGCTCCTTCTACAACATTCTTGCTGCTAAACTCAATCTTAGTTCCAACTTTTCAACACTTATGTTCCCTCTTGATTAACTCACTGTTTCAAAATTTTATGATATGCATTTACATAAAATACCACATATTATTTTTTAAAAATAAAGAAATAGATAACAGAACTGAGCAGTTGTGGAGGGAAATTCACAAGGGTGAACCTGGTAAATTCTGAGCCCCAGCTTCCATGCCCACTCCTTATCTCAGCCACAGTCTCACTACCTGTAGCTTTAGACTTGGTCTAAACCATCCTGTACTTTACAGAAGACAGACTGGTGTAAACCAGATAGTCACTAGTTAGCTCATGGAGTTCCTGAGAATTTTACAATGAAAATTAATTTTAAATTTAATTTTAAAATTGTGATGTTGTTTTTAAAACAAGTTGGAGGTGCAAATAAATATGGACTGTGTGTTTCTTCTGAATAGAGTGTTGCAGCATTGAAAGGCAGGCAATCACTAAGTCATAGGCAAATAAATCAGCAAAGTTGGGGGTTCAAAACTCAGACTGGCGTTGGAGGAATCTCTGCTGAGCATCATGGTCTGGAGAGTCCTGAGTAGAGAGAGTTGGAGATAAGATGTGAAAGAAAGAAGGGTTTTCCATTCTTTCATTTCAATCATTCATGTATTCATTCTTTGGGCTTCACAGGTGGCACTAGTGGTAAAGAACTCACCTGCCAATGCAGGAGACGTAGGAGACATGGCTTCTATCTCTAGGTCTAAAAGATCGCCAGTATTCTTGCCTAGAGAATCCCATGGACCGAGGAGCCTGGCAGGCTACAGTCCAGTCAGTCAGTCAGTTCAGTCGCTCAGTCGTGTCCGACTCTTTGCGACCCCATGAACTGCAGCACGCCAGGCCTCCCTGTCCATCACTAACTCTCAGAGTTCACACAGACTCACGTCCATCGAGTCAGTGATGCCATCCAGCCATCTCATCCTCTGTCGTCCCCTTCTCCTCCTGCCCCCAATCACCCCCAGCATCAGGGTCTTTTCCAATGAGTCAACTCTTTGCATGAGGTGGCCAAAGTACTGGAGTTTCAGCTTTAGCATCATTCCTTCCAAAGAAATCACAGGGCTGATCTCCTTTAGAATGGACTGGTTGAATCTCCTTGCAATCCAAGGGACTCTCAAGAGTCTTCTCCAACATCACTGTTCAAAAGCATCAATTCTTCAGTGCTCAGCTTTCTTCACAGTCCAACTCTCACATCCATACATGACCACTGGAAAAACCATAGCCTTGACTACACAGACCTTTGTGGCAAAGTAATGTCTCTGCTTTTCAATATACTATCTAGGTTGGCCATAAGTTTCTTTCCAAGGAGTAAGCGTCTTTTAATTTCATGGCTGCAATCACCATCTGCAGAGATTTTGGAGCCCCCAAAAATAAAGTCTGACACTGTTTCCACTGTTTCCCCATCTATTTCCCATGAAGTGATGGGACCGGATGCCATGATCTTCGTTTTCTGAATGTTGAGCTGTAAGCCAACTTTTGCACTCTCCTCTTTCACGTTCATCAAGAGGCTTTTTAGTTCCTCTTCACTTTCTGCCATAAGGGGGTGGTATCACCTGCATATCTGAGGTTATTGATATTTCTCCCATCAATCTTGATTCCAGCTTGTGCTTCTTCCAGCCCAGTATTTCTCATGATGTACTCTGCATATAAGTTAAATAAGCAGGGTGACAATATACAGCCTTGACGTACTCCTTTTCCTATTTGGAACCAGTCTGTTGTTCCATGTCCAGTTCTAACTGTTGCTTCCTGACCTGCATACAGATTTCTCAAGAGGCAGATCAGGTGGTCTGGTATTCCCATCTCTCAGAATTTTCCACAGTTGATTGTGATCCACACAGTCAAAGGCTTTGGCATAGTCAATAAAGCAGAAATAGATGTTTTTCTGGAACTCTCTTGCTTTTTCCATGATCCAGTGAATGTTGACAATTTGATCTCTGGTTCTTTTGCCTTTTCTAAAACCAGCTTGAACATCTGGAAGTTCATGGTTCACGTATTGCTGAAGCCTGGCTTGGAGAATTTTGAGCATTACTAGTGTGTGAGATGAGTGCAATTGTGCAGTAGTTTGAGCATTCTTTGGTGTTCCCTTTCTTAGGGATTGGAATGAAAACTGACCTTTTCCATCCTGTGGCCACTGCTGAGTTTTCCAAATTTGCTGGCATATTGAGTGCAGGACTTTCACAACATCATCTTCCAGGATTTGAAATAGCTCAACTGGAATTCCGTCACCTCCACTAGCTTTGTTCGTAGTGATGCTTTCTAAGGCCCATGGAGTCACAAAGAGTCAGACACGACTGCAATGATTTAGCATGGACACACATATTCATTCTTAAGGGGCTCCTAAGAAGGATGACCCTCTACGAAGTGGCGAAGATGAAAAACACAGAAGAAGAAAATATAGGAGAGCAATCATTGTGGCTTGAGTTAGGCAAAGATTTTTAGATATGGTGGCTAAAAGACCGTTCATAAAAGTACAAATTAATAAGTTGAACATTCAAGGAAATTACAAAATTATTTTGAGCTAAAGGTCGTTCAGTTCAGTTCAGTTCAGTGGCTCAGTCCTGTCCGACGCTGCGACCCCATGAATCACAGCATGCCAGGCCTCCCTGTCCATCACCAACTCCCGGAGTTCACTCAGACTCATGTCCATCAAGTCAGTGATGCCATCCAGCCATCTCATCCTCTGTCGTCCCCTTCTCCTCCTGCCCCCAATCCCTCCCAGCATCAGAGTCTTTTCCAATGAATCAACACTTCGCATGAGGTGGCCAAAGTACTGGAGTTTCAGCTTTAGCATCATTCCCTCCAAAGAACACCCAGGGCTGATCTCCTTCAGAATGGACTGGTTGGATCTCCTTGCAGTTCAAGGGACTCTCAAGAGTCTTCTCCAACACCACAGTTCAAAAGCATCAATTCTTCGGCACTCCGCCTTCTTCACAGTCCAACTCTCACATCCATACATGACCACAGGAAAAACCATAGCCTTGACTAGACGGACCTTTGTTGGCAAAGTAATGTCTCTGCTTTTGAATATGCTATCTAGGTTGGTCATAACTTTCCTTCCAAGGAGTAAGCGTCTTTTAATTTCATGGCTGCAGTCACCATCTGCAGTGATTTTGGAGCCCCCAAAAATAAAGTCTGATACTGTTTCCATTGTTTCCCCATCTATTTCCCATGAAGTGATGGGACCGGGTACCATGATCTTTGTTTTCTGAATGTTGAGCTTTAAGCCAACTTTTTCACTCTCCACTTTCACTTTCATCAAGAGGCTTTTGAGTTCCTCTTCACTTTCTGCCATAAGGGTGATGTCATCTGCATATCTGAGGTTATTGATATTTCTTCTAGCAATCTTGATTCCAGCTTGTGCTTCTTCCAGTCCAGCATTTCTCATGATGTACTCTGCATAGAAGTTAAATAAGCAGGGTGACAATATACAGCCTTGACGTACTCCTTTTCCTATTTGGAACCAGTCTGTTGTTCCATGTCCAGTTCTAACTGTTGCTTCCTGACCTGCATACAGATTTCTCAAGAGGCAGTTCAGGTGGTCTGGTATTCCCATCTCTTTCAGAATTTTCCACAGTTGATTGTGATCCACACAGTCAAAGGCTTTGGCATAGCCAATAAAGCAGAAATAGATGTTTTTCTGGAACTCTGTTGCTTTTTCCATGATCCAGCGGATATTGGCAATTTGATCTCTGGTTCCTCTACCTTTTCTAAAACCATCTTGAACATCAGGAAGGTCACAGTTCACGTATTACTGAATCCTGGCTTGGAGAATTTTAAGCATTACTTTGCTAGCGTGTGAGATGAGTGCAATGTGTGGTAGTTTCAGCATTCTTTAAAAGGTCGTTAAGAAGCAGCAAACACAGAAGAAGCTCCTGCCTTTCTGCCTAAGGGCAGGATTTAAATTCTACTTTTTCTAAGTCACCGAGTCGGCACCAGAGGAATCTGCAGGTAAACTTTACTCCATTAGTTTTCCTTTCAACCCACATAGATTTACCTTCCCATGGTTTGCTCACCTTGGAAGCCTAAGGTTTTGTTAATCTGGTCCTTTCTCTACAGATGTATTATTCTTGCTGAAGATGCTACAGAAATTGGAATTTTAAGCCACCATTTTGAATTACTTTTGGTTCAGTTTCCTCCTGAGTAAAGTGCAGTGCGTGCTGCAATAAACTATTAAAAAAAAAAAAGAGTTTCGGCTGAAAATCTAAGGCGGGCAGAAGTAAAGTTTTGCCCCCCCTACAACTTCATCAAAGTTTAAAAATTAGGCTGAGAGGAGACGGACCCAAAGCTCTGAAACATAAAATTCATATAAATCTGGGGTCAGCAGACATGGCCCACAGTCTGGGACCTGTTTCTTGTAAATAAAATTTTATCGGAACATGGCCCCATGTTTTTGTCTCACCTGTAACTGTTGATTTTATAAAACTGTGGACCCTCACACGTCACCACCTTACAGCTTAAAACTTCCAGTGCTTTCTCTTTGCAGTATTGATGCCCTTTAGCCAGAGACCACTCTGCAATGGCAGAGTCGAACAGTTGCAACAGAGACCTTGTAACACAAAAGTCTAAAATACTTAACACACAGTCTTTAGGAAATAGTTTGTTAAGCCTTCATATAAAGCACAGAATGTCCAACGGCCACCAAGAGCTACTGACCCCTTCAGCACTAGAGTGACTGAGGACAGAGGCTGCCAGACACAGTCCTTGCCATGCCCCCCCACTTCCCTCCAGCCCAGAGTGCCTCTCTCGTGGAATCCAAACCCCCTCCAAGGTAGCCCAGTGTGCCTGACAACTGGCATCATTTCCGTGAAAACGTTAGGGAAGCATCGATGTGAACAGTGGTCACCCTGGTGCACGCCACCTTCCCTTCTCTTCATCTCTGTCTCTAGCCGCCTCCCTCCTCTCGTCCTGGTAACCTTGGCTGAGCATCTACATTATTCCAGGGAAGACACAGTCTGGGCCTTCAAGGAGCCCACCTTCCAGCAGAGCAGAGACATAGACATAAGTAACGCTGTGTGACGTGCTGAGTCATGTAATAGCTATGGAAAGAGGAAGCATGGCTGGGGACTCACAGAGTGGCAGAACGGACCTTTGATGGCTCGTACACAGTGCTGTGTTTTAAATGGGTGACCAGCAAGGACCTTCTGTACAGCGCAGGGAACTCTGCTCAGTGTGATGTGTCAGCCTGGACGGGAGGGGAGCTGGGGGAGAATAGATGTATGTATGCGTGTGGCTGAGTCCCTTCCCTGTTCACTTAAAATTGTCACAGCGTTGTTAATCAGCTATATCCCCATACAAATTTTTTAAAATTTAATAAAAATGTATGGCTTTTATTGAAGGCAGGAGGAGAAGGGGACGACAGAGGATGAGATGGTTGGATGGCATCACCGACGTGATGGACATGAGTTTGAATAAACTCTAGGAGGTGGTGATGGACAGGAAGGCCTGGTGTGCTGCAGTCCATGGGGTTGCAAAGAGTTAGACACGACTGAACGACTGAACTGAACTGAATTGATGATTTTAAAATAGTTCAGTTTGAATCTCAGCTCGGCCAGTTCCCAGCTCTGCCACACTGGGGAGTCACTTGGCCTTTCTGAACTCCAGTTCTCTCCTCTGTATGGTAGAAACGACCCCAGCCTCCAGGGCGGTGGGCTCCGTGGGGGTGAGATGAGTTGCTTTGTGCAGAGAGCCCAGTGCAGCAGCAGCGCTTGCTGCTGTTCTCAGCGACGGTCCTCACGGCAGTCAGTGACACCCGCCATGGTGACGGTCGGCGATGTGGCCGGAGGGCGGCGGCGGAAAGGAGAGGGGCACGGTGCATACACAGAGAGGCTTTCACGAAGAACATGGTCTGTGACCTGGGCCTTGACGCGAGACCAGGAGGCAGTCGTGTGGAAAGGGAGGTGCGGGTACAGGTAGGATACAAGGAACATGTTGAAACCCTTCTTGCATGATGCAAACTTGTCGAAGATGGGAAATGCAGAACAGGGTGATTTTCTGATGCACCCTAAGTCTACTCCAGCAGTTGTGACCATCAGAATAAGAGGGGGGGGGGTCTGTGCTTGGACGTGGACAAGGAGACCCTTTCAGGTGCCCTTAGGACTAAGGCAGAAGAACTAACCTGACCCCTGGGGGGTTTTATTTTTCCTCTCCTTCCTTCTTGTCCAGGTGTCTTTTATGTTGACTTTGAAGAGGGTCGCTGATCTAAACCGAGACCCTCATGGTTGAGCCCAACTTCCCCTTTCAGCTTCCTTCTCCCCTGCCCCTTGCACCCTGCTTCTGTGCTCCACTCTCACCGTATTTAAAAAACAGGCTTCCCATCTCCTACGTTACCCCTGGTAGCTCAGCCGGTAAAGAATCCGCCCACAAAGCGGGAGACCTGGGTTCAGTCCCTGGGTGGGGAAGATCCCCTGGAGAAGGGAAAGGCTCCCCACTCCAGTGTTCTGGCCTGGAGAATCCCATGGACTGTACAGTCCACGGGGTCGCAGAGAGTGGGACACGACTGCGTGACTTTCCCTTCACTTCCCCTCGTGTTCCGCCCAGCATCTGCATGCAGGGATGCTCCTGTGTTCCCTCCCCTCCTGGTTGGGAGGGTGCTTTGCGGTCCCTCCCTCTTTCTGGGGCTCACTAGCCTTATCACCATCTTCCCCTCCAGGTCCTCTGAGCTGGTCTTCAGAGGCCTTCTCTGTGCTCCATCCCTACTGTCACTCTTAATTCAGGTTTTCCATCATCTGGATTTTTCTGTTTCTTTCTGGTCTTGCCCCCATAGGCCCATCTGTGCGTAGTAGTTTGATTACTCATTTTAAAAATGCAGACCCTAACATGTCACTTTACAGCTGAAAACTCTTCCAATGCTTTGTCTTTGCAGGGTTGCTATCCTTTAGCCAAAGACCACCAGACCAACACCTGGAGCAACCAAAGAGCACCTCAGAATGGACGTGTTAGGGTGTTTCAAAGCCACAGGCCTTGGCCTTGGGTTGGTTAGTTTGGGTAAGGATTCAATCAGGGGTCGTTTGTTCTGGAATCGGAGTCTGTTAGAAAGCAGGGCCAGCTCTGTGACTGACGTCTTGGTCACTTGTGTCTGGAAGGAGCCACCCCTGGTTAGCTACATGGACGTGCTCGTCACACACTGACATCCGTCAGCGTCGGCTGTCAGCCCATCGTCTGTGCTCAGCAGTGCAAAGAAAGCTCAGCTCCCTGTCCTCACAGAATCTTAGTGTTAGGGACAGAGGAAGAAAGTAGCCCTGGTGTCCAGGGGTGTCCAGATGGAAACGATGATCCCTCAGGACTGTGATACTCTCACAGGTCGGTCTGAGGCTCACAGCCAGTGACCCTAAATGTTTCAACAATCTCACAGAGTTGAAACCTCGCTCAGAGTTATCCTGAGCCTGTGATCCACGCCGCAGAATGAGGTCACTGCGTGGATTTTTCTAATCACACACAAAAGTAAGATCACTGTGCCATCGGCAGAATAACCAGATGCGGACTTGCCTCACTTTCTTTCCTTCTAAAAAATATTTATTTATTTATTTGGCTGCACCTTCTCGCTCACATAGACAGACAGACTTTATTTTTTCCTTAAAACTCTCTTGAAGCTTGGCTTTGCAGACACATTTTTCCCCGAGAAGCTAAACAGTTACCTTTTTATCTGGTGGCGCGTGAGGCCTCCCAGCTTCGCTGTGGCGCGAGGACCCCTTAGTTGCGGTGGGTGGGAGCTAGTGCCCTGACCAGACACGGAGCCCGGGCCCCCTGCGCTGGGAGCTGGGTGGCTGTACCCCGGACCACCACGGAAGCCCCAGTTCGCCCCTACCTTGTGAGAGCAATCCAGACCAGAGCAAACCTCTGATTGCTTCCGCGCTCCCCCGAACCCCCCAGCCAAAGCCTGCATGCTACACCAGGCTCTCTCCAGCAGTGTCTTGAGGACAGGAAGCTCCCTCTTCCTCAGGACCCGCAGGTAACGCTCCCTTTGACGTCACTGCTTTCCCCGCAAGTCTCCTGGCGGCTGGCTCGGTTCAGCATTCAGGTCTTGGGGGGACATAACCAGTTGAGAAAGGCCTTGTTGGCTTCCCTCTCAGTGATCCTGCATCACATTTTCAAGTTTCTATATACGCTTTATGACTCTCTTGGTCACAGTACTATCACTCTTTAGAGCCCGTCTTTAACATTTCACCTTTGCCTCTGGCTGTGCTGGACGCTGGCGCACGTGGGCTCTCTGCCGACAGTGCGGGCTTCTCGCTGTGCTTGCTTCTCCGCTGCAGACCGCAGGCTCAGAGGCAGGCTCAGGAGTTGTGCCCCTGGTCTTACTGACCCTGGGCCTGTGGGATCTTCCCACACCGGGAAGGGAACCTGTGTCCCCTGAACTGGTGGGCAGATGCGTAACCACTGGCCCCAGCAGGGAAGCCCCTCGGTCCTATCGCTGCGTGCTGCCTGCCTCGCCCCACCCGAGCGCCGGGTCTAAGGGATCAGGAAAGCCTCTAACATTTGGGCTAAGAGCTGGACGTACCTTACCGGGAGCAGAGGAGCATCTTTTTAACGAGTCTCTGTCTCCGGCAGCTCCCACCTCTGATTGTTGTCTGAGTCTGTTTTCTAAAACAAAGGGCAGATGCCAGCGCTACCCATCTTCACAAACGTTTCCTAGAGTCCTTCTTCAAGGCATCATCCACTTGCTCCTCTTGCCGGACCTCCCACTGGGGCTCTTGGAGAACCCCGAGCTGCAGGCATGGAGAACATTCTGGAACATGCCACATGCCTTCTGGCGGCCAGATCTTGACAAGGGCTGCTGCTTCTATCTGAGATGTTCTTGCCCATCGCCTTCCCCGCCCCTCCACCCCCCACCCCAGCTTATATTTTTTCCTTAGGGCAAAATCCCGGTCATTTTTCAAAGCCTGGCTCCCAAAGAGGCTCTTTTAAGTGGCTCTGCATCCTCCCTTCCTCGGGGCTCCTCCAGACCTTGGTTAGACTCTGGAATGACTGAATCTGCACCCCACTTTCTGTTGTCTTTTCTCAGGAGAACATGCAGGGGACCATCAATCCTTCATGCCTCTGTTTCTCCAGCTATAACATTGGACCCTCAGTACCTGCCTCACCAGGTTCTCAGGAGGTGCCTGCCACTCTGGGTATGAAAGAGTGAACACATGCAGAGGGGCCGCCCAGAGGCTCCCTAAGACGAGGCCGGTCTGATGGAGAAGCTGGGGAGCCCAGTGCAGAATGCCCGGACCAAACCTGTTCTCCTAGTGCTCAGCTGGGGCAGCGGGTGCGCCTCTGGCTTCCTTGTGCAGTGCGTCTTTTGTTTGCTTTTTATTCATGTATTTTTGGCTGCCCTGGGTTGTCACTGCTGCGTGAGGGTCTCTCCCTAGTTGCCAGCAAGCAGGAGCTACTCTTCATTGCGGTGCAGGCTTCTCATCGTGGTGGGCAGCTCCTCTGGTCGTGGAACACCGGCTCTAGGGCGCCAGGCCTTCAGTAGGTGTGGGGCATACACTCACTTGATCTGTGGCGTGCGGGATCTCTCTGGACCAGGGGTCGAACCCGTGTCCCTGGCACTGCAAGGTAAAGATATTCTCAGCCCCTGGGCCACCAGGGAAGTCCTGCAAGGTGTTTAATGATGCAATTAAACTAAATGAAGTTTGAGTTCCCTCCCGTGTGAGGAGGAGGGTGGTGGTATGCGGCAGGATGACGCCAAGTCTAAACACCTGCTTTAATGCATCCTGGGGGTGTCTTGGATCTTCCCTCTAGCTCAGGTGGTAAAGCGTCTGCCTGCAATGCAGGAGACCTGGGTTCGATCCCTGGGTCAGGAAGATCCTCTGGAGGAGGGCATGGCTACCCACTCCAGTATCCTTGCCTGGAGAATCCCATGGACAGAGGAGCCTGGTGGGCTACAGTCCATGGGGTCACAGAGTCAGACACGACTGAGCAACTAACACTGCTCCTGGAGGGTGCCTTGGTTTGCATGTTTCCTTGGCTCTTTACCATGTGTCTCCAGAACGTGTGTGATGCTTGTGAAAACCGTCTTTTGGATGCAGTGGACAGCCTGGTCTCAGCTCTCCAGGGAGGTGGGTGATTTCCTGGAAGCTGTGCGTGAAACCACATCGGCCTCTAGTGGCCAAAGGCCCACAGTGCAACAAGCCGGGTGACGTCTAGGCTCTGGCCGAATGACCCCTAGGAAGCCCCCGGGACTTAGCCCTGAGATGCTTGCAGAGCTCTCTTCTCAGCAAGAAGTCTGCCATTAGTCCACGCTGTTGGAGGCATTAAGTATACTCGATGTTCGCATGTCACTGACAAATACTTTGAGATACTCAAACGTGTCTGCG
Organism: Bubalus bubalis; assembly: GCF_019923935.1. Lineage (NCBI taxonomy): Eukaryota > Metazoa > Chordata > Mammalia > Artiodactyla > Bovidae > Bubalus > Bubalus bubalis. The sequence continues at coordinate 2,098,870 of NC_059172.1, forward strand.
CTGTATAAAAGCCTGTGAAGTGAGTTGTTACTGCCATTTCAGCTCAGGAGAGACTGACTTGCTCCCGAGTTTGGAAACTTAGTCCAGTTTGTTACAGAGACTGGCCGTGTGCAAGGAGAGTGAATCACAGGGATGGAGAATGGATGTTTCGGGATGGAGCAATCTTGATTCTTAGGGGTCCCACGGCAGCCAGGGGTAGTGGGGTGAGCTTTGGAGCCAGAACTCTCCAAACCTCTCGTATACCAGAGGAGGGAACTCGGACAAGTTAACACTCACTGGTGTTCGCCCTGTTAGTGAAAGTATTTCAAGGGAGTTGTTGTTGTTCAGTCGCTAAGTCCTGTTCAACTTTGTGACCCCCATGGACTGCAGCACACCAGGCTCCTCTGTCCACCACTGTCTCCCGGAGTTGGCTCAAATTCATGTCCATTGAGTCAGTGATGCTGTCGAACCATCTCATCCTCTGCCGCCCCCTTCTCCTTCTGCCTTCGGTCTTTCCCAGCATCAGGGGCTTCAGAAGACTGAGTCAATGACATAAAACGGCGTAGAGGCGTCTAACGTGAGGCAGTGCAGTACCCCCTTTCATATGACTTTGAACATGTGGAGAAAAATGCAGAATCTCATAGGCGTGTTTTAACACCGTGGATTTTCCTCAACTTGGTTTCTGCCTAAGGTTTCTTCTGTTGCATGTAAAGCTGGATAAAAGAAAATCTCCGTCAGCTGCAGGCAAGCTGGTAAACGTAGGGGAAATCTATCTTTTTGAGGCTGCCTGGCCAGCCTTGGGAGCTGTGCCCAGTGGCCTGGCATCATACAGCTTTTCCCAGCACGCTCGAGTGAGCCTGGCCCTGGCCGGAGGGATTACGTTTCATCCCGTGTTGAAATCACTTGAAATTCCCCCTGTTCATCCAGATACAGAAATAAAAGCAGCAACTCGTGGTCTTGCTGAGGCAAAATCTTTATTGTTAGCCGTTACCGGATCCCTTATTCTTTCACTTTGGCATCCATCTGCCAAAAATAGACTGTTGTCAAAATAGGGTATTTTAAGAACCACACACATGCAGGTTTTCATACCTCACGCCCCTCACACGTATTTCATCAAAAGGTCAAATTATATTTTTATCATTTTGATCTGTAGACCTTAGAGTTCAATAGAAGCTTCTGAATGAAATGATGACTTTCTTTTTTATCTTCATTTTTAAAAAAATATTTATTTGGCTGTTCAGGTGTTAGGTGCGGCACTCGGGGTCTTTGGTCTTCACCATGGCAGGCAGACTCTTTAGTCGCGGCATGCGGGATATAATTCCAGGACCGGGGTCAAAGCCAGGCCCCCTGCGTTTGGAGCTTGGAGGCTCAGCCACTGGACCATCAGGGAAGTCCCTTGTTATCACTTTTTAAATGTACTGCCATTTGGGTGGCTCATTCTTGGGTCTGAGGCTTGAAGATGAGGCAGGATGAGAGGCAGGAGGCCAAAGCATCCTTTTTTAAATGCCCTGGCCCGAACATTCACACAGACACACACACAGATGCATCAATTGGAGTGACATCCACATCTTTCTTTTTCCCCCTTTTTCTCGTCACCAATCCCTTTCTCATCTCCCCGCTTCCTGCATTTCCATTTTACCCAAAAGAAAGAGAAGCACCCAGCTACGTCATGAGCTGAGGGTTCACAGACAGAAATCCTTCTAAACGACTTTTCAGCTGTTTACTGGTCCTGTCCCTCTTTGACCGGCAGTCACAACGATGAGTCACCCATCGGGCTTGAGTCCACAGCCGCCTGAATCAACTGCAACTCCCGGGCTGCGACCTCACACTTTCCATTTGTATTAAAACTCTCACTTCCCTCGAACCTGACTGTCTTAACGTCAATTTTCTTCCAGGCGTGGACTTTCAGTTTGTGCTAATTTTCGAGTCTTTTCCCAAATTACCTTTGGAAATCAATGCATGAAGAATTTGCCAATTCTCATCCATGCAGTTCCTGGACAGGTTCAGGACTGTGTCCCCACAGAGAGGTCTTCTCCGGCGGTAGTGTTTGTTTCTTTACTTCTGCTGTGCTGGGTCTTCACTGCTGCATGTGGGCTCTTTGTTGCGGGGAGAAGGCTTCTCTGGCTGTGGAACTTGGGCTTAGGTGTCTGGCAGCACGTGGGATCCTAATTCCCTGACCAGGAATTGAACCCATGTCCCCTGCATTAGAAGGTAGATTCTTTACCACCTGACCATCAAGGGAGTCCCAGTTCTCTTTACAAAATAGGAGTTAGGGGCTGTGAACTAAAATTTTGCCTTTTCAGACCTTATTAAGCCTGGTGTTCTGTGACAACCTAAAGCAGTGGGCTGGGGGTGGTGGGTGGGAGGGAGGTTTAAGAGGGAGGGGGTCGTCTGCACGCCTATGGCTGATTCATGTTGACATATGGCAGAAACCAACTCAACACTGTAGAGCAATTGCCCTCCAATTAAAAATAAATTTAAAAGAGGCCTTATTATATGTAGCATTATATATATGTACTGGAGAAGGCAATGGCACCCCACTCCAGTACTCTTGCCTGGAAACTCCCATGGACAGAGGAGCCTGGTAGGCTGCAGTCCATGGGGTCGCTAAGAGTCGGCACGACTGAGCGACTTCCCTTTCACTTTTCACTTTCATGCATTGGAGAAGGAAATGGCAACCCACTCCAGTGTTCTTGCCTGGAGAATCCCAGGGACGGGGGAGCCTGGTGGGCTGCCGTCTCTGGGGTCGCACAGAGTTGGACACGACTGAAGTGACTTAGCAGCAGCAGCAGCATATATATGTACGAAATATTGTCAGTCCCTTAGTCCGTTGCATCCATTTCAGATAAGCATGATGCAGTGTCTGCACATTCAGATCCACGCGTTTATGTCTTTGTTATTATGGACAAGTGCCCATTTCCCCTTTATCCTTTTCTAAGAAGTCTGTCCACGTTTCCTGCAGGAGAAAGCGACACCCAGCTCCTAGCACGCTGCTGGGGAATGCCCTCAGAAGACACGCTACTTTTGTGACCTGATCCCATCCAGTAGTTAGCACTTACACCTTTCCTGGACCTGCTGCCAATTCAGATGTGCTTCTAGTAGATAAAAATTCCTTCAGGTGTGACTCGGCAGAGCTGAAGCCACGCTCCACGGCGTCTGAAACTCCTGCAGATGTCTGCCCTGCCACGTCCGCTCAATGTAAACACACAGCAGGGACGTCCCTGGGGGTCCGGTGGCTAAGACGCCACGCTCCCCCTGCAGGGGCCCAGGTTCGATCCCTGGTCGGGGAATGAGATTCCGTAGGCCCCACCTAAAGATCCCGCATGCCACCACGAAGACCGAAGATCCTGGGCACCGCACAAGACCCGAAGAAGCCAATAAATACATTTTAAAAATTGCACAGGGACTTTCCTGGCAGTCCGGTCGTTAAAACTTCGCCTTTCAGCGCAGGGAGTGTAGGTTCCATCCAAGGTTGGGGAGCTAAGTAAGAGCCCACATGCCTCCTGGCCCAAAAACCAAAACTTAAAACAGAAGCAATATTGTAACAAATTCAATTAAGGCTTTAAAAACGCACTCCCCTTCCACACCCCACACAAAATCTTTTTCAAAAAATTGTACCCATTGGGGGACTTAAAGGTGTAATCAGTACTTCTCACTAAGAAATGTCAGTCAGATCATTCTTCATTAAACCAAAAGAGCCTAATGTACTGTACAGATAAATCTAAGCATTTCATATCAGTAAGCAAGTGTTTTATCAAAATACTGCTCTTAAGCAGAAGAAACCATTGAAACAAGGAAAGGCTTGACTGCAATGCACCTCTATGCATTCACCGCAAAGGGACACATACCACAGCCAGCGTTACAGACACAGCAATAAATTTCTAGTGCTGGCTGGACCCAGCTGTGCATTATTGCCTCCTTTTCTTCTGGTAAGGACACTCTTCCCTGGCTCTTCTCATGGTTTCTCTGTTCCCGCCCCCGCCGGCCTTCAGCCTCGTGCCCCTACCGCCTCTCGGACTCCCGTCCAGTCGGGCCTGCGGCCGTTCTGGCGGGCACCCCGCCTTCCCTGCGCGCCAGAGCCCGTCCGGAGCGCTGTGCACCCTGAGGTCACAGGGCGCGGGGCACAGAGCCACAGGCAGCCAGCCCGTGGTCCTTTAAAGAAGAAAAGAAAGCCCGAGTAAGTAAGCCAGATTGATCTGAGCCCCAGCCCTGAGCGTGCATCCACTGGCGTTGTGAAGGGAGCGACAGCCGGGAACTTCTGACGCCCCGCCCCGCTCGCTCACAAGCCCGGCTGTAAGTGGCCTTTCCCGTAACACCCGCGATCACGAGTCGCTGTCCGAGTTCCTCCCAGGAACATTGCGCGCAGAGCCGTGCCCTTTGCCGGGGCGTAGGAAGGCCGTGCTGCGGGGCCTCAGAAGCTCTGCTGGGAACACAGTGGGCCTCACGCCCTCCGCGTGACTAAGGCCAGAGGGCGCCGGTGGAGGAGGATTTCGACTTTTTCAGCCAAGCAGCGTCCTACCCGCCGTTCAGGGAGGTCCGGGCTACAGGGCCTGTGTCACGCACTGCGGTGCTGACTGCAGCGGACTGCGGCAGCCTGGGGGACGCTGTGCCCAAGCCCACACTCAAGGGCATCAGCGCGCACTCGAAAGCACACCGCGGGCCTGCACACCGCCAGCCTCCAGAGGCGTGGTGGACCGATCTGAGGGTCTCCAGGCTCTCCTCCTGGCCAAGTCCCGGCAGCAAGTGCTAACGCTGCCGCTAACGCCCTCAGGACACAGCTGGGGGCTGTCTCCTCAGCCCTGGGGACAGAGTACACGGTCGCCCTTCCCAACCCTCTGCAGCAAAGAGGAGCCGTGACAGAGGCCCGTAAGCAGGCCTCTCAAGGGAAGGGCACACGGGCTCTGGGACGCGGAACGTCTGGGTCTGCTAGGCGGGTAACCCTGAACAAGCTGTACCCACTCCTGCGAGCCTGTCTTCTCATCTGCCAAACGGAGATGCCACCGCCTCCCTCAGCGGGGCTGTGCGAGGTCATGATTCCCGTAAAGCCCCTGGCAGGGCGCTTCAATACAGCAGATACTCAACACACTCTAATCACGATCTTTATTATCCGAGAGTCTGAACTGGTGAGAGTCCATGATTTTTAATTCACTCTTTCAGTCTTCTCAGAAGAGTCATCCACGACTGGAGTTAAAAACTATATTTATCCTGTGAGGCTGTTACACGCCAGCAGAGATTGTTGAGTGGGTAGAAAAGATGGGAGCACTGCGGTAGGGGGATGCTGCCCCTGCCCGCGTTCCTTTATGGCACACGCGTGCACACACACACACGCACGCACCCCAGAATAAACCTGTGTGCCCATTATTCCTTTATGGCATGCTCACGCACACGCACACACACCCCCCCCAGAATAAACCTGTGTGCCCATTATTCCTTTATGGCATGCTCACACACACGTACAGACACTCACCCCAGAATAAACCTGTGTACCCATCATTCCTTTATGGCACATGCACACACACACACACACACACACCCTAAAATAAACCTGTGTGCCCATCATTCCTTTATGGCACACGCTCACACACACGTACAGACACTCACCCCAGAATAAACCTGTATGCCCATCTGTCCATGTCTCCAACCCTGTGAAAATGGCTGTGGTTTTAGAGGTTTTCAAAGCTAAGACTGGGGAACTGAGGCCTCAGAGAACAGTGTCTATTTCGTCAGGAGAGAAAGCAAGTGAGAGGGAGCATAACTGCTACATTTTCTTGTCCTTGGTGGCACAATGGCTCCCACGTGTGGGGACCCCACTTTGTCGAGAGATGGTCCGCAGGTCATGCACGGACCTCACCGTCCACCGAGAAAGCTCTTGCAGCACCTTTAGGCCCCACAGCTTCTTCTCAAAGAGACCAGCGTCCCCAGGGAGAAGGGGCGGCCCGCCGGCCTCCCTGGGGGGCACCCTGTGCTCCAGCAGCGCCATCAACTCCTCCAGCTGGTACGCGAAGGCCGCCACCTGGAGGAGGACGGCGTGTATCGCCTGGTGCAAGTCGTCTTCGGCCGGGGTGAAGTGTGCCCGCTGGTCTTCCAACAGCCGGGCCAACATCCCGTGGAAGGCGCGGTAGGCCTGGAGGTTCTCTTGGAGCCGTTCTGCCTCAGTCAGCTCGCTCCATCTGCTGGAGCTGGCTGTCGGCACGCCTTCCAGAGTGTCCAGGTTCATGTTCCCGTTCAGACCCTGATGCTTCATCTGGCCAAGGATACAGAGAAACGTCACCCCTCCTGCAGTCACTCCACCGTTCTCACATCACCTCCAAGTCCCACACGCAGGCTACTCACTTCCCTGGTCAAGGGTCCAGATTGTAAAGAAAATAGTCTGCAAGAGGAATTCTTCCTTTGGGATCTGTGACTGGCGTTAGGAAGACCCTATCCTCCCAGAATTTATACACACCACTTGGACTACCTGTTCACTTTTCTTGGGGGAATCCGTAGCTTTTGCTAGGTGCCAAAGGCTGAAAGCCACTGTCTGGTCTAGAATAGCTTTTCCTCCCCACTTGACACTCCCTGCTGGCACCTAGAATATTACCATCATACTGGAGTTTAAGTATTTTAAATATACCTAAAGACACTGGCCATACCTAAGCAGCTCTAAAATACAGCCTTGAAATAATTGAAATCCCACTCTCACTGGTGAGGACAGTCATTTATTAGAGAAGTCAATAGCTATATATATATATATATATATATATACACACACACACACACACACACACACACACACATATATATATATATATAATTTGTATTTTAAAATCTGATTTCTGAATGTTGGGGCTTTAGCAGCTCTAAAATACAGCCTTGAAAGAACTGTTCTAACAGCTCTCTCCACTGCCCACTCTCACTGGTGGGGACAGTCATTTATTAGAGAAGTCAATAGCTATATATTTAATTTGTATTTTAAAGTCTGATTTCTGAATGTTGGGGCTTTAGGAAGAGAAACCCACCCTCCGAAAACTTAAATTCAGAGCTCTCCACAGGAGTCTGCAGTTCCCACAGCAGGCCCTAGGTGAAGACTGACGGGAATCTTCCTCTACAGAAAATGTACCTAGCCCCTTGGTTAGCTCCTTAAGAATTGGACACCCTCCCCAGTTCCCCAGGGTTTCTTCCAGGAGACTTTTTTTTTTATAAGTGACCTTTCTATTTAGACACACAAACACTTCTGATTGTATAGGGTCCTAATACTGTAACAGGAAAAGTTGGTTGGTTTATACTGCTCTTCACCCAGCGCTATACACCTCCCTCAGACTTTTGTTTATAGTTTAAAAAGTCAGAACAACGTATATATGAAGAACCCAAACTTGGGAGGGCTCATGGTTCATCTACTCTGGAAGAATTCAGACAGGTATTCAAATTAGGAACAGCCTCCAAGACATACAGACAAATCTACCTAGAACCCCACGTATACTTCCTTGTTTCAAGAGCATGTTTCCTAAATAGCATATAGAAAGAAACGTCTTAAAGGACTTCTCTCCAGGGAAAGGGCCGTGTCAAACGACAGGTGCCGTGTATAAAACAACTGCTTGGTTAGGGCTTCTGTAACGGTAACGGGGCGGAAATACGATGAAGGGCGGGATCAGAAGAGAAGAAGTGAAAACAGACAACAGCAAGGTCGGCAACTTACGTAAGAGTCCACCAGAGCAGTCAGGTCTGAACGGATCTTCCGTGCTAGCCAGATGGAGCGGCTACACAGGTCCCGGCGGTGGGGGGGCAGCAGCGAATGCTCCGCGACAGCCATCCCCTAACTAACGGCCAGGCCCAGCAAACGAGGGAGCTGGGTCTGTCTACACTGGTCCCAATCAGAAATGTGCCTCGCGGGCCAAATGCACTGGGCATCTCTCTCCTAACAGGACTGTGCACCCCCACCCCCGGCCTGGCTCAGAGGCTGCAGCGAATTCCTGGCTGTGGATTTTTGCGCCCGTGGCATCAGAGGCCCCTTCTCAATCGGCTTTTTGTCCTGCGGCGTCTGCCTCCATCCCTCTCCTCCTCAGCGCCTCGTGTACTTGTCCTCACGGCACTGTTTTGCTTTTGCACTTAGCAACAAGGTCGCTGTCACACTCTCTCAGGACGCCCTGCCTAATGTGACCTATTTCATACACAGTTCAATCAGTCCATCTTTTCACCACCTGCCCTGTGCCCCCCAGGTCCCTCTCTCTCTTCTTTGGCCTGGTATACAATAATATTGTTACTATTACTGATACAGCTGCCATTCATTAAGCATCTACCCTGGGCCAGACATGGTTACCTGCTTTAAAGCCTTTATTTGATCTTTAGAATAGTTTTACAAGATCAAGTTTTCTTATTTTACATATGAAATGCAGGCTTAAAGAAGTTAATTCATGTGCACAAAATCCGGTACCTAGGTTGAAAATTTAAATATAGGTCTTTGATTCTATAGCTGTTTCTCCCACTGACTTTCCAATTTCATTCTTTGGGTGGTTCATATTTTTCGGGAAACAAAGTTTACGTGAAATAGACCCTGTAAAAATACAGCACTTTCCCCACTCCAACCCTTTTGCTCTGTTTAAAATTGAATTTGCACTTGATTACAAGTCAGCTAAGGGAGCATCACTATCATCTCAATCATGGTGCCTCTCTTTCCAAGATGAGGCAGGGACTGTTTAGGCCTGTTCTCTTCCAAAGGACAGGAAACACCCAACCCTGACTTGGTAACATTTCTGAGGCAGTCTCACTCAAGTGACAACATGCTTTTCTTCTTCTTCCTTATCCCAGTCATACCACATTGCTTCTTAACAAAATGAAAATTCTTAACAAAATTCGTGACAGAATAAACGGGACTGAGAAGCGAAGGCAGAGTTTAAGTGCTCACAGCGTCGCTTTATCGCATGTAGCTGTAGGTTCCAGGGTGATGCCAACTGGGTTGAGTCACATGTTTCATCCCCAAATGAGTCAAGCAGTTCTATTCTATCACAGACACTACCTGTGAATCGAAACAAATGCCTTCTCAGGGGAAAAGTCCCACAAACAACAATCAAGGGACACAGGGAAAGAAATGGGCGGGGGGACTGTCCCAGCAGGCCTTTAAGGCAGGCAGCAGGAGTCTTATCTTTTTTTTTAAGTCTGTACTTTTATGGACATAGAGTTTTGTGAAGGCGCACTGATATTAAATGCTGTCAGAGCATTGTCATCATCAGAGTGAAATGAGCCCCACAGCTTCCTTTACTACATTAAAATGGCCACCTTTTCCAGATTGTCGAAACATGGAAAGGATTTCCAATTTTGCCAAATGATCAGAATGGCATGTCAGTATTAGAAATCGAGAACTAAACAGAGTTAAAAGCTAACTACCTGATTCGCAACAAGTGCAAACAACAGTTTCTGCCACATCAGCCTGTTCTGAGGGCACTTGGTTTTCTCATTGAGCAGCATCAATTATTTCACCCCAGCATAACTATAACTCAGTACAACCAAGGAAGACCAGTTGCTTCCATGAAGACAATTTTTATTTTTCTTCTTTACATTTTATTTTGGATATGCCTTAGCTAGATTAAGAGAAAACAAGGATTTGAAAAGCAGAGTATCCCTTTTATTATAGTTTCTTTTTACATAACCTTTTCGACCTAGATTCAGGTCTCTCTCCCATCAAAGGAGAAGGGTCCTGCACATTACAACAGGCAAAAAAGGCTTTTAGGAAATAAAATATTTTAAATTGATTCATTACAATTTTTCAATTTTCTTGAGTACACTGGAAGGTGGGAAAAAGGCAGGAGGGAAAGATGGTGCTTCAAACAGCCTGACCGTAATAACCTTAGTGAGGTTTAGTACACTCTATATTTTTCTCCAAACAGGTTCTAAGGAGGTTCAAGTGCTCTATGTGGGTGCTTTTCCATACCTTAATGTATCTATTTTTACTCCCAGTCATCCTGGCCAGTGTTTATCTAAATTCTCTGAAACATATTAAGTCTCAATTACGCAAAATAACCCCGGGCAACCAAACAAGGGGGAAGCACACCCCGGAGAAACAACGCCTGTTTCAAGTACGATTCCAGAATTCAGAACTGCCAATTAAAGACGGAGAATATGCTGTGGGGAGAAGGTATTAAAAATGTACCAGAATTTGATTAAGAGTAGGAAACGGAGAATTTTAAGACCGAGTTTCTTAGAAAGATGGTGACGTAAACATCTGAGGAGCAGAAAGTTAAAGGGAAGAGAAACTGGTGACAGTCACTTAAAGCAACTCTTTCCTTTGCTGGCATCCCTTTCTCAAAAGGAAAAAAAACAAACTAAACCCGTGAAAAATACCTGAAAATTCACCGCAATCTGCTACAATAATTTATTGAAGCAAATTACAGGCCAACGGTAGCTATGAAGAGTGAGAAGGGGAGTTTCAAATCATGAGAACCGATGAGCTGCTTTTGGTGGAGAGGAGTGGGATCAAGGGAAGAAAACATTTTCCCTCTTTCTCCCAGTTTTCTTTTAAAAATGCAGTTTGCTTTTGTGTAGGTGGCTAAAACATGCAATGACTAACCGCTGCCAGTGTCATTCACGGAGACCAAGGAGAAGACAAATGTGACCATGACAAGTGCCGGCTACAGACGCCTGCTAGTGAGCCAGTGGACTTCTACGGGGAAAGAACTTCGTTGTAGACCCGTCCAATTAATCTTATAGTAGTTTCACATCTACTCCACACACGGAAGTCAACTCCAAGTCCTCACTGCGGCCAGGAAAGCACATTCCGTATTCCTTCCATCCTTACTCCACTCTCTGCCCAGGCCTGGAGGCGATGGCAAAGCCTCCACAGGGAACACAAACAGCAGCACTAAGATGCTCACTGCAGACGCTTCCCTCCCTACCCCCTGGCATTCCAACACTCACACCCAGGGGGTGCAGAGCAAGCCTCTTTCAGAGATGGCATTTTGTTACCCTTTTTTTTAGGAGGGGGGAAAAATCAGAGAGAAAACTAATAAGCTTTGTAGTTTTAGTGTTTGTGAAAAACAAGCTGTTCCTTATTCTGTTCTCAGCAAAGCTTCATTCTTTCCAACAGCCATTATACATTTCTAACAAACAATGAACAGGGCAAGCCTTTAATTCCAGTTTCTGAGGTATGTAGGATAGAAACTGCCCTTCTGGTTCTCTAAAAATGAGCCAAAATAGGTCTTTAGTCTTCTGGAAGTTATGAAGTTGTACAAAACTGTCTCTCTCCCATGGACAGTAGTAAGCGATCCACCCATGAAAATCCCTACCTCAAGGGCAATGGTAATCCCTGGAATCTCAGGTGAAGGCCAAAGCATCGTGCGGACTATCCACTGCGCTGAAGACGTCCTTCTTCTGAAGTGTCATTACAAGGGAAACACAACAGAACAAGTTCCCGTGACTTAAAACCGTCTGACTCGGACGATTCCTTCTCGGACAGCAGTGCCCTTCCACAACTGGGAGCTGAGACAAACCCACGATGAAACACAGCAAAGACAGAGGGGCCAGAGCTGGGCTGACGGGGGGTGTGTACAGAGAAATGATGGGCACAGAGAAGCAAATGAAGAACTCTCAGGAGAAAACCTTGCTCTGTAGTTCAGACCCCGAATAACCTTCATCCCCTCAAAATTCCTGAACCTCGATGCTCTGCAAGCTCAAAGAGCACAAGTTACCACACCCCCGCTGTCCTTCCCTGAAGAGGCTTCCAGAAAAGCACTGTAGTGATTCTGTTGGTGCTGAGGACCAGCTTTCTGCAAAGGCCACTGGAGCGCTATGATTTCAGGGGCTGGCTGTGCTTCTTCAACCCTCTATCTTGCCTTCTACATGTACCTCTTATGCAAAGGAACCCACGTCAGAAAAATGTAATCTTGCCCAGCCCCACAAAATATAGCAACAAAGACCAAAAAAAAAAAAAAAAAAATCAGACTTTCCATTAATAAATAAGGAATCTCAGGTTCCACAACACAAAAACACACATGTTCAAAGTGCAAATTTCTGTCATTAGTCTGGGACTTCTCACCGATAGAGCCCTGTCTATGGTCGGAGACCACGGCGCGGGCGGCCCCTCCTTGCCGGGAGCCTGCTTGCAAGCAAGTGAGCACCATTGAGAACCTTATGGAGGGACTGAGCGGGGGAGGGGGGGGGTTGGTGAGGAAGACGGAGAAGGCCAAGAGGAGGGAGGTGGTCCCCACGCAGCCTGCCTTCCTTCCTTCACCTGGAGAGAGTCGAGGGAGAGGGGGTGAGAGATGTGTGCTGTTTTAACAGCTCACCCTGCTCATGGGCCCTAAAGTGCCAAGTCAAGCTGCCAGCCTCCGGAGATTAGAAGTATATGATACTTGGAAGATACATGTGCTGCAAGGGTAGAAGCCAGGACCACGGGGCAGCGGGAGAGGAGGAGGGGTAGAGAGGATATCAATATATTATTAAGAGTTAAAAGCTGATCCAGAGCACATTGAAGTTACAGGGTGAAAGGGGGGTCTGCTGATGAGGAGAAGTCTGCCTGGTTGGAAAAGAGTTTAGAAAGAACCCTTCCTTTAAGAGCTGCTGCAGCGGCTTCTTTGTCGAGCTTTCTGGGAAAGGCAACGTCAATTTTATAAAGGGAATGACAGAGGGAGAAGAGGGGGGGTGTGTGTGTGTGTATGGATGTGTGTGTGTGTGTGTGTGTGTGTGTGCTGTGACCCAATGGAAAGAGCAGGCCCTTCAGTTATTTCACTAGATTTTAAATGCTTTAAATTTTTTTTTTTTGTCCTTTTTTCTTTTAAATACAAAGTCTGAGCCGTCCCAGCGCCCGGTCCGCCCCTGGCTATGGCCCCGCCGAGTCCGAGTCTTCGATCAGGACCTCTGCGGTAGCACCGAGGATATCCGAGTTCATGACCAGCCCGTCCGCGCCCGTGCCGCCCCCGCCGCCCACGAAGAGCTTGCCATCGGTCACCAGGCTCACCCTCTCGGCCCCGCCACAGAAAGACTTGGACACGCCCTCGGCTTCCAGCAGCAGGCACTCTCCGGGGGCGGGGTTCCCCAGCGGCTCGGGAAGCAGCGGCAGGCCCTGGCCGCCGGTGGGCGGGCTGAGGGCCTCGGGGCTTGTGCCCAGGATGTCTGTGCTGGTGATGAGCGCGCCGGCGTTGGCGGCCAGGGCCTCTGCGATCAGCACCTCGGGGTGGCTCTTCGCTTTGTGCGCCACCACGCTGTCCTTCTTCTCAAACTTTTTGCCGCAGATATTGCAAGAAAATTGGTAGAAGGAGTCTGCATCGTGTTTCTTCATGTGCCAGTTAAGGGATGCCTTTTGCCGACAAGTAAATCCACAGATCTCGCATCTGAGAGAGTGAGAAAGAAAACAGCTCATCAAAAAGAGAGAGGAAGGGCCCTCTCATCCAGGGTCAGGGTCGCATGTACAAACGACTCAGTCATCGTAACAGGTCCGTAGGCATGACCCCCCAGTCAACGCCCACTCTCACATGGGGAAAAGCCATGCGCCAGGAGAGGGGCTTCCTCCAGCGGGGCGCGCCCCGGGAGCGAGTACTCACTGGAGCGGCTTCTCGCCGGTGTGGATCATCCGGTGCACTGCCAGGTTGTGGGAGCTCTTGAAGGCTCGAGCACAATACTCACAGATATAATCTCTTTGATCTGAGAAAAACAGTGTGATTACTTAGTGTTCCATTTGGAATCCCTCTTAAGTATTTTTTCCTAGCTTACTAAAAGTAAGCAGATAATTAGGCAGGTGAATTTAGAGTAAAAGCAATGTAGAGTGTAAGCACCCTGGATAAACAAAACGAAAATAAACAGCAGGAGGGAATTCCCTGGCAGCCCAGTGGTTTAGCTTCTTGGCCAAGAGCAGTTCCTGGTGGGGCGACTGGAATCCTGCACAGACTGCACAGCACACTCAGGAAAGAAAAGTGTCGTTTCCATCTTTTTTTTTTCCAGTCTAGCCATTGATTAACATAAGAATGTGTTTACAGTAACAAAAATAAAAAACACAGCTAGAGAGAAATATGAGAACGTGAATCCTAATCTCAGTTTTACCAGTAAGTCAGATGCAGGATAAATTGCTTGGCAAGTAAACAATTTTATTTCTCATAGCTTTTATTCTTAAAACAGCTTTTTCACAGATTGTGAAAGCTGAACGGTTACATACAAAGAAGCTGGCGTTCAACGAACAACAGCATTAAAAAAAAGAATTTGACATTACCTAAAGAAAACTGATCCACACACAAAGTGGTACTCATAGCTTCTGTTTCAGGTTTTTTAAAAAAAAAATGTTAACCAAGATAAACAATTTAAACTTCTCTCAAAAAATCCTATGGGGCAAAGGAGCACTGGACTTATTTTCTTCTTTATCAACTGGTTGGGGAGAAAGTGGACCAACAGATGCTTAATGTCTACTTGTTGAACAAATGGCCACTACACTCTTCGTATGCCTTTCACTTAAAATGACCAGAAACAGTCACAGTGAAAACAAGATAAGAGGCAAACAACATCCAATGTAATCCTACCCTCCATCCCAAACAGTTCTAAAAGCAAGTGTGGGAGAAGAGCCACGTCTCTCCCACCTGAACGCACGGAGACGGCACCTGGGGCTCTAGGAGACGCAGAGGCGGACTCAGCAGGTCAAGGCGGGGCCTGAGACACGCCACCTCTAGCAGGGAGCTCACGACGCCAGGCCTGTCCGTCTGCATTCCTCATCAACAGTAGGGTCTGAAACGCACGCTCCTACCCCAGGGACAAAGCTTACCGTCTCTCAGGTCTGGGCCACATTCCCAGCTCCACGGGAGCATGACGAACCCATGTGGAGCATTTCACATACTTAAGGAAATTATATTTTCAAAGGAAGCCAATTCACACTCATTTGGAAAAGTAAAACTCTCAACACTGACATCATAAAATTGTATCAACTACATACAAATATTTGGAAAGGACTTAATTTCTAAACCAGTGTTTGTCATAGTCGGCTTATAAAATCTAGCTCAAGTAGTCTAAACTGGCTGTCAGAAATTATTTTCTATGGAATGAAACAGTGTAACAGGGAGAAGGGGCAGAGGAATGGCAGCTCCTTTAGAGAAACAGTGGGGGCAGCGTCCTCACTGAAGAGACGCAGCGGGAGGCAAGGACTGCAGCCTGTGGAGCCATGAGGACCTCAGGTACACCCCAGTGCCGGGCCCACCAGGTGCCCGGCTCCGTGCAGCACACAGCACCTTACACGTCGCCCCGTTTCACCCTTATAATAACGCAGCGTTACTGGAATCATCACTAACCTTACCCAGCCCAATCTGTTCCTATTTAGCTGCACTTGACCGAAACTGTCCAGTGGCTGAAAATGAACCCTGTCTGAACTCCTTCAACAACATGTGTGACACAGGTGTTCAGCTTCTCTTCTCCAGCCACCAGCTCCTGTAGGGGGCTACATGCGTGCATAGTTGCTCAGCAGTGTCCAAGTCTTCATGCCCGCACAGACTGTAGTCTGCCAGGCTCCTCTGTCCGTGAGCTTTTCCAGCAAGAACAGTGGAACGGGTTGCCAATGCCTCCTCCAGGGGATCTTCCTGACCCAGACGTTGAACCCGTGCCTCCTGTGGCTCCTGCACGGGCAGGTGGATTCTCTACCACTGAGCCACTTGAGAAGCCCCACAGGAGGTTACATGTGGATTCAATAGCTAGCCTTTGTGATTCCAATAATAGCAGAAGTCTTGGGAGATTTTTCGTAGGTAATACAAACTATAAGCAAGCCTCCTTACCATTAAGGCTTTCTCTACATACTCCTCATTTTCAGTCCAGGTAGTTACTACAAGCATCTATCTAACTGAAGCAGAATTAGAAACCACTCCCAAAATTATTTTTTTTTTTTTTTTGCTAAAAACTAGCTGTGTAACCACTGGTTACCTAATGCTGCTCCGCCTCTGGTTTATTGGCTGTAAAACAAAGAGTACTATAAACAAACTTGGTGATGATGGATGGATAGGTTAGAAAAAAATATTGTTACCACTCTACACACTTCACAGGGCATTTAGCTACTCTAAGAAAGTACCTGTATGATGTTTGGCATGTCGGAGAAGTTGCTTCTGGAGCCTGAAGAGTCGTCCACAGGAGGGATGGGGACATACATATTTCTTCTTCAGCAAATGCTGGTATTTAATGTGGTGCTGAAAGAGTAAAACAAAGTGAAGAGAGAGAAAAATTAGGGCTTCCAGAAAGCTTAGCTCATTCCTTTGCAAAGTCAAACGTATTGAAAGAAAACCAAGCCCTCTGTATGTGAACAGGGAGCACTGCCATGGAGTGCTTCAGCACCTGTCTCTGTCGCTCGCGCACTCGTGACCCCGGAAGACACACTGGGAGCTCCAGTCCCCACGTGTGGCAGGGAGGTGACGACAGCCGCGTCAGCGCTGTGGGAGCAGAGGGCGTGTCCGCACAGCGCTTAGCGCTTAGCGCAGCGAGGGCTTAGCGCAGCGAAGGGCTTAGCGCAGCGAGGGCTTAGCGCAGCGAAGGGCTTAGCGCAGCGAGGGCTTAGCGCAGCGAAGGGCTTAGCGCAGCGAGGGCTTAGCGCAGCGGAGGGCTTAGCGCAGCGAAGGGCTTAGCGCAGCGAAGGGCTTAGCGCAGCGAGGGCTTAGCGCAGCGAAGGGCTTAGCGCAGCGAGGGCTTAGCGCAGCGAAGGGCTTAGCGCAGCGAGGGCTTAGCGCAGCGGAGGGCTTAGCGCAGCGAAGGGCTTAGCGCAGCGAAGGGCTTAGCGCAGCGAGGGCGCGTGGCCAGAGAGCCCCAGCCATCCTGATTAGAACACAACCAGAATCAGGGCGCAAGGCCTTAGTCGTATGTTATACTTGCTGCTAAAGACCAAACACTTCTTAAGCTTTAGTAATTAGTATTTCATGTCTTCTGCCAGACCTAAATACAAGCTGCATCCTTACTCGTTAAAAAAACTCACTTAAAATAAAAACCTCAAACTAAAAATTTATTCAAAATAGTAATCAAGAAATCTTACGTTTTAGTTTGTTAACCTTACTCTTTAATAATAGACACTAAAAACAGAACCTGTTTAACTGTGTCTTGGTGTGTTATCACACAATCATCTATTATATCAGGCGCATTTACACCGTGAGAAACACTGGAATACCCCAAGATTCCAAGGAAACATTTACATTCAGGTTCTTAATCACTTAAAACAACAACAAAAACCCAACTCAAGTCATTTGATGTTTAATAAATGATTGTTGTTGACATTACACAGGAATGATGAAGCCTGCACCAGTTCACAAACTAGAAAGTCTCAGTGAGCACGGGAACGAGTAACGGGAAGCGCCCTGCGAGTCCGCCTCCTCTGCAACAGCCCCACTGACCTGCAGGTAGCGCGGGTGAGCAAGGACGGTCCCGCAGCCTTCCATCTCACAGCGGACGTACTGGATGGGGGGCTTCTTTCTAGTAACAACATGGAAGGGAAAAGTCAGCAACAGCAGGCAGGCAGTATGCACACTGGCTTTCACTCCGACTGCACTATAGGGGATAGCTATTCTATAGTACGAAGAATTAAAATCTCTTTTACTAGCTTATAGCTTGCACAGAATTTATGTTAGAAATAATCAGACTGCCAAATGTTTAGTTTTTTAAAAAGAGCACAAAATAAACCAGCAACTCCCCCAAAGGCAAAGAAGTGTTAAATTTTTTAGAAACTTGAAGATCCTGCAATGGAAGTTAAAACATAGTAGCTTTGCATCAAGGACACCAATGAAGCTGCTTTTGTGAAATTCTTAACTAGTCATTTCCACAGGATAATCCCAAGGGCTTAACATATGAGTGAAGGGCCCACTGCCAGCAAGAAGGCACAACCCTGCAGGACTATAAATTACTCACCTCCTTTTGGGTAATCGTGGGCTTTTGTCATCTTTTCGCCTTCTTCCCCTCCTGTAATTAAAGAACAGAGTAACTGTCCACATAGTCCAGACTGAAGCCTATACGGTAGAAGATTAACTGAGGACACACACTCAAGACTGAACAGCTGGTGGCAGAAACAACAGATAACCCACAACACATAAACCCAAAAACAAATCCTGCAAAACCAAAGATTTCACTATGAAGCAACTTTACCTATAAATAATACCGCACCATAAGTTAACTGAAAAAGTAGAAGAAATTAGTCTATTATCTAAAAGCCCTAAGAATATACTCTCCTTGTAAGAGAGAGAAAAGCCTACACGCTTAAAAGCAGCTCTCTCTGCAACAGGAACTAACTGCCAGGCACGCGCTTTCACCTCATCAAAGCCATGACATCACATGCCTTATTTGCCATACTTGTTTTTGCTCTCTTTACTCCCCTCCCTGCGTCCCTGCAGCCACTGACCTACTGTACTCAATGGAACATCGTTAAGTACTGCTGTGAATGAAACTTTTCAAGCTTTTGAGAGAAGTCTTTCCAATCAAACTGTCAGCTGCTTGAGACAGCAATATGTACAGGTCAACATCTTTCCTCCCACTCCTACCCTTTTTTCCAACAGTGACCTGAAAATCTGCTAAGCCTCCATTTTCAGAAGTAACTGCCTACTCACTTCCTAGGAGGCTCCTCGTCTTCCCTGATTTCATTCTCTTCTTCTTTCACCTCTACCTCGACTTCCACTTTTATTTCCTTCTTCTCTTTCTCTTCTTTCACCTTCCCTGATTTTCTCCGTGGCTTTGGGGTTTCCCTGAAAATACAAACATATTTCAACATTGGCATCGAGCAAAGGATCCTTTCAAGAACATCTGTGATAGAAGGATAAAGCCTGGAGTTATCGCTGATTTATTATAAAATTATGCTCCTTGGGATACGAAATGTGGTTTCCAGCCACTATTCTTCATACGGACAGTAACCATACATATATTTAAAGCCAATGAGATGACCCCCACCCCCAAGCTAACAAAGCCTTAGAATCAAATCCCACTATAGATGTAAAGAAAAACAAAAGCAAAAAAATTCTAAGTATTCAGGAAACTCATGACATCTTAAAACAGGCAGATGTCATAATAATTTGAATATGAGCAAAACAAAGTTCTACAGACGGAAGAGCGTGCTGTAGCAGGGAGTAAGAGGATAATGCTAGGTTTGTAAAACAGATGCAAAATTACTCCTTTAAAAATTAAGTCCATATCCATTAGTTTGGCAACAAGGTGAAATAAAAGCATGCAAAAATGCTTTCCTAACTTATTTTTCACCAACAAACCCGAGACATGCCTTTCTAAGTGCGGTTTGTAGGTTTCATCTCTTGGATCATCTTTGAACGGTATTTCTTCTTCACTGATCAACATCTCTTCTTCCTCCTCCTCTTCCTCATCACTGCTAAAAAGAAGCAAACAGAGATTAGAAATCCCAGCTGTTGTAAGTCTATCTGACTGATTTTATTCAGCAATTTACTTAGACGCAGCCAAAGATTCACAGCGTCATCTAGGATTTTCATTCTAATGATCTAGCTGGACTGCAACCTAGCTCTTTCCCCCACAGAATAATAACTGGAACTAAAAAGACAAAAATCCCAGACATATTCTCATTTCAAAGGCAAGGCAAAGATGGCTCAGTGACACTAACAGTTAAAAAACAACTATTATTTCAAGTAGAAAACCTCTGAGTCATGTGATCTGACTGACCAGTCTTCATCCCCTCTACGTCCCCAAGGGTTTAAATATGAAATATTGCAGTTTCTTACCTAATGCCACCTGGAGACTGATGCTCTTCTGCAGCATCTAGAAAAGGTATAAACAGAACTTGTGGTATGAAGGTATAGATATTTTCTCTCTGCAGCCAAGAGACTCAAACCAAATTATGGTTTAGGGTTATTAAACAAATGGAGAATTCTTTGTAAGCTATCAAAAAAGATCCTTCCTATAACACCACACGTGACCCTAAAAGTCAGGCTGTTCTGGTAAATGTTCAACATGACATAAAAATCAATAGGCAACTAGTGATTAAACAATCACACTCTACTGGCACTGTACCATAATCGAGCTGATCTGTGTTTGGCTCTGACTTGCAGATGAGCTGCAGGGAACCAGTCTTGGACCGAGAGCTGCGGGTGTTCTCTGCGTCGCGATGCCGAGAGACGGATGTGCGGCTGCTACCGCGCCAGCCCCGGCTAGGCCGAGCTGTTGCCGCGGGAGCTTCCTGAGCGAGGGCAGATTCTTCCTCCTCTTTCTCTTCCTTGGGATCTAGAGGAAAACATATACCATTCTTTTAGAGTTTACAGTTGGCCAATAATCATCTCTGTGTATCTCTGAAGATAACACTCACCCCCCACCACCTGTGGACAGAATTTTACTGATATAATAGAAGTAAGATGAGGGGAAAACGTGATAAAAACTTATCCTTACTGTCATCAGTCTAAAGAAATAGCTATGTAGGTTGCAAAGCAGCAATTTTATATTTATAGTTTATATATATACTAAAAAATAAAATGCTAAGAGATATATACCTAAGATCTAACTTTTTGTTCTATATTTTAATCGTTAGATCTAAGACAGAAGAGAGTGGTCCCCAAAAGATGACCAGATCTACAGACACCTGAGCAAGAAAGAAGCACAGTTCTAGATGGTTTAACAATCAAACAATGTTGCAAGTAAGTGCAAAAGAGCAGTTCCATCAAGAGGAATTCCTTTGCATCTATTCAATTTTAGTCAGTATATTAAAAGTGAGCCTATTTTGACCATGGAAGATCCTTTCAATAATCTCAGAAAGGATAAGTCCTTTGTAAGAATAGCACAGGATTTTAGGTTTTAAGACTGATACATCCAACTTTATAAACATAAAAAGTTCTCAGCATGGCAAATTCCACTATAATCAAAGTCTAACGGCCCAATAGAAAGATAGCAACTCAGTAAAAATGGTTTTCAAACGTGTGAACAAACAAAAACAATGACAACAAAGCTCAACCCACTCATAACAGGAGACACTCCGATGAAGCCGACAGTGCCGAGGCAGTGTTCCCTTAGAATACTGGCAACGATCGAAACGTCTGCCAACACACTGTATCAGCAAGGTTGTAGGAAAATAGGAAGTCTTGATAGAGATCAACATGTGGACGTCAGTAAAACCTTTCTATAATGGACAATTTGGCAATATCTATCAAAATTTTAAGTACATATACCTTTCCCATCAAGTTCAACTACTAGGAATTTATCCTACAAAACTAAGATCACACTTATAAAATCCACATCCATAAAATGTCTAAATATTATATATGTGTATAGATAGTATAAATCTACCTATCTACATATCAATCTATATATATCACAACACTTCTGTACATATTATAAGAAACATAAATACTCGCCACCTTCCAGGGAAGATCTAAAAACACTTCCAGTAATTCTGCCTCACAGTATCTACCCTATGAAGAGAAACTGGCACATGGAGGCTCACTATAGCATGTTTAAAATAAAAAACGGAAACAATGTAACTTTCCATATTTAGGGGAAAGTGCTTATTAAAAAAGATACAAAAAAATTAGCTTCCTTTACTGCAGAGCAAGGTGGTGACTGGGAGTTGTTTCAGTTTTAATTACACTGGTTTGAAAGTTTTATGAGATCATATTAAAGTAATGAAATAGAATTCACTTGAAATGCAGAGATGAATAGCAGTGGGAGCTTCAACTTGTTCAAGACCACAAAATTATCTAAGTAGACCTAAAATTAAAAATCCTGTCTTGGGCTAGTAATCAAGGACTTTTACATCTAGGTCACCACTGCTTTTAAGAAAATTTCTTCAAAGGGAGAAACTCAAAACCCTTTATAAAGTACTGCAACATTAAATAATAAAGAGAAAATTAAAAGTATTTCTTTTATTCAACCTAGCTACACTAATGTGGGCTTGAAACCTATTCCATAACCTCCTATACTCAATAAAGCTCTTCTCTACTTCATGATGAAAGGATATGCCCACATGTTCTCAAACAGTGGGTATTATCCACAGGACAAATGATGGTAATCTGATGAGAACTGCTTATCTTTACAAATAAAGCACAGCAGCCTGTTTTATTGAATAACCCACACATCACCTGAAACTCGATAGTTTTTTAAAAAAACATTGTCAAAGTGACAACAGCAAAAATGTCCCTCATCAGAAATGCACACATGTACCACCTGCCGCAATCAACTCTGAGAACTCTACGATACAGTCAAAGGTTTACAACAACCAAGTAAACACGGAAGCAAGAAACAAGCTACACAAGCCATGTAAGGAAACCTCTGTAGGTCATGAGCTGAGCACAAGCAAGCAGCCTTCAGACAGACCACATAAGACAAAGAACATGGTTTTTCAAAATATGCTCAAACAGCTAAAGGAAATCTTATGAAACTAAAGGATATCAGAAGAATGATGGCTCAACAAATAGAAAAAATGCCAACAAAAAGATAGCAATTATAAAAAGGAATCAAATTCTGGGGCTAAAAAGTATAATATCTGAAATGAAAAATTCATTAGACGGTTTCATTAAACAGCAGATTGAGAAAGGAGACACACATTAGCAAACTTAGGTCAACTGAGTGCATCCACTCTGAAGAACAGAAAGAAATGAAGAAAAATTAACAGAGACTAAGAGATCAGTGGGGGACCATTAAAACAAACCAATATACACAGTCCCAGAAGGAGAGTACAGAATGGAGCAGAAGCAATCTCTTCAGTTCAGTCGCTCAATTGTGTCCTACTACTTGCGAGCCCATGGAGCACAGCACGCCAGGCCTCCCCGTCCATCACCAACGCCTAGAGTTTACCCAAACCCATGTCCATCAAGTCAGTGACGCCATCCAACCATGTCATCCTCTGTTGTCCCCTTCTCCTTCTGCCTTCAATCTTTCCCAGCATCAGAGTCTTTTCAAATGAGTCAGCTCTTCGCATCAGGTGGCCAAAGTATTGGGAGTTTTAGCGTCAACATCAGTCCTTCCAATGAACACCCAGGACTGATCTCCTTTAGGATGGACTGGTTGGATCTCCTTGCAGTCCAAGGGCCTCTCAAGTGTCTTCTCCAACACCACAGTTCAGAAGCATAAATTCTTCAGCATTCAGCTTTCTTTATGGTCCAACTATCACATCCTACATGACTATTGGAAAAACCATAGCTTTTACTGGAAAAACCATAGCTTTGACTAGATGAACCTTTGCTGGAAAAATAATGTTTCTGCTTTTTAATATGCTGTCTAGGTTGGTCATAACTTTTCTTCCAAGAAGTAAACATCAAAATTTTAATTTCATGGCTGCAATCACCATCTACAGTGATTTTGGAACCCAAGAAAATAAAGTTGTCACTGTTTTCATTGCTTCCCCATCTATTAACCATGAAGTGATGGGACCTGATGTCATGGTCTTAGATTTTTAAACCCTGAGTTTTAAGCCAGGCTTTTCACTCTCCTCTTTCACCAAGAGGCTCTTTAGTTCCTCTTCCCTTTCTACCTTAAGGGCAGTGTCATCTGCATATCTGAGGTTACTGGTATTTCCTGATTATCTTGATTTCCTACAATCTTGACTCCATCTTGTGCTTCCTCCAGCCCTACATTTCACATGATGTACTCTACATAGAAGTTAAATAAGCAGGGTGACAATATACGGCCTTGAAGTACTCCTTTCCCAATTTGGAACCAGTCTGTTGTTCCACGTCTAGTTCTAACTGTTGCTTCTTGACCTGCATACAGATTTCTCAGGAGGCAGGTAAGGTGGGTTGGGATTCCCATCTGTTTAAGAATTTTCCACAGTTTGTTGTGATCTACATAGTCAGAGGCTTTGGCGTAGTCAATAAAGCAGATTTTTTCTGGAAGTCTCTTGCTTTTTCTATGATCCAGCGGATGCTGGCAATCAGATCTGTTTCCTCTCTCTTTTCTAAATCCAGCTTGAGCATTTGGAAGTTCTCGGTTCACATACTGCTGAAGCCTCAATCGGAGAATTTTGAGCATTACTTTACTAGCATGTGAGATGAGTGCAATTTGGCAGTAGTTTGAACGTTCTTTGGCACTGCATTGGAATGAAAACTGACCTTTTCCAGTCCTGTGGGCACTGATGAGTTTTTCCAAATTTTCTGGCATATTGAGTGCAACACTTTAACAGCATCATCTTTTAGGATTTTAAATAACTTAGCTGGGATACCATCACCTCCACTAGCTTTGTTCCACTAGCTTTGATGCCCACTTGACTTTGCATTCCAGGATGTCTGGCTCTAGGTGAGTGATCACACTATCGTGGTTGTCTGGGTCATTAAGATCTTTTTTTTCTATGGTTTTTCTGTGTATTCTTGCCACCTCTTCTTAATATCTTCTGCTTCTGTTAGGTCCATACTGTTTCTGTCCTTTATTGTGCCCAGATTTGCATGAAATGTTCCCTTGGTAACTCCAATTTTATTGAAGAGATCTCTGCTGCTGCTAAGTCGCTTCAGTCGTGTCCGACTCTGTGCAACCCCATAGACAGCAGCCCACCAGGCTCCCCCGTCCCTGGGATTCTCCAGGCAAGAGCACTGGAGAGGGGTGCCATTGCCTTCTCCAGAAGAGATCTCTAGTCTTTCACATTCTGTTGTTTTCCTCAATTCTTTGCATTGGTCACTGAGGAAGGCTTTCTGATCTCTCCTTGCTATTCTCTGGAACTCTGCATTCAGATGGGTACATCTTTCCTTTTCTCTTTTGCCTTTTGTTTCTCTTTTTTTCTCAACTATCTGTAAGGTCTCCTCAGACAACCATTTTGCCTTTTTTGGATTTCTTTTCCTTGGGGATGGTCTTAATCACCGCCTTTTGTAACTTCACAAACCTCCATGCATAGTTCTTCAGGCACTCTGTCTATCAGATCTAATCCCTTGAATCTATTTCTCACTTCCACTGTATAATCATGAGGGATTTGATTGAGATCATACCTGAATGGTCTCATGGTTTTCCCTACTTTCTTCAATTTAAGTCTGAATTTGGCAATAAGGAGTTCATGATCTGAGCCACAGTCAGCTCCCAGTCTTGTTTTTGCTGACTATATGGAGGTTCTCCATCTTTAGCTGCAAAGAATATGATCAATCTGATTTCGGTGTTGACCATCTGGTGATGCCCATGTGTAGTCTTCTCTTGTGTTGTTGGAAGAGGGTGTTTGCTATGACCAGGGCATTTTCTTGGCAAAACTGTTAGCCTTTGCCCTGCTTCATTTTATAGTCTAAGGCCAAACTTGCCTGTTACTCCAGGGATCTCTTGACTTCCTACTTTTGCATTCCAGTCCCCTATGATGAAAAGGACATCTTTTTTGGGTGTTAGTTCTAGAAGGTCTTGTAGGTCATCACAGAACCATTCAACCTCAGCTTCTTCTGCATTACTGGTCAGGGCATAGACTTGGATTACTGTGATACTGAATCATTTGCCTTGGAAACGAACAGAGATCATTCTGTGGTTTTTGAGATTGCACCTAAGTACTGCATTTCAGACTCTTTCGTTGTCTATGATGGCTACTCTATTTCTTCAAAGGTATTCTTGCCCACAGTAGTAGATATGATGGTCATCTGAGTTAAATTCACCCATTCCAGTCCACTTTAGTTCACTGATTCCTAGAATGTCGATGTTTACTCTTGCCATTTCCTGTTGACCACTTCCAATTTATCTTGATTCATGGACTTCACATTCCAGGCTCCTATGCAATATCATTCTTTACAGCATCAGACTTGACTTCCATCACCAGTCAAATCTACAGCTGGGTGTTGTTTTCCCTTTGGCTCCATCTCTTCATTCTTTCTGGAGTTATTTCTCCACTCTTCTCCAGTAGTATATTTGGCACCTACCAACCACGGGAGTTCATTTTTCAGTGTCGTATTTCTTCCCTTTTCATACTGTTCATGGGGTTCTCAAGGTAGGAATGCTGAAGTGACCTGCCATTCCCTTCACCAGTGGACCATGTTTTGTCAGAACTCTCTACCATGACCCGTGCACCTTAGGTGGCCCCACATGGCATGGCTCATAGTTTCATTGACTTAGACTGATCCATGTGATCAGTTTGGTTAGTTTTCAGTAACTGTAGCACAAAGAATACTCAGAGAAATAAAGGACAAAACACCCCCAACCAAGTCTAAGACACAAACCCATGCAAACATGAAGCTCCATGATCCTATCCAAACAATCTTATATTCACAGGTTCTCAACATCTTTTGAGAGCAAACAATCCAATCAACAGAAAATGGCTCTACAAGTATCAGACAAAATAGACTTCAAGTCAAAAACTGCTGTAAGGACACAAAGTTAGACACTGTATATTAAAAGTCAATCAAAACAATGTAAATTACAAATCTATACATATGTGATACATGAAGTAAAAACGACAGATTTGAAGGGGAAAACAGGTGTTATTAAGTTAGAAACTTCAGTATCTTACTTCCAGTAATGGATAAAATGACTACTCAGAAATTCAACTAGGAAATAGAGGACCTGCACAACAGTATTTAAAATAATTAAAACAGGAAAAAAAAAAAAAAAAAAAAACCTAACAGATACAAAAACAACAGAATATACAATTTTCTCAAGTACACACAGAAGATTATCCAGAAAAGACCATATATTAGGCCACTTAAGATATTTAAAAAGATTGAGTGAATTCTCTGGTGTTCTGGGTTTGCACCTACAGAGGCAACAGCACTCACCCAACAAAGGCCACAACATATCACAAAACATGGACTGCAGCAAAAGCAGCAGAGTGGCATAAGCGGCTACATTAAAACACAAACAAACAAACACATGTCTAATCAATAACCCAACTTTATACCAGGTCAGGAAGCAACAGTTAGAACTGGACATGGAACAACAGACTGGTTCCAAATAGGAAAATGAGCACATCAAGGCTGTATATTGTCACCCTGCTTACTTAACTTATATGCAGAGTACATCATGAGAAATGCTGGGCTGGAGGAAACACAAGCTGGAATCAAGATTGCTGGGAGAAATATCAATAACCTCAGATATGCAGATGACACCACCCTTAAGGCAGAAAGTGAAGAACTAAAGAGCCTCTTGATGAAAGTGGAAGAGGAGAGTGCAAAAGTTGGCTTAAAGCTCAACATCTGGAAAACAAAGATCATGGCATCTGGTCCCATCACTTAGCTCTGGGGTTTTGATAAATGTCCTTTACCAGGCAGAAAAGTTCCTATTGTGTGTTCTTATCTTGAAAGTTAGGGTTTTCATTCCAATCCCAAAGAAAGGCAATGCCAAAGAATGCTCAAACTACCACACAATTGCACTCATCTCACACGCTAGTAAAGTAATGCTTAAAATTCTCCAAGCCAGGATTCAGCAATATGTGAACCATGAACTTCCTGATGTTCAAGCTGGTTTTAGAAAAGGCCGAGGAACCAGAGATCAAATTGCCAACATCCGTTGGATCGTCAAAAAATTAAGAGAGTTCCAGAAAAACATCTATTTCTGCTTGATTGACTATGCCAAAGCCTTTGACTGTGTGGATCACAATAAACTGTGGAAAATTCTGAAAGAATGGGAATACCAGACTACCTGATCTGCCTCTTGAGAAACCTGTATGCAGGTCAGGAAGCAACAGTTAGAACTGGACATGGAACAACAGACTGGTTCCAAATAGGAAAAGGAGTACGTCAAGGCTGTATATTGTCACCCTGCTTATTTAACTTATATGCAGAGCATCATGAGAAACGCTGGACTGGAAGAAACACAAGCTGGAATCAAGATTGCCAGGAGAAATATCAATAACCTCAGATATGCAGAAGACACCACCCTTATGGCAGAAAGTGAAGAGGAATTCAAAATTGAGCCTCTTGATGAAAGTGAAAGAGGAGAGTGAAAAAATTGGCTTAAAGCTCAACATTCAGAAAACGAAGATCATGGCATCCGGTCCCATCACTTCATGGGAAATAGATGGGGAAACAGTGGCTGACTTTATTTTTGGGGGCTCCAGAATCACGGCAGATGGTGATTGTAGCCATGAAATTAAAAGACGCTTACTCCTTGGAAGCAGTTATGACCAACCTAGACAGCATATTAAAAAGCAGAGACATTACTTTGCCAACAACAGTCTGTTTAGTCAAGGCTACGGTTTTTCCAGTGGTCATGTATGGATGTGAGAGTTGGACTATAAAGAAAGCTGAGCCCCAAAGAATTGATGCCTTTGAACTGTGGTGTCGGAGAAGACGCTTGAGAGTCTCTTTGGACTGCAAGGAGACCTAACCAGTCTATCCTAAAGGAGATCAGTCCTGAGTGTTCATTGGAAGGCCTGATGCCGAAGCTGAAACTCCAATACTTTGGCCACTTGATGCGAAGAGCTGACTCATTTGAAAAGACCCTGATGCTGGGAAAGATTGAAGCTGGGAGGAGAAGGGGCCGACAGAGGATGAGATGGCTGGATGGCATCACCACCGCGATGGACATGGGTTTGGGTAAACTCTGGGAATTGGTGATGGACAGGGAAGGCCTGGTATGCTGCAGTCCATGGGGCAGCAAAGAATGGGACATGACTGAGCAACTGAACTGAACTTTACACCTTAAAGAAAAAAGGGGCGGGGAACGCAAACCAAACCCAAAACTAGCAAAACAAAGGAATAAAAAGTAGAGATAAATAAGAAAACAGTAGGACAACAGAGAAAAAGATGAAAGCAAGTTAGTTCTGTGAAAAGATCAACAAAATCAACAAGCCTCTAGTTAGACTGAGGGGGAAAAAAGGAGGCTCGAACTACCAAAAATCTGAACACACTTAATAACAACTGAAGACACTGAGTTGGTAATCAGAAACCTCACAGTGATAAAGAAAAAAGCCTAGAAGGAACCTCCCAACTCCCCAACTCATTCCATAAGGACAGCATAACTGATATCAAAGCCAGACAAAGATACAAGAAAACTATGGATCAATATTCCTGCAAACCAAATTCAGCAGCATATCGAGACAGTGCAGCACATTAAAACTATGACCAAGTGATCCAAGGATCAGGAGGGTGGTTCAAGACACAAAAATCAATCCCAATTGATGTAGTTTAAAAGCATTTGACAAAATCAACAAACTTTCAAGATAAGAACACACAAAAGAAACTTCCTCTGCCTGGTCAAGGACATTTATCAAAACCCCAGAGCTAAGATACTTACTGGCAAAAGCTCCTTTCCTAAAATCAGAAACAAAGCATCGATGCCTTTTCCTCCTCATGGATTTAACTCTCTACCAGAGCCTTAGGCGAGAAGAAAGGCACACAAACAGGAGCGAGTAAAGCTAAATCTATCTGCAAATAAAATGACCGTATTTCTAAAGAATCTGCAAAGAAGAACTATTAAAGGTAACAAAAATTTAGCAGAGTTGCAGAATACAAGATCAACAGGCAAAAATTAATTTTTTAAACTATACCAGCAATGAGCAATCCAAAAAGGAGAATTAAGAAAATGATTCCACTTACAATTCAATCAAAAAGAAAAACATACTTAAATACTGCTAAAATGGCAATACTCCCCCAAAAGATCTACAGATTAAATAGAATCCCTATCAGAAATTACAGCTTCCTTTTTGGTAGAAATTGACAGTGTGATCCTAAAATTCATATGAAAATGCAAGCAGCCTACTTTAGTCAAAACAATCTTGAAAGTGAATTTGGAGTACTCTGTCCAATCTCAAAACTTACTACAAAGCTATAGTAGTGTGGACCTGGAACAGGGTGGAGAGTCACAGCCAGGGAGCCACGCGGACGTCCAGATGCGCGCCCGTGCTCTCTGTGAGCGCCGTCGTGTGTCTTTGTGACCATGTGGACTGTCGCCCGCCAGGGTTCCTCTGTCCACGGGATTGTCCCAGCAAGAACACCCAACTGGGATGCTTTACCTCCTCCACGGGATCTTCCCAAACAGGGATGGAACTTGCATCTAATGTGGCTCCCACACTGTGGGGGATACTTTACCACCCAACCACTGGGAAAGCCCCCAAAACCCAAACACCTATGGTCAAATAATTTGACAAGGTTGCCGAGACCATTTGTGGGGAAAGAATAGCTTCTTCAACAAATGGAGATACATACAATGAATGAAGCCAGACCCTTACTTTATACC
This sequence comes from Bubalus bubalis, assembly GCF_019923935.1. Taxonomy (NCBI): domain Eukaryota; kingdom Metazoa; phylum Chordata; class Mammalia; order Artiodactyla; family Bovidae; genus Bubalus; species Bubalus bubalis. The sequence continues at coordinate 2,128,813 of NC_059172.1, forward strand.
ATACACAAAGATTAACTCAAAATGGATCAGAGACCTAAATGTGAAGAGCTAGCACTAAATAACTTAGAAGTGAAGTCTACAGAATGGAAGAAAATATTTGCAAGTCACATATCTTATAGGAGTCTAATATCCAGAATATTAAAAAACTCAATTTAACAACAAAAGACAAACCATCCAGTTAAAAAATGGGCAAAGGGCTTGAACAGATATTTATCCAAAGACAGACAAATGCTCAAAAATCACACAAAAAGACGCTCACTATAAGTCATCAGTGAAATGTAAATCACAACCACAATGAGACTACTACTTCATACACACTACAATGCCTACAACCATAGCAATTTTAAAAATGGGAAATAACAAGTATCAGAATGTAGAGAAACTGGAACTCTTTGTACACTGCTAGTGGGAATGTAAAATGATGCAGCCACTGTGGAAAATATTTCGCAGTTCCTCAAAAAAACAAAAACAAAATTACCATTGGTTGTTGTTCAGCTGCTAAGTCATGCCCGACTTTTTGCAACCCCCAAGAACTGCAGCACGCCAGGCTTTCCCATCCTTCATTATCTCCCTAAGATTGCTCAAATTCATGATCATTGATTGAGTCGATGATGCCATCCAACCATCTCGTCCTGTCGCTCCCTTCTCCTCTTGCCCTCAGTCTTTCCCAGTACCAGGGTCTTTTCTAATGAGTCAGGTCTTTGCATCAGGCGGCCAAAGTACCTGTCAACTCCACTCCTACATATATATCCTCAAAGTTGAAAACAGGTATTCAAATACTTGTACATGGATCTCTGTAAAGTACAATCCACAAATGTGCAAACAACCAAGACAGCTGTCCAACACTGAATGGACAAACAAAACGCAGTATTACTCATAAGGAGGAATCAAGCACCTTTGGGACTGACAGATACACACCATTATGTTTAAAATAGATAACGAACAAGGACCTACTGTATAGTACAGGAACTCTGGTCAGTATTCTGTAACAATCTAAATGCGAATGAGAAGGATACATGTATAACTGAATCACTGATACATGTATAACTGAATCACTTTGCTGTACACCTGAAACGAACATAATATTGTTAAACAGTACTCCTATATAACAAATAAAACTAAGTTAGTGTTTGTTAGAGGCTGGAAAGGGGCTGGGTGGGAAATGACTCCCTTTAATGGGTACAGGGCCTCTGCAGATCGAGGTGTTGGGAGCACAGCACTGTCAATGGACTAAATGGCACTGAATTCTATGTTTCAGGATGGTTCACTCTGTTCCACGAGTAAGGTACCAGGCAGCCACTGTGAGTGCCGTGAATACCACACGGTGGGACGAGGAAGAGTGGGCAAACCGAGAGCGGGGGATGCTAGGAACTGAGACAAAAAGACACTGGTGCTGCTGGCAGGCATGCATCTCCCAATTCTTCTAGGTACCAAGATGAAACATAAAGTGAATTTTCTCAATCTGAGAGCAGCTGACAATCCTTTTAAAACAATCTAACATCAAATCCAAAAGGCGACAGCCATTTCATCACGATAAAACACTTCAAGTTCTAAGTTTTACCCTAATATGATCTGGTCCTCCTTCAGACTGGCTCCTCACTTTTCTAATTGAGGCTGAGAGAAATTAAACAACTTATCCAAGATTACAGAGTTAACAGGGAATGGCTGGTTAACAGGCTGGAACAAATTAGAGTGTAAGTCTTATCTCTAATTAAATATTTACATTTTTGGAGAAAAACTAACAAACCTTAAATACTTGTTAAGTGCCTAATATTTTCTCCCTTTTTCTAAACTTAGTCCTCATAATCTTGCCAGATAATATTTTTTTTTAATAGTTGAGGAAAACAAGTAACTGACTTTCGCAAGCTCACATATTAAATGGTGGAGCTAAGACTGGAACCCAGATATATCTAAGTCCAAAGTCTACATTCCACTACACCACACCTATCATATAAAAAAGAAATGGGAAAGTGCCAGTCCAAAAGCTTAATTCAGATTTGAGAGCTGGTTCATTTCCACCAAGTCTCGAAGGTTCAAGTGCCAAAAAAGCAGCTCATTTATGTAAGATACTAAAAGACCACAAGAATTATTATTTCAAGAAAGTGAATTCTTAATCTAAAACTGCAGCGAACATTCACACCATCATTATTCACAGTAGCTATTTAAAAAGCAGATCAAGTGATGAACAATCTGTTTAGATCAAATGGAGTATTTTCACACAAAGGAATGAAAATATTTATACATGCTACAACATGGAGTAACCCAAAAAATTTTGTGCTAAGTGAAAGAAGTCAGACTCAAAACAGAAAACCTCACATATTGTAAGTACAAGTCTGTATACAACATGTCAGAAAAGACATATCTACACAGACAGAATTACACACTTAAAAACATGTGTATTTTAAACTATCGATATGTAAACTGTGCCTCAATAAAACTGTGTTAATAAAATAGGTATTGCAGCACGGAGTCATAAAGGCCAGTAACTCAAACTACCCAAACGCCCACCAGTAGTAAAAATAGATAAACTGTGATATATTCCCACAATGGAACAGTACATAGCAATGAAAATAAACAGTCCATAACAAATCCAACACAGAAGAATGTCACATAATGGGGAGCAAAAGAGGCCCTACACAGAGTACAAAACGAATTACTCCACTTACACAGAACTCAAAAATTGGCAAAACTACTTTGTGCTGTTCAAAGTAACAACAGTGGTCACACTCAGGGATGGCTGACTGTGCTGTTTCTTGATGGGGAATGTTTACGAGACTGGACTTGCTTTGTGGATACACAATGCTGTACACTTCCATAAGTGTGCTTTTATATATGTATGGTGTATCTTAATAATCTCTTAAAAAAAAAAAAATTACCTGTAATCTACCTTCCCTCGCCCCCGGGGGTTGGGGGAGAACCTGAGAAATACCAAACGTCCTCCAAACGTCCTTCAATCAAGTAACAGTTAAATAAACACGGAACACCTACGTGTGGCAGTCACAGCTGGAAGCCCATGAAGTCACCCATCTCTTTCTCTTTCTCTTAGAGAATCAATCCCACTGCTAAAAACATGTTGGGATTTGAGTGGAAACTAAGGTTTTCACAGTGTAGTTTGCAAACTCCTATGGGTCCCCAATACTCTTTCAAGAAGTTTTCAAAGTCAAAACTGGTCACCAAAAAACCTGTTGGGATTTTGATTATACTGCACTTACAGATCAATATGGGGAGAAATAAAATCTTAAAAATGAATCTTCAAACTCATGAACAAGGCACACCGCTTTTTCAGTTCAGTTCAGTCGCTCAGCCATGTCTGACTCTTTGCGACCCCGTGAATTGCAGCACGCCAGGCCTCCCTGTCCCTCACCAACTCCCGGAGTTCACCCAAACTCATCATGTGCATCGAGTCGGTGATGCCACCCGGCCATCTCATCCTCTGTCGTCCCCTTCTCCTCCTGCCTCCAGTCCCTCCCAGCAACTTAGGTTTTATTAATAACTTCCCTCAGCAGTGTTTCGTACTTTTCAGTGTATACTTGACATCTTCTGTCACATTTCTCCCTAAGTAATTCATACTTCTGGTACTATCGTAAGCAATATTTACACACAAATACAACTGATTTTTGTATGCTGATCTTGTTTTCCGTGGGATGACTTCAAGAGGCCTTGCAGCTTTTGGACCACTGTCCTGAGACCACACGACATGAAAATGTCTGAACTGAAAGACCACTGATGAGAATGGCCCAAATGAGAAATAACAAACAATTGTCTTTTAAACCACTAAGCTTTTGGATGGTTTGTTATACAATATATAACTGACACAAAAGTTTATAGTGAGAGTCTCAGTAAAGAAAATGGGGTTTAGAAATTCTCAGAGTTAAAGTTACAAACAGAATCAGTCAATAAGAAGGTAGGATATTGGGAGTCTAGGATCAAACAAGCCAGTCACATTTAAGGAGATATATAAGCAAAGGACAGACTCTCAGGAATTCTCAGTAGGGAATTAACTGTACTAAAGCTAAAGGGACTACTTGCCTGGGTATATTAACAGTTAGATCAACCCGGCTAGTTTTAATTCAGAGGAGCTTGATCCTTCTTGGGACTGAAAAGATAAGGGGTCATTAACTCAGAGCTAATTTCTTTGTGTCAGAGGATCTTGCCCACCCACAATCTCGGTGTAAGGATAAGATTATGTCCACAGGTCGAGACGAGTATCTCTTAGGGGTTTCCGATTCTTATCTGCTGAGTGGAGGTCTGCCCACTCAGGACCCTGGGCCTCTTCTGCCAGGGTGTTCTGTTGCAACTCTCAACTGGTTGTGGAGGAAAAAGGATCTCAATATAACTATTATATATAACAATTATATCTACTACTACGGGCAGGAATCCCTCAGAAGAAATGGATTAGCCATCATGGTCAACAAAAGAGTCCAAAATGCAGTACTTGGATGCAATCTCAAAAACGACACAATGATCTCTGTTCGTTTCCAAGGCAAACCATTAAGTATCACAGTAATCCAAGTATATGCCCCAACCAGTAACGCTGAAGAAGCTGATGTTGAACGGTTCTATGAAGACCTACAAGACCTTTTAGAACTAACACCCAAAACAGATGTCCTTTTCATTATAGGGGACTGGAATGCAAAAGTAGGAAGTCAAGAAACACCTGGAGTAACAGGCAAATTTGGCCTTGGAATATGGAATGAAACAGGGCAAAGACTTAATAGAGTTTTGCCAAGAAAATGCACTGGTCATAACAAACACCCTCTTCCAACAACACAAGAGAAGACTCTATACATGGACATCACCAGATGGTCAACACAGAAATCAGATTGACTATGTTCTTTGCAGCCAAAGATGGAGAAGCTCTATACAGTCAGCAAAAACAAGACCAGGAGCTGACTGTGGCTCAGACCATGAACTCCTTATTGCCAAATTCAGACTTAAATTGAAGAAAGTAGGGAAAACCACTAGACCATTCAGGTATGACCTAAATCAAATCCCTTATAATTATACAGTGGAAGTGAGAAATAGATTTAAGGGCCTAGATCTGACAGATAGAGTGCCTGATGAACTATGGAATGAGGTTCGTGACATTGTACAGCAGACAGGGATCAAGACCATCCCCATGGAAAAGAAATGCAAAAAAGCAAAATGGCTGTCTGGGGAGGCCTTACAAATAGCTGTGAAAAGAAGAGAAGAGAAAAGCAAAGGAGAAAAGGAAAGATATAAACATCTGAATGCAGAGTCCAAAGAATAGCAAGAAGAGATAAGAAAGCCTTCTTCAGCGATCAATGCAAAGAAATAGAGGAAAACAACAGAACGGGAAAGACTAGAGATCTCTTCAAGAAAATCAGAGATATCAAAGGAACATTTCATGCAAAGATGGGCTCAATAAAGGACAGAAATGGTATGGACCTAACAGAAGCAGAAGATATTAAGAAGAGATGGCAAGAATACACAAAAGAACTGTACAAAAAAGATCTTCATGACCCAGATAATCACAATGGTGTGATCACTAACCTAGAGCCAGACATCCTGGAATGTGAAGTCAAGTGGGCCTTAGAAAGCATCACTACGAACAAAGCTAGTGGAGGTGATAGAATTCCAGTTGAGCTAGTCCAAATCCTGAAAGATGATGCTGTGAAAGTGCTGCACTCAATATGCCAGCAAATTTGGAAAACTCAGCAGTGGCCACAGGACTGGAAAAGGTCAGTTTTCATTCCAATCCCAAAGAAAGGCGATGCCAAAGAATGCTCAAACTACCACACAATTGCACTCATCTCACACGCTAGTAAAGTAATGCTCAAAATTCTCCAAGCCAGGCTTCAGCAATACGTGAACCGAGAACTTCCAGATGTTCAAGCTGGTTTTAGAAAGGGAAGAGGAACCAGAGATCAAATTGCCAACATCTTCTGGATCATGGAAAAAGCAAGAGAATTCCAGAAAAACATCTATTTCTGCTTGACTGACTATGCCAAAGCCTTTGACTGTGTGGATCACAATAAACTGTGGAAAATCCTGAAAGAGATGGGAATACCAGACCACCTGACCTGCCTCTTGAGAAATCTGTATGCAGGTCAGGAAGCAACAGTTAGAACTGGACATGGAACAACAGACTGGTTCCAAATAGGAAAAGGAGTACGTCAAGGCTGTATATTGTCACCCTGTTTATTTAACTTATATGCAGAGTACATCACGAGAAACACTGGACTGGAAGAAGCACAAGCTGGAATCAAGATTTCTGGGAGAAATATCAATAACCTCAGATATGCAGATGACACCACCCTTATAGCAGAAAGTGAAGAGGAACTCAAAAGCCTCTTGATGAACGTGAAAGAGGAGAGTGCAAAAGTTGGCTTAAAGCTCAACATTCAGAAAACGAAGATCATGGCATCTGGTCCCATCACTTCATGGGAAACAGATGGAAAAACAGTAGAAACAGTGTCAGACTTTATTTTTCTGGGCTCCAAAATCACTGCAGATGGTGACTGCAGCCATGAAATTAAAAGACACTTACTCCTTGGAAGGAAAGTTGTGACCAACCTATATAGCATATTCAAAAGCAGAGACATTACTTTGCCAACAAAGGTTCATCTAGTCAAGGCTATGGTTTTTCCTGTGGTCATGTATAGATGTGAGAGTTGGACTGTGAAGAAGGCTGAGCGCCGAAGAATTGATGCTTTTGAGCTGTGGTGTTGGAGAAGACTCTTCAGAGTCCGTTGGACTGCAAGGAGATCCAACCAGTCCATTCTGAAGGAGATCAGCCCTGGGTATTCTTTGGAAGGAATGATGCTAAAGCTGAAACTCCAGTACTTTGGCCACCTCATGCGAAGAGTTGACTCATTGGAAAAGACTCTGATGCTGGGAGGGATTGGGGGCAAGAGGAGAAGGGGACGCCAGAGGATGAGATGGCTGGATGGCATCACTGACTCGATGGACCTGAGTCTGGATGAATTCTGGGAGTTGGTGATGGACAGGGAGGCCTGGTGTGCTGCGATTCATGGGGTCGCAAAGAGTCGGACACGACTGAGTGAATGATCTGATCTGATTATATATAACAAGATAAACTTATAACTGTGTCAAGATGGTTCTGATATGTTGAATCATAATAGGCAAACTATTATACACCTATCTTCTGTATATGTAAGGGACAGAAAGACTCATTGACCTGATTGATAAAACATCCCATAACCAATAGGAACTGATAATCAAGGCTAAGCCCATGTCACAATCCACACTAGTCATGAGGTATGTCTGCACGTCTAGGCAACTAGAATAGAAGGGAAGAACCATCGGAGGCCTGGATATTTGAAGTAGAAAAAAGTCTGAAGGCTACGGGGCATTCCTAACAAGGAACAAGTTGTTGAGCAGATCTTTCTCACCCTGAGAGGAATAATGTGGTTCCTGTCACCTTAAGATAAAGGGCTAGGAAGGAAACAGAATAGATAAAATGTCTATCTAGTGTACTGTCAGCCTCTTGAGACATAAGCATTACAATAGTCAGAACTTGAGTCTCAGAAACCTGATTGTGTGACTCTGTGTATTTCTATAATTAGCTCTACTTTGTTTTCCATAAATAATTAGTAAAGTCCATTTTGAAATATTAATATTAGTCGATCTCAACATATTTAAAAAAGTCAGAGAAAGCAAGTCCTTTGCTTTTTTAAAAAATGAAAACAAAACTAGATATTTAAGCCAACTTTAGAAGAGTATCATTGTGAAGACAATGTTTTTTGTACATCCTTTGTGCAGAAACTCAAATGGTAAAAATTAAGAATTTATATACCACCACAGGAAAAGAGAAATACTCTGATGAAAACAATCTAAATAAATCCCTAGATCTGATTAACTCATTTGGTGATTCTGTCTAGGCAATCTTTTCCAAACATCACTACAACAGGAAGAGTAACTAAAAACAGCAAAATGATATTAAATAAAGGATGAAGCCCACACTTTAATACAATCAAAACTTTAAACAACCAGGATTCCAAACTGTTTCCTCCAAGCTCTAATTTCATGAGATATTCTTTAAGGGAAAAAAAGGAGGGGCTGTCTTACATGCAACTACTGTGTGTTGTGGTATCTACACTGCACACCACCCAGAAACAAAGTCTGTGAGATCAGAATTAGCAGGTAAAGTAACACTGGGATTATCAGTAACTACACTGGAGCAGACCATTCCTTAACCTTCACTGTGTCACACTGTTAGAATGTCTTCACCCCACACTTATTTACCACACAGCCTAGTATCTAGGATGGTGCTGGACACACAGCGAATGCTCAACCATCACTTGCTGAATGAACTATTCGCGAGGCAATTTTCTACTGCGTTCTAGACACATCCACCAGGGTTAAATAAACACAGTAGGCACAGGGACCTAATGCACTTCTTTACTACTATTTCAGCTTGAAAAATGACCATGGCACTTTGCAATTTAATAATTTTAAAACAACAGCAGTTCCTTTTTTGAGTGTGCATTATCATTTATTCAAACATGTCCAGAGTTCTCACCTTTAATCGAAGGAGAGAACTTAATTTCCAAGTTGTTTGGAGTAAGAGTAAAAATAATCCTGAAAACATCTTTTCAATACTAATGAAACAAAGAGATATCTTTAGAAAATCGTCTCCATTTCTATATTCAGTGATCTAGTTGTAGAACTATAAGACACTTACATACCTATATCTGCAGCTCAGAGCTGAACGACTACTGTAATAACTGAACTTACAGAGACTGAGATGGGAGTTGGAGAGGATTTCTTTGAAATTTTATAAGCTTAACAACAGTTACTTTTTATTGAGTCTTTACTGGATTCAGTTTACTAGATTATTTGCAATAAAAGGCAGAATTTATCCCATCCAAGTACTAACCAGGCAATAAAAGGCAGAACTTGAATTCAACCCCTGAGCTGTAACTGCAGATCCAGAGCATTTATCTAGGGGATTAAAGTGGGGCTTAAAGACTGACTCACCCATAATGCAGGTGTTTCTCTGTTTTAAACTTTAGCACAGATGACTTACAACGTCGTCAAGTTAGTGCCAGGTGAGCAGCAAAGGGACTCATTTTACACACACCCACCCCCACCGTACTTTCTCAGGTTCTTTTCCATCATAACTAGACACTGACTATACTTCCCTGTGCTATACAATAGGTCCTTGTCGGTTACCTATTTTATATATAGTAGTGTGTATCTGTTAATCCCAAAGTCCTGATTCCACCCTCCTTTCCCTTTTGGTAACCATAAATTTAAGTTCATTTGTATCTTTTTTTTTTTTTCCAGATTCCACATATAAGCAATTATCTGTTATTTATATTTGTCTGACTTACTTTACTTAGTATGATAATTCTAGGTCTACTCATGTTGCTGCAAAAGTCATTATTTCATATGTTTTTATGGCTGAGTAATATTTCAGTGTGTGTGTGTGTGTGTGTGTGCACCCATGTGTGCACATACACTGGAAAATATACATATATATATACATACACACACAATCACAATACACATCTTCTGTATCCATTCATCTGTGGAGGGACACTTGGGTTGCTTTCATCTCTTGGCAACTGTAAACAGTGCTGCGTGACACTGGGCATGTGTATCTTTTTGAATTAGAGTTTTCATCTTTTTCTGATAATACACCCAGGAGAGGCAGTGCTGGATTATGATAGCTCTATTTTTAGCTTTTAAACAAACATCCATACTGCCCTCCACAGTGGCTGCACTAAGTCACACTCCCACCAATGGTGTGGAAGTGCCCCCCTTTCTCCACACTCTCCCCAGCATTTACTATTATAGACTTTCAGATGATGGTGATTCTGACCAGTATGAGGCAGTACCTCATTATACCTTTATTTCTATTTCCCGAATAATTAACACTGATGAGCATCTTTTCATGTGCTCGTTAAGTCATCTGTATGTTTTTTTCAGATAAATGTCTGTTTAGGTCTTCTGCCCATTTTTTTTATTGTTTTTTTGATATTGAGCTGCATAAGCTGTTTGTATTTTTTGGAAATTAAACCCTTGTCAGTTGCAGATTTGCAAATATTTTCTCTCAGTCCACACTACTATCATTTACATAAGAGGATGCTTTTTGCTTACCTTCTCTGAGTTTTATGGTGTCATATCTGATATTTACATTTTTAGCCAATTTGAATTTAAGTATAGTGTGAACCAGAAGATATTAAATTAAGAAGAGATGGCAAGAATACACAGAAGAACTGTACAAAAAAGATCTTCACGACCCAGATAATCATGATGGTGTGATCACTGATCTAGAGCCAGACATCCTGGAATGTGAAGTCAAGTGGGCCTTAGAAAGCATCACTACGAACAAAGCTAGTGGAAGTGATAGAATTCCTGTTGAGCTAGTCCAAATCCTGAAAGATGATGCTGTGAAAGTGCTGCACTCAATATGCCAGCAAATTTGGAAAACTCAGCAGTGGCCACAGGACTGGAAAAGGTCAGTTTTCATTCCAATCCCAAAGAAAGGCGATGCCAAAGAATGCTCAAACTACCGCACAATTGCACTCATCTCACACGCTAGTAAAGTAATGTTCAAAATTCTCCAAGCCAGGCTTCAGCAATATGTGAACCGTGAACTTCCTGATGTTCAAGCTGGTTTTAGAAAAGGCAAAGGAACCAGAGATCAAATTGCCAACATCTGCTGGATCATGGAAAAAGCAAGAGAGTTCCATAAAAACATCTATTTCTGCTTGATTGACTATGCCAAAGCCTTTGACTGTGTGGATCACAATAAACTGTGGAAAATCCTGAAAGAATGGGAATACCAGACCACCTGATCTGCCTCTTGAGAAATCTGTATGCAGGTCAGGAAGCAACAGGTAGAACTGGACATGGAACAACAGACTGGTTCCAAATAGGAAAAGGAGTACGTTGAGGCTGTATATTGTCACCCTGTTTATTTAACTTATATGCAGAGTACATCACGAGAAACGCTGGACTGGAAGAAGCACAAGCTGGAATCAAGATTGCCGGGAGAAATATCAATAACCTCAGATATGCAGATGACACCACCCTTATGGCAGAAAGTGAAGAGGAACTCAAAAGCCTCTTGATGAAAGTGAAAGTGGAGAGTGAAAAAGCTGGCTTAAAGCTCAACATTCAGAAAACGAAGATCATGGCATCTGGTCCCATCATTTCATGGCAAATATATGGGGAAACAGTAGAAACAGTGTCAGACTTTATTTTTCTGGGCTCCAAAATCACTGCAGATGGTGATTGCAGCCATGAAATTAGAAGACACTTAATCCTTGGAAGGAAAGTTATGACCAACCTAGGTAGCATATTCAAAAGCAGAGACATTACTTTGCCAACAAAGGTCCGTCTAGTCAAGGCTATGGTTTTTCCTGTGGTCATGTATGGATGTGAGAGTTGGACTGTGAAGAAGTCTGAGAGCCGAAGAATTGATGCCTTTGAACTGTGGTGTTGGAGAAGACTCTTGAGAGTCCCTTGGACTGCAAGGAGATCCAACCAGTCCATTCTGAAGGAGATCAGCCCTGGATATTCTTTGGAAGGAATGATGCTGAAGCTGAAACTCCAGTACTTTGGCCACCTCATGAGAAGTGTTGACTCACTGGAAAAGACTCTGATGCTGGGAAGGATTGGAGGCAGGAAGAGAAGGGGACGCCAGAGGATGAGATGGCTGGATGGCATCACTGACTCCATGGACGTGAGTCTGAGTAAACTCCGGGTGTTAGTGATGGACAGGGAGGCCTGGCGTGCTGCGATTCATGGGGTCGCAAAGAGTCAGACACGACTGAGCGACTGATCTGATCTGATAGTGTGAAGAAGTGCTCTAACTTCACTGATATACATGCAGCTGCCCAGCTTTCCCAACCCCACTTGCTGCAGAGACTGTCTTTTCCTCACTGGATATTCTTGCCTCTTTGCTGAAGATTAACTGACCACAGGTGTATGTGTTTATTTCTGGGCTCTCTATTCTGCTCTATTGATTCATGTGTGTTTTTGGGTCAATACCACTGTTTTGACTGTAGCTTTGTAGTACAGTCTAAAGTATGGGAGGGTTATGCTTCCAGCTTTGTTCTTTTCTCTCAGAATTGATCTGGTAATTCTGAATCTTTTGTGGTTCCATATTTATTTCTTTGATTCACCTTCAATTTCCTTTATCAACGTTTTACAGTTCTCCACATTTAAGTCTTTTACCTCCTTGGTCAGGGTTTTTCCTGGATATTTTATCTTTCGGAGGCAATTTTAAGAGGGAATTTTTTTTATTTTTACTTTCTCTTTCTGATATTTCAATGTTAACATAAAGAAATCTGTTAGTACAACAGGTTTCTGTATGTTACTCTTGTATCCCACTACCTTGCTCAATTTATCAACTCTAATAGTTGCTGTGCAGAGTTTATTTGCAATAAAAGACAGAAATTGAATTCAAACTCTGAGCTCTAACTCTAAATCCAGGGCATTTAACAAGTGGATTAAAGTGGTACTGACTGAGACTGAATTACCCATAATGCAGTTTTAATCTCTCCTCAATGCAAAACTTTACATAACATGCCAACTTCTGGTTTAAGAAATCGACACAAAAGATCAATTAAAAAGTCATCTACAACAGAGTTCTTAATTTCCACCACATTCTGTGAGTTCACTGCAAGGCAACCCAAAATAATGTCTTTAGACTCAGGAGATATTCTAGCTGACAGATGCAGGTTGTGGCTTTTGTCTTAATAGAAGTTGCTGTTACTTGTCACCTGTCACAACATTCCCCCCACATCCTAAAATTTCCAAAATGATCTCTGAATAAGGAACACAAGAGCTTCCATTCTTGGCAGACATATTCTAATTTCCAAGTATCAACAGCAACAAAACCCAAAACTTCCTAAACAAAACAGTCATGCAAAGCCTTCTACACAAAAACCTGCCTAGTATGAAATACTTCTGCCTGGTATACTATGAAATGAAATACTAGCAGATTATAAAATTCAGAGGAAAAAAAGAAACCTGGTCACTGATACCTAATTACTCACAGAGTAATCAAGTTACTGGTTCCTAACCATACTACCATTCTTCTAAATGGCATAAATTCAGGTTTTACACTGGACCTGTACATGCATACTGCAAAGCATTCTTTAAAAGAGAAAAGTCCACATTGAGGATAATATGTATTCATATTACATATATACATAATAAATTAACTGATTAATACTTTAGGACTGGACCAAGATTAGACAAAGTAAATTAAATATGCTTAAATGTATCTTTGTTTTAGTTTTAAGAAGGATGCGATGTATTTGAACGCAGTATTAAGGAACAAAGTCAATAACTAGGAAAAAAATTTAATAAATGAGCAACTGGCTCAACATGGTATGGGCAATTTTAATAATCCAATCTGCAAAGCCAGAACAGTCTTTTTAAAAAAGTGTTAAAAAAAAAAACTGAATATTAGCTTCCCTTCAAAATCCAGATAAGAATACTTTTAATACATATATCTGGTTTGCTATTTGAAATAACCTAATGAGCCCATTTAATTATTCACCAGGCTGCAATCTTAGAACACTTTTCTTTCTGCATTCTTCAAAATGCATTTATGACTCTCCACAAGAATCTATACTGTACTCTGTATACCGTGTATCATTCTGCTCTGGTATTTTACTGAAAAACCAAGTAACTTTAAAAATTACAATAAAGTGACATCAACTAATCTGATTTCCAATTATTAGGTTTTTAAATAATACTAAAATGTTCCACTTGCCCAAACCTGCCACTACTTAAATATGGCCTATCTATTCCAACAGTTCATTACTAAATAAGTCACTTTTAAATTGGAGCAATTTGAATGATCAGGTTGAAGCTCATTCTATTTTCTATCAGATTATAAAGTAGTCACGTAAGGTTTGAGTGCTAAGAAGGACCCATCTTACCTTTCTCAGTTGATACTTTTTCTATGCATCTGAAAGAAAAGAGAATCAAATGGTAAATGAATAATCTTGCACATTTTCTTAAAATACAAACATTTATCCTTTTCAGGTTCATCTCCAGAGTGATACATCTAGAGCAGCACTGTCCAGCTAAACTTTCTGCAATGATAAAAAATATTCAACATCTGTACTGTCCAATATGGTAGTCTCCTGAGCGACTGAAATAGCTATGTAGTTGAGGAACTGAATTTTCAGTTTTGATTAATATCATTTAAATAGCCACAAGCAGCTATCATATTTGATAGCACATAACTAGAGTATCATTCAAAATAGTTGTTTTTAACTGTAAAAAAAATATCGATACAAAGAAACTACGGCTAATTTTGTTGCATTAAATGGTGATAGAAGAAAAATGTCTTTATTTTACACAAATGCAGTAACTAGTGGTGCAATGAAATATTTGAGATATCCTCTAAAATACTTCTGCCAAAAGAAAAACAGGGAACAAGGATAAAGGTAGTAAGAATGGCAAAACCTCGGGAACTGTTAAATCCAGGTGATAAATACTGAGGGTTCATTATCTCTACTTTGGATACATTTTGACAATTCTCATAGTAAAAATTTAACGAACCTAAGAGAAAATCCTAAAATTATTCATTTGTTAAACTAAAGTCAAAATCTATTTTTAAAATGGCAGCAGACTGGACCTAGAAATAAATGTAACTTGAACTTTACAAATTAGATGGGAAGAGTAAAGAGTCTTGTGTGTAATAAACTGGCAGTTAAAAAAAAAGTCATTCACATGTTTTTAATTAGGGGAAATTTCTATCAAATGTTAACTGCTGAGTACAGGATGATGACTCTCCTCTACAGCCCTTACCCAAATTCAAAGTTGACCTGTCTTGGATCTTTCCCAAGACGCCAAACAGCATCTCTGAGCAGTATAAAGTTTTCTCCTTTTTTTTCTTTTTTGAAAATAAACCTAATACAAACGAAGACTCTTACAAAGAATATCGAAGCACATACTGAAGCCACAGCATAATACAAATTCTGTTCTCTTTAGAGAGACTAGATATCATTTTTCTCATCTCATTCATTTTTTTTAAAGCTTGGTATTATAATTCATTATATTTTTAATGTCCCAATTAACAACTAACACAGGAATATTGCTCATCATCCTAGCTCTAAATGAAAAGTTACATAAATCATTGTTAGATGTTGAAACACTATGCAATAAACTTTCTGAAAGCCTATGGGAATGGTTCTGTGTGTCCTTTACCAAGATCACTGCAAAAGGAAAACTCAGGATTTCGGGCTTATACAATTGAAGCCTTCTCTAAAGAGCCACAGAATCCAGAATTTTTTCCAATTCAGAGTATTACTGCCTCTTCATTCTCACTATCACGACCATCATCTTTCACTATCATGACCATCACCTTCTCCTTACAGAAAGAAAGTGTGAAGCAAAGGCTTACTACCATTTTACTTTCTGCAAGAAAACAAACCGCAAATGGAATTCCATATACTGGAAAACAGTGCAGTATTTGTTTCATTTGTAACCCATCTGAACCTGTAGGTTTACCACTAGGAATACTGTTCTAGCCTATATTCCTATATTCCTTATGGTGAGGAAAGAACAGCTTTTCTCAACAGCTAAGTGAGAAATTAAAAAAAAAAAAAGTATTTAAGTATTGAATTCTGAAATGCATCAGACAATCAAAGGACTTATTATCACACAGCAGGAAGAAAATAAGTCTTCTGCATTTAAGGTAATCTTACTTTAACAATTACAGTGTTTCCCTATTAGTAGAGAATGGATGTTTTAACTTCTAAATCAGAAATAAGCTGGAGTGTGTGTATGTATACACAGATACCTGTATATACCTGTATATACGCATACACAGATACCTATAAACATCTGCATTTGAAGCATAACAATCTTAACTCTGGAATTTATTGGCTAAAATACAGCAAATAAAGAGCCTAAGTCTTAGTACTAATATATAACCTTTCTTCAAATTTGGTTTATCTTTCCTTACTATTAGCCTTTAAGCTTTTAATTTAAAATGATTGTAGATTTAACTTAATGCCTTTTGCTTAAGCACATTCACTGAAAAATTCTTTTTATTCCCCTTCACAAAGAGTTCTATTCTTTTCATTAATTCCTGAGTATGTCAATGCAAATAGAAAAATTGTTATAAGATTAGGAAAGTTTATAAAGACAGTAATTGCCATCTAACTGTAAAGCTCATTCCACAAATCATAAATTATCAGCTAAAGATGAAGAAGCATATTCAAGGAGATTAAGTGATTTGCCCAAGGTCACTTAGTAAGCAGTAAAAAGCAATGCTTTTTTTCTATTTTCCCTTGTAAGAGGAAGCGATTACAATCAATCCAAGTCTATTTACTGACACTTGAAGCTACTGTACAAGTCACTTTGCTGTTTCCTTGATCAAGAAAAGCAAAGGTAGGTTAAACAGTTGATTACTGGGAATTTATTGGGAGAAACGTTATCTGGAAAACAGCTGAAATCAAGGTCAGAAGGCGCTTGACCAGGGCTCAGTGAGCACACGCTTCAAAACTTGAAATGTCTTAAAGGATGAAGTTTCTCAATTACTTTTTAAAATGTATCACTCTGAAAATCTGTAAACCGTGCATACATCTGACAAACCTCCACTAATTCATGCATCATCCCCCTTTATTGAAACCCATGTCTCATTTTTCTTTATAAATCCTGGCTCAGCGCACTACCAGACCCAATTATTTGCTAAATCAAGGTTTACAGAGCTGAAATGCTGTAGGAGTTCTTCGATTTCCAGGGTATGTAGTAAACTGAAAACGTGTAACAAAAAAATTAAAGTGAAAATTTATCAAACAATCCAATCAAAACTCTATAATTTAAAATATACAGTTAAGAAATAGTTCTGAGGCTTAAAGAACACTATGATTTTTTATGACACTGGATGAGAGAGAGATGGACTTTTAAGAATTAAGACTTTTCTTTTCTCCCCACAAGGAATACTGCCGAGAAAAAAACTGAAGGGATTTAATTAAGTCATCCTTATCCAACTTCAACTGTTGTAACGTTTACATTGTGGAAATAAAAGTACTCCGTACTTTTTTGACAGAAGTTAGGGAACATTAATAAACCATGAGAGCTGGTAAAACTAACACTTAAGATTTTCTCTAAGTAAAACTGATGAATCAGTGGGAGGGAAAGGTGCTAAGGAGATATAGCCATATATAACTTTCAAATGGGTAGGTGAAAATGGAAGAAAATTTTAAAAGATTAAGTTATTAACCTTCCTGTGTATGGTTATAGAAAAAATTAAAAATCCAATTTGGCAGAATTTACATGAAAAACTCCACTACACAGTAGTTATACCTCTACTATATAACAGGCTCCTCTGTCCCTGGGATTCTCCAGGCAAGAACACTGGAGTGGGTTGCCATTTCCTTCTCCAACTATGTAACTCCAGTAGAGGTTTGACTACTCCGTAACTACATAGAGTAGAGGTATATAACAGGCAACCTATCACTGCTCAAAACAAACACTTTCAATATTTCCTACTTACCATGCTTCGTATTAAGTGCTGCACTTAAGTCTCACAAACTCATCTCATTGAGCTTAACATTATCTCCTATAGATAATAAAACTGAGGCACAAGCAGTTTAACCTGTCCAAGGAATTTATATCCAAATAAGGCCAATGACATCTTTTCAAAATCTGATAGTAAAAACTTTAAATTTTTTGTCTATGAAATTTATTTACAACAATTATTAATCGAATCCCAACTGCAGCTCAATCATTTTTAAGTACAAATTTTTGTGTCCACAGAAATTTAATTTACACAATTCTCTAAATTATGTTAATTGGTGAAAGTCGCTCAACTGTCCGACTCCTTATGACACCATGGACTATGCAGTCCATGGAATCCTCCAGGCCAGAATACAGGAGTGGGTAGCCTTTCCCTTCTCCAGGGGATCTTCCCAACCCAGGGATCAAACCAGGTCTCCCGCAATGCGGGCGGATTCTTTACCAGCTGAAAGAAAGTGAAGTCGCCCAGTCGCGTCCGACTTTTTGCAACCCCATGGACTGTAGTCCACCAGGCTCCTCTGTCCATGGGATTTTCAGGCAAGAATACGGGAGTGGGCTGCTATCTCCTTCTCCACTTTACCAGCTGAGCCACATGTTAATCAAATAACATCCAATAATTTGAAAGCACATCTAAAACACATTATACCTTTGAATGTTACTTCTTTCTGAGAGTCTTCCAAGACACGTACGCCACGGTCACAGACTTCACTCTTAATTGTGGAGTAGGTGTGTTTCAAATTTTAAATTGACCGGGCCTGTGTAAGCCAAATATTGTCAGGATCTCTACTGGGGAGGTAGTGTGGCGGCGGCGGCCGGGGCATTTAAAATTGATTTCTCCCCTCACCTTCAGTTTTTCCTGCTTTTACTTAAAATTTTTCACTTGAAACTCAAAAAGACACAAAAGTCTTCAGCAACTAATTCCATGCCTAATGTTCTTCATTTGTACAATTTACAAACACGTGTGCTTCACTACTTTAGGCATAGAAACATTTTAATGAACCACTTAAAAAATATGTAGATTCCTGGTCATCTTGGTTCCTCTACGACCTCTCGGGAAGAATTCCTTTCATATTATTCAAAATTTTAAGGACGAAATCCCTATATTAAAACATATCCAAAAACACACACTTGTGTGTGCGCCTCAGTTTTATCTATAGGAGATAATGTTAAGCTCAATGACATGAGTTTGTGAGACTTAAAGTGCAGCACTTAATACAAAGCATGAGACGTAGGAAATCTTGAAAGTTTTTGTTTTTGACAGTCGTCAAAAAAATAAAACACGCATTTCAGAGTCTACACTTTAAATTGGCAAGCCACGTTTTTATCCTACTAATAAGTTTTTTTTTTTTTTAAGAAAACCAGTGAAAAGGAATGTGAAAATTTAGTACGTTAAAAAACAAACTGCATAACGATCCTAGTACAACTGAGATTGATCAGGAGGGAAGGGTGGGGGAACGACCTCATCCTGCGCGCTGAGAGCGAAGCCCCCGCCGCCGGTTTCCCAGCCCGGACGCCCCGTAACAGCGCAGGCCGCCGCGCGGGGGAAGGGGCAGGCGGTCAGAGGGCGCGCGGACAGCCCGGGCCGGCGGGGCCCGGCGGCAGAGGCGCGCCCCGCGGGGGCCGCTGAGGCGGGAGCGGGCGGCGGGGCGCGGGCGGGCCGGCGGCGGGGGCCGGGCGGCTGGGCGCCGAGCCGGCCGGCAGGGGGCAGAGCGGCGGCGCGTCACGTGGGGCGGCCGCTACGGGAGCCGCGAGGGCTGCGCGGGCGGAGGGGGGTCGCTCCCACCGCCGCAGAGACGGCGTTACTCACAGCAGGCGCGGGCTCCTCTTGCCCTGGGCCGGGGACGGCGGCTTCGCGGCCTGGGCCGGCTGCCCCGGGGCGTCGGCGGGCCTGGCGCTGGGGCTGCTCCTCCGCCGGCGCGGGTATTCGGCCTTCCTCCGACGGGACACGGCGGCGGCGGCGGCGGCGGCGGCCGCGCGGCCCCGGTCCCGGCCTCCCCTTAGCACGCGGCTGCTGGGGGGCCCCGCGGGAGGCGCCGCCGCCGCCTCAGGGGGCTGTGGCTGGGGCTCGGCCGCCGCCGGCCCCCCTCCGTGGTCCTGCCGCTCCGGGGGTCGCGGCTCTTCCGTCTCCCCCGGCATCGGGACACGTCCGCCCCCCCCCCCCCTGGTCCCGGCGGCGGAGGCGGCGGCCGCGGCGCTGCTCCCCCCGCCCCCCGGAGCGGCCGGCTCACTCACTCTGCGCGCCTCTCTCCCCCCTCCCCTCCGCCCGGCTCCGAGGGCGCCCCCCCCGCCCCCTGCCACTCAAGGGCCGGTAGCGCTGGCGGCGCGCGCGCGCGCCCGCCACAGACTCGCAGCGGGCCAATCAGGGGGAAGGAGCGGCTCCTTGGCCCCGCCCCTCGCGGGTTTTCACGTCGCGGCGTCCCGGGCTTCCGCCCACCCCCACCCCAGCCTTCCACCAATCAGGAAACGGCTCCAAGGGAGCGCGCGAGGTTTCCTTCCCCGCGCACCCGTTCTCACCGTTAAACGGCTGCGTCTCGCGACAATCCCAAAGTGACCTTTTTTACTCCCCCCCACCTCCGGAGCTCAACGCGCGCCCGGGACAGTGGGAGGGGCAGGCCTCGCGAGGGGGCGGGTGGGAAACGCACCTCCTTCCCCGCCTCGCGCGCACCCTGGGCTGGCTGCGCGCGCACCTGCCGCCCTAAGGAGCCGCTAACGCCACAAGGGCTTTCTATCCTTCTCCCTTAAGCCGCGGAGGGAGCCTCGGCGTCCTTCCGCCTCCACCCCGGCCCCACTTTCCTGTCTGTGGCCTTTCTGTCCCCAGCGCCGCGAGGTCTTGCGGGGAAGAAGGGGGGGAATTTTTTTTTTTTTGAGCTGTTGCTTCTCCTTTAAGAAAAAAAGCCCCGTCGGCCGCCGGATGAAAGTCTCTGAAAAAATGGCGGCGGTGGAACAGAGGCGGGGTCGTGAGGGCAAGGAGGACCCGCCTTCTGGCGCACGCGCCTGGTCGGCTCGCTCCGAGGCATCCTGGGAAGTGAAGTTCCGCTTCCCCCTGAGCCTTCGGAAGACAGATGGGAACCCCGAGGCGGAGAGGATGCTGGGAGGCTTTGACCGTTGCGCGCTGGGAGAGGTAGTCGACTGTCCCGTTAATTCGAATTCGCTCTTCCGGGAGGCGGCGTTTCCGGGTTGGGCCTGAGCGCCCGCCCGCATCCGGGTACGCCTACCGAGCCAGTCGCTGGTTGGAGTCGCCTGGCAGAGTTTCCCGTAACTTTTCGCTCGGTGTTGGCGAACCATGTCAGGGTGGCCACGCAGTAGCCCTCACCTCTAGTTAGACGGCACCGCCGCGGGGACCGGCTAGCATTCACATACATCTCCTGCATTATCCCATCTTCTGTGCGCGTCAGGAGGTCAGGAGTTGACGGGTCCCGTCGGCTCCTAGTGGGTCTGGCACAATTCCTGCCCCTCATCCGATCCTTAATAAAAGTTTGTGGAATGACTTGTGGAATTGCTTTTTTTCCCCTGGATATCAGGGCTGAGGACTGGCACCCGCTGCTTAGGCTTGCCCGTGCCCCCTGGGTTGGAAGGAAGAGTGGTGAAGCATTGTTAGCGTGACTCTTGTGACCTCCCCAGACATCTGAAGGCTTCCCACCACCACCTCCCGCCACTCCCCACCCCGAAACCATCTGCTTCTGCGGTTTTTAAATGTCGCTGCTACACAGGAAGCACGGTCAGAACAGCAGCTTTGTAAGAATTTCTTTTTCCACCAGCGTGTGCAACTCAATGACTAGTGCATCAAACGGGAGTTTCCATTTGCTCATCTACCGAGTTGCCTTCGGTGATGGCTCTGAACTTCTTGCATTGCTTCCCCCCCCCCCTTTTTTTTTTTTCCTTTCCTCCATTATAATGAAGGAGCGATCTGCAGGAATGCTTCTCAGTCCCGGAAACGAAAGCACCCAGGGTTAAAAATCTCCCAAGTGAGTGGCTGGAAACGAGCTCTCAGAATCCAATTCTACATTTCACATGAATCATTTAGTTAAACTGCAGATGGAGTCCAATACTTTGCAAGCCAAGTGCTGAAGAGCCTTTTTCCTTCCAGTGCTTTGGCTCAGTTACCACTTCAGATTGGGCAAATGTTCATCTTCTCTGTGGAGTGTTGTGCACTTTGATGGGGCTAAAGGCATTTCAGTTGTAAAAACTGGCATAGTGTGGGTGGGAGTTTTTCAAAGCTGTGTTTGCAGTGAGCAGACTTTTGGAATGACGCTGACATCCAATGGCTGCGAAAAGTAATGCAGAGGTGGGCTCTCCTTTACGTTAAAAAATAAAAAAGTTTTTAAGAGTCACAAAGGAAGGGAGAATGAGTGATTCCTTTCAGTTAACCGTAAAAAAAGACCACTGGGTTGTAGAGGAAAGAATACAGGCTTTGACATTAAATCTATTATATATATTATAGTAAGTAGCTTTGCTACTTACTAATTCTGTTAACTTTAGCAAATTTCTATTTCACTACTGGTAAAAATGGGGATAATATCTATTTAACAAGACCATAGTTTTACTTCTTTATGTACTGCCACCTTATAGCAGACCTTTTGAAATTGCTTTATTTTATTCAAGGTGAATAAAATCCCAGTAGCCAAAAAACAGGGAAAGTTGACCCCAGTGTCACTTTTGAGAGAAATTAAGGCCATTTAACTAGACAGCAAGTGTGCATGACTGAAACATCTGCCCCTAAGAACCTGGTGTCAAATCTTCTAGTTTCCTTCTTCATGACACCGCTAGATGATTGCATTTTAAACCACTGAAATAAACCTTGCCGGAGAATCCAACTGTAAGCCTGGTCCAGAGAATCCTGTTCTGCCTTTAATGGGTTGATGATCTATTTAGAAAAGCAAATAAGTATAATTTATGAATAATTGGGTAAATAAAGACAGCAAAATGAATTGAGTGCTAGTTAACTCTGATGGAAATTTTATGAAGGAGATTATGCTTCCATGGTCTTTCAGCATCATAGAAAAAAAAATTCAGAATCTTTCACAGCAGGCTACCCTACCCACTCTGGGAAAGAAACACAAATACAAATCTGCCATTCCCATGAATTCAAGATAAATCCAGGCGCATAGTAAGTTCTCAAATTTTTCAAAATTAATTTTGCTTCTTTATCACCTTGGCCAATGCACAACCAGAACTCAAATCCAACAACCCATCTTTCTATGTCTCAGTTTTTAAAACTCTGACTTAGAAAAAAGAAAAAAAAAATCTCATCAAAAGAGAGGAAAGTGAAGTCGTTCAGTCGTGTCCCACTCTTTGTGACCCCGTGGACTGTAGCCCACCAGGCTCCTCTGTCCATGGGATTCTCCAGGCAAGAGTACTGGAATGGGTTGCCATTTCCTTCTCCAGGGGATCTTCCCGACCCAGGGATCAAACCCAGGTCTCCTGCATTGCAGGCAGATGCTTTAACCTCTGAACTACTAGGGAAGAAGCTCAGAGGTTAAAGAGAGGAAGTGCTAAGCAAATAAAGGAACCAAAAAAGGGTTATAAAGGCTGCTTCACGCTGGCTCATTCAGTCCCTTTGTGGTCCTCTTCTCCAGCACATGCCAACACAGTGCTCTACAATCTGTGTGCGGGACCAGGGCATCTCGGCTGTGAGGCAATGGAGGAACTGGGTGAGTGAGGAGCTTCTTGGAGGAGCAACTCGAAGGGATTGAAGACTCGGCTGCCATCTCCATGTGTGGTGGGGTGTACTTCTAGCCAGATGGAGGATAGTGTTGGAAGATTTTCTTTTCACTGCTTTCCTGACCTCAGGCCAACCAAGAGTGAAGCATGAGGAACTATGTTATTTTGGGGAACTATGGGTTTGCTGTTTTTAGAGGCACAATAGGCAAAGAATTTGGTACTAACCACAGAGTAAACTCTGCACAAATATTTTCAAACTGAATTGTGCTTGAAATTGTGATTTTGTTAGGAGCGTTTTAGCTCCTTGGGGGGCTGCGAGGAGATCATAGTGGGGCTACAGAGTCGGTAAGTTCAGAAATGTGATTTGCGGGGGGAAGAAATAGGGGGGACTGGGTAAAGGGTTGTTACAAGGAGAATAAATGGACTAGAAGTGTGAGAATGAGGGATCCGCAAAGGGTGGAGAAAGGCCAGAGTTTTTCATCTGTTCCATCGTTGAGCATTAAATCAAGAAGACACAGCACTGTTACTCCAGCGCCTTCATTGCTAAGCTTTTTATTGAGAGCAGCTCTGAAGGAACAGATGACCACGGCCTGCAAATATGATACCTCCTTCCACTCCAAAGCAACTGAAACCAGCACTGAAACCGTGGGCCGCATTGCTCAGAGAGATCCCTGATTTCAGACCTTGGGCGTGCCGTCAGGCTTGTCATTCTCGGGATTCATGCCATATCCTTTGCCAATTTTTGTTGCCATCATGCTTACAAACGCTGAGTCACTAAACTTTACCCAGCGTCCAAGCTGTATAATTCCATGGTGTCTTGGGTGGTTGTATGTCAAAAGTGCAAATGGCAGCAACAAAAAAAATCTTGCATATTGTCTTTTTTTAAAAACGTGTTTTGAGAGTTAGAGGAGTAGAGGAAGGAAGAAAGGCAAATTACAGAAGGGAAGAGATGTTAATGAAAAGGAAAAGGGTATTTAATATTAAAATGTGAACTGTTTTGGAAGTAAAGTCTATTTTAATACGTGGAGTAGAATATATTTTGAACTTGGCGTAGAATCCCAATTCTTATCCTGTGTGAGGGTTGGAGAGATTCATGTTTTTGGCTGAGTTC
This sequence comes from Bubalus bubalis, assembly GCF_019923935.1. NCBI lineage: Eukaryota > Metazoa > Chordata > Mammalia > Artiodactyla > Bovidae > Bubalus > Bubalus bubalis. The sequence continues at coordinate 2,153,072 of NC_059172.1, forward strand.
CACCCAAATCCAGCTCTGCTTTTTTAGGGATATGTCATGGCTTTCAAGGAGAAGGCAATGGCAACCCACTCCAGCACTCTTGCCTGGAAAATCCCATGGATGGAGGAGCCTGGTGGGCTGCAGTCCATGGGGTCGCTAAGAGTCGGACATGACTGAGCGACTTCACTTTCCCTTTTCACTTTCATGCATTGGAGAAGGAAATGGCAAACCACTCCAGTGTTCTTGCCTAGAGAATCCCGGGGACGGGGAAGCCTGATGGGCTGCTGTCTATGGGGTCGCACAGAGTCGGACACGACTGAAGCGACTTAGCAGCATAGCTTTCATGGAGAAGAAAATGGGAACCCACTCCAGTATTCTTGCCTGGAGAATCCCATGGACAGAGGAGCCTGGCGGGCTACAGTCCACGGGGTGGCAAGAGTCAGACACGACTGACCGACTAAAGAGAAAGATGGCTTTCATGTCGTAATTGGAAAGGGAACTAATCCTTATTCAGTGACTTAAGCTGAAACTCTACATTTTTATATATGTTAATCACGTTAGTGTTCCAAACAATCCTCTGAAATACGAAGTATCCACGTCTTTTTTTTCAAATAAGGAATCAAAAAGACAAAATAACTTGTTCAGCGTCACCGGTAGGAACACCTGACTAAATGACTAAACCAAAGCCTGATTAAGTGACAAGGTGTTCCTTTAGAAGTCTGTTGGCCCTGGTGTTCCAGCCAATATGACAACCCAGATAATTAAAAGATTAAAAAAAGATAGATTGGTGCAGTTTCACATTTCCTCAGCAGGATGAATGGCAGAGGAGTTTGGTCCCAAAATACAGAAAGTACCAGGTGGCCTGGAGGCAGCGCTCACGCGTGCCAGCCAGGTGGCCGGACCTCACCAGGCCATTAACAACCGCGCCTCAGCCACTCCTCCAGACGGTCGGCAGCTCAACGTCCAGCAGAAAGGCTCGGGTGGGTCTGCCTTCTCCCAGGTGGGGAGGCAGTGGGGAGGACAGTCAGCCCAGCAGGCCAGTATTTCCTCTTGGCGGCACTGCCCCCACTGTGGGCAGTTTATGTCCGCTCAGGAGATCTCACCCAAACCCGAACCAGGAGCAAACTGTAGCTCTGAACGAAGTCATTACAATCCACCGAGACGCTCAAGAGACCTCCCTTAATTCTTTTCCTGTGAATGTTGACATTGCTGGATTTCCTCAGACAAAGGGCTATAAAAATGGATGGTAGAGTTTTCAGTCTGATACACCCAACCCTGCAGCAGTAATCTCTTATTTGTCATACATTTGAAATTCAGTTCAGTTCAGTTCAGTCACTCAGTCGGGTCCAACTTGTTGCGACCCCAAGGACTGCAGCACGCCAGGCCTCCCTGTCCATCACTAACTCCCGGAGTTTGCTCAAACTCATGTCCATCAAGTCAGTGATGCCATCCAACCATTTCATCCTCTGAAATTAGTCATCTTTAAATTACATAATCTGGCCAAAAGGCAAGATAATCTCAGAGTGTTGGTGATATATATACGCATAGGAAACAGGAAGAGAAAGGGCTGTTAACTCATGACTGAAAGGAGTTTTAGTAACTCTGGTTAGCTGGTGCTTGTAAGGGTAACCTACTTTTAGGAAGATGGCTTGCTTCTCTTGTAGAGGGTCTTCCCTCTCCCCTCATCTTTTTTTAAAATTTATTTAATTGGAGGCTAATTACTGTACAATATTGTAGTGGTTTCTGCCATACATTGACATGAATCACCCATGGGTGTACATGTGTTCCCCATCCTGAACCCCCCTCTGTCTCCCCTCATCTTTATTGTAAATGCCTTTTTATTTTGAATCCAAGAGGAACCATGACTTCTGTTTGCAGTAAAGCTTAGGAAATAGAAAAGAAAGAAGCTGTATCTTAATAGAGGGCTACAGAATAAAAATATGGAACTCAGAAATTTGGCATTCAGTCTGAGAGAAAAAGTTTTGTTTTCTATTTCTATCTTAGTTTTCTTTAAAAAATTAAGAAAAAACCTTTTATTATAGAGAATTTTAAAATTTACAAGAGGAAAAAAAATACTTAAATCTGATGTACCCCTAAGTCACCTTAAACAGTTAACAACTCTTGGTCAATCTTACTTCATTTATACATCCACCCATTCCTTCTACTCCTAGATTATTTTAAAGTAATTTCAGGCATTGTATGATTTCATCTATAAACATATATATATAATTATGCAAGTAACCCTAATATCATATCCATAAAATTCTTAATAGTAATTCTGGATGGACAGGGAGGCCTGGCCTGCTGCAATTCATGGGGTCGCAAAGAGTCAGACACGACTGAGCGACTGAACTGAACTGAACTGAACTGAATGTCATGAGTGACCATTATCACACCTAAAATATTAACAGAAACTACAATATTATCAAATATCCTTGTCACACCTGAAATACATTAACAGTGCTTACTACTTATTGAATTTTCAGTCACTGAAATTAGTCACTATTTCTAATTCTTACTTCTTTGGTTCTTGCTTGTTTATTTAAGATTCATCCACTGCTGCTACTGCTAAGTCACTTCAGTCGTGTCCAACTCTGTGAGACCCCATAGACTGCAGCCCACCAGGCTCGCCTGTCCCTGGGATTCTCAGGCAAGAACACTGGAGTGGGTTGCCATTTCCTTCTCCAATGTGTGAAAGTGAAAGGGACGTCGCTCAGTCGTGTCTGACTCTTCGCGACCCCATGGACTGCAGCCTACCAGGCTCCTCTGTCCATGGGATTTTCCAGGCAGTAGTACTCAGTTATAAATTTCTTGAATCTTTTTTAACTATTGGTCCTCCTCTGTCTCTTCTTTTCCACTAAAGTTTATTTGTTGAAGGATCATTAGCCCTGAAGAGTTTAGCTCAGTTTGTTTATGTCCAAAATGGTGCATACAATTCAACATATTTGTGAGACAGATGCTTGAGAAAGATCTGTAGAAGATTTCATTTGTAAAAAAAATGGTCAGATCTTTTCTTATGCCATTAAGAGATACCCATCCCCCAACATCGGAAATGAAATCATTTTTTAATGACCTGTAAAGTTCATTTTCCCCATCTGAAGACTTTAGAGCTAGGTAGAGCTTCAGTCATGTCCAACTCTGCACAACCCCATAGACGGCAGCCCACCAGGCTCCGCTGTCCCTGGGATTCTCCAGGCAAGAACACTGGAATGGGTTGCCATTTCCTTCTCCAATAGGTAGATCCTTTAGGAATAATATAATCCAGTGTTTTGTAAAGTTTAAAACGCTACAGTCTCTGATAAGAAATTCACTGGAGGTTCACTCCTGGGTGTGGATCTGCAATTTAAAAACTACTATTGTGATACAATTGCTTCATTATGTGGATGAGAAAACAGCCTCAGAGAAGCACATGTCATGGAAAGATGACCCAGAGAATCCACATGGAAAAGAGGTCTGGCATTTCTGACTTGCAGACGTCAGGGATCAGATAGTTCAGGATCAGCCAGGTTCTGCATTCAGTAGACTGTGCTTAGTCGCTCATATCTGACCCTTTGCAAACCTGTGGACTGTAGCCCACCAGGCTCCTGTGTCCATGGGATTCTCCAGGCAAGAATATTGGACTGGGTTGCCATTTCCTCCTCCAGGGGATTTTCCCGATCCAGGGATTGAAGCTGCATCTCCTTGCATGTCCTGCGTTGGCAGGAGGACTCTTTGCCCTCTGAGCCATTAGCTGGCACTCAGGAGCAGTGTGACCTTACACAAGATATTTTTCTCTTTCTTAATCTACAAAATAAGGACAATACTATCACTTGACTCAAAGTATTAGGATGGCTAATACATAAATATATCACTATTATATATATCATACAATATATTCATATTATATTTAATTTATATTTATATGAATAATGTAAATAAATATATGTCCTGTGTTGATTTTATTAATTATTAATTTCCTGAAAAGAGAAAGTTGATAGTGTAATACTCATACAAGAAAGTCCGTTGGTTTCTCCTAAGAAAACTACAAGAGAAACAAATTTCAACTGTTTGGACTGAAGCATCTTGTTCGATTTTGCTGTATGTTTCCAATCAATCCATTTTTCTCCCCACACTTTAAAAGACAGAGTACCAATACCTTGAGAATTTTGTTACATGCTGGGGATATTAAGGAAAAAAAAAAAAAACATCAGGATTAAGAATCAGTTTTACTGTACTGGTATGTTTGGGAAAACTGTAAAATAATTGCTTATATTTTTCTGATAGGAAAACAGGTAGCATTTACACCTAGAGTCTATTATACAGAGAGAAGTAAGTCAGAAAGAGAAAGATAAACATTAAATATTAACGCATATATATGGAATCTAGAAAGATGGCACTGATGAACCTGTTTGCAGGGCAGCAGGAGATGCAGACGTAGAGAACATGCTTGTGGACACAGCGGGGGCTGGAGATGTTGGGAAAAACTGAGAGTGGCATGCAAGCATATACATTAGTGTATATGAAATTAGACGGCTGGCGGAAATTCACCGTATGACGCAGGGAGCTCAAATCCATTGCCCTGAGACAGCCTAGTGGGGTGGGGTGGGGAGGGAGGTGGGAAGGAGGTTCCAGAGGGGGGCCATGTGTATACCTATGGCTGATTCATGTTGCTATATGGCAGAAACCAACACAATATTGTAAAGCAATTATCCTCCAATCAAAAGTAATTTAAAAATATATTTTAAATGTACTCATTTCCTTGGCTGTGCCAGGTCTTAGTTGCACACGTGGAAGCTTTGCTCTTCAGTGCGGCGTGTGGGATCTAGTTCCCCGACCAGGGGTTGAAACCAGGCCCCCTGCATTGGGAGTGCGGGCTCTTAGCCACTGGACCCCCAGGGACGCCCCTGTTTACATTTCTCTAATTGGAGATCTTCGTGGGTGATCGACTCTCAATGATAAAAATGAATACAGGGCAATATAGAAAGTCAAAGTGAAGAGGAACTCAAAAGCCTCTTGATGAAAGTGAAAGTGGAGAGTGAAAAAGTTGGTTTAAAGCTCAACATTCAGAAAACGAAGATCATGGCATCCGGTCCCACCACTTCATGGGAAATAGATGGGGAAACAGTGGAAACAGTGTCAGACTTTATTTTTCTGGGCTCCAAAATCACTGCAGATGGTGACTGCAGCCATGAAATTAAAAGACGCTTACTCCTTGGAAGGAAAGTTATGACCAACCTAGATAGCATATTCAAAAGCAGAGACATTACTCTGCCAACAAAGGTTTGTCTTGTCAAGGCTATGGTTTTTCCTGTGGTCATGTATGGATGTGAGAGTTGGACTGTTAAGAAGGCTGAGCACTGAAGAATTGATGCTTTTGAAGTGTGGTGTTGGAGAAGACTCTTGAGAGTCCCTTGGACTGCAAGGAGATCCAGCCAGTCCATTCTGAAGGAGATCAGCCCTGGGATTTCTTTGGAAGGACTGATGCTAAAGCTGAAACTCCAGTACTTTGGCCACCTCATGGAAGAGTTGACTCACTGGAAAAGACTCTGATGCTGGGAGGGATTGGGGGCAGGAGGAGAAGGGGACGACAGAGGATGAGATGGCTGGATGGCATCACTGACTCGATGAACGTGAGTCTGAGTGAACTCTGGGAGTTGGTGATGGACAGGGAGGCCTGGCGTGCTGCAATTCATGGGGTGGCAAAGAGTCGGACACAACTGAGCGACTGATCTGATAGAAAGTCAAACTGTAGAGTGAGACTATGTGATTGAACGCAGCTGTCGGAAATAAGAGATAGGCTACAGTATGCAGAGGGCATTAAACATCTCCTGGTAAAACAGACCATATTCTTGAAGTCAAATAAGGAGTAAGGGAGGATGTTTGAGTTTAGATTTAACTCTTAACCTAAGAGAAAAGGGAGATAAATGGCGGCGTAGCAGGGGTACTCGAGAGGATAATTATTCTAGAAGATGTGCATAGTCCATATCATGATTCCCTTGTATCTTTTGATATAGATGCCTTGTTGGAGGAACTGGAATACTCTACCTTCCAGGAAAGTGATGAATACTCCAAGGCAGCTTCTCCTCCAGTGGATCAGCATTCGAGAAAGGACAGTAACCTTGATGAGACTTCAAAGGTCCCTTCCATTCCTGATGACACGAATCCCTTTCCAGTAAGTTTTCATTTATTGAAGTATCTTGAATATACATATTTGAGTGCATTTCTGAAAATTAATTGTATCTCAAATAAAATTATGCAAAAAGGAGAATCACATATCCAAGAGACAGAAAAAACCTTCTCCTTAAAAATTAAAAAAAAATTTTTTTTAAATGATAAAGGTGGTTGTTTTTGGAAAGAGGAGGAGCTCTGAGAAAAGTATCTTGGAAGAGTAAGTCTTTGGAAACTTTTTTTTTCTTATTAGAGCCTGGAGCTGGCAGAGTATTGTGTAATTCACTTGGGATATTCTGATATCACCATTTGGGTATCAGACATGCATGTTGCAGTTTGATTGGAATGTCACTCAGTAAGGCCAGAGATCACTTGGGCAAGGCCAGGTGACAGTTTAGCTAAATCTTGTCAGGATGGCTTTTTTAGGGTATTCACTTTCTGGCTCTTCTTTTCTGCTGAATATATTAGGAAATTCAATTATTTGTATATCCAGAGGTGAGGAAGCTCTAGGGAACCAACACAAAAAAACTACGCTCAGGAAAGATTATGAATTAACCTCCCCGGAAATCCAATTTATTAACTTCTGGTTAGAATTTAAAGGATCAAGTAGAGCAGATACGAATAACATTTGTTGATACATGTTGATATATATCCTTCCCTATGGATAAGTCTACATGCATCTACTTTATAATTAGAAGCTTACTTGGTGAGAATGGGTTACTACAGGAGGAATCAAGAAGATGCTTTTCATATCTGGTGTTTCTGAACGATGATTTGTTTTCTTTTGGGCCACACTGTTCTGCACGTGGGATCTTAGTTTCCCGGCCAGGGTTTGAACCTGTGCGTCCTGCACTGGAAGAGCGGACTCTTAAGCACTGTAGCACAGGGAAGCCCCTGAACTATGGTATGCTGACCCATCCTTGCACACCGTATGGTCACCAGTAGCGCAGACTTGAAATCCGGGCCTGTGGGAAGGCTTCCTCTTTAACCGCTCTTCCTTCCAGCTATGCCGGTACAGTTTTCAGGACACGCATTTCTCTCTTCTGGGGAGCCATTGTCTCTGTTCTCACTGTGAGGTATAGCCATAGACTCCTAACTGGCCCCCTCACCTGACCCCCTGCAATTTCTTCTCCAAATTGCAGTCAGGGTAATCCTGTAACACTTAAATCAAATCACCTCATTCTCCTACTCAGAACCCCGCGATGAATTCTCGTCTCATTTGCAGTAAAAAGCCACAGTCTTCACACCGACCTGATTCATGGGTGACCATATGTCTTGGTTCACTTGGAAGAACCTGGGTTTTTGCTTATTTTCTTGACATCCTCTTATTGACTTTACCTTTTACCCCAGATTTTCCATATTTTTGTGAAATTTTAAAGATTAGTATTAGCTTTAAAGTAAGCCAGCATGGATTATAAACCCCCATTTGGTTCTTCTGGCTTCTCTCACAGTCTCCTGTGGGAGTATATAAAACACATGTGCCGTGAGCGGAGTCCTTATTTTATTATTGCTGTTGTTCAGTCACTCAGTCCTGTCTGACCCTTTGCAGCCCCATGAACTGCAGCACGCCTGGCTTCCCTGTTCACGCTCTCCTGGAGCTTGCTCATACCCGTGTCCATCGAGTCGGTGATGCCATCCAGCCATCTCATCCTCTTTCAGCCCCTTCTCCTCCTGCCCTCAATCTTTCCCTGAATCAGGGTCTTTTCAAATGAGTCAGCTCTTCGCATCAGGTGGCCAAAGTATTGAAGTTTCAGCTTCAGCATCAGTCCTTCCAATGAATATTCAAGACTGATTTCCTTTAGGATGGACTGGTCGGATCTCCTTGCAGTCCAAGGGACTCTCAAGAGTCTTCTCCAACACCACAGTTCAAAAGCCTCAATTCTTTGTGCTCAGCCTTCTTTATGGTCCACCTCTCACATCCATACATGACTACGGGAAAAACCATAACTTTGACTCTATGGACCTTTATCAGCAAAACGATGTCTCTGCTTTTTAATACACTGTTTAGGTTTGTCATAGCTTTTCTTCCAAGGAGCAAGGATCTCTTAATTTCATGGCTGCAGTCACCATCCACAGTGATTTTGGAGCCCAAGAAAACAAAATCTGTCACTGTTTCCATTTTTTCCCCATCTATTTGCCATGAAATGATGGGACCAGATGCCATGATCTTTGTTTTTTGAATGTTCAGTTTTAATTATAGCTGGATCTAATAGATGTGGTTTAGTCGCTAAGTCATGATCGACTCTTGGTGACCCCACGGACTGTAATCCACCAGGCTCCTCTGTCCATGGGATTCTCCAGGAAAGAACACTGGAGTGGGTTGCCATTTCCTCCTCCAGGGGATCTTTGCCACACAGGGATGGAGCTTGGGTCTTCTGCATTGTAGGTGAATTCTTTGCCAACTGAGCTACAAGCGAGGTCTAGGATCTAAGAGACGACTAATGACAATGACTAGTCTCTCATTTCCTGATCCTGTTAAGACAAAATCTAACTGGCAGCACCCTTTGGAGGGTGATGCTCATGGTGCTGCTCTTACAGCCAGAGCTTAAGCACAGCAGTCAGTGGTGCTGACTCCTCTGGGTTTAAGTGGTGGCAAGAAAAATGAGGAGGTATTTTTTCCCCTGCTGGCCGCTTGTCATAGCACTGCTTGTGCCCTGCTGTGGTCTGTGAGATAATCTGTGAGATTCAGAGAGTCTCCTCAGGGTCAGAGAGAAATACAGGAAACTGTGGCTTAACGTCATACACATCTTGCTGAAGAAACAGAGGCTGAGCACTCTTGCCATAGGGTACAGATCAGATCAGTCGCTCAGTTGTGTCCGACTCTTTGCGACCCCATGAATCGCAGCACACCAGGCCTCCCTGTCCATCACCAACTCCCAGAGTTCACTCAGACTCATGTCCATAGAGTCAGTGATGCCATCCAGCCATCTCATCCTCTGTCGTCCCCTTCTCCTCCTGCCCCCAATCCCTCCCAGCATCAGAGTCTTTTCTAATGAGTCAACTCTTCACATGAGGTGGCCAAAGTACTGGAGTTTCAGCTTTAGCATCATTCCTTCCAAAGAAATCCCAGGGCTGATCTCCTTCAGAATGGACTGGCTGGATCTCCTTGCAGTCCAAGGGACTCTCAAGAGTCTTCTCCAACACCACAGTTCAAAACCATCAATTCTTCACCGCTCAGCCTTCTTCACAGTCCAACTCATAGCCTTGACTAGATGAACCTTTGTTGGCAAAGTAATGTCTCTCCTTTTGAATATGCTATCTAGGTTGGTCATAACTTTCCTTCCAAGGAGTAAGCGTCTTTTAATTTCATGGCTGCAGTCACCATCTGCAGCGATTTTGGAGCCCAGAAAAATAAAGTCTGACACTGTTTCCACTGTTTCCCCATCTATTTTCCATGAAGTGATGGGACCGGATGCCATGATCTTCGTTTTCTGAATGTTGAGCTTTAAGCCAACATTTTCACTCTCCTCTTTCACTTTCATCAAGAAGCTTTTTAGTTCCTCTTCACTTTCTGCCATAAGGATGGTGTCATCTGCATATCTGAGGTTATTGATATTTCTCCCGGCAATCTTGATTCCAGCTTGTGTTTCTCCCAGACCAGCGTTTCTCATGATGTACTCTGCATATGTTAAATAAGCAGGGTGACAATATACAGCCTTGACTTACTCCTTTTCCTATTTGGAACCAGTCTGTTGTTCCATGTCCTGTTTTAACTGTTGCTTCCTGACCTGCATACAAATTTCTCAAGAGGCAGATCAGGTGGTCTGGTATTCCCATCTCTTGAAGAATTTTCCACAGTTTATTGTGATCCACACAGTCAAAGGCTTTGGTATAGTCAATAAAGCAGAGATAGATGTTTTTCTGGAACTCTCTTGCTTTTTCCATGATCCAGTATTCTTGTTAAAGAAGTTTTGTCACTGATTGTATATTAAAGATGTTAATTTTATTATTTGGTAATGTTTTTAAATTCTGTAATGAACACTTCCAGCAGCATTTGGCCCAAATCCAAACCAAAACCAAAACTACACGTTTAACTGTCTCAATAAAGTTGATGTTTGGGACTCCTCTGGTGGTCCAGTGCTTAAGCATCTGCCCCCTAAGTGGAATCTATTTATGCTTAACTTTTGAAGTAGATCTTGATGCTTCTTCATAATATTTGTGTCTTCTGGTTTTTGAACCAACAATGATATTTCTACTCCCTGCTGCCCCATGTTGGATGGTAAATATTAACAAAGTTGAACAAATACTTTGTGCAGAAGACACACTCATCATCATCTCTTCTTTTTAAAAAGCTTTATGATGTATTTATCGGTTGTGCTGGGTCTTCATTGCTGCTGGTTTTTCTCTAGTTTCGGTGGGCTTTCTCTCGTCAAGAAACATGGACTGTACAGAGTGCAGGCTTCAAGACTGGGGCACCTGGGCTCAGCATTTGTCCAAGGATTTGAACCTGTGTTCCCTGCTTGGCAGGCAGATTCTTAACCACTGGATCACCAGAGGAGTCCGATCATCAACTTTCTTAAGACAATTAAACGTGTAGTTTTGGTTTTGAGAAGTTAATACTTAAGAAGAACGTGCCAGGTGATGATTCAGTATGTGAAGCTGCAGGAGGTGTGTTTACATGCCCTTGTGATACACACCTTCCATACGGACCAAATGACTCTCCTCAATTAATTTTGCTCATTTTCAATTCTAAGTTTTCTTGTGCTTGTAATTAAGTGAACTAGTGATAATTAATTGACTCCTTTTGCAAGCCACCAGATAATGTCAGATTAAATCAGTTAGAGGCCTCAATTAGAAACTTTAGTTCCAAATTGGTTTAATTGTTACAGCTCATTCAAAGGACCACAGAAAAGTACTTAGAAGTTTATTCTTCTGTCTAAAATGAAACATCTGATATTGCTAATGCCATTGTAAATTTAGTTGAAAGGTTCAACAATGGAGATCAATGTTGTTTTGAGGGGGTGATAATGCTGATACAAATTTTGATGGAGCACAGCCTAATGGTAAAATCAATGTTTTTTTCATACTTGAAAGCCTGTGGAGCGGATAGGTAGTTGGAACTGGTCGTGATGTGCATAAAATTCATGACTGCATCCAAATAAGCTTCTGTATTCTACCAATCAGAATAGAAACTGTGGTTCTTAAAATTTACAAAGTCTCTCTCTATATATATTTACACACAATCAGTGGAGAAGGAAATGGCAACCCACTTCAGTATTCTCGCCTAAGAAATCCCAAGGACAGAGGACCCTGGTGAGCTACAGTCCATGGGGTCAAAAAGAGTTAGACATGCCTGAGCAACTTATCACATGTGCACACACACACACACACACACACACACACACACACAATCAGGGTGTGTGTGTGTGTGTGTATCTCATCTACAAAACTTTTGTGACAGAAGCTGTTGTTGAATCTAAAAATATATATTAGCATGGCTGTATATATTTTCTCTATTCATTGCCTGCCATCAACTGGGTTTTATAAATGTCTGAGCCTTTGAAAAGTCACTTTGTAAAGCAACCTCAATAGAGGCCATGTTATGGGCAAAATCAGTTGGAAATATTTAATCAGATTATTTAATGCATGTAGCATGAAAATTCAGCTTTTGAAGTTTTTAAACAAGTTGCAATTATGTGCAACAAAGTTTGCAAAAAGGAAGTAGCTCAGATTTCTCCTTACAAAAGCCTGGGAGGAAATGAACCAATCAAAAGATGAGCCCTCAAACATTTTCATGACCTAATTTGAAAATCATGTTTTGGAAACATCTCAACTTTGATGGACCTCCTGATTTTAGTTGAATAAATTTATATTCCCATCAGAATGGGTTGAAATTGTGAAGGCCTATGATTTTGCAGTATCTACATTTGATGAAACGTTAGAAGGCATCATTTAAGACCTCTGTCTTGTAAAAATATCGAAGAAAGTTGTGCTGAATGGAGGCAGAAATACTGCACGTGTGAAAATATTGGAGCTGAAATATTTGCACATTTTAATACAAAAAATAGGATTGAGGATATCTTCCACTCAGCAGAATCTGCTCCAAGCTTAAAGGTTCATCACCATCTAGACAGGGAGTATCTTCTCAATTAAAATTATTATGGGCTATGGAGAAACAGTGTCAACAATTTCAGATATATTAACCGTAAAACACAGCTTCAAAGAAGACTGAAATTTAATAAAAAGGGTAAAAATAAATAAGATCATGTTGAAAAAAGGCATTTTTTCAGAAAAACTTTAGCATCATGATGTTAAAGACAACAATGGCTAAGTAGCCAATTAAGATATGCATACATATATCTCAAAAATGTTTACTTGTGCCATTTTAAAATGCTCAAATAATCAATATAAAAAGTTTAAAAAAAATTTTTGCTTTCATGTTCATAGCTATGTGTCATTTTAAAATGTTCTAGAAAATTTTATTTTGAGTAGAATTAGTTGATAGGTCTACCAATATGATAAAATAAAAATATTGGCCTATAAATACACATTTTAATGTAATATTAGTTATTTTTAGTACTCTCTTTCACTTGCAAGGACTTCCCTGGTGGCTCGCTGGTAAAGAATCCGCCTGTAATGCTGGAGTCCTGGGTTGGATCCCTGGGTTGGGAAGATCCCCTGGAGAAGGGAATGGCTGCCCACTCCAGTGTTCTGGTCTGAAGAATTCCATGGACTGTATAGTCCACGGGGTCACAAAGAGCCGGACAGGACTGAGCGACTTCCACCTCACGTCACTCTCAAAGGTGTCCCAGTCTGAATAATAAAGTATGTGCTCACCGAGCTGCATGAACTGGGCCCTGACTCTTCTTGTCTCATTGGCGCACTCTACTCAGGCCACGTAGGTGCTTGACCGCGGTGCCCGTGATATCTGCACAGTGTCCTCATTCCCTTAAGTCCCTGCCCAAGCGCTCCTTCCCAACCAGTATATCGGTGGACGCCATCCCTCCCCCTTTCCTCATCTCCCTTGTTGTTGTTTGGTCTCTAAGGAGCGTCTGACTCTCTGTGACCCCATGGACTATAGGCTCCCCCCTGGCTCCTCCGTCCATGGGGTCTCCCAGGCAAGAATACTGGCACGGGTGGCCATTTCCTTCTCCAGGGGAACTTCCTGACCTGGGGATCAAACCTGCATGTCCTGTGTTGGCAGGTGATTCTTTAGCAGTGAACTACAAGGGAAGCCCCTTTCTTATCTCCTACCCATCATTAATGTTTATTATTTTTTTACATATTAATCATGTGTCTCTCACCACCGTAATGTAAGGCTCAGGAACAATTTCTATTCTTTTGTTTTGTTTTTTGACTCCTGCATCCGCTAGCCCTCACACCTGACAGGCACTTAATAAATATATGCTCATGAAATAAACTACGGGTCAGCTACCCTTTAGAGTCACGCCTTATTTTTTCCCGTGTGTTAAATTGAACCGCGTTGTACTCTTCCCCGACTCCATCCTGTATAGTTCAAGGGGCTTCGCCCTGACTCATGTTGTTTTGTGGTTCTTTTCTGCGAGGGGTGACATCCCTGTTTCAGTGCTTTGAGGGCGGGGTGGGTTGGGTGGTCCCTGTATTTGTTCACAAGGCAGCTGCTGTGCTGAGAATTTGGCCTTTCTCTATGGGATGGCTGCTACTCCTCTGCCTTGTGAAAGATTTGACATATGCTAGTCATCAGTCCCCTTTAGAAGCTCCAAACATCTTCTAACTCTGGCTGTGGGTAAGTACTAGGATTCTTTTTAAATTTATCTTTTATTAAAAAATTTTATTGAAGCGTAGTTGATCTACAATGTTATGTTACTTCCTGATGTGCAGCAACGGGATTCAGTTATCATCTACACACATGTATGTATGTATTATCTGTTTTTCATATTCTTTGCCATGATGGTTTATCACAGGATACTGAATATAGCTCCCTGTGCTTTACCGTGGGACTTTGTTGTGTATCCAACATGCAAATAATGAGAAATTCATTCTTACTTCTTCTCTGTCACTTGCATGTCTTAGGTGCAGCTTGTGTATACTACCGAAATCCAGGGACCCAATGTCTACAGGTATTTTTCTTTTTAATTAAATATTTTAAACATGAAGGCTACTAGAGAATTGTTACCAACCTATGTTTGGGCCATCATTTGCTTTCTCAAGTGTTTGTTAGTAGCGTTCCTATTTCCCTCCCCTCATTCCACGGTCTGTGAGCAGTGGTGGAGTTCTGCCCGCTGACACGTGCCAGGTTCTCAGGGAGCCTGGCTTCCGGACGGGTCATCTTCTCCTCCGCGCGGGTGGGCGCTGTTTTTTCCTTTACCTCCTGACAAAATGTAAACAGCCCGAGTCAGCACAGGTGCTGTGACCCAGCTGTTCCAGACACCGAGCTTCCGTTCACTAAAGAGAAAACAGCCAAAGAAATGTCAGCAAGACGCTGACAAAATCAGAGCTAGGATCAGGGCCGAACTAAGACAGTGGGTTTCCATGGCAGATTGATGAATATATGTGGGTTTTGTTCTGTTGCTAAGTCGTGTCTGACTCTCTGCAACCCCATGGACTGCAGCATGCCAGGCTCCTCTGTCCTTTACTGTCTCCGGAATTTGCTCAAATTCATGTCCATTGAGTCGGTGATGCCATCCAACCATCTCATCCTCTGTCGCCCCCTTCTCCTTTGCCTTCAATCTTTCTCAGCATCAGGGTCTTTTCCAATGAGCCAACTCCTTGCATCAGGTGGCCAAAGTATTGGAGCTTCAGCTTCAGTAGCAATCCTTCCAATGAATTTTCAGGGTTACTCAACATTTATTTAGCGGTGGAGGGATTTCCTTTTAATAAAAATTACATATTGCTGCAGATTCTACTTACTAAATGATTTTTTCTGGCCAAGGCAGAGTTTGACGATCTAAAAAATTAAAGGGCCACTGTTTCTGTTCTCTCTTCAGTTATAGCTTGAAATTAAAAAAAAAAAAAAATAGACAGCATTCTGGGAAACAAATCAAAGGGTTTAAAATGTAAATGCTAAAGCTTCACGCTTGGTGAAGAGAAATACACCACATGAGCGTGGTTTCAGAATTGCAACCAGTAACTCACACGTGGCACAAAGATACAAGGAGGGCCTGTGCTCTCTTCTGAAGCCTTGGCACGACTTCCCATCTTAGGGGGCTTTCTGTTCATGTCAGAGTGAAGCCAACTTACTAATATGTATTGCCAGCTTATTCCAGTCCTAGGAAGCTGCCTGCTGGGTGTTCCCCTTAGGCCTTCCCATCTCTTTCCTTTGTAAAAAGAAAAAAAAAAGGCAAAACATTAAGTACGTGGTACACTGATGTTCAAGCTGGCTTTAGAAAAGGCAGAGGAACCAGAGATCAAATTGCCAACATCCGCTGGATCATGGAAAAAGCAAGAGAGTTCCAGAAAAACATCTGTTTCTGCTTTATTGACTATGCCAAAGCCTTTGACAGTGTGGATCACAATAAACTGTGGAAAATTCTGAAAGAGATGGGAATACCAGGCCACCTGATCTGCCTCTTGAGAAATTTGTATGCAGGTCAGGAAGCAACAGTTAGAACTGGACATGGAACAACAGACTGGTTCCAAATAGGAAAAGGAGTTCGTCAAGGCTGTATATTGTCACTCTGTTTATTTAACTTATATGCAGAGTACATCATGAGAAATGCTGGACTGGAAGAAACACAAGCTGGAATCAAGATTGCCAGGAGAAATATCAATAACCTCAGATATGCAGATGACACCACCCTTATGGCAGAAAGTGAAGAGGAACTCAAAAGCCTCTTGATGAAAGTGAAAGTGGAGAGTGAAAATGTTGGCTTAAAGCTCAACATTCAGAAAACGAAGATCATGGCATCCGGTCCCACCACTTCATGGGAAATAGATGGGGAAACAGTGGAAACAGTGTCAGACTTTATTTTTCTGGGCTCCAAAATCACTGCAGATGGTGACTGCAGCCATGAAATTAAAAGACGCTTACTCCTTGGAAGGAAAGTTATGACCAACCTAGATAGCATATTCAAAAGGAGAGACATTACTTTGCCAACAAAGGTCCGTCTAGTCAAGGCTATGGTTTTTCCTGTGGTCCTGTATGGATGTGAGAGTTGGACTGTGAAGAAGGCTGAGCACCGAAGAATTGATGCTTTTGAACTGTGGTGCTGGAGAAGACTCTTGAGAGTCCCTTGGACTGCAAGGAGATCCAACTAGTCCATTCTGAAGGAGATCAGCCCTGGGATTTCTTTGGAAGGACTGATGCTAAAGCTGAAACTCCAGTACTTTGGCCACCTCATGGAAGAGTTGATTCATTGGAAAAGACTCTGATGCTGGGAGGGATTGGGGGCAGGAGGAGAAGGGGACGACAGAGGATGAGATGGCTGGATGGCATCACTGACTCGATGGACATGAGTCTGAGTGAACTTCGGGAGTTGGTGAGGGACAGGGAGACCTGGCGTGCTTCGATTCATGGGGTTGCAAAGAGTCGGACACGACTGATCGACTGATCTGATCTGATCTGACACTGTAGCTTCTCATTTAATATTTTTTTATATTGAAGAAACCAAGACTTGAATGGAAACGCTAGTAAACACAGGGATATCTAGTATGAAACCCAGCCCGACCGGCAGCCACTTTGCCGTGTATCTGGCCTCGTGACCCACTGATCCCGGCGCCTTTCCTCTAAGTACAGATTTTTGGGGAGAAGGAAATGGCAGCCCACTCCAGTGTTCTTGCCTGGAAAATTCCATGGGCAGAGGAGCCTGAAGGGCTACAGTCCATGGGGTCACAAAGAGTCGGACAAGACTGAGTTACTCACACACACACACAGATCTTTGGGCCAGGAGAGCTGACCCCTGCGGGTGGGGTTTTACCAGCTCCAGGCTCAGTAGGCTCCCACCGGCTGCAAACAATGGAAGGCGCTGTGCAGAGACTGGGCCGGGCAGGTGGGGGTGCTGGGGGGAGAGGGGTGCAAGGCAAGGCCGTTTAGGGCGTGGGCTCGCCCAGTCTCTCTCTCTCCACAGTGTCTCTGACAGCAGTTGTATCTCCTTTTATGGCTTCTGATTCCCTCCTCTGCCTGGGAACCTGGGCTCCTGGGGTCTGGTAACTTTGCCTCTTCGTTTTGTGCCTTTGACCTAATGGCTTCTTGCTGAACCTGATCTCTGAGTTCCCTCGGTATTTCCTGTCTGCTTCTGAGCTCTCCATCACCCGTGTGGTTAAATTGCTGAATTAAATTCCTTCTGCTTACTCTCAGTCTTTGAATTTTCCTGAGCAGATCTCAATCGATGCAAATACCACTACTGAACGATACTCACCGTGTCGATCTGTGTAGGAGAGTGATATGAAATGCAGGTGACCTAGTCAATATGTAACGGGCTGATCCAAACCCGAGGCTGATAAAATTCAGAGCCCACAAGGCTTCTGTGTGCAGATTAAGCATGAGACACAGAAGCAAGATTCCTGCTTGCTGTTTCCAGTATTCCCTCTGACTTACTTAAATTAACCAAACATTACTTTCTTTTTTTTTTTTCAAACATTACTTTCAACCTTGAAAGTATGTTCAATACCAGATGTGGATATAACAATATGATGATTTTTAGAAATATATCTTTTATATGACCCAAAATAATTTTAGTTAAGAATAGGGAGGGACATTTCATAAACATATTGCAGAGGAATAAATAGGGGAAAAAATAAAGCCCTTCACTTGATAAGTCTTGAACTCAACTTTTATATTTGTATTTTTTTTATGGTTTATCATAGGATTTTTTTCTTAATTGGAGGATACTTGCTTTACAAAGTTGTGTTTGTTTCTGCTGAACAGCAACGTGAGTTGGCTCTAAGTATACATATATCTCCTCCCTCTGGACCCTTCCCCACTCCAGCCCGCCGCTCTCGGTCATCACAGAGCACCGAGCTGAGCTCCCTGTGCTATACAGCAAATCTGGTACCTTAGACCCCTCGGCCATCCTGACACCCCTGTTGGTATTATTAAGACCTTTGCATAATGAAGTTGTTACTAATGGCATACTTACGTGCTTTATCACGTGGCGTCCATGGTAAAGAACCTGCCTGCCAGTGCAGGAGACTAAGAGATACAGGTTCCATCCCTGGGTTGGGAAGATCCCCTGGAGAAGGGCTTGGCCGCCCACTCCAGTACTCTTGCCTGGAGAATCCCATGAACAGAGGAGCCTGGGTGGGGGGTGGGGCGCTACAGTCCAGGGGATCACAGAGAGTCAGACACGACAGAAGCGACTTAGCAAGCACGCATCATCTTAGAGATGGAGGGAGAAATCAAAGGAGCTCTGATTTGAGGGTTTCTCTCTTTTCAGGAGCATTTCCTGTAGTGAAGTCATCATTGACACTTCAAGAGGTCTTTCCTTTCTTATTTAGAAGTTGATACTGTCGACTCAGTTACTCCTAGGGTATTATGACAACGATCTCTCTTTCTTTCTACACTGCACTATGCGTCTAGTTAGCAGCTAGAGAGAGGGGCTCCCCTGGCAGGCGGCAGTTGAGGGCTTGCACTCCCAGTGCAGGAGGCGCGGGGCTGATCCCCGGCTGGGGGCCTAGGACTCTGCATGCCACACAGCACAGCCAAAAAAAAACAAAAAAAATGGGGGGAACTAACCAGCGAGAGTCCTTTCACTAAGAACAAGGATGCCCATCTGCGGGATGAACAGGTTTTGGATTATACAGGGCGGGGTGAGAAGGCACAGGAGAGAGGTGTTCAGTCCTGCCACCTATTGTACTCCTAAGACACGTGCCTGAGGCAGCAGTTCCTGAGGGATTAAGACTGAAAAGAGTTGTGGGAGAGAGAGAGCTCCTTTGCACTTTGTCCTTGGAAACCTCCGAAGACTAAATCCGTCACTTGCATACCTGACCATTTTTGTTCTTCGAAAAAAAGAAAAAAAACCCCAAACTTGTGTCTGGCAGGAAGCTATATCGTACCTAAAGAACAAAGTCCTTTAAGAGGGAAAAAATCCGCTTTCCTCCGACATTGCCCTTGCTGTTAGGTGTTTTGTTTTGTTTTAATTTTTTTAATCTGAGCTTTTTTTTTTTTTACATTTTATTCTATTTTTAAACTTTACAATATTGTGTTAGTTTTGCCAAATATCGAAATGAATCCGCCACAGGGATACATGTGTTCCCCATCCTGAACCCTCCTCCCTCCTCCCTCCCCATACCATCCCTCTGGGTCGTCCCAGTGCACCAGCCCCAAGCATCCAGTATCGTGCATCGAACCTGGACTGGCGACTCGTTCCATACATGATATTTTACATGCTTCAATGTACGTGAGCCAGTAGCACATATTGCACCCAAGAGACGGTCTTTTTTTGTTAAGAGAGGAAGATGTCCATCTTTCTTCTGCTTTTTCCCTAGTTGATAAATATATAAAATAAGTAAAATAGTAAGATTTTTGTTGTCATGTATGAAAACACATTTAGTGAATGCTTTAGAATATTTGACTTTATTTATGGCTTTATGTGTGTGTGTGTGTGTGTGTCTCTCTCTCTCATACACACACACATAGTTTGGTGGGCTGTTAGCTAAGCTTCTTGATTAACTTGATGACAAACACTAGTCCAGCTTCCGTTACTTGTATACCGCAGTGATTCCACTTCTCAGGGTGCACTCTGTGCAAGTGAAGGTATCAAACGCTTATTTAGCAGTGTTGACTACAACAGTGAAAATCAGGAACAATCGAGGTATCTAACAATAAATGATCAGCTCAATAGACTATAGCACACGCTGTATTGCCTTTATACATCTTTCAGAAGATAATTTAGTGATAGAGAACACCAGCTGAGCAGTCTGCAGGCCCAGACTCTGTTGTTTGCCTTTTGTATAGGGTAGAGCAAAGGTTTTAACGTCCCTAGGCCCCAGTTTGTTCATCTGGGGGTAGTACTGCTGCTGCTGCTGCTGCTAAGTCGCTTCAGTCGTGTCCGACTCTGTGCGACCTCATAGACGGCAGCCCACCAGGCCACGCCGTTCCTGGGATTTCTCCAGGCAAGAACACTGGAGTGGGTTGCCATTTCCTTCTCCAATGCATGAAAGTGAAAAGTGAAAGGGAAGTCGCTCAGTCGTGTCTGACTCTTCGCGACCCCATGGACTACAGCCTACCAGGCTCCTTTGTCCACGGGATTTTCCAGGCAAGAGTACTGGAGTGGGGTGCCATCGCCTTCTCTGGGGGTAGTACTACTTACCTCTTATTGTTTTTATGAGGATTTAAAGAGAGCCCATGTAAAACCCTTTACAGGGGGCCTAGGGTTATATACTGGAGAAGGCAATGGCACCCCACTCCAGTACTCGTGCCTGGAAAATCCATGGACGGAGGAGCCTGGTGGGCTGCAGTCCATGGGGTTGCTAAGAGTCAGACATGACTGAGCGACTTCCCTTTCACTTTTTACTTTCATGCATTGGAGAAGGAAATGGCAGCCCACTCCAGTGTTCTTGCCTGGAGAATCCCAGGTTACAGGGGAGCCTGGTGGGCTGCCGTCTATGGGGTCGCACCGAGTCGGACACAACTGAAGTGACTTAGCAGCAGCAGCAGCAGTGTTATATACATACTCAATAATTGTTAACTATTATGGTTGCAAAGGATAGATAAGGATGTGAATTAGGGGATGGGAAAATGTTAACTTGAAAACATGAAGAAAACCAGTAATATTCAAATTTCTTAAAATCATACACAATCATAGAAGAGTGTAAAAACATAAGGCATCGTGTCTAGGGCGTTCAGTGCCTCTCAAAAGAAGGAGAATATGTGCTTTTATTTTTTTCTTTGTATTCCTCTGCAGTTTTAAAATGTTCTACATTTAACATTACTCATTTTATATGAACATAATTTTTCATAGGACCCGCAACATTGTGACTATATTAACGTAGTATACCAAAAGTTACTTAATGGAATCGTAGCTGGTGAAGGCGCGTGTGCATCTACGCTACACACGCGCGTGAGAATCACGCTGCTGACACCCAGCCTGCCGCTCCTGGCGTCTCACCGGCTTCTCTCAGTGTCTCTTTCCTAGGATAGCTGACCTTTTTTTGAAAATATAACTTCACACACACAATTAGTTTATGAACTCACGTATGTAAAAAGTCAAAGAGGTATCTTCTGCTCACTATTGCGTATAAACCTAAAACTGCTCTGAAAAATAGTCTTTAAAAAAAAAAAAAAAACAGAGCAGAGAATTCCCTGGCTGTCCACCTGGCTGTTCAGTGCTTAGGACTTGCGCTTTCACTGCCGGGCCCAGCTTCAGTCCCTGGTCAGAGAAGTAAGATTCCACAAGGCTCGCAGCACAGCCAAACGCAAACCAAAAAAGTCAGGCAAACTGGAAATATCCAGGGTGAGCTGCGAGACCGCCACCAGCAGCGTCCCTCCTCCCACCACCTAATTACCAGCTCAACAGGTAACTGCTTTCAGGCCTGTCTTCTTACAGATCTGTGTGTGCAGCTCCAGACTTATGCATCCATGTTTCTGAAATGGTGTCGATGGAAGGAGAGTTTTCATATTGTTCTGGGCCTTGGTTTTTTAAGTTAGCAGTATAAATTAGAAGTCTTCCTTAGTTCATATAAATCTGTTGACAGATTTTTTTTAGCCACAGGGTATTTTATAGTGTGGGTGGGCCATAATTTATGTGACTGTATCTCCATTTAGTTTTAATTTGCTCATAAAACTATACTGCTTCTGTGTTTCAAGGAATGTTTTAGTGTATGTATCTTTATAGATATGTCCGATTTTTCTGTAGGATAGAGTCTCGGAAGTAAAACTGCTGAATTGGTCTAGTTTTAGTCCTATCTAAGGGGTTAGTGGGTCTAACGAGGTGGCACAGTGGGAAAGAACCCACCTGCCAATGCAGGAGACGTAAGAGATGCAGGTTCAATCCCTGGGTCAGGAAGATCCCTTGGAAAAGGAAATGGCAACCCACTCCAGTGTTCTTGCCTGGAGAATCCCATGGACAGAGGAGCCTGGCGGGCTACAGTCCACGGGGTCACAAAGAGTCGGAGATGACTGAAGCGACTTAGCATGCATGCAAAGGGCTAATAGTTAAAACTGCATTTTCTGGTATTTTAGGCACGGTCTAACGCTTATTTGAGTTTTGGTGTGTTAGTTTGATTTTTTTCTTTCCTCCTTACAGTGAGATTCAAGAGCCAAAGGAATCGCCACCAGCTTCTAAAACCTCAGCAGCCGCACAGTTGGATGAGCTGATGGCGCATCTGTGTGAGCTGCAGCAGCAGGTGAGCACCGTCCTGTGACACAGCCCGCAGGGCTTCTCTCTGCAGACCTCCGCCCTGCCTCCCGCTTCAGAAACTCCCCCAAGTCCTTACTGATTCTTCAGGACTCAGTTTAACTCAGTGGATGAGCTCACTGAAGTGTAGCTGATTTACAGCGTGTTGTATTTGTTTCCGGTGTTCAGCAGAACGATTCAGTTCTGTATCTCCGTCTATATCTCTATCTGACTTTTTCCTGTTAGAGGTTATTACAAAATATTGAGCATGGTTCCCTGTGCTGTACAGGGGTATGTCCTTGTTGGTTATCTGTTTTATACATAGGAATGTGTCCATGGTAATCCCAAACTCCTAATTTATCCCTCCCACCCTTTATCCTCAAATGTGCTAAGCAGCTTCAGTCATGTCTGACTCTCTGTGACCCCATGGACCGTAGCCCACCAGGCTCCTCTGTCCATGAGATTCTCCAGGCCAGAAGACTGGAGTGGTTGTCATTTCCTCCTCCAGGGATCTTCCCGACCCAGGGATCGAACCCTCGTCTCTTACATTTCCTGCATTGGCAGGCAGTTCTTTGTCATTAGCATCACCTGGGAAGCCTTTTACCTGCTTGGTAACCATAATTTTTTTTTTTAGTCTATGGGTTTATTTCTGTTTTGTATATAAGTTTATTTGTGCTGGGTTTTTTTTAGATGTCTTATCTGGATATAAAA
The DNA here is from genome assembly GCF_019923935.1 of Bubalus bubalis. Classification (NCBI taxonomy): domain Eukaryota; kingdom Metazoa; phylum Chordata; class Mammalia; order Artiodactyla; family Bovidae; genus Bubalus; species Bubalus bubalis. The sequence goes on from NC_059172.1 coordinate 2,176,102, forward strand.
GACTCTGTGATACAGGTTCTGATTTCAAGGGGTTTGGAGTGTGCTTAATAAAATGAGACATAAGACGAGGTGACATTTATTACACTAAAAGACAGACTGTTTGCCACTAAAGCTGGATAAAGTGTGGAAGGGCTGTTAAAGAGACCTCCCTGAGTTAGATAGAGGACGCCCATGGCAAGCTGGAGGATAGCAAGGCAGTGCAAGCGTGGCTTTGAAAGGAAGGATGAGTCCTAAACTCTTACTGACAGGAAATCCACCCCTCTTGGTCTAGTCTCTGGGCTTCCCTGGTGGCTCAGTTGGTAAAGATATGCCTGCAATGCGGGAGACCCGGGTTTGATCCCTGGATCAAGAAGATCTCCTGGAGAAGGAAATGGCAACCCACTCCAGTATTCTTGCCTGGAGAACCCCATGGACAGAGGAGCCTGGAGGCTACAGTCCACGGGGTCACAAGAGCGGGACACGACGGAGCAACTACACCAGCGCCACGGCCGCAGTTGGTCAGCAGTGTGCTAATTTCAGGTGCCCAGCAAAGTGATTCACTTACGTACACACGGACCCTTTTTCAAATGCTTTTCCCGTTTAGGTTATTGAGCTACAATTCTTAAGGTAGAGAATCCAACCATTCTGAATTGGTTGGGGTATTTGATACGCACCCTTGAAGTGACTATGAAGTAATTTCAAGGCAGTGTATAAAAATGTGTGTGGTTTGAAGGGCAGGAATCTTATCTCTGTGGCTCACCTTTGGCTTTTCAGTGCTGTTTCTGATGCATTATGGCTAATGCATATTATTAGAGAGACAATGAATAAATATTAGAAACAAGTTGTTTTTTTTTTTTTAATATTTACAATAAAGCTGAGTGCATTCCTCATCACACTGGATATCTGAAAATTGTTGTTTAGTTGCTAAATCGTGCCAACTATTTTACAACCCCATGGACTATAGCCCACCAGGAGCCTTTGTCCTTGGGATTTCCCAGGCAAGAATACTGGAGTGGGTTGCCATTTCCTTCTCCAGAGGATCATTCCGATTCCAGAATGGAACCTGCATCTCCTGAAGTGGCAGGCAGATTCTTTACCACTGAGCCACCAGGGAACCCCATATCTGAAAATACTAGAAAAAAAAATCTACATTAGCAGTTTTAATTGTGTGATGTTTTAAAATTGATTTAATGTGTGTCTTAGTTTATTTACATTTAAAAATTTATGTTTATTTTTTGAATTAGCCGTATCTTTCAGTTTAGTTCAGTTGCTCAGTTGTGTCCGACTTTTTGCAACCCCATGAATCACAGCACGCCAGGCCTCCCTGTCCATCACCAACTCCCGGAGTTCACTCAGACTCAAGTCCATTGAGTCGGTGATGCCATCCAGCCATCTCATCCTCTGGTGTCCCCTTCTCCTCCTGCCCCCAATCCCTCCCTCCCTCCCAGCATCACAGTCTTTTCCATTGAGTCAACTCTTCGCATGAAGTGGCCAAAGTACTGGAGTTTCAGCTTTAGCATCATTCCTTCCAAAGAACACCCAAGGCTGGTCTCCTTTAGGATGGACTAGTTGGATCTCCTTGCAGTCCAAGGGACTCTCAAGAGTCTTCTCCAACACCACAGTTCAAAAGCATCAATTCTTTGGTGCTCAGCTTTCTTCACAGTCCAACTCTCACATCCATATATGACCACTGGAAAAACCATAGCCTTGACTAGACAGACCTTTTTTGGCAAAGTAATGTCTCTGCTTTTCAATATGCTATCTAGGTTGGTCATAACTTTCCTTCCAAGGAGTAAGCGTCTTTTAATTTCATGGCTGCAGTCACCATCTGCAGTGATTTTGGGGCCCCAAAAAATAAAGTCTGACACTGTTTCCACTGTTTCCCCATCTATTTCCCATAAAGTGATGGGACCGGATGCCGTGATCTTCGTTTTCTGAATGTTGAGCTTTAAGCCAACTTTTTCACTCTCCACTTTCACTTTCATCAAGAGGCTTTTGAGTTCCTCTTCACTTTCTGCCATAAGGGTGGTGTCATCTGCATATCTGAGGTTATTGATATTTCTTCTAGCAATCTTGATTCCAGCTTGTGCTTCTTCCAGCTCAGCGTTTCTCACGATGTACTCTGCATATAAGTTAAATAAGCAGGGTGACAATATACAGCCTTGACGTACTCCTTTTCCTATTTGGAACCAGTCTGTTCTTCCATGTCCAGTTCTAACTGTTGCTTCCTGACCTGCATATAGGTTTCTCAAGAGGCGGATCAGGTGGTCTGGTATTCCCATCTCTTTCAGAATATTCCACAGTTTATTGTGATCCACACAGTCAAAGGCTTTGGCATAGCCATACCTTTACACTATACAAAAATCCAGAGTACAACAGTGTACAGTGAAGTGTTCCCAGCCATCCAGTTCTGCCCCCGGAGGTATTCAGTATTTTCTATTTTTCACATAATCCTTTCAGAAGCACTCTGAAATATACCAGCAAATAGATGTAATTGTATATATAGACACAGACACACTGCTGTGTTTTTACTTAGTTATTTTCAGGCCTTTTCGATGTTAACCTTTAGAACACGAATCTCTTGAGCATGAACTAACATTATATAATAGGAGAGGAAGGAAGTGTGTCAAATGATAAGTTTCTCGAAGGGAAATGAGCATTTTGGCTTAGAGAGATAGTGGGAGGTTGTCCCAGGCAGAGGCCTGAAGGCAAAGGGTAACGGATCACTTTCAGGAGACTGCTGGGAGCCTGGCTGGCTTTACACAATGGGGGCTTTTTACTGAGTAATCAAAGATGAAATGGGAAAGGTGAGGTGGGGGCAGTGGACGGGAGATGCTCCGACTTCAGCGCCAGAGGCCGTGGAGAAGCACTGCGGCCCCCTGGTCTGGAAGGCGCGGTCCTCTGGAAACTGGGAGTTGAGAGAGACGAGCTGGGCAACGGTTCTGTTACTTGAAGTTTTCCCGTTGAATGTTTTATCACAGCTGCACTGGAGTTTCTCTTTAATAAATCCAACCTGCCACCAAGTTTTATCTGACCACCTCTCACCACCTTCTCCACCGTCACTGGCCCAAGTCATCTCTGATCCCAGCTGTGTTGAAAGTCTCCTGCGTAATGAGCGCCTCTGATTCCTCTTGCTTTGTCCACACCTAATTCCTCACTCAGCTAGCGCAGGGATCTTGTGAATCAGATTCTTTCCCTTTCATGCCTGAAGTGCCCTAATGGTTCCATCACCCTTGGAATAAAACCGGAGCTTTATTAAGTAATAACAATTATTTATTTTTATTAATAAAACCAAAGCTTTGTCCTGCGGGCTCTGTGTGATCATTGCCTCTTTTTCCATTGTTTTCTCCTGCCTCACTCATCCTCACTTCCTCTGTTCTAGCTTTCCCGACCTCTTTTTACTTTTTATGTATCAGACTATCTCATCCCTCTGGGCCTTCCTTCCCTCTAGAATGCTGTTCTCACAATTATCAATATTTCTGTGTCTCAGTAAATCACTCAAATATCTGCTCAGGTATCAGCTCCTTAGCCTTCTCCGATTGCCCTCATCTGAATCCATTCTTCTTCACCATCCCACTCTCTTTTGTCTCAATATATAATTCATATTTCTAACCTGACATCATATCATCTGTTATTTCTTTAATTGCTTACTGTCTGTTACTCAGAGAAAATAAATTCCATGAGGGCAGACACTTGGTTAGTCTTGAGAATTGCTCTGCACCACGAGCCTAGAACAGTGAGTGGCAGAAACTAGCTGCCCAATCAACACTGCAACATAAATGCATAAAGAGATGAATTGTTGACCTGCAGTCATCACAAGAGATAAGGTATCCTCTTCCTACGTTCAATTTCCTACTGCCAGAAGAGATTTGCAAACAGGAAGACTAGTCAGAGTTCATTCAGCCTGAGGAACTTAGAGTGAAAGGGAGATGAAAGCTTTTTTTTTTTTTGGTGTTGCAATGTTAGATTCTTCCAGCGCCTTGGAGGAAGTTCAGGGAAAGACTAAGAGATAGTGCAGAAAATGCCAATGAGGATGACTCTCTTTGTGGTTCTCTTCTTGGTACAGGTTACAGCGAAAGCAGATGCCAGCAAGAAACCCGTATCCGACAAGCAGGATCACAAGGCCTCCCTGGACTCCATGCTGGGGGGCTTGGAGCAGGACTTGCAGAACCTGGGGATTGCCACAGTACCCAAGGGGCACTGTGCCTCCTGCCAGAAACCGATCGCTGGAAAGGTGGGGCGGGCCAAGACACTGATGCTACGGCCATCCACGTCTGTGTGTGTCGGTCTCTACCCTCCAAAGACTGCTCTTTCTTCTTATGACCTAAGACAATGTAGTAATACTTACAAATCCTTCACAGTGCTCCGGGTGTGGGACTAAGCACTGTACAAGTCTTCTTTTATCTAATGGTTGCATTATCCCTTCAATCCTGAATCGGGAAGAGCCCCTGGAGGAGGGCATGGCAGCCCACTCCAGTGTTCTTGCCTGAAGAATCCCGTGGACGGGTCACAGAGAGTCAGACACGACTGAGTGACTGAGCGCACACACGCATACACCCAGCCCTTCAATGGTTGCAAGCTCTTTGTAAAGATGAGGAAACTGAGGGCCCAGGGTCATTAACTGACATGTCCAAGGTCTAGTAAGAGGTGGATGTAAGATCCAAATCCAGGAGACTGTGGCTTGAGAGTTCAAGCTCATAACCGTTTTCCTCTACTGCCTTATGGAGAATAATTGTCCCTCTGCTCCCTTGGTTCAAATCTTCCCAGCGCAAAGTGACTGATTATGACTTTCAGCTGCTCCCAGCATCATAGCATGACCACAAATTCCTGCTTGGGCACCATCCTTCATCCAAGGCATTATAAAGGGCATCGAGACCTGACTTTTCACAGGGTGTGAGATGAGGTGTCCAGATCAGAGGAATAAAAACTGTCATTGGTCTCCTGTTTGCGGGATCCCTTCCAGGCCAAGCATGTCGTCCGTCACCACTGTGCTCTATTTCGTGTCTATAATTTTCTGGGGCAGTATAGCAGAATGAGCATTTATTAAGTTGGGAATGTGGACACCATGCCATTATCTTTGAAGTATGGACCACAGGTGGAGAAGGGAATGGCAGCCCACTCCAGTACTCTTGCCTGGAGAATCCCAGGGACAGAGGAGCCTGGCGGGCTGCAGTCCATGGGATCACAGAGAGTCAGACACGACTGAGCGACTCATACATACACACATACCCATGGACCACAGGCCGCGTGAGTGCACCCGAGGTCTTGGCCTCAGTGTGGTGTAACTGCAGGGGATGTCGTTTCCATGGATGCTGTTGAAAGAGCACGCCCCAGAGTCGTGCACACTGCGGACCCCCGAGTGCCCGGGCCCCCACGCCAAGTTTTGCTTCACCCTGCAGGTGATCCACGCTCTGGGGCAGGCGTGGCATCCCGAGCACTTCGTGTGCGCCCACTGCAAAGGGGAGATCGGCTCCAGTCCCTTCTTCGAGCGGAGTGGCCTGGCCTACTGCGCTGAGGACTACCACCATCTCTTCTCTCCGCGCTGTGCGTACTGTGCCGCCCCCATCCTGGACGTAAGTGAGCCCCGCTGCCCCCGCCTTCGCGCAGTTTTTGTTAGAGCCCGGCTCCTGTTTTACAGCTCTGCAGCTTCCTAATCGCTCTCCGTTGCTTTTCCAGAAAGTGCTGACGGCCATGAACCAAACCTGGCACCCCGAGCACTTCTTCTGCGCTCACTGTGGAGAGGTGTTCGGTGAAGAAGGTACGGCCTGGGTGGTTACAAGAGGACCAGCAGGGCTTTTCCTTGATCTTCTCTGCTGGTCTTGGTTCCTGCCCCGACCACCCAGGTGCCCATTTCGGTACCAAACGCCATCCCTTCCTACCTGATCTGACATTGATACCTTTTGCTTAAATGAAAATTTTAAATCAAAGTCATACAAATGCATAGTTTAAAATGCAAATACTACGCCAAGAGTAATATTAAAAAAGAACACTCCCCTGCTTTTCCTTTTTCCACCCCCAAGGCCAGTTCTCCTCTCTAAATATTTTAGCTTCTTCTATTATTTACTTGTGGGGCTTTCCAGGTGGCGCTAGTGGTAAACGAGACGAAGGTTCCATCCCTGGATCGGGAAGACCCCCTGGAGGAGGGCGTGGCACCCCACTCCAGTATTCTTGCCTGGAGAATCCCATGGACAGAGGAGCCTGGCGGGCTACAGTCCGTGGGGTTGCAAAGAGCCGGACATGACTGAGCGAATAAGCACAGCACAGCACATTATTTACTTGTATATTTTAGACAGTATATTCCTCTATATTGATTTTTTGTCCAATTTTAGCCATTATGTGTTAACTTTCTACCAAGACAGATAAGGATTTAGAAATGTTATTACTCCTCCACCCACCCCCAACATAATTCCCCTCCTTTATTCTCTCAGTTATAATTAGGTCATAATTATAAATCAGGTCAGTATTCAATGTGGACATGTGGACAGTCGCATAAATATTGCTCACCACTGAGTCATGTAACACACGGTGATATACAGTGAGGATTTGGGGTTCATCTGCCTGGTTCAGATCTGGGCTGTGGCATTTATAGCCATACGATGTTAAAGGGATCTTTGGAGCTCACTTTCCTCATGAGTAAAATGGACCTAATACTAATGCTTACTTTAGGACTTCCCTCGTGGTCCAGTGGTTAAGACTCTGCGCTTCCTATGCAGTAACGTGGGTTTGATTCCTGGTTGGGAATCTAAGCTCTCACATGCCATGTGGCACGACCAAAAAGATTTTTTTTTAAGTAAGAAAAAATGATAATGCTTACTGTATAGGGTCATTATGAGGATTTTAAGAGACAATATCAATGTAGCGTTTGCAACAGTGCCTGGCACATGAAGATGACGAAGATGACGATTAATATCATGGTGTCCTTTTCATACACATGTGTTATTTCCTGAAATTAACATCTGGATCCCTTTTTCATTAGCTTAATTCTCATTGTAATTATCACTAATTTATCTGACACAGCTGCGGAATCCTTGTCAAAATGGTCATCCACTTCTGGTAATACGTCAGTTCCATTCGTTTCTTTTTTTTTTTCTTGGAGATATCTGTCCAGGAGACTTTCATCCTTCTGCTCCAGCCTGCCTGCTGAGAAGCAATACTTTATCTTGGGAATCCCTTGTACTAAATCCTTTCCTCCATCTTTGAATATGTATTATTGCTTTTATTTTGGTGGAGCACACCCGCCAGTAGCTCCTGGTAGAAACTTTGAAACCTTGAGCATCTGAAAATATCTTGTCTGCCTTAAGTGTCCTGGACATAGAATTCTAAGTAGAAGCTATTTCCCTCATCATTCTGAAGACAGTGCTTCACTGTCTTCCTGCCTCCGTGGCTGAAAGTTTTTTTATTAAGATTTTGTTCTTGTTCCTGACCCTTTCTGTGTGACCTGTTTTGCCCCCCCTTGCAGGCTTTTTACTCCCTTCTGTTTTCTGCATTGTCTTGATTTTTCTTTCCTGACTTCTTTTTATGTTTGTTTTGAACCAATATGACTCATGTATGAAATCAGAAAGCTTCTTTTTCTTTTCCTGTACTTTTAGAATTAATTCACAGGGAAAGTTTTCTTCTAAATAAAAATTTGAGGCAGTCTTATGTCTTTTTTGATTATTCTTAATGAACTACTCTAAATAGAAAAGTAAGACACAAAACACAAGTCTAAATCCTTAGGTAATTCATTCTGTATAATAACTAAAGCCTCCAACTTATCTAAAGTGATAGCTACTCTCTCCCCTGGTGGGGCCTTTAAGCTGCAGGAGGCCAGGGAAGAGGGGTGTGGCCGGTCACGGGTCCTTTCTTGCTTTTATTCTCACACCCACTGCTAATCTCCATAGCTGATCCCTCCAGGGTTGAAACAGGGGTGGAAGGGTTTAGCCTGGAGGGCAGAAAGGTTCTAAGTTGTCTAATTTGCTTTGACCTCTCTGGGCTTGGTGTATATTTCACTCTGACTTTCTTTTTGTTGTTGTTTAGTTGCCAAGTCGTGTCTGACTCTTTTGTGATCCCGTGGACTGTAGCCTGCCAGGCTCCTCTGACGGTGAGATTCTCCAAGCAAGCGTACTGGAGTGGGTTGCATTTCCTTCTCCAGGGGATCTTCCCGACCCAGGGACTGAACCCGGGTCTCCTGCGTTGCAGGCAGACGCTTTATCATCTGAGCCACCAGGGAAGCTGGCTAGAATGACTGCACTTAATTTCAGGTGCCTCTCTCTATTCAGCGGCCGTAGGCCCTTTAACCAGACTCTCACCTGTGGATCTTTTCTGGGGATGAGTCACATACCATCAACTGTACCCCACGCCTGGCAGGGCACCCATACCCAGCCCTCAGAGTGGTCCTGTTGCAGTCCCTCTCTTGACCTGAGGTTCCTGGGACCGTACCTCATGCCTCTTGGCGATGGTGGTGGAGCACACTTGGCACAGCTTTCTCAAAGAAATCCCTGTCTCAGCTTCCCTTTCTCTTTGTTGTTGTTCAGTGGCTCAGTCATGTCCCAGTCTTCGCAACCCCATGGTCTGCAGCACACCAGGCTTCCCTGTCCTTCACCATCTCCTGGAATTTGCTCAGACTCATGGACATTGAGTTGGTGATGCCATCCAACCATCTCATCCTTCGTCTCCCCTTCTCCTCTTGCCTTCAGTCTTTCCCAGCATCAGGGAAAAGATCCTTTCTCTTTACCTGTTTTATATCCTAGGTGTAAGTGAAGAGTCCAAGATTTGTGCAGATAGTCCATAACTATCTACTCTGAGGGACGTCTTGCCGCCCACTTTGAACTTTGACATCTATCACATCATGATGCCCTCTATCCTGTTGCATTGGTCTTTGCCAAGTGCTGCTGAGCTTTGCTTGCCCATTCTTTATTTAAGAATGAATGAGACACTTTAATGCTAACCAGAAGCTCTGTGGGTGAGGCAGAACGCACTGACTGGTGGGCTGGTTCTCAGGTAGGGCGCTGCAGTATTACTATGCAGACCCTTGCATATTAATATTTTAGGTCTTCTGTCTTGAATAAATTTTACCAAAGAATTGTGCTGTCTGTCAGCTTTACAAAAATAGTAAAAGGGATTAGGGGATGGGGTTTTTACCATTCAGTATGCCAACTTTTATTTAATTCCCATTTTTTACTAAAACACGTAGAACTTTAATTCCGTCAGGCCTCCCTGGCGGCTCAGACGATAAAGGCTCTGAGCTGGTTGTGGCTCTGCCTGCAATGCAGGAGACCCAGGTTCGATCCCTGGGTCAGGAAGATCCCCTGGAGAAGGGACCGGCAACCCACTCCAGTGTTCTTGCCAAGAGAATCCATGGACGGAGGAGCCTGATGGGCTATCGTCCATAGAGTTGCAGAGTTGGACACGGCTGAGTGACTAACACTTCTAGTAGAAAGCTTGACTTCTTTTCTTATAACAAATGTCCAGCATCCCTGAACACTGAGACCCTCTGACTTGAAATTTACAGAAATCATCATTGCATCTGTGGTTCGGATGGGGAATCTGATTTTCTGACAGTTCTTCAGACTTTCAACCAATCCTGCTTCCAGCCTTGAAGACTATTTCATGAATTTAAAATAATCTGAGCCTGAGCCCCTTTGATGTTTTGGAGCTCAGGGTGGTTGAGGGTTTTTTTGGCCATGTTACTCAGCATGAGGAATGTGGGATTTTCGTTCCCTGACTAGGGCCCAGACCCGTGCCCCCTGCAGTGGAAGCAGAGTGTTAACCACCGGACCACCAGGAAGCCCAGGATGGCTTCAGTTTTACCAGCATCTCCCTCTTTAATTATCAGGTTTCAGGTTTTTTGTTGTTGCTGTTTGTTTTGTTTCTGCCCAGCTAGGTGCCACTCTAACACCTACTTTAAATTTTAGACTATTTTGATATTTCACCTGTGGCATGGTCTTCCCTCTTCTCCTTTTTCCCATGAATCTTTCTGTTTTAAATAAAGGGTATGAAGATAAGCCCCATGTTATGCTAGTTCTCCTGGAGGTCAGGTCTTAAATATCAGGCAGGTTAACATGTATGTGTGCTAAGTTGCTTCAGTCGGGTCCAGCTCTTTCTGATGCCGTGGACTCCAGCCCTCCAGGCTCCTCTGCTCATGGAATTCTCCAGGCGAGAATACTGAAGTGGGTTGCTATGCCCTCTTCTAGGGATGGAACCCGACCCAGGGATGAAAGCCACACGCCTTACGCCTCCTGCACTGGCAGGCAGCTTCTTTACCACCAGTGCCACCTGGGAAACCCTATGTACATTCCTGACTAGTATTCACTTAATCCCCAGCACAACTCTGGGAGAATAATTTTACCAAGTATTAGATGGAAGCACTGAGCATCAGGGAGGTAAAGTCACTTTTTTTTTTTTTAAGTCATGCAGCTAGAAAATCAAAGAACTGGAATTTAGACTCAGGTTTCATTTCTGCATGTTCCATGTTTTTTCTGCACCATTGTAACTGCCCCTTGATGGAGACTTAATCCGTCTTCTGCTGTTGGGTCTCTTTGCTTTCTTGGCATAGACATGGGACAGTTTATTTGAAGACAGACCTGGATAGAGTAGGACTGATAAAATCCACTAGCAAAGTGCTTTGTAGTAATTTGCTTGCTCACTCAAGCTTGTTCAGTGCTTTTCACAAATCATTAGGTCTTTCATGTTTAGATTGCACTGTAGTTAAACAGCATTTTTCATTGAGATTTAATCTAAGTCATGGTCAATTTATATTATACTGGTTGCCATAGAAGTCTGAGGGTGTGTTGGGTAAAAGAGTCAGCAAGTGAATACTGCCCATGGATAATTATGATGTGGAAGGTGCCTGAGAGCAGACACCAGTGCATACATATTTTAAGAAGAGACATAAGTTAAATACAAAAGAAAAATACCCCAATCCATAGGATAACCAGGAAATGCCTTGAAGGTAGCTAGTTCGTATTGTTTTTGGCTTGGCCCCCTTCTAACTAGACAAGGCTGAACTGGTCATTTATGACTTTATATAATCGATATGAAGCCACGCTTAAAGCATATTTATTAAGACAAGTGACAAAAAAGGCCCTTTACTAAGCAGAAGCTCCTCTTGGGTTGTATGCTTGCTTTCATCCATTGTTTTCTGTAAACGTGCCTCCTGCCATATGCTTAGTCCATTAATTAGGTGGCATCCTGCCTGGCCCTGGGTCACATAGTCACGCACGAAGTTTCTGTAATGACAGCCCAACCGTTGAGCCTCCTGGGAAATTAAATTCATCTGCATTTTTGTTTCAGTTCAGAGGATTCCTCTCTAAGGCTCACGTTGCTAAGCACACCAGCCCTTAGCGTCCTCCCATAGGGACCGGGTCCCCAGTGCCCGTGTCTTTCTCTTTAATTGTTCATTATCCAGGCCACGCCAGTGCCCCCTAATTTCCCCCATGGCTGTGAGCCTCACCAGAGTACAAACACCCTTCTCTCGAAGGTACTTTTGCAAATTGTTAGTGTTTCTTATCTGTCCTCCAGAGTAATTGGCCCCGGAGAGAGCCTCCAAAAAGTTAAGTGCTGAAACTTTCTTAATTTGTTGGATTACTCACTGCAGGGGTATCACAGTGAGTTGGGCTGATTGCTTTTGAGTCCTCTCCTGGGGCTCACCTGAGCTGAAACAGAGGCTGTTACTTCCCTACTGTCTCACGCTTGAGACCAGCTACCCTGTAAATGCCTAGACGAGAGTCATTCCTAGGGCGGTCGGCCTGTCTCACAATTTTCTCAAGTAACACCTACTTCTAGGCAAGCTCAGTTCTACCCCATTTGTTTTATGAAATATCAGCATCAGCTTGGGGGCTTGTCAAGGATGCATAGTTTCGAGCGCCAACCCAGACCTACTGAATCAGAAGCGCTGGGTGGGGTGGGGCCACGCAGTCAGCGTGCTGACCGATTCTCCGGGTGACTGATGTGTGCTAGAGTCTGTGTGCCGCAGAAGCAAGAAGGATGGCTGTGGGTGTTGGTTTGCTTGGCTTCCCCTGATGGCTCAGCAGGTAAAGAATCGGTCTGCAATGCAGGTGACACAGGAAACACGGGTTCAATCCCTGGGTCGGGAGGATCTCCTGGAGGAGGAAATGGCACCCCACTCCAGAATTCTTGCCTGCAAAATCCCACGGACAGAGGAGCCTGGTGGGATACAGTCCAAAGGGTCCCAAAGAGTTGGGCATGTCTGAAGTGACTTAGATGCCCACTTTCAGCTGTCCTTGATCAGACTCTAGACGTTCTTTGACAAAGAGAACAACTGAGCTCTTCTTTATCTCAGAGCCAGAAAAGAAGGACACAGGACAGCCTAAAAAAATTATTGGTTTACATTCTTAGATCTAGAGGCCTCAGAAATCTATTAAATCGTCTGCTTTTCAAAGAAAGCATAGTTGAACAAGGCAAGGCATATCACAAAATGACCTGAGGTTATGGACCACTGCGGCTGCGCGATTTAGGCTTGAACCTCTGGCTTCTCCTATTGCCTTTTTTGGATCTGGTTGCTACTGTCAAAGTGCAGAAATAATATTCTAGAAATAATGTTTCTTGTGTTTTGCTTACATGCTGTTTGAGTGGGGCACATTTAGAGCACTCTTCTACTTACCAAATTATTGGGTTATGATATTTAAGCTCAGCTGATACTCGCAGTTCCCACGGAGAGATCAAGGTAACAATGCCTTTAAGGTCAGGGATGTGGCGTCCGAGTTAGACTTTGAAGCTAGGCCTAGATTTGAATCGGTTCCTCCACTGCCTAGCTGGGTATTTGTAATTTTGCTGAGCTTCCCTTTTCTCCCTTGTAAAATGGGAGGGTTGCCATGAAGAATCTAATTTCGATTTAGCCCTGCAGGGAGAGCCCTCAGTTGGAACCAGTAAAACAGTAGGTGTTGCCAAAACGGGGTTGCTGCTGGTCCTCTTTGTTTTAGGTGGAATCTCTAAGGAGAGTTTCTTCTAGAAGAGTTCACCTGTTTATACATGTTCCAGTTAATCTTGACGCGGGGCGACCCTCTTCTGAAGCCGATGGTCTCAACCTTGCTGTTGTAGTACTGTTCACAGGTCTGCTAATCCGGTGCATGTTTTTTGAGCAGCTTCTATATATGTATCAGGTCCTATTCTAGGAACTAGGGAGACAGTGACAAAAAACAAAGTCCCTGCATTCGTGGTGCGTGTGTCCTAGTGAGAAAGTCAGACGGTAATCAAACTAGCCAACTAACCGATTAACTAACTTACTCTGTACCTTAGGAGAGGGGATGAGGGAGAGTAACAGGGTTCTACTTGAAATAAAGTGCTCTAGCTGTTGTTCCCTTAAGCAGACCCCTGAGTTAAGTGAAGAACCAAACCATCTGGGTGTCTTAGGAAATGATTTTTGAAGCAGAGGGAATATATTACATGAATAAGTGCTTGGGGATGAATCAGTTTATTATATTTTTCTTTTTTGTGATGTGAAGACAATAAAACCTTGCATAAAATTTTATTTGTAATCTATTAACTTCTTAACCTAGTGCAACAAAAAATTTGTCCTACCAATATTTTTCTCCATTTATTAATATTTGTGTATATATAAAAGTTACAGTATACCTGAAATTCTTTTTTTCCACTTAAGCATTTTCCCATGTTGTTTAATAGTTTTATAATAATTTTAATAATATCAGTTGCTCCATCAGGGCTTCATGTAGACAAATTTTAAAAGACTCTATGCCTGAAGATGTTTACTAAAGCATTATTTATAGTTCCAAATACTGAAAACAACTAAATGTATTTGTAACAATATATTTAGATTGCTTCTGTTGTCTTAGGAGAGCTGTAATGACTATCTTTAAACATAGAATTTTCTTCTATTGAATTATTTATGTAGATTCATTTCTAGGATCAAGATATTTATATATTTTAAAAATATTGATACACATTATCAAATGACTTCCTAAAAGAATAATGGAATAGTAACATTTATCTTTGTCACTAGGAATATAAAAATATATGAATACCTCCATATGTTTTGCAGCATTGCGTATATATTTATTTAACACTGTTTCTACTACTTGGCGAATTAGATATTAAACTACTAATCAGTAAAACTTGGAACTTCAATACTTTCTTTAATGTTTCATTCTTAATCATGATGTTGAACACAGTACCCCTAAAAGTATTTCTTTCTGGGCTAGTTGTCAGTTTGTGAAGCAGACTTATTTCAAGGATTTTTAAAAGCAGGCGCCATGGGCTTCTTACCTCGCATCACCGGGACACAGGACCTTTAAGAGCCAGGGGTCTTCTAATCTGCACCTGGCAGTGAGCATTTCAAGTATTAAAACGAAAGCACTTACACCTCAACACGTTTATTTTTAAGCTTTTTATTATGGAAATTTCAATAAATACCAACATTTTGCCAAACAAATTTCTTCTAACCACTACTAAACCACCTAGCCTTTTCTTTTGAGGGAATAATTTAAAAGCAAATCCTAAAAATCATATCATCTCACCATTAAATACTTCAGCACACATCATCTCCAACTGATAAACAAACACCCTTCATACTTCACAAAATTAACAGTTCCTTATTTTCATTTAAAACCCACCTCCCAATTTCTCAAGTTTCTAAATGCTGTTATTCAGTTGCTTTGTTTGAATCAGGATCCAAGCAAGATCCTTTATGTACTGCCTTTGACTGCTTTATCCCTCAAAATTTTTGAATTCTGTAACAATCCTCTCTTCCTCACTTTTTTGTAGCATTGATTCATTAAGAAACTGGAACCTATGTTCTATAAAATGTCCCATAGTCTTGATTTGACTGGCCGCTGCCTCATGATGAAGTTTACCTTATTTGCTCTATCTTCATCTTACCCCGCCTTCTCCTGTATTTTCTGTAAATTGTTCATTTAGATCTAGAGACTTGATTCAGTTTAGGTTTAGTATTTAGGGGAGAATAGGTCATAGATACTGGCTGCTATGTACTTCTTATTGAGTCATATCTAGAGGTATGTAATGACTGGTTGACCTACTTTTGAAAAATGAAAGTGTTACTTGCTCAGTCATGTCTGACTCTTTACTACCCCATGGCAGGTAGCCCGCTAAGCTCCTCTGACCATGGAATTCTCCAGGCAAGAATACTGGAGTGGATTGTCATTCCCTTCAGGGGATCTTCCCTACCCAGGGATCAAACCCAAGTCTCCTTTATTGCAGGCGGAGTCTACCGTCTGAGCCACCAGGGAAGCCTGACCTGCTTCTGTTGGTGCCAAGATTGGCCACTGGTGGCAGCCTCGCCCCCATTTGCAAGCTCCCCATTGATGATCACTGCCTATCGCCAGTGATCTCAGCTGTGACATGGTGACTTTCCCATCACTCGTTCAGCGTTTATTAGATGGGATTATATAAACAGTACCATTTCATCATTAACTATTTAGTTATCTTGAAATACATCTCATACAGGAAAACTGAAAAAATGTTTTACTATGAACAAATGGTTTTACCATGAATAAATGCTTTTATAACCTTATTGAAAAAAGTTTAAAAGATTTTTGTAGCTCTTTTTAGAATACAGTCTATGTATAAATAAATTATACAGTCAAAATATTGTGTTTTAGAGCCATTGAATGCATTGTGGCCATCTTTAGTCATGTTGTCAATTTGATATGTGGTTAATTTGCTAAAACTTGATTAAAATTTTAGAGATTGATTTTTCTTTCTTTTTTTTTTTTTTTTTTACATTTTATAAAACAATAATTGAAATTGTATATCCAGTTTGGAGCTCCTTGATTTAGTTATATTTTTCTGACATATAGGTAGCAAATATTTTCCTCACTTTCTCGTTTGTCTTTGTCTTTGCTAATGATCTTTTTTGGCCATACGTAAGTCATTCCTATATATTTTTAATGTAGCTACATTTATTCATCTTTAACTTCCTTTTGAAATTTGAGCCAATTTTATCACAGTTTTCTATTCCCCAGTTAAAGAGGAACCCATCCATTAAAAAAAACACAGTATTTGTTTATTTAGGGCTGTGCTGGGTCTTCCTCACTGCGAGGGCGTCTCTGCAGCTTTGGCAGGCGGGGCTCCTCTCTAACCGTGGGGCGCGGGCTTCTCCCTGCAGGGGCTTCTCTTGTGGAAGCCGGGCTCGAGGGCACTGAGGCTTCAGGAGCTGCAGCCCCGGGCTCTAGAGCGCAGACTCAGTGGCTGTGGAGCACGGGCTTAGTTGCTCTGTGACACGTGGGATCTTCCCAGATCAGGGGTCTAACCGCGTCTCCTGCATTGGCAGGTGGAGTCTTTACCACTGAGCCACCGAGGAAGCCCCATCCATTTCTAATTCACGTGTTTGTATGGTTTGAATGATTACATTTGGATTTCTGCATCAATTTGGAAATTATTATTTAATATTGCTTTCTTTTTAAATATTAGGCACTTTTCTCCCAACCCCCTCCCCGCCCCACCCCGACACTGTTTTAGATACTGGGGATTATAAAGTGACCAGACCAAAATACTTAGTTTCGTTCAGAGCAAACATTCCAGTGAGAGAGAAAAGGCAATGGAAAAGAGATGAAGAGATAGATACAGGCTGCAGAGATTCTCTCTGATTAGAGGATATTTGAGTTGATTTCTGAAACACGAGGCGGGGCTCGCCATATATCAAGGCCTGGGAATGCAGAGGCTGACGGAATACTTAGCGCAGAGGCATTGAGGAGGAATAGACCTTACCGCTCATTAAATGCTTGCGCAAATCAGACAGGCTTCCCTGGTGGCTGAGTGGTAAAGAGGAGACATGGGTTTGATCCCTGGGTTGGGAAGATCCCCTGGAGAAGGAAATGGCAGCCCATTCCAGGATTCTCGCCTGGAAAATCCCATGGACAGAGGAGCCTCGTGGGCTACAGCTCATGGATTGCAAGACTCAGGCCCGATTCAGAAACACTGTGGCTCGACCGCCTCACGCGTTTCTTATAACAGCCCCTCGACGTAGGTGTCTATTAGCGCATTTTCAACGTGGGAGAGTTTACGCCATTGCCCTCTTCTCCGTCTCTAACTTGGTTTAAGGTCTCAAACCGCAAGAGCAAACCCTTGCTTTCCCTCTCTCCAGGCTTTCATGAGAAGGACAAGAAGCCGTATTGCCGGAAGGACTTCCTGGGCATGTTCGCACCCAGGTGTGGGGGC
This sequence comes from Bubalus bubalis, assembly GCF_019923935.1. NCBI lineage: Eukaryota > Metazoa > Chordata > Mammalia > Artiodactyla > Bovidae > Bubalus > Bubalus bubalis. The sequence continues at coordinate 2,193,211 of NC_059172.1, forward strand.
TGCAACCGGCCAGTGCTGGAAAACTACCTTTCGGCCATGAGCACCGTCTGGCACCCAGAGTGCTTCGTGTGCGGGGTGGGTATCCCCGCTTATCTTTTGGGTTTCGGGAAAGGCAGGGTTCTTCTTTCTGAGGCGCAGCTGGTAAGAGGGTTCACAGCTCGGGAAGAGAATTTGACATGGGCTTCGTAAAAGAAATACAAGTTTTTCTCGGCCATTAGAAGGAATGAAATAATGCCATTTGCAGCCACATGGGTGGACCTAGAGATTGTCTTACTGAGTGAAGTCAGACAGAGAAGGAGAAATACAGTATGACATCCTTCTATGCGGAATCTAAAAAGAAATAGGCTGTGTCCATGGGTCACAAAGAGTCGGACACAACTCAGCAACTGAACAGCAACAGAAGAAATGAATTTATTTACAAAGCAGAAGCAAACTCACAGACTTCGAGAGTGAATTTATGCTTGCCGAGGAGGCGGGGAGGCTGAGGAGGAGGGAAAGTTAGGGAGTCTGGGATGGATATGTACACCCTGCTATGCTGAAAATGGATAACCAGCAAGGACCTACCGAATAGCACAGGGAACTCTGCTCAGTGTTATGTGGCAGCCTGGATGGGAGGGGAGTTTGGGAGGAAATGGATACGTGTTTATGTATGGCTGAGTTCCTCTGCCGTCTACCTGACACTATCACCATCTTGTTCATCGGCTATACTCCAATACAAAATTTAAAGTTTCTTTAAAAAAAGAAACACGAGACACATCATCCATGTGGGCATTTGCTCGTCTGGTTTGCAGAGGGGCAATATTCTAACTTCTGTGTGTCCACTGGCGGGAAACCAGCAGGGATTTCCAGGCTGAAATTTTGCTGATACTTTACTTCTTGACATCTGCACCCCTTGTCTTTCTCTTCCCCCCACCTCCCAGGAGTGCTTTAGTGGTTTTTCTACCGGCTCCTTCTTTGAACTGGACGGGCGTCCCTTCTGTGAGCTCCACTACCATCAGCGCCGAGGAACCCTCTGCCATGGGTGCGGACAGCCCATCACGGGCCGCTGCATCAGCGCCATGGGCTACAAGTTCCACCCCGAGCACTTCGTGTGCACTTTCTGCCTGACGCAGCTGTCCAAGGGGGTCTTCAAGGAGCAGAATGACAAGACGTACTGCCACCCCTGCTTCAACAAGCTCTTCCCGGTGTAACCTCAGCTGAGCCCACACGTGCCCTCCTCTGATCTGCTGGAAAATTTAAGCCAAGAGAGGGAAGAGTACATTTCTAGTTCCTGACCTTCTTCTGCTCAGTAGGCTTAGAGAGAAAGCAAAGGTGATGGACAAAGAAGGGAGCGTCTAGAGGTGATGTCTGAAGGCTTCCGGCTTTAAGTTTTGGTCTCAAGCCGTTTTTTTTTTTTTTTTTTTTTTTTTTTTAACAATACAGTTGAATTTTGATCTGGGACCTGCTGTCTAGTGCCTCTGCACGTGTATTTTCACATGCACACACTCGTTCCACTCCAGCCTTCCTCAGCTTTCTCCACTTTCACCTCTATTGATGGTCCTACAGATAGGTCTTGTCTGTTTAGCCTTAGAACTGGGTCTTTTAAGCTACCCCCATTTCCCTGTGACTGACTTTCCCACAATCCCTGCTGTGGGCTCTGTTCCTGGGTTTTTTTTTGTTTTGTTTTGTTTTTAACAGGAGGATAATTGCTTTACAGCAGTGTGGTGGTCCCTGCTGCAGGGCTTTATTCTTGCTGTTAGGAATCACGGTGTCACTCTTAAGTTCCTTGTATTTCCCTTCAGTGTATTTCTCCTTTTCAAGAGAACGTAGATTATAACTGGAAAACTTCGACTCCTGACATCACTGATAAATAAAGGAACTTGTGGTTTTAATGACTCAGTGTCATATTAGTTTGGTAAATAAATTTTCTGCTTCCCATGTTGTATGCTAGGCACAATAAGCAATTAAGTTTGTATCATACCTCTTGTTTACTTCTGTACAACGGGCCTTTTGTTTACATCAGAAGAAATGAAAAGGAGGGACTCCTAGTCATTGACTTTTAATTGGGGCCCGTAGCTTTCACTTTATTTTTTTGCACTTAAGTGATTGATTAAAAGATGGCAAAGCTTCTTAAAAATTTTTTCATTGCTTCGTTTACCTTCAGAGGAAAATAATTCCCACTAGGCAGTTGCAAATTCATATTTGCATATGGATGCATATCTCCAAACTCATAAAGTTGTATGTATTTTTCCAGTTTTCTTGTATATCAACTATATCTCAATAAAGCTATTTTAAAAAGTGGAATGTGCCTTTTCCTTCAACTTCACAGTGGTCGCATGAAAACATGCAGGATGGCTGTTCATAGAGCATCTCTGAAGAAGGACGCTTTAAACCTCACTTCACCATTTTCCAGTTTGGATTAGGAAATCCACCCCCCTCCCCTCCTAAAAAAAGCTCCACCTAAGTATTTGTTCCTCTGAAAAATATTATGAGTAAACTTGTAGAAAAGCTTGTCAGACTATTCAAGAGTCTGACTTTCTCAAGTTCTATCTCAAGTCAGTTTTAAAGGGAGTCATGCTTCCTCAAAAGAAATCTTGATATACTCTGTAACATATCTCTCTTACCATAATATTAAAAATAACCATATGATTATTTGTTATGAAAATTTTTTAAATCACTGAGGAAATCCCCTTCCCTGGAGGTATTTTTTAAAATAGGACTGAATTTTTAAAATAGATTGATGTCTTTAGATTATTAGTGTGGGGACAGAACTTCTAGGAGGGCAGGAATGGATGAAATGATTCTTGCCAAGCTTTATCCTGTTGGCCCCCTTTATTGGAGTGAATGGTAAGGGGGATTTGAGGGTTAAAAGGAAGTGGTAACAGTGAAATTCGACAAAATAGGAACTCCAAATGCACCCGAGCTGTGAGGGAGGCTGATGAGACAGGGAGCCAGTTGGCCTTTCATCCCGCTGGCCAAGTACCAGACTAAGCAAAATACATATTCCGTTTCTAAACATCCTCTTGACTGCATATGACTCTGTGATGGTGTTTGCAGGTGTTCATAGTTGGTTTGGGATTTGACAAAAGAAACTTGGGGTTTTAACCAGAAAGAACGTTCAGGTGGTGACTTTTTTTTTTTTTTTTAAGGATTGGCTATTTTGAGATTTCAGAAGAACCTATGTATTCAAAAATGTCAAAGAAAAACCGCAGTTTACTAAGGTAAAATTAAGAAGTGAAAATTTTTATTTTCATAAGGACAGTGGTTTTATATTTGTCCAAAAGGGGATTCTGTCTTCTGGACTAGTGTTTCAGCAACAAGGAAACCACTGAAAAGTTAAAAGTTCTCCTTTTTTAAAAAATAATACTTTTCTCATACTGATAATATACCTGTTTACTTGGTTCTGAATAACTTATAGGTTTTATTAATTAATTTTATTAATTAATTTTTTTTGGCTGTGCCACGTGGCTTGCAGGACCTTCGTTCCCCAACCACGGATTAGAACCCAAGGCCCCTGCAGTGAAAGTGCAGAGTCTTAACCACCAGACTGCCAGGGAAGTCTCCAAAATTTTGTTTTTATTTTTTGGCCATGCTATGCAGCATGCAGGATCTTCGTTTTCTGGCCAAGGATCGAACCTGTGCCTCCTGCAGTGGAAGCATGGAGTCTTAGCGACTACACTTCCAAGGAAGTCCCCTTATAGCTTTTAAAAAATAAAACCTACTCTCAAAAGACAGAGTTCTTCCTGCCCATGAGGATATATATTTTTATAGAAGAATGTGCCATTGATTGAGAACTCTACTCTCAAGGAGGAATCACTCAGTTTGGCCAATGGTCCTTTGGAATAGAGTCCTCCATGGTGATACTTAGACAAAGACAACAGTCATTTTTCCATACGAGTTCTAGCATGTAACCTTGTAGGATGGCTACTGGGCATAAGCTCCCTGTTTGTGAGCGGTAGAGGGAGACAGAGTGCTTTTCTCTAGCTTTGCAAGCGAAAGTCCTGAGATTCATCCTAACTGCACTAGCTTAGATCACATTAAAAAAGAAAAAAAAAACACTCACTCATGTCCCACTCTGCAACCTCAAGGACTGTAGCCCGCCAGGCTCCTCTGTCCATGAGATTTCCCAAGCAAGAATACTCAAGTGGGTAGCCTTTCCCTTTTCCGGGGCTTGGGGGTAGGTCGGGGGGGGAGGTGGTCTTCCCAACTCAGGGATTGAACCCGTGTCTCCTACGTTACTCTCAGATTCTTTATTGTCTGAGCCACCAGGGAAGTCTGCATACCCACCAGTGACTTCTGCTGGGGGAATTGTACTATGCAGCCCGCCTTAAACCAAACTAGATCATTTCCAGAGTTAGGGTCAGAACTAAGTTTTTAAAAACACAAGGGCCCTGTGCAGGAGATGTGGAAACTTAAAAACTCTGGGGACTGACCAAAAGAGGTCGCTGAATCTTGACTCTGTATGAGTATATACATTGAAGAGCAAAAGAGTTTCAAGATAATACAGAAGGTAGCCAAGCAGATCTTTCCAGTGCCCTGGGGGAACGTGCCCGAGAACGTCACAGAGTGTAAAAGCGGAGGGGAGCCTGGAGTGAGGATGTGACGGAAACACGTGGCAGATACTGACCTTCCCTGGAGCCTGGGTGGGAAGTGGGGGTGGGCACAGCATTAAGACATATCCAAAGCAGCTTCAGTTTGAGAATCTGAGAAAGGAGATCTTCTAGCTGAAACACATGTATACCTGTGGCGGATTCATTTTGATATTTGGCAAAACTAATACAATTATGTAAAGTTTAAAAATAAAATAAAATTAAAAAAAAATAATAAAAATATTAAAAAAAAAAAAAGTAAGCAGTGACGACCGTGTTTAGGGGCAAGCGTAGCAGCTGTGTATGTGTGTGTGTGTTCAGTCGCTCAGTCCTGTCCGACTCTCTGCAACCCTGTGGACTGTAACTCACCAGTCTCCTCTGTCCTGGGAGTTTTTCAGGCAAGAATACTGAGTCTGTTAGTCACTCAGATGTGTCTGACTCTTTGTGACCCCATGGACTGTAGCCTGCCAGGCTCTTCTGTCCATGGGATTCTCCAGGCAAGAACACTTGGAGAGGGTTGCCATGCCCTTTTCAATTGGATCCTCCCAACCTAGGGATCGAACCCGGATCTCCTACATGGCAAGCAGATTTGTTACCCTCTGAGCTACAAAGGAAGCCCGTTAGGTGTCAGCAGGTCCTTAATAAGAACAGAGGTGGCATTCATTAAAATATGAGACTGAGAAAGTGACTACTTGCCCTCAAAATGCTGTGAGGTTAGTGTTATTAGATAAAACTCTCCATCAGAGCAGCCTGTACGTGCTGAGAACCTAGAGGTGAAAGGGGAAATGGAAATCTGCTGAGAGACCCTGGATCAGGAGGAAAGAATCCTCAGACCAGTGCTGGAGCTTGAGCTGTGCTTGTTACAGATGTACAACTTAGCCAGAAGACAGCAGTGTCTCGAATCTATTCTCAAATCTATACAGAGTGAGGTAAGTCAGAGGAGAAAAACAAATATCATGTATTAACACATATAGGTGCACTCTAGAAAAATGGTACTGATGAACCTATCTGCAGGGCAGGAGTAGAGACTCAGACACGTGTGGACACAGGGGGCGAAGGGCTGGGTGGGATGTGTTGGGAGAGTGGGGCTGACGTATACACAGCGCCACGTGTGAAATAGACACAGCCTCTGTAGAGCACAGGGGGCTCAGCTCGGCGCTCTGTGATGGCCTCGGGAGGTGCGAGGAAGGTCGAAGAGGGAGGCCAAACATGTATGCACACAACGGTGTCATCGTACAACAGAGAGTCGCACCACACACTGGAGCAGTCACACCGCAATAACACACGAGTCGCGATTCCTGCTGCACGTGCCGCTTTGTCCGGTGCGCCTCCGTAGAAAGTGGCTCAATCCTGAATGTCACTGTGATACGTGCATTTGTAGTGAGAAAATGTTCGAAAAACTTGATGTCTTACTTGCAAAAAAAAGAAGGACAATTTGGAAAATTGTAAGAGAATTGTTGTATTTACCTTTATTCTGAAAACTGGTACTTGAAGAAAATTGGGTTAGAAGGAGTTGAGGAAGAGAAAGAAGATATTTATAGTAATTCTGAGAGGAGCTTGTAGGGACGCTTATTAACATTTTGGAGGTTGAGGGGGAACGTTTTCATTATGTCCAATGACACTTGGAAAATATGACTTTCCCCGTCTGGTTGCTCTTCCATTTTCAGATACGAGTTCAGAGATGTTGGAAGCTCAGAAGTAAGGTGTGCTTAAGGTGTGCCTGCAAGGGGTGCTTAGAGGGAGAGATATTTTCCTAAAATAATCTGAAATTTTTGAAAGAGAAAGGGAAAAAAGAAGGGAAGGGAGTTATGGGCTCTATAAGTGAATGTGTGAATTGGACAAGTTGAAAATTGGGGTGCTTCCAGGAAACATGGGGAAACAAGAAGGGTGGCATATAGCACTCTCTGTGGGCAAAAGAGGCAGCAGTGGGGCTGGGCCCCGGCACACAGCTAATCCCTTACACAGACTCGGCCTGGAGGGCCTCTTAGTTTCGGTTCTCCTGGAAGTGGGCCCGAGCCTAGGATTTGTGTGCAGTAGTTTATTTAGAAGCCTTGTGGGTGTACAGGCAGGAGAGTAGGGAAGTGAGTCAGGACTAACACGCACTAACAAACAGCTTACTAGGGTGGAAAGTCGGAGCTCAAAACTCTCGACGACTTCTGGGGTTTATTAGACCACATGAGATGACAACCAATCCCCCACCCGACCTCTGCTGTCTCTGGCCTGCCCTCTACACAAGCTGGATATGCTTCTGACCAAAGAAAGCCCTTAATCTGGGCGACAGGTGCTTTCGGTAGGAAGCATCAGTTGCCCCAGGCAGTAAGGACCAGCAGACCCAGGAACTCAGAGCATCGGTGGGGGGAGTTAGGAGGAGGTAAGCCGGTTAGAAGAGATTCACTGGAAACGTCTTCAAACCACATTTGGAGTGCGGGCTCGTACTCAGTCGCTCGGTCGTCTCCGACTCTTTGTGACCTCATGGACTGTAGCCCACCAGGCTCCTCCGTCCATGGGATTTTCCTGGGAAGAATCCTGCAGTGGGTTGCCATGGCCTCCTCCAGTTGGGATGTATAGTAAGCGTTTGTTTTCAGAACTTTAATAGGGTACATGTATGCAGTAGAATATTACTCAGCCATAAAAATGGACACAACTGAGTCATTTATGGTGAGGTGGATGGACCTAGTTAGAGTCTGTCATACAGAGTGAAGTAAGTCAGAAAGAGAAAAACAGATATTGTATATTAATGCATACCTGTGAAATCTAGAAAAGTGCCACAGATGAGCCTATTTACAGGGCGGGAATGGAAACAGGGATGTAGAGAACAGACGTGTGGGCGTGGGAGTGCTGAAGGGGGCTAGGGTGAGTTGGGAAATTGGGATTGACATATATACATGACCGTGTGTACAACAGACAGCTAGGGGGGCATAGCACAGGTCGCTCAGCCTGGGGCTCTGTGATGAGCTAGAAGGGTGAGAGGCGGGTGGGAGGAGGGAGGTCCAAGAGGGAGGGGACATGTGTTTACATAAGCCGATTCACTTTGTTGTACAGCAGAAACTAGCCCAACATTGTAAAGCAACAATACCTCAACTAAAATAAAATAAAATGTCCCCAGTTCTAGAAAGCTTAATGCATTTCATCAACTGTAGCGATGGTTGAGGGGCTTTAGGGAGGCAAAGAGTGGGCATTTCCATTTCACCCATGAAAAATGACATTTCCGCAACTTGGCCACGATGACTCAAGTTTAGTGGTGGCGGTGGAACGGGCGACGCTTGCTCATACAACCCCGTGCCTGGGACTCTTTCTCTTAGGCTTTACTTCAACAGTGTGAAATACGTCTCAGAGATAAGGCCCAATTTTCAAGGACGGCTGAGGGCCCCGGGGCAAGAAAGGCGATCCAGTGGTGCAACCTATGTTGTTTGGGATACAGTGGCCAGAACTGTAGCCTTGACATCAGACAAACCCAAGTTCAGAGGCTGAGTGTACCATTTACAGATGGTGTCAACCATAGTTAAGTTATTTATCTTCTCCAAACTTCAGTTTCACAATATGCTAAATGTGGGTAATAATCCCATGTGGGTTTGCTCTGAGGATTAACCAAGATAATAAGTGGGAAAGAGCTTTGTAAACCTCCAAGAACCACACATAAAAGGCGTTAACAAAATAGTCCAAGAGGTACGTGAGGAAGTCAGTACAGCTTCCATCGCTAGCATTTCCATGGAGACTATGAAAATATAGCAGGCTTTTAGTTGTATTTATATGATTTTATAAATCTTTTTTCAGGGCTCAGGATGAAAGCTGGTGGAATTGAAAATGCTGGGAGATTAGGAGAAGAACTTGAGTGTGAGCTGATAATCTCCCTTTGCAGCAACATATTGACAAAGTAGTGCTCAAGACGAAACGATTTCCACGGTGCAGGAAATCCATTCTGTTAGCTGCTTCCTGTAGATAGAAAACAGTGAGCCCAGGTTAAGGAAGCAGAGCCAAGGGGCGAAGAGTTCAGGGGCCTTCCAAGGCGCTGGTAGGCACCGCCTGTCAATGGCCTGACCATAATTCAAACAAAATTCCAGGGAAGTCCTTGCCATCATCATCACTTGTATTGCCAGGGGTGCTATACCAAAATACCACAGCCTGGGTGGCAGAAAGAACGGACACTTATTTTCTTAACGATTCTAGAGGCCAGAAGTCCGCGATCCAGGCGTCCACGGGTTTGGTGTCTCCTAAGGCCTCTCTCTGTCTTGCTGGTGGCCGCCTCCTCCCCGTTGTCCCCGTGTGTCCTTTGCTCTGTGCGTGTGTCTCCCTGGTGTTTCCTCCTCTTCTTATAAGAACAATAGTCCTGTTGTTTAGGGTCCCACCCTCATGGCCTCATTTAACCTACATTAGCTCTATCTCTAGGGCTTCTCAGGCAACGCTAGTGGTACGGAACCCTCCTGCCAGTGCAGGAGATGTAAAAGACACGGGTTTGATCCCTGGGTTGTGACGATCCCCCAGAGGAGGGCACAGCAACCCAGTACTGTATTCTTACCTGCAGAATCCCATGGACAGAGGAGCCTGGCGGGCTACAGTCCACGGGGTTGCAGAGAGCTGGACACGACTGAAGCATCTTAGTACGCATGCATCTTAAGATGAAAAAGATACTAAAGGGAACAGCTGAGATGGAGGCTGAGATGAGACGTTTTAGGAAGGGTCCAGCTTCTGTGCGTTTACACACGCCAATGTTCTGGGACACAGCTGACGCAGCTGGTTCTCTCTTAAAGGCGAGGGGGAGAGATATTTCAAAGCACCAGTTTAAGCTGCTCTTTTTTATTTTTTACAAACAAAAAAGCCCTCAGGGTTTGCAAATCTACAAATAGATACTTTTCCATTTTCATTCCTAATGAGAAGCATACAGTGCTTTTTTAAGATTACCACGTCTGATGATCTGAATGCTAGTTTGGTGAGTTAGAGGCAAATACATTTCTTTTTAAGTTGAGCTCCTCAAATGACATCTCTGTTCCTAGTCCACTTTATTAAACCGAGAATCAGATAGAAGGTGCAAAATTTGGTCATTCTGTTTTCAGGCACGGTTCTAGGCCCCTGAGGAAAATCTAAGATGAGTAAGCCTTAGTCTTATCCTCGAGGACCTTATGGCCTAGGAAAGTCACATATCCAGGCCTGAGATGACCTTGTCTGTACAGAAGGACTTCTTGCCTGGCAGCAGAGGTCAGGGCAGTGCGAGACAGAGGAACTAGGAAGGAAAACGAGAGGAGGCAGATGATGCACAGAGCTAAACAGATGGTTGGATAACATCACTGACTCAGGGGACATGAATTGGAACAAACTCTGGGAGATAGTGGAGGATAGAGGGGTCTGAAGTGCTGCAGTCCATGGGGTTGCGAAGAATCGGACACGACTTAGCGACTGAACAACAACAACAAAATATTACAAGGCAATTTGGAAAAGTGTTATAAATAGAAGGACACACATATGTTTTTCATAATCTCAGCAAAAAACTTCATGGTGGAGATGGCTTTAATTTGAATCTTCAAGTGAAAATGAGAAAGGAAAACTGGAGCATTCCAACCCCAAGGGGAGAGGCGAGAAGTAAGCAAAGGGGAAAAGTGCTTGGTGTGTGGTGGAGAGGAGTTCCTTTACTGAGGATCCACTGTGGGCCTTTTCGGGTATGTACGATGAAGTAGGGTACTTGATAGTAATAAAAGAGAATTAGCATATATGTACTACTATATGGGCTTTCCAGGAGGTGCTAGAGGTAAAGAACCCACCTGTCAATGCAGGAGACATAAGAAATGTGGGTTTGATCCCTGGACTGGGAAGATCCCCTGGAGGAAGGCATAGGAACCCACTCCAGTGTTCTTGCCTGGAGAATCCCATGGACAGAGGAGCTTGATGGACTATGGTCCAAGGGTTGCAAAGAGTCAGCCACGACTGAAACAATTCAGCACACAGCACTCACTGAGTATATAGAAAACAGATAATCAACAAGGACCTACTGTATAGCACAGGAACTCTACTCAACATTCTGTAATCACCTATATGTGATGAAAAATGTGAAAAAGAACGCATGTATGTGTATGCATAACTGAATCACTTTACAGTAGACCCGAAACTAACACAACATTGCAAATCAACTGTACCCCGATATAAAATAAAAAGTAAAACAAAAAAAGAGAGAGAAATACAGCAAAAAAGGTGTGTTGGGCTAGTTGGGTTTGACTGTCAGGCTGGAGAGGTTTCATGTTATCCTGTAGGCAACAAGCAAGTCGTTGCAGTTCTGAACACGGTGGATTGAAGAGAGAAGGGGAAGCAGAGGGGAGTATGAGCGGAGGTCCCAAGCCTCCTGGGTGTGCTCGGAGATTTTACCTGCAAAACACACATTTGAAGATAAAATTACTGATAACTTGAAAAGAGCAACTGCAGAGCATTAAACCACAAGGACGGAGCCCTCCTACGCACGGGTCCCTGTATGATGGCAATGCCTGTGTGTCTGCGAGGCAGGCTCTCGAGTGGCCTTTCAGAGACCGTTTCAATAGAACGGACGTGGAAACAGTTGACGCCGTGGTGCGGTGGCTTGAGGGTGCAGCGGGAGACGATGCAGATGACAATCTTATGATAGAAGGAGGGATACTGGGGGAGCACAGTGTCTGTTAGGGTGGGAGAAAGCCTTCTGAGAGTTGGGGAAGGGTGGGTAACTTATGCATGCTTGAGGACACACAGGGTAAGAGGAAGCGAGAGAAGGTATGAAGGATGGGCCAGTAGCTACAGTAACGCTCTCACAGGAGTAAGCAGAGGCTGGATCAACAGCATGCTTCGAGGAGGAGGAGAAGAAGAGGGCAAGGCAAGGTCCGAGCCAGGAAGGCAGAAGGGGGCAATGTGAAATTAGATGGGGTGACTGAAGTGACATTAAAATCAGGTGGCCCCAATCTTAGTAAAGAATATGGCGTCACCTGTGGAAAGGGCAGAGACCTCAGTGGGGCTGAAGACTCGAGAGAAGCTTGGGAGATTCTGGGTAAACTGATGGATGGAAATGAGTCAGGGGTCTCAGAGCCTTTTGTTGTTCAGTCGCTCAGTCGTGTTTGATTCTTTGCGACCCCATGAACTACAGCATGCCAGGCTTCCCTGTCCTTCACGATCTCCTAAACTCAACCATGTCCGTTGAATTTCAAATATATTGCTAATCAGTTTTGTGGCTTTGGGTGGATCACTTCATCTCTATAAATCTGTTTAATCCTCAATCAAATTAGATATTTACAAAATAACACATATTTATAGTGTTCAGTGTTCTAGGTACTTTATGTCCGTTAACTTGATTCTTACAACAACCCCATAATGAGAAAGAGAGGTATGGAGAGGCTTCCAGGCACAGGGGCTTGGGGACGGGGAGAGCTAGGCTTTGAACCTGTGCGTCTGGCTCTAGGGACGGCCCTTGTCCCCACTGGGCCACTGCTGCTTTGGCTACCTTAACCCCTCATGATCTCTTGAGTCTTAAAAGGCACTGACATCCACGAGTCCACAAAATTAGCGTTTTAAGAAGACTAGTAGCTTCTTCATTCTTTGTAAGTCCAAAGCGTCTTTCCTCAGTGAACTCACTGGTCAGGGTGCCAGGGAACGTAGGCTCTGGTCCCCCAGCCGGCACCCCAGTAAGCTCATCGCAGGAAAGCCTCGCAGTGGCCGCGAGGTGGCAGCATTCAATCAAAGATACGTGGCCTTGAGCTAACTGAAAAGTCAGGATTGGCCCCTTCTTTCTCCTTCACTTTTCTAAAACCCCAGAGTATACCCGTTTGATGGTGAAGTCTGGGCTTGATCTTCTGAGGTTCCCAACAGTGAAGGAGCCACAGGAGTCCAAGTGGAAGTGTCCCCCCTGGGAACTCAGAGCCTTTGGGAGAGAAAAGGAGGGAGGTAAATTAGGACCACAAGGAACTGATGAGCAGCGGGTTCTCTCTCACCAACACCCAAGACTATTCCATTTTACCTTGTTAATAGTCTCCATTTTAAGCTGTTTAATTTGGTCTATAATATTAAACACGGATAAAGGGGAGAACTAAATTATTTTATGAAAACAGACATCCTGACTAGATTGTCTCAGTTAGGATGTTAGACGTACAAGGTGAAGTTTTCTCTTTCCCTTCTTTCCACTCCCTTTGCCTCTTCTCTTCCCTTTTCCTTCTTGTTCTCTTTCCTGCCCTCCCCTCCTCCTCCCCTCCTCCCCTCCTCCCCTCCCCTTCATCCCCCTCCCCCTCCTCCCCTCTTCCCCTCCTCCCTCTCCCTTCCTCCTCTTCTCTCTCCCTCCTCCCCTCCCCCTCCTCCCCTGCCCCTCATCCCTCCCTTCCCCTTCTCTCACCTCCTTCCCCCCTCCTCCTCCTTCTCCTTTCTCTTCTTCTCCTTCCTCCCATTCTTCTCCCCTCTCTGCCTGTCTTTTTAAATGTCCCTCCCTCTTTCTCTCTCCATTCCCCCCGATTGCGTAGTGATCAAATGAAAGAGCGATGAGGAAGGTCTAGTCTTCAGAGTAGGATGTGCAAGAAGCTGAGATCTGCAAAATTCCAAGACTGGTGCAAAAACATCTTTGCCCTTTCAGCACCTAGCTTGGTACTTACTTTAGCCACTTATTTTTTTTTTTTTATAAAAGTTTAAATTTATTCTAACACAAATTTTTTTGTAAAGCAAAATATTTTCATATAAGAAACAGGTTAATAAGCTTCACTTTTTTAGCTGACTCTATTGGAGAATGCATCTGTGAGTCCCTGTGGAAAAGAGGATGCTTTTCTAGGTTCTGAGACCATCCCTGCTCTTGTGCGTGGACCCCCGAAAGGAGTAGCAGAGCACACTGCTGAAGTGTGGCCGGAGCGAGCCAGGGTTGAGCACTTCCTTACTTCCGGAGTGGCGAGATGCTCCAGGTTTGACTGGTCCTTGCTCTAGTCTTGGAAGCAATCATCTCTCCAAGGAGCCCTGGTTCCTTTTATTAGCGATTATTATTAGAAACAAAGATTGGGGTGCTAGGTATAAACTGGAGTTTTTACAACTGTAAGACTGGAGACATAATAGAGGTCTTATAGAGTTGAGTGAACATTAAGTGAAATAACAATTAGAATTTCTCCCCATTTAGTCTTAGAAGGAAGTGAAGTCACTCAGTCATGTCTGACTTTTTGCGACCCCATGGACTATAGCCCACCAGACTACTCTATCTATGGAGTTTTCCAGGCAAGGATACTGGAGTGAGTTGCCATTTCCTTCTCCAGGCAATCTTCCCGATCCAGGGATCGAACCTGGGTCTCCAGCACTCCAGGCAGCCTCATTACTGTCTGAGCCATCAGGGAAGACTAGAAATATTTATTTATTTGGCTGTGCTGGGTCTTAGTTGTGGCATGCACACTCGTATTTGTGGTGTGTGGGATCTAGTTCCCTGACCAGGAATAGAACCCATGCCCCCTGCCTTTGCAGCATGGAGTCTTAGCCACTGGTCCACCAGGGAAGTCCCAAAAGTGAAACCCTCAAGGTGTGGCAGCGGCAGGATTTGAAGCCACACCATCAAAATGACTGGAGCCTAAATCCAGGGCCTTAGACCACTCAACCACACTACCTCTCTCTAAGGTTTAGAGCCAAATCCTGATACTCACAGTAAGTCTTCCATGGGCAGAGTGGGGATGGTTGGACCCAGCAGTTCCTTTGAAGGCATTTTGACGGAACTTGATCATCAATCATTTTAGCCTTTGCTCAAAGGCCTGGCCGTCCCCTGGGCCTCTCAGCCTCTTTCATATCACAGTCATGTCTCGTTCCCTCGGGAAAGTGGTGCTTTGATCCCTTGTTTGCGTGGTTCTGAGCCCTGGGTTGGGGTTGAGAACTTAGGCAACATCCTCCCAGAGGAGTCCACATCTACACAAGAGGTCCCAAGCCTCTCCTGTAGTTTGGTACCACTCACTTAAGCTCTGAAACAAACTGTAACAGCGGCTGAACTGCCTTTACGCTCACTCCGTAGCCTCAGGAAATCTTTTACTTTTTGAAATCTGAGGCCTTCAGAGACTGAACAGCGCTTCTTTTCTTTTGCAGGCTTCAAAAACCCTATAGTTGAAGGCAGCTCTGAATTAAGACCTCGAAATTCCCAAGGAACTGGGTTTAATTTCTCTGACTTTCTTCCCCCCAGCATTCTTCATACTGTTGATAAAAATAATGGGTTTGTCTAAGAGAAAGGGGCTCAGAAGAAGGTGTAAAAAAGGACTCAGTTCCATTTTCCCCACTTTACTGTGTCGTGTGAAAACCTGAGATGAGACAAAATCACCTAGGCAATTTTTTGGTCACCTTTTCTTAAACAGAAAATGACGCAGTCATTTCTATGTAGATCGCTGCTACCAGCTGGTGTTAATAAAATCCAGGAACCGAGGTTATAAGATTGACCAGTCGGTTTTTAAAATGTTTTTTATTTTTTTAATTGAAGTGTAGTTGATTTACAGTGTTGTGCTGGCTTCTGGTGTACAGCAAAGCGATCCGATTATGTGTACGTGTATACGCATATATATTCTTTCATATATGCATATGTATTCTTCTTCATTATGGTTATTGCAAGAGGTTGACTATCGCTCCCTGTGCTGTACGGTAGGGCCTTGTTTATCTACTTTATATACAGTAGTGTGTATCTGTTAATCCCAGACTCCTAATGTATCCCTCCCCAACCTCCTTCCCCATTTGGTAACCATAAGTTTGCTTTCTCTTCATTGACCAACAGTTTAATAAAAAGATAAATTCAGTTGTATTGAGGACCCACCATAGACCACATAGTGGCTAGATTTTCTCATATTTCATCTTACTTAATTCTCTGTTATTAGAGGAAATTGGCTTGCCTACAGTCCCACACTCGTAAGCATTAAAGCTATGATTCTCACTCAGCTGTTGAGTTTCTAGTCCATCCGTTCATTTAACAAATATTTAAGAATCTACTCTGCTCCTGGCACTGGCCTAGGCAGTGGAGATTGATGCACAGAACAGGTACACGCTTTATCTCTTTTTCATGAATTTAGTCTAATAGTTTTCCACTGAGATTCTTCTTTGGAAGATTCCCCCATGGAATGTGATGATTGAGGGAGATTCTTCAAACCCCTTTAGAAGCAATTTTGATAACACTTTTATTGCTGATTTTGACTTTATAATCCCTTCATCCTTAAAGTTTTAATGTTTTTCAGTTTTCAACACACTTTCTTATATGTTTTTTATTTATTTGGCCACACTGCATGGCTTGTAGGATCTTAGTTCCCTGACCAGTGATTGAACCTGGGCCCTTGGCAGTGAAATTGCAGCCTCTTAACCACTGGACCACCAGAGAATTCCCTCTTATTTGTTACTTATTAAATAAAGCAATATCTTTAATATTTGTTAAAATGTCTTTGCTTTTTCAAGGCTCCTTCTGGTATTTATTTTAGGGCTATGCAGAAAAGCTTGTCCTCTGGAGGGCTTTGGTGGGAAGGGCACAGCACTCAGCAATGGGGTGTGGATTCAGGCTGCGAGAGAGGGTGCTGGGGACAAGTAGGGCCTTTCTGTCTCTGCCCTGACTCTGGATTCTCTCTGCTGCTCTGGGTCCGGACACATTTATGAACAGTGATTGCAATGCATAATAGAAAGGATTGTCCATCAGGAGAACAGAAACACTTTGAAGGCTAATAATGTACCAAGATGCCATTCTGGAGCAATTCAATATGGGGAGTGGGTAATAAAGGTTAGAGATCAGACCTACAGCTTCAGTTCACTTCAGTTCAGTTCAGTCGCTCAGTTGTGTCCGACTCTTTGCGACCCCATGAATCACTGCCGGGAGCCGGCATATTGCATATTGAGTGAGGATCTGTAATAGCTCAACTGGAATTCTATCACTGCCTGGAGCCAGCGTGAGGCACTCCGCCCATGACAAAGGTCATGAGGAAGGAGGCTCGGCATACGCAAAGGCGGGATCGAGCCTCAGGAGTCCCCCTGGAAATTCTCGAGCATCTACCCCCAAAACCAGAGTCTGCCTACTTTCTGCTTTGTGCTTTCACCTACACCTCTGACTTTACGGGGGGCTGTCTCCCACTACCTCTCTCTGAAAAAAGAGTTAGCTTACAGCTCCAGTTAATAATCCCTGGGCGTGACAAGAGTGTTTTAACCTACAAACTCCTCTGAAGGTTCTCTAGCCTGCCTGACAGGCTTGTCCGGCCACATGTGATTGCTCACAGCCTCCCAACCATGAGAGGCAGGAGATGCTTTAAACCTTCTAAAAACAGGTTCTTTAGAAAAGTTAGAAAATTATTAGTATAAGTGTAATGGGCTGATTAGAAATCATATTGGTGAAGGGTTTTTCATTTGTTGAGCCAATGTTTACTGCTAAGTCTCCACATCCCCTGCCCTTATACACATTAATGAATATATAGAAGACATAAGTATTAACCTTTGATATTAATCACGTTAGACCTTAGGCTAAGTAAATTCTTTCCTTAACTAAAACCCACTACACCCTCACCCTATAGGAATGTAACTTTATTTGGGTGGCGTCTGTTTTAAGAATAATCACCCCTGGAGAAATAAGTGTCCTGGTTGACTGACCGCTGTCACAAGGAGAGGGTCGTAAATTGTCAGCAGGCCCCCTGGCCAGAAGATGATGTAACACCCCTAAGACCTCTGTATACATTTGTATGAAGCACCTGACTTTGATAAAAGTCAGGACTGCTGACCCCGCGTGACTTTTGCATAACACCTCAGTGTATAAAAGTAGACCATGGAAAATAAAGAATTGGGATCAGTTTCTCGAAATACTGGTCTCCCCATGTCTCTCTCTCTCTCTCACTCTGGTTGAGTCTCCATCTGGAGCGCGGAACCCACCATGCTTACTAATTATGCCTGGGCTTCTAAGATCCGACCGGGGAGGCCTCAGCGTCTCCTCTCCTTCGGGAGAACGGAAGGACGCCTGCGGCCTACGTAAGTGGTGCAAGCTTCTTGTCTTGAAGTTTTATTGGTCCCCCGCGTAAACCAAGCTACTCAGCCTCTTTTCTCCACTGAATTTTCCTACTGAGCTATCCTTATTCCATTACTCTTTATATCCTTAATTAACGTTTAATTAAGCAGTTGTTCCCCGACCCTCGCCTAGCCGTCTCTCCTTCGAATACCCTGGATCAGCTGGGGCTGGACCCCGGCAAATCACAGCATGCCAGGCCTCTCTGTCCATCACCAGCTCCCGGAGTTCACTCAAACTCATGTCCATCGAGTCGGTGATGCCATCCAGCCATCTCATCCTCTGTCGTCCCCTTCTCCTCCTGCCCGCAATCCCTCCCAGCATCAGGGTCTTTTCCAGTGAGTCAGCTCTTCGCATGAGGTGGCCAAAATATTGGAGTTTCAGCTTAAGCATCATTCCTTCCAATGAACACCAGGACTGATCTCCTTTAGAATGGATTGATTGGATCTCCTTGCAGTCCAACGGACTCTCAAGAGTCTTCTCCAACACCACAGTTCAAAAGCACCAATTCTTCAGTGCTCAGCTTTCTTCACTGTCCAACTCTCATATCCATACATGACTACTGGAAAAACCATAGCCTTGACTAGATGGACCTTTGTTGGCAAAATGTCTCTGCTTTTCAATATCTAGGTTGGTCATAACTTTCCTTCCAAGGAGTAAGCGTCTTTTAATTGCATGGCTGCAATCACCATCTGCAGTGATTTTGGAGCCCAGAAAAATAAAGTCTGACCTACAGCTTAGGTATATATAATTGGGTGGTCAGCATTAACCAAGAAAATGGACTAAGCATTTGAGAAGATGTTTTGGAATAGAATTCAGAGACCACGCTAAGTCAGCTGCTTTTCATTCTTGGAGTTTTTCCATCTTGTTTATCATACCTCTTGTTGGGGAAGATGTTTGGTTTATGAAATAGGAGGCCGGGTATGTCTTTAGTTGAGGGACCAAGGTACTTGGCAAGCAGTTTTCCCTTCCTGGACTCCCTCACCAGTGAGCAGCGATGTTTGCTGCAGCTCTGGATCTTGAACTAGTCAGTTTATGTCACCAAGTCTCAGTTTCTTCATACATATGCATCTGTATAAGAACACGGAGAATCCCATGGACAGAGGGGCCTGGCGAGCTACAGTCCATGGGGTTGCAAGAGTCGGACACAACCTGGTGACTGAGTAAACACACCACATATACCTGAATATGGTCTATAATATATATGTACACTGTGAAATACATGAGACACATAAATCATGACATTGTGGTCACATGAACTGTGAACACAAGTAGAGTTTTATAATCTCCTGAACAGTGGTTCTCAACCAGGGATGACGCCATGGACCTTTGGGGCTTCTGGCAGGGTCTGGAGGCATTGTTGGTTGTCACAACTAAGGAAGGGGGTGTGTCCCTGGCATCTAGTGGGCAGAGGCCAGGGATACTGTAAATCTCCTACAAAGCACAGGACAGGCTTTCCCCCGCCGCCACTGCCACCTACAACCAAACGACTGTTCAGCTCATAATATTAATGGCGCTGTGGTTGATAAATCCTGCTCTGGGACTTTGTACAGATACTGCAATTAAGAGGCCCCAGTGTTCTTATGTGTGCTATCAGGGAACTGCCTCTTGTAGATGGTGAGATATTGTGTCTGCTCACTTAGAGAGCACACACACATGCCAAATGTCAAAAGGGAAAAAAGAAAATAAAAAGGACTGGCTAAACGTAACAGTCCTGTGGCCGGTGATTGCAGACTTGAAATTAAAAGACGCTTGCTCCTTGGAAGGAAAGTTATGACCAACCTGGACAGCATATTAAAAATCAGAGACATTACTTTGCCAACAAAGGTCCGTCTAGTCGAGGCTATGGTTTTTCCAGTGGTCATGTATGGATGTGAGAGTTGGACTGTGAAGAAAGCTGAGCGCCGAAGAATTGATGCTTTTGAACTGTGGTGTTGGAGAAGACTCTTGAGAGTCCCTTGCACTGCAAGGAGATCAAACCAGTCCATCCTAAAGGAAATCAGTCCTGAATATTCATTGGAAGGACTGATGCTGAAGCTGAAACTCCAATACTTTGGCTACCTGATGCAAAGAGCTGACTCATTTGAAAAGACCCTGATGCTGGGAAAGATTGAGGGTGGGAGGAGAAGGGGATGACAGAGGATGAGATGGTTGGATGGCATCACCAACTCAATGGACTTGAGTTTGGGTAAACTCTGGGAGTTGGTGATGGACAGAGAGGCCTGGTGTGCTGCGGTTAACATGGTCGCAAAGAGTCGGACTCAACTGAGCGACTGAATTGAACTCAACTGAAACGTGATAGAAAGTGGTGCAGGTTGGGAAGTTAATTGGTACATTACTGAATGGAAATCTGTTAATAAGAAAGGGAAAGATAAAAATAGAAAATTCTAGGAATTTATCTTAAGGGAAAGAAAGAGGTGTGAGAAACATCTACGAGGGTGTTCCTTGCAGCACTGTTTACGATGGTGGAAAGTGGATGCTAGGACTGGAGTATTACCATGGTTTCTGAGTGATAGCATTTCTCAGGCTAGCTGAGCCCATCTTCTGATGCCAGCTGCCACACTTGTGTGTGTATTTATCATCTGAACTCAAGAGGCTGGACTGTCTCCTTTCATGTAATAAGAAAGGCTCCTTATCAGTCTCATTGCTGCAGTTGCAGATAAACCAAGGTCATGCAGAGCTGAAGCGTTTTCTCCCTTGAATTCCTTCTTTCTCCCTTTCTCTCCTGTCTCCACATCTTAAAACTGAATAAATAAAATCTCAAAAACTAGTCTATCAGACATATCGTGGTTTTCCCAAGGATGTAAACAGGTAATAATTCAAATTTTGAGTGTACAGACTTTGGGTTCAGAAGTATAAAGATGGGAATTTAGTTCTGACCTCTACTAATTAGGTTGTTCTGGTCACTCTTAAGTGCCCAGGCCTTAACTCCCTCATCTGTAAAGTGGGCATAATCAATTCAGTTCAGTTCAGTCGCTCAGTCGTGTCCGACTCTTTGTGACCCCATGGACTGCAGCACACCAAGCCTCCCTGTCTATCGCCAACTCCCAGAGTTTACTCAAACTCGTGTCCATTGAGTCGGTGATGCCATCCAACCCTCTCATCCTCTGTAGCACCTGCCTTACAGGATTAACTGTTGCAATGTAATAGAAGGGTCTAGCATCTGCCTCACACATAGGACTTTCTCAATAGATGTTCGTTTTCTATTTTTATATCATTCTTCTATACTTTCATCTGAGTTTATGGCTCCTTTTCTTAGGCTGAGTTGAAGTAAACCTCAATGGAGAATAGCACAGAAGCAACAGAGTTCATTCTCTTGGGATTAACAGAGGACCCCAACCTCCAGGTTCCCCTCTTTTTGGTATTTCTGTCCATCTACCTCATCACTTTGAGTGGGGATGGGGGGATTATGGTGGTCATCTACTCGGACCCCCACCTCTACACTGCACGCACCTCTTCCTTAGCAGCCTCTCCTTTGCAGATCTGGGTTACTGATCAGCTATAGCTCCTAAGATGGTGGTGGCACGGCCCTCAGGGAACAAAGTCATCTCCTAAATGGATGTGCTGCTCGGTCCTCCTTCTTCGGGGGATTTGCCACCGTTGAGTGCTTCGTCCTGGCCTCCACGGCCAATGACGGCCACGTGTAGGCCCCTTCACCACACCAACACCGTGTCTGCAGGAGCGTGTGCCCTCCTGACAGTGGGCTCTTACGCAGACACCTTCAGACTCTCCTTCTGTGGCTCAAATGAAATCAATCACTTTTTCTGTGACACCTCTCCACTCCTGGCTCTCTTGCTCTCTGACACATGCCGTCAGCCAGCTGGCAGTCTTCTTCCTCTTGAGCTTTAGTGGCTTTTTCAACCTCCCAGTCATCTTTATCTCCTGCCTCTTCACATGCATTGCCATGGCACACACACGTCCTGCAGAAGGAAGGAAGAAGACCATCTCCACCTGTACATCCCACCTCCCGGCTGTGTCCATCTTCTCCGGGACAATCATCATCATGTACTTACAGCCCAGCTCCACCTGTTGGTGGACCCGGACAAGGCAGCATCTGTGTTTTACGCGGTGGGTGATTCCCATGCTGAACCCCTTGATCTACAGTCTCAGGAACAAAGAAGTGAAAAGTGCTCTCTGGAAAATACTCAACAAACCTAATCCCCAGTCTTTCAATGTGAGTAGGAGGTAGGCCAATACACAGGCCGCCTGATGCAAAGAGCTGACTCATCAGAAAAGACCCTGATGCTGGGAGGGATTGGGGGCAGGAGGAGAAGGGGACGACAGAGGATGAGATGGCTGGATGGCATCACCGACTCAATGGACATGAGTTTGAGCAAACTCTGGGAGTTGGTGATGGACAGGGAGGCCTGACGTGCTGCAGTCCATGGGGTCGAAAAGAGTCGGACACGACTGAGCGACTGAAAAACAGCAACGACAAGGCAGTAGGCAGGTACTAATGGATGAAGTTTCCCTCAGATTTAGATGCCATCTCATCTGTGAGGTTTAGCAGATTTCAGTTCTTTCTTCTCCAAGAAGAGTGCTTACTTCTGCGCTTAGGTGAATGGTAAAAAGCTGCCCTTTGAAATGTCTCACTCAGAAGAAATAACCTTATATTTAGTGAACAACATCCTGGGATGTTTAAATCTTTCTTGCATTCGTTTCCTGACATGCTTTAAAGCAGAAGATCAAAGCATAGACCGAGTGCACTGAATTTCCCTCTCCTTATTTTAATTGGAGGAAATTTCCATTTGTTACTAAAATTGGGTAGAAGGACTACATCTTCATTGAATAATATGTATCGTGGAATTATGCTTTTCATTTCTTTGATCCACGGATTTGAAAGTTAAAAGTTTCTAATGCGGACAAAGGAGGTTTCCATATGTTTAATAGCGTCTCAGAGAAGGTTGAGGTTGAAAGGATAGGGCGCCGGTCCAAGTATGAAGTCCTTCCGCCGCCACCCTTCTTGCCTGCTCGCATTCCCAACCTCACTCGCAGGTTGCACACCTTTGTATTCTCCATCTCCTTCAGCTGAAGTGTCCCCCACATGGTATTTATTTATTGACTGCAGTACACAGCCTGTGGGATCTTAGGTCCGCAGCAAGGACTGACACTCTGCACTGGAAGCTCAGAGTCTTAAGTACTGGACGACCAGGGGAGTCCCTCCCGTTAAAGTGTTGGCACAAGCTTGGTAGGAAGCGATAAGCCACCTTGCTTCAGTTGTTAAATTGTTTAAAATTTAACTTGCATAACTATAGCTCCTTTTTGAGTGCCTGCACTCTGTTCTATGCTTTTGGCCTTGATCTAACATAACTACCAAAGGTTGCAGAAGGTTTAAAGAAAAAAAAAAAATATGTTTGCCCAAGGGCTATGAGAAAGGATATTTGTCTTTGAGTGAAACGCTCATGTCTCTCATCCCTAAGTTTGGTGAATCTCATGAATACACAAGAAAGTTTTTTGTGCCCTCATTGCTTCTGCTTTTTCAATAATTCAGTTCACCTCGAAAATCCTGTTCCTTTCAGATGCTCTGTAATTAGATGAGCAAAAGTTAAAAAGCCTGCAGAAAAGTACTTCTTAAGATCAGAATGACCATGACTCACAGCCAAAGTCCACCTTCACGTCTGCTTTCGTGGCCTAGGCGGTGTGAACGGATGTGAGTGGGTGGGAAGGGAGTGGTGATTAATCTTACTTCTCATCAGCTGCTTGATGTTTATAGTTACGAGGAATCTAAGTTGTCACATACTTCATGTTTTCAAGATCTCAATTTTTTTTTTTACCTTAAATGTGAAAACCAGAGGTCTTTTTTAAAAAAGGTTTTGTTAATTTGTTTTCTCTTGACTATGGTGGCTCTTGTGGCCACGCCCAGGCTTTTCACCAGTTGCCCTGAGCAGGGTCTCCTCTAGTTGCGTCTGCAGGCTTCTTGCAGTGGCTCCTCTTGTTTGGGGCACAGCCTCTAGCGCCCACAAACTTCAATAGCTTCGGCACAGGGACTCAGGAATTGTGATGCGTGGGCTTAGTTGCCCCACCAAATGTGGAATCTTCACGGGCCAGGGATCAAACCTGTGTCCTCTGCATTGGCAGGGGAATTCCTAGCCCCTGGACCACCAGGGAAGTCCCAAACCAGAAATCTCAGTGGGTTAAATCAGGGAGCTTAGAAGGTCAAGTTGATTTTGAGATGATCAAACTCTACCATGTATAGGGCAGCCTCGGTCTGAGGAGGGTTGAGCATGGGTCTTATGGAGAAAGAAGCAGAAATGGACATGAGTCCAACCTGAAGGAGAGACCTTCTCTAGCACCTGGTCACCATCACCTGAATGCACTGGGGGCTTTTTGTGGTTGCAAAGCCTTGATAGCCTGGACCTACCTCACCACCCTCCTGCCCCCCTGCCTGAGCAGGGAGGACTTTTCAGCCACACACACCAGAGAACAGGCTTTAATGGCCAGGATCCACTTCACCAAGGGGTCCTTCTCAGCATCTCATAGGAGTTACAGAGCTCACCGTGCTGATTTGGAGGTGAGTGTTGGAGGCAGCTATGCGAGCATTGAGTCTATTCCACTCATAGCTCAGTTTCTTTTCCTACGTTGATAGATATCATTAAATTTTTCCTCTTATTCCCCTTTAAAAAAAACATTTATTTATTTTGGCTGTGCTGGGTCTTGGTTGCAGCCCATGGACTCATAGTTGGAGCAGGCATGTGGGCCCTAGTTCCCCAGCCAGGGATCAGACCTGGGCCCCCTGTGCTGGGAGCAGAGTCTTACCCCCTGGACCACAAGGGAAGTCCCTTTTCTCTTCCTGCTTCTCTTTTTCTACTTCCTCTTTTCCCTTCTCCTCTTCCTGTTTTGTGTTCCTTTTTTCTTTTCATCCTCTTTTCAACCTCAGCCTAGGCAAGAACTTCTCTCACCACTAAGCAATTAGGTCCTGTGATAAATTAAAGTTTTTTTGTATTAAAACTATGACAATATCCAGTAATGTGTGTTTCTGGGCATGTTTCTTTCTGCCTCTATCTCCCAGTTTAGGCTCTTCTAAGAGTTAAAAGCCTAACGCCTGCACATTGTCTCTCTTTTAATTGGAGTCACCTCACACTGGCAGTACAGTTGACAGCAAATCAGTGTAAAGGTCCTAGTTCTAGGGTCAAGGGCTGGATGAAGATTCTTACTGTTCTCAGTGCTATGACTTCTAGAAAGTCATTTAATGGCTTTGAACCCAACATTTGGGATAAACTGTAAAGATGTGTGTGTGCTTAGTCACTTAGCCGTGTCCAGCTCTTTGCAACCTCGTGGACTGTAGCCCGCTAGGCTCCTCTGCCCATGGGATCCTCCAGGCTAGAATACTGGAGTGGGCTGCCATTTCCTCCTTCAGAGGATCTTCCGGACCCAGGGACTGAACCCATGTCTCCTGCATCTCCTGTATTGGCAGGTGGATTCTTTACCACCAAGCCACCGGGAAGCCCTAAACGGTAAGGATAACATAAAATAAAGTATGTCAACAGGCCCATGATAATGAGTGCATGTTTGATACAGCTGAGATTCCTGTAATAGCTCTCACTTAACCGTTCTTGTACGTTCCCCTTTTGGCTCCTGAGCTGCTCCACTCTGTCCACGCTATTTGGGTCCAAGCCTTTATGCCCATCCATCACTTACCTTCCTATCCCTCAAGCCCCTAGTTCTGCAGCAGACCCATTTCAAGCTGATATTACATGAGCATTCATTTACACAAGCTACTCAGAAGGAGACGTCTTGTTTCCAAGTACTGTGGGGACATAGTAATTTTCAGGTCCACTTGGGAAATCTGTCAAGCAGAGACTATATGCTCATCTGGTTATTAGCAACCCCCACCTTCTCCCTGCAGGAGTGGTCCGAGGCAGGACAGACACTGGGAAAGGCCTGCAACTCAAGTTAGCACAATAAAGGCCCAGGAGGAATTCCTTCCTGAAATGTCCAAAAGCAGAATGCAAAACGCACATAAATTGGGACAACTATTTACATCAGGGTAGATTATCCTTTTGAATAAAGATTCATGATTGAAATTATTTTAAATAAGAGTCTCCCTTTGTGCATGAGATAATTTGTTTAGCTTTTATGTATATGGAAAGAAAAATTAAAATATGTAGAGTCCTGGATAATTGAAGTGAACATTACAGACTCATAGACTCTTTAGCCAAGATAGACTTTAAAAATAATCTACACCAATTCTCTCATTTTACAATTGAAAACTCTGATTCCTGCAGTTTAACTTGCTTCACCTCACAAGAACCAAATCTTACTTGACTCTTATTCATCCTTTACCTTCTGTAAAACTCTTGATGTATCAAAAGAAAGTTTTACTTTCATTGGTTCACTTGGAGATGGATTTTCGTGCTTCCATTTGGCAGCTGAGGAAATCAACCTTTTGAGAAGTTGACTTACTTGCTGAGTGGTAACAAAAGGAGCCCAGATTTGAACATAAATCTTGACGTCCCTGCTCAATCTTCTGAGAAAAGAAAAGTAGCCTTATATTGTAGTAAATTTCAATAGATGACTTATTTGATGTATAAATCATTTAAAGACAGCCTTTCATGATAAGTTCCTGCTGTGTGGCAAGGCAGTCTGGAGAATACAAACAGATTTAAGGATATCAGATATAATTCCTACTTCAACAAAGCAAATCCTCCTGCATATATGATGACTGATGTGATGCACTTTGGGATTCGTGACAGTGTTCAATGGCTTGGTTGGCAGGAAGTGCTCCTCTATCTTACGGAAGCTGCATGGACCAGGGCATGTCATTCTTGTCATTCTAGGCTCTTTGAATGCTGCATCCCGCGGAGACAGCCAAGCCCCAGCCAGGATTTACTGGGTAGAAGCAGCAGGAAAGGCATGGTGTGAGGTCCGTGAAGGAACCAGGAATAGACTGCATTGTTCCTGCTTCGGAAGGAGCCTGCAAATAGTGTGGTGAAACAAGACACATACTTTGAGATGGATGACCACTGAAGGCTTTTGTGGTTATTTATTTATTTTTAAAGATGTTTATTTACTTTTGCTGCACTGGGTCTCTGTTGCTGTCCTTGGAGTTTCTCTAGTTGCAGGGAGCAGGGGCTGCTCTTGACTGCTATGGCCGGGCTTCTCATTGCGGTGGCTTCTCTCATTGTGGAGCACAGCCTCTAGGCACCCAGGCTCAGGAGTTGTGGCGCATGGGCTTAGTTGCTCCGTGGCATATGGGATCTTCCCGGACCAGGAATCGAACCTGTGTCCCCTGCAATGACAGGTGGATCTTATCCACTGTGCCAACAGGGAAGTCCTGCAATTATTGTTAAGGGAGTAGTATACAAAAAACATTTAGGAAGCTATGATGGATGGAGGAGGGCCCCTCTAAAGCGATGACATTTTAACCAAGGCTTGAAAAGAAACAAACCGAAAGATCCTGGCAGTGATACAGTTGGAAGGGAAAGACCTGGGAATTCATTTCTCGTCTTTTTTAAAAAATGAATTTTTACTGGAGTGTAGTTGCTTTGCAGTGTTGTCTTAGTTTCTGCTGTACAGCAAAGTGAACAGCGATGTGTATAGCTGATACAGAGCTCACACGATACATCTCCTCCTTTTTGGATTTGCCTCCCATCAGGTCACCACGGAGCACTGAGTAGGTCTCCTGTGCTCTGCGGTAGGTCCTCACTAGTCATCTGCTTTACACATAGCATCACTAGTGTGTCCATCTTCCCAAACTCTGTGGTCTCAGCTTGTTTTACTGAGTTTGAAAGCATCTGATAAATTATCTATTTAAAAAAAGAAAATAATATTTAGAACAATTCAGAGGTGACAAAGAATCCTGAAGGTGGGGAAAGCTCCCTGGAAGAGGTTAGAACTTGAGCCAGGCTCTGAAGGGATGATGAGAACGTCCAGAATTCCAAGACGGAAGAATTAGCCTCCAGTCAAAACTCTACCACTTACTGGTGGTACCATCTCTCTAGATTCCATACGTGTGTGTTAATATAGGATATTTGTTTTTCTCTTTCTGACTTACTTTACTCTGTATGACAGACACGAGGTCCATCCACATCACTACAACTGACCCAGTTTCATTCCTTTTTATGGCTGAGTAGGAAATGGCACCCCACTCCAGTACTCTTGCCTGGAAAATCCCATGGACGGAGGAGCCTGGTAGGCTGTAGTCCATGGGGTCGCTAAGAGTCGGATATGACTGAGCGACTTCACTTTGATTTTCACTTTCATGCATTGGAGGAGGAAATGGCAACCCACTCCAGTGTTCTTGCCTGGAGAATCCCATGAACAGAGGAGCCTGGTGGGCTGCAGTCCATGGGGTCGCACAGAGTCGGACACGACTGAAGCGACTTAGCAGCAGTAGCAGCAATATATATATATATATACACACCACATCTTTATCCATTCATCTGCTGATGCTGCAGTAAAGACAATTGAGACTTGCTCCTATCAAATTGTGTGAAGAACCTGGACTTACAAGAACAACTGTTTCCCCCCAGAGAAGTTCCACTTTATGGGGAAACTTCTGTAGGATATCACCACTCACCTATCCAGATCCAAGCCCAGGAGTCCTATTGCCCATTTGTAACATGGGATTTCTCAGTCGCTGGTCTGTGATTGACTCACAAGCGAGGTGTGTGTGTGGGGGGTGATTGGATACTATTTTTGTAGTGTACTTAACCAACTAAAAAGTTAGTGTGTGTCTGCACTTGTGTTAGTATAAAATGTTTGTTTTAAACTTCTTACAAATCAGTGAGAAAAAAATCAGACAACCCAATAGAAAAATACAAAATTTAGTTGCTCAATCTATTGTTCATGTTAATTTGGTTTATCTCTAGGGTAAAGATGAGCTATGTTGATTTGACCATTTTTGTCAAGTACTTCAGTGCACATATGCAGTCAGTTTTCTAGGGTGTATCTATTTTAAAGTGTAATTGCTGAATCATAGGCTATATCCAGTTTCAACTTTACTAAATAATATGTGTTATTTTCCAAAGTGGTTGTGCCAATTTATCTTCCCATCAACAGTGTGTGAATTCCCACTGCCAACGCTTGGTATAACTGGGTTTTTAAATTATGCCAATTTGGAGAGAGGTCAGTGTTTTTCTTATTGTTGTCCTAATTTGCATTTATTTGATTACTGATGAAATTAAACACACATGTACTTTTTTCTCCCAGACCTTTCAGCCGTTTTTCTCTTATTGTATAAAAAGACAGCAAACCACAAATGGATACAAATAGATGTATGGGAGTGGATGTACAGAGGCTGCTGTTCTATTTTTGACTTGGATGGTAGATATATTGGGGTTTTCCACTATTAAACTAAACCTACACGTTTTATGCAGTTAAAAAATATATATGTCTCGCAGTAAAAATGGTAACAAGGTAAATCAAATATAGCTCCTATATTAAAGGAGTTTGTGTAAATTTCGGTTATACTTTCTGTATAGAGTGTATTTCACAACATAAATGTTTTTTAAAAAAGTATATCAACCAGCTCCTGTATTAAAGAAGTTTATGGTATAAAGTAAAGTGAGGACAATATCTAGGTATAAGTAGCTTTAGTTCTATGCGGAAAATTATAAACAACTACAAGACAGGCACATAAAATGCTGCGGTAGAAGAGAGGAAGGCTTGATCCCATGGTGGAGACTAGAAGAACACGACATTTGTTCTGGACAAGAAAGAGACATACAGGGAAATGACAAGGACAGTATGCAGATGTACTCAGCAAACAGTCTTGTTTGTCTGAAATGTAATAATCGAAAATAAATTTGGAAGCCTGTGAGTTGGTGCCCAGCTGTGGAGACCATTCCCTTTCAGATTAAGACTTTCAAGTTTACACTGTAGATTCTAGCACCATTAAAGAAAGCTTAGATATTGTGCTTCTGCCAGAGCTCAAGGCAGAATCCCCGCTACTGCAGGAGAACATTTAAAATGGCTTTGCCTCTGCATCTATTTTAAAACGAAGCATTTGTTCGCTTTCGGCAAACTGTCCAGCATTTTATGTGTGAGCACATAGCCACCTAAAAAGTTGTTTCAGCACCTGTTGGAGCAGCCATTGATCTTTTTTTTTTTTTTTTTTTTTTTATGTTTACCTACATACTGATTCATTTCTTATATACTTTCTTTTTAAACTTATTTTTAATTGGAGTAGACTCACTTTACAATGTTGTGTCTGCCGTACAGCAAGGTGAACCAGCTACAAGCACGCATACGTCGCCTCCCTCTCGACCTCCTTCCCACCTCCACCCCACCCCTCTCGGTGATCTCGGGCACAGGCGGAGCTCCCTGCGCTCTGCAGCAGCACCCTCAGCTGTCTGCTCTGCACACGGCCGTGTATATAAGTCACGGCTTCTCTCAGTTCGCCCCGTGTGTTTGTTCTCTGCGTCTGCCTCTCTATTCCCACCCTGCTGATGGATTCAACCATACCATTTCTCTAGATTCCATGCATATACGTTAATATGCAATGCTCATTTTTCTCTGACTTACTTCACTCAGTATAACAGAGCCTACAGTCTGTCATACCGAGTCACCATTTCTTGATGTGTCAGAATCCATATTCCTTCTTGAAAGTGTTCTGACTTCCTTGGAGAGTGGTCTCAGTTACTGGATGGATGAGTGGATCCCCATGCCCACCCAAGTCCGTGGACACCGAGGCAATGAGCGTCTTTCCTCACCTGCCTTCTGTCGAGAGATCGGAAGCTGTGCCATGTGGGGGGCAGAGGGGCCTCACAGGACTCCTCAGTTCAGCCAATAACAGGGTCTCATTTCCCCCAACTTAAATCTGCAGCAAATGAAGCAGGGAAGCGTGTGGGCTCAGAGTCGCTTGCGCCGTTGGTAGGTTTCAGGTCGGGCTGTTGTAGTCACGCCATGGTTTCTGTGCTGCTGATTGTTCCTTAGCCTCCAAAAGGACTTCAGTTCCTCTGATGCTGAAGCTCCAACACTTTGGCCACCTGATGCGAAGAGCTGACTCATTAGAAAAGACCCTGATGCTGGGAAAGATTGAAGGCAGGAGGAGACAGGGATGACAGAGGATGAGATGGCTGGACGGCATTACTGACTCAATGGACATGAGTCTGAGCAAACTCTGGGAGATAGTGAAGGACAGGGAAGCCTGGTGTGCTGCAGTCCATGGGGTCGCACAGAGTCAGACAGGACTTAGCGACTGAACAACAGTAATAACCCGCTGCCTTTGGTCCAGTTTCCCGTTGAGCCTTTGAGCCTCTCGATGTCCTTTCAATTACCACCATCTTCCCCTTTTATGTTCGCCTGAGCAGATCTCTGTAACACAGATAACATATATCTATTGCGTGAGCGAAAATTATCCAGGGACTGTACAGTGAACAGGAGACAAGAAATTGAAAAATAGAGTAGAAATGTAAAACAGCAAAAGAATAGGAAAAAAAGTACTCAGTAATACAAAAGTCCATAAGCATTTCAACGGGCAGGATAGAAGGAAAATGAATGATACAGAGAAAGCCTTGCTACAAAATTAAACTTCCTGCAGAAAGCTAAGCAATTGCCAAGTCATCCATTTTTTTAACCACATTTTCTTGCTGACAAGGTCGATTCAGATCTGGAGTTATTTGTACACAGGAATAAAAGAGACCTGAGGGTTAGTGCCATCCACTGTTGCGTGTTTAAGATGAGGAAGTCGAGGCCCAGGGAGGAGAAGTGGTCTACTGTCCAGAAAGTGGCCGAGGCAGACCCTGGGACATACCCCACCGCCGCTGATGCCACACACACACTGCAGCGCTCCTGGCTGGGGGCCTCCACCCAGGCTGTGCTCGAGAACACCCACTTTTGCTTCTCCTTGGGTGTTTCTGACAGCATCATCCTTTGTCTTATAAACACGTTCCTTACTGCCTTCTCAGAAAACGTCACTTCATACCTGCATGATATGTGGGCCTGGCGAGAGCTGGAGAAAGTCACATCCAAGAGCCAACTCGCTGCGTTTCAAGTTAATTGCAGCGTCTTCTTCTCTTTGGTTCCCTAGTTGGCTACTCTTAACGTTTCCTCTCTTCAGCTCCAAACGTCTTCTATGCCAATGATAGTGTCTTCCAGAGCAGATGCCACGGTGAGCTGCTTGGACCCCATATAAATATATGGAGCTTCCCAGGGGCCTCAGACGATAAAGAATCTGCCTGCAATGCAGGAGACCTGGGTTTGATCCCTGGGTAGGGAAGATTCCCTGGAGAAGGAAATGGCAACCCTTCTCCTTGCCTGGAAAATTCCATGAACAGAGGAGCCTGGCAGGCTATAGTCCATGGAGTCACAGAGTCGGACACAACTGAGAGACTGACACAACAAACCACATATATATATATACATATACATATATATATACACATATACATATACACATATACATATATATATACATATACACATATACATATATATATACACATATACACATTCTTTTCTGTATTATTTCCCATTATGATTTACTCCGGAAGGCTGGGTATAGTTCCCTGTGCTATACAGTAGGACCTTGTTGTCTCCCCATTCTAGATCTAATAGTTTGCAGCTACTGACCCCAAACTCCCAGTCTATCCCTCTCCCTGCAGCCCTCCCCCGCTCCCCTTTGGCAACCACAAGTCTGATCTCTAAGTCTGTGAATCTGTTTCACAGATACGTTCATTTGTGCCATACTTTAGATCCCACATATAAATGATATCCCATGGTACTTGTCTTTCTTTTTCTGACTTGCTTCATTTGGTATGATAATCTCTAGCAGCATCCATGTTGCTGCAGATGGCATTATCTCATTCATTTTTGTGGCTGAGTAGTATTCCTTTGAATATATATATGTACCACATCTTCTTCATCTATTCACATGTTGATGGACATTTAGGTTATTTCCATGTCTTGGCCATTGTCAATAGGGCCACTGTGAATGTAGGGGTGGATGTATCTTTTTGAATTTTAGTTTTGTCTGGATCTATGCCCAGGAGTGGGATTGCTGGATCATATGGTGGTGGTGGTGGTGGTGGTTTAGTTGCTAAGTTGTGCCCAACGCTTGCGATGCTATGGACTGTAGCCCGCCAGGCTCCTCCGTCCATGGGCTTCTCCAGGCAAGGATACTGGAGTGGGTTGCCATTCCCTTCTCCAGGGGATCTTCCCGACCCCGGGATCGAACCCTGGTCTCCTGCATTGGAGGCAGACTCTTTACCAACTGAGCTACAAGGGAAGACGGATCATCAGGTAGCTCTATTTTTAGTTTCTGAGGAGCTTCCATACAGGTCTCCACAGCGGCTGCACCAGCTCGAATTCCCACGAATGCTGTAGGAGGGCTCCCTTTGCTCCACACCCTCTGCAGCATCTGTTACTTGTAGATTTTTAAAACCTGCCCATTCTGACCAGTGTGGGATGGTACCCCTGTGTGATTTTGATTTGCATTTCTCTGATCCAACCTCATATTTGAATTCCCTTCAGGAATTATGTTCGGCTGAAGAGAGCCATCTCCCTTAAGGTAACTCGCATCCAAGACTGGTCAGTCAGGGACTCAGAGGCTTGGCCCCTTGTCTCCTGGTGACAGCTGACAGTTCCCCAGGGCTGTCTCCACTGCAGAGCTCATGCAGGGACTGGCTGAGGCCCTTGGACAGAGGAGCCTGGCGAGCTGCAGTCCCTATGGTCATACAGAGTCGGATACCACTGACTGAAAACGCATCACAGCCCTGGTCTGGCTGCCACGTCTCCCTCGTAGGCGCTGACCCTAAGGCACCCCCATTGAGCCACACGCACGTGAATCTTAGCCTCAGAGCCCGTTTCTCAGTGAATATGATAAAAGAAGTCTCCTCGCTCACTCTTAATTCTATGATAGTTTCTGATTGTTTTACCTCCCTCAGGATCATGATTTCTATTGCTAACTATCAGAGCTAGAATCTTAAACCTCCAGACTTGTTTTCTGAAGAAAGAAGACAGTAATAGCCCTGAGGGTAGTACCTAGAGCATTCATATTCCCTACAGAGGTAAAGAGCCTAGGAGACCACCCCCGCCCTTCCTTAAAGGTTTCCGAGGGTTTTTTGTGTTCCAGAAGCTGCTGAGCACGTTTGTTTCTCCCAGTTACTCTATTAGCGTTCACTCTGGCATCCTAGTTTATTTATTTATTTATTTATTTATTTTTGACTGGAGGGTAGTTGACTTACAATGTTGTCTTGGTTTCTGCTGTACAACAAAGTGCTTCCATTGTCCATATACGCACGTTGTTTTTCACTTTCAATATAGGCTATTGAATACAGCTCCCTGTGTCCTACAGGAGGATCCTGTTGTTCGTCCATTCTACCTGTGATAGTTTGCATCTGATTAACTCCAAGTTCCCACGCCATCGCTCATTTTATGCTTGATAAAAGCCAAGGATTAGAGATGTGGAGTGACTTCCTGAAGGATGAAAAGCTGGAGGCGAGTCACCGTATCCTCCTAAGCGATGAGTGAGTTGAGAACAGCCGCTCTGTCATTTCTGCCTGCGAGTCCCCGGCACCCAACTTAGTGCCTGGCACGCAGCAGGTGTTCAGCACGTCTTCCTGAGTGGATGGATGGCTGAACATTCAGGACGAGGCATTTATGATTTTATCGGGCACTTTTACCATGCCAGTTGTTTTCCATATTTTAATGTACATCATCTCTTTAAAGTTCATACTAAATCTGTGAGAGGTGAATTAATTTTTTTTTTTTTTCGTTTTCCAGATGGTGAAACTGAAGTTCATATGCACAAGAACTGAGGGATAGAAGCAGGATTCTAGCCCACACTGTTGGCTCTCCACGCCTCTTACTGTATCTTGATCTTCCCGCCATCTCCTGTTTCTCAGATGAGGAAACTGAGGTACCGAAACTTTAAGTGGCTCCACCCGAGACATGTTGCCCGAGAGTGGGCCCGGATTTGCCGTCTCCTGCCCCTCAACGTCAAGCAGACTCCTGCTCAGCACACTCAGAATTCGTAGGACTCCAGCTGCCTTGGCCAAACAGGTTGGCAAAAGGTCACTTTCACTTAGGAGGCGAAACTTCTCACCGGATATAACGCTGAAAATGTAGGCCACGTCCCCATGTGACTGCGTTTCATAACTCAGAGCTAAAGATATCTCTCGGCTCACTTGGCCTGTTTATCACATATTAAAAACTCATATTCAGATTTACTCGCCTCTTGGATTAATGTCAAGATGATAGCTTTCCAGGTTTCTTTCTTTCTCCCTCTCTATCTCCCCCAGCAGGAAGTGGATTAGCCTTGTCCACATTATTTCCCACATGAATTACTGAGTGCTTATTTTCAAAGATGAATTTCATGACCTTATCTCTTTGCTGTACCTGCAGAATCCAGTTTGGAAGGCAGGACAGAAGTGGCTCCAGGGCCAGAGGTGTTCTTTTTTAAATTTTTTTCAATTTAATTTTTATTTTATGCTGAAGTATAATTGATTCTTTTTCATATTCTTTCTCATTATGGTTTTTCATAGGATATTGACCATAGCCCCCATGCTATACAGTAGGACCTTATTGTTTATTCATTCTGCATGTGATCGTTTGCATCTGGTAACTGCAAGCTTCTGGTTCCATGCCCTCCAGGGAAGATCCCTTGGAGGAGGGCATGGCAACCCACTATGGTATTCTTGCCTGGAGAATCCCATGGACAAAGAGGAGTCCAGTGGGTTACCAGACTCCATAGGGCAAGCCATACTAGTCCATAGGGTTGCCGAGAGTAGGACACGACTGGAGCAACTTTGCATGCATAATTGATTATGCATGCAAATTAACACAATTTTTGTGTTAGTTTCAGATGTACAGCTAACTGATTCAGTTATACACATACATATATCCGTTCCTTTTCAGATTCTCTTCCCATATTGGTTATTACCGAATATTGAGTATAGTTCCCTGAGCTATACAGTAGGTCCTAGTTGATTATATATTTTATAGTAATATATAGTAGTGTGTGCCTGTTAGGCCTAACCCACCTCTTAATTTATCCTTTCCCCAGACATTTCCCCTTTGGTAACCATGAGTTTATCTTCAATGTCTGGGAGTATGTTTCTGTTTTCTAAATAATTTCATTTGTATCCTTTTTTAAGCTTTTACATATCATTTTACTATTTTACATATTGTATGCTATTTGTCTCTCTCTTACTTTACATAGTATAATAATCTCTAGGTCCCTCCATGTTGCTGCAAATGGCGTTATTCATTCTTCGTAATGACTGAGTAATATTCCATTGTGTGTCAGGTAACACATAACGTCTTTATCCATTCATCTGTCGATAGACATTGTCTGCTTCCATGTCTTGGCTAATATCAATAGAACTGCAATGAGCACTGGGGTGCATGTATCTTTTCAAATATGGTTTTCTTTGGAGAAAGGCTATACATTCTTGAGCCAGGTATGAAACCATTGTCTTAATTTCCTTGTCACTGAAATAGAGACAAAAGAATATCTCTTATTTCCTGGGATTATTGTGAGGATTAAACAAGAAAAAATTCATGGCCTATGTTTAACTCAATTCCCAACACACACGCACACACATATACACACAGAGTGAACAAATAGAACTACTGAAAACAAAAATTAGCAAAACAAAAAGTTACCACCACTGAGCATGACCTACTGGGCTTCCCTGGTGGCTCAGACAATACAGAGTCCACCTGCAATACCGGAGACCTGTGTTCAACTTGTCTCAATTTGCCTGGAATTTTCCAGATTTAGTAGAAAGACTCCAGTCCTGGGAAACCTCTGTCCTGGGAAAATTGGAACAGTTGGTTAGTTACTTGCTTCCCCATCAATAAAACAAACAAAAGGTTCTGAGTCATTCATTTATGCATGAAGCCTTTATTGATAACTAAAACATTCAGGCATTTTGATGGCATTTGAAAGGTAAACATGTCAAAAAATGAGTCCTCACAAAATGCTCAGCATAATGAGAGAGAACCATGAATTATATATGGCAAATTATATACGGTTCTTTTGAAAGTTGGCATGAAATGTTCAAAGAATACAACTCTGAAATAAATTGCTCCCAGGGGATACTTTGTATGAATTTCATGGACTGCAAGATTTTCCCCTCCAAACACTAACGCTATGCGGGAGTTAATAGGTTTACACAGGAAAAAGCTTTTCCATGAGGAGACGCATCAAACAGCTTTGACTGCAATACTTCTCAGCATCTTTATTAGGCTGATGAGCATTTGAACTCTAGGAAGGGGATGTTTGAAATATCATTTCCAAACTTTAAAAATTTTGACAACACTGGATTATTTTTAGGATTTATGGAATGATACCAGCATTCCACAAGGCTCTGACAAAAAAGCCCATCTAGGTATTATCTGGCACTGAACATACAGAACCCAGACTGGGGAGAAAAGTGCCAAATCCCAGCTCCTCATAAACAGAGCAGCTATGCTTCAGTCATAACAGTTCTATCTGTGGTCCTTAGCCTTTTTTGTTTCATGAACCTCCTTTCAGAATTTGATGAATACTTAAATGCACAGAGGATAAAGGACTCAAATTAGCACCTTGAATTTTGCAGGGCATACTGGAGAGATGCTATGTCCCCTGAGGAATTAAAAAATCTTATTCTCTAAGAGAATTTTGGGCCTTCATATCCACAGAGATGGAAAAACTCTGCAAAGGCTGAAATAAATTCTGACCCAAGACAGAAATACTGGCGTAGATAAGCATGACATATAGTATGCAGTGCTCAAAAGCAGTGCTTAGACAAATGAGTAATTATTTATATATGTATATAGAACACTTGCTATGACATGCGTCATCTTATTTAGTAAGAGGTAGCTTATCATGATAGTTTAGATCATGGCTTCTAAAATTAAATATATTATAAGATATTATATATCGCTCTCTACATTATATATGCACTCCACATGCTTTTTTTATTCCCCTTCTTTCCTCCAACCCACAGAAACCTTTGGAGTCACTTGTAATATCAATGTTATTAATGTAAGAAGTCTTGGTCTTTACCACTTAGAAATAAATCACTTCCGAAACCACTCAACTCATATCTAATTGTAAGAAAGCCAAGAAATGAAATTTCATCTGAAGGTGCATAAAATGAAACCAAGATTAGTGTTGGATGAGAATAAAGTTGGAGTAGCTGTCATTTGCTAGATTTTACTCATAGTCAGGTATGACTTCAGAATACAAGGGGCACAGTAGACACAGAAGCATATTTGCAATACTTCTTTTTCTCATTCTGATTAACTTCATTCTAGGTTCATCCATGTCTCTACAAGTGACCCTATTTCTTTCCTTTTTAATGGCTGAATAGTATTCCTTGATATCCGTGCCACATCTTCTTTATCCATTCATCTGTTATGGACATTTAGATTGTTTCCATGTCCTGGCTATTGTAAATAGGGGTGGATTGGGAGATTAGGATTTACATATACACACTGCTGCTCCTGCTAAGTTGCTTCAGTCGTGTCTGACTCTGTGCGACCCCATAGATGGCAGCCCACCAGGCTCCCCCATCCCTGGGATTCTCCAGGCAAGAACACTGGAGTGGGTTGCCATTTCCTTCTCCAATGCATGAAAGTGTAAAGTGAGAGTGAAGTTGCTCAGTCCTGTCTGACTCTTAGCGACCCCATGGACTGCAGCCTACCAGGCTCCTTTGTCCATAGGATTCTCCAGGCAAGAGTACTGGAGCGGGTGCCATTGCCTTCTCTGATATATACACTACCACGTGTTAAATAGACCACCAGTGGGATCCTGTGGTACAGTGCAGGGAGCTCAGCTTGGTGCTCTGTGGTGACCTACAGGGGTGGGGTGGCAGATTGGGAGGGAGGTCTAAGGGGATATATGTGCACATATGACTGATTCCCATTGTTGCACAGCAGAAACTAACATAACATTGTAAAGCAACTGTACCCTAATTTAAAAAAAAAAGGATATTTATTGATATAGCCAAAGAGAAAAAGAGAAGAAAAAAAAAAACCCCACAGGACTGATGGAAATAATGTTGTCTGAGGCCTTTGTGATTCTATGCCCCACCCCATGTTCCTTTTCCAGCTCTCTGATGTCCGCATCAGCTGCTTCCAAGAATGTTAATAGCCTCGTTTTCTTGATTTTTGAGAATAGATGGGTATACTAGAGAAGAAATAACAACTCATACGGCCATGAATTTCCTAGGTAAGTTCCCTAAGGACTTGATCCCCACAGGCAAGGTTTTAATTAAAATATTCAGTACATGAGGCATGGAGCTGTGGATGGATCCCAGGAGAATTGGTTCCTGAGAGCTTCATGTCCAAATAATCCCCTTCAAGACATCAGTCACCAGACCCTTAAATCCCAATCTGGCTTCATTCAAACTCACTAGAGTGAGAAACCCTGGTGCCCAGGGCAACCCTGTTCACTTGATTTTATTTTCTCACAAGGTGGTCTTCAGGGTCTCGGAGCTGGAGGCCTTTACCTTCACAGGGCCTTTGCTGTGGCGCATCAGCCAGGGTGACCTTGGGCAGCACCGTCTGATAACTAGAGGAGTCTTTTAGAGAGACTGAGTGATTTACTAAGCATTTCACATCTTTTGTTTTATTTTATCCTCAAAGCACTCTGTAAAAACATCAAGAGTAGTTATTAGTAATTCCATTAAAAAGTTTTAGAAAGTGAGGCTAAGTGATGTTAAGGAGTTTATTCTGTTCCCATCTGAAGCAAGAAATCTAGAACTGAAGACTTTGAGGTTTGACATGCAGTGCCAAGGAATCCAATTATGGTCCCAAAAGGTGTAATCAAGAGGATGAAATAATTCAGAAGGTGCAAATTTATGGCTATACAATAAATGTCCTGGAGGTGAAATCTACAGCATGGTGACTATAGTCAATAATCTTGTATGGCATATTTGAAAGCTGCTAAGGGAGTAGATCTTAAAAGTCCTCATCAGAAGAAAAAAAAATTGTAACTGTATGGGAATGGATGTTAACTAGACTTATTGTGGTGATCATTTTGCAATACACACAAATACCAAGTCATTGAAACTAACATATTGTTATATGCCACTTATACTTCAAGAAAGAGAAATTAGACCTCAGCACAAAGAGGAAGCCATAACCTGCTTCTCCTATTATCATTTGATTTCATCTTGTAAGGATGTTGGTGGTTATGTGTTCTGACCAGAGAAGGAAAAACTATTAATAATAGAAAAGGCATTTGGATTACCTCTTCAGGTAGCTTTAGGAAATGTTGATGTTACTTAGTGTAACTTAGGGCTTCCCTGGGGTTCAGATGGTAAAGAATCTGCCTGCAATGTGTGAGATCTGAGTTGGATCCCTGGGTTGGGAATATCCCTTGGGGGAGGGCATGGCAACCCACTCCAGTATTCTTGCCTGGAGAATCTCCATGGACAGAGGAGCCCGGTGGGCTGCAGTCCCTGGGTCGCAGAGTCAGACATGACCGAGTGACTGAGCACAGCACAGCATAACTTAAGTGGCAGCAGAAGTCATCTAGTTTCTTTCTTTCATTTTTTAACAATTAGAAAACAAATGTTTTATATTATCACATTTTGAAACCCAAATATATGTTTTCAATTCAATATATATCAGCTCAAAACCTTTTATCTTTGCCTAAACTTGTTGAACTTTAACACTCAAATTAATCACTGATTCAGCTGGGTTTCAGTCTGCCGCTTGTTTTCTATTCGCCTCACTTGTTCTTTGTTTCATTTTTTCCTTCCTTTTGGAATAAGGTTATCTCACAAGAAGGAATTAACTAATTTTGCTTTTTTGTCCCCTATTATTGCAACTTTCATCCTTCACTTATTAAATTGTGCATCAATATTTTTATTTTTCTTCATCAAGAAAGGACAGTGTAACATTTTGATTCTGATTGCTTCCCATCCCTTTATGCTTTAATGGTCATATATTTTAACTTTAAATATAATTAAAACTTTAGAATATTTTTCAACATTATTTTAAAAGTCAATATATTTATTTTTATTATTCACACATTAGTCCTCCCAGAGGACTAATTCCACAGCCTATTCTAATCTCCTGTATTTTCATTTTGGAGCTTTTTTTTTTTGGCTTGGAAGAACCTCCTTTAGTGTATCTTTCAGTATAGATCTGCCAGCAACTGAACCTCTTAATCTGTTGTCTGAAAGGTTTCGATTTGTTTCATTTTTGAAAGATACAATATTTGATTACAAAATTCTAGATTGTGACTTATCCTTTTTACTTTTAAAGGCATCACTCCATGTATAACCGAGTCACTTTGCTGTGCAGTAGAAATTAACACAACTTTGTAAACCAACTACACTTCAATAAAATAAGTAAAAAATAAAGACATCACTCCACTCATTTCTGCCCTCCAAGAGTCTCTGTGTCCCCCAGTTCTATGGAAACGTAGTCAAAGCCTGCTGGCCTTCAAAGTCAGGTTCCCTGGGGACTCCCAGTCCCTTGGCTGGATTCCCAGGCTGGGGAGCCTGACGTGGGGCCTAGAAACTTCACAGCAGTGCGAGAGCTTCTTTGGTATCATTGTTCTCCAGCTTGTGACTTGCCCACCCGGCGGGTGTAGGACTTGTTTTTACCGTAACTGTTCCCCTCACACCGCTTCACTGCAGCTCCTGTTTGCCCTCGGATGAGGGGTATCTTCTCCTGGCGGGCTCCAGGATCGCACTGTCAACAGTTGCTCAACAACTAGCTGCAGTTTGGTGCTCTGGCAGGAGATGAGCGCACATCCTTCTACTCCGTCATCTTAATCTCGTGTAAACGTCATTCCACTCAATTCTGAGCTTACTATTTATTTTGATAATTTAGCAATCAGGCTCACTATAAATTATACTATAGTGCACGTTTTGCTCAGTAGCTCAATTGTGTCCAACTTCGACCTCATGGACTGTAGCCTGACAGGCTCATCTGTTCATGAAATTTTCTAGGCAATAATACTGGAGCAGGTTGCCGTTCCCTACTCCAGGGGATCTTCCCAACCCAGGGATCTAACTCACATCTCTTGAGTCTCCTGCAATGTCTGGTGGGTTCTTTACCACTTGAGCCACCTGGGAAGCCCCTTTACTATACACACACACGTGCATGCACACGCACACACACACAGTATACTATTAGTGAAATTAACATCACAATCTTTGTAAATTTTAATAGTAACTACTTATACTTCACTGACCATAATCATCATTTGTAGCATAATAATTCCATGCATGTTTTATATTCCAATTTTAACTGTAAGCTTCTGTAGTTCTTGGGGGAAAAAGAGTTTAATACATGTGTTCTCCAGGGATATTTGTGAGTTAATGAAAGAATAAGAACAATCATAATAAAATTTTTGAGTGAGTATCACTTTAGGCATTATGGTTATACTATATATATACACACACACACACACATATCTATCTATCTATATGTATCTATATAAAATCTACTTCCAACTATATTATGATATGGTGATATCTATAGTACCATCATGCCAATCTTATTTCAAGGGCTTACTAAAGGTTTCCTAAGTACAAAATGGTATTTAAATCCAGATACATCTGTCTGCACATTACATGTTCGTATCTCCCACACTATATAGACACTGGTAAAAACATGAACTTAGAGGAAAGAAAGATTTCAAAGCATTTCCAGTAATAAGAGCAGCCGCTGTTTCTCTCAGAAGTAGAAAGAACAGAAGCATTAATAGTGTAAGATGATGGTTAATGATATTTGCAGAATCTGAAGCCTCGGTGTATGAGAATTCCATCCAGTCTTGCTTCAGTCCAGTAGATGTG
Organism: Bubalus bubalis; assembly: GCF_019923935.1. NCBI lineage: Eukaryota > Metazoa > Chordata > Mammalia > Artiodactyla > Bovidae > Bubalus > Bubalus bubalis. The sequence continues at coordinate 2,235,420 of NC_059172.1, forward strand.
TGCTGTGCTAAGTCACTTCAGTCATGTCCGACTCTTTGTGATCCTTTGCACTGTAGTCCACCAGACTCCTCTGCCCATGGGAATCTCCAGGCAGGAATACTGGAATGGGTTGCCGTGTCCTGCTGCAGGGGATCTTCCCGACCCAGGGACTGAAGCCGCCCCTCTCACACCTCCCGCATCGGCAGGCAGTTCTTTAGCGCTAGTGCCACCTGGGAATTATAGTAGATTTCAACTACTAAAAAAAATAACAAACTGCATATATATTCTAGGAATTACTCCTCTGCGGCTTTTAAATTTGTAAGCTGTAAGGAATAATTTTTAGATACGATGGATGCTTCTCAAGAAAGAGGTTATTACTTGACTTATAATAATGCAGGTGCTCAAACTGATTGGAATAAAAAGTACTCCAGTCTGACACTAATAACAAATCCCAATGGTTTGCTTTATGCTGGACAAGATTTGAGTTATTTGTGCTTCCAGTTGTCTATACTGGCCCTATGATCCAGTCATTCCTCTGGACATGTGTTTGGGAGGAGGTGTTTGTTTGGGTTCATTCAAGATTTTGTTCTAGAAAGAACACAATACAAAGAGCCAAGGAAAAGGTCTTGCTTGCTACACTGCATTTCCTTGGTTACTTAGATTCTGCCAACTTGGACAATTTGAGGCCTTACCATAACTCTTCATGTTGTTTGAGCCAACCATTGTTACCACCTCTATTCATCCTTTTTTTAAAAATATTTTATTGAAAAGTGAAAGTGAGTCCCTCAGTCATGTCTGACTGTTTGCAACCCCATGGACTGGGGCTTGCCAGGCTCCTCTCCGTGGGATTCTCCAGGGAAGAATACTGGAGTGGGTTGCGATTTCCTTCTTCAGGGGATCTTCCTGACCCAGGAATTGAACCCGTGTCTCCTGCATTGCAGGCAGATTCTTTACCACCTGAGCCACCAGGGAAACCATTCATTCTTTTTTTAAAAAAATTCTATTGAAGGATAGTTGATTTTATGGGCTTCCTAGGTGGTGCATTCCAGTCCTCTATGATGAAAAGGACATCTTTTTCTTTTTTTGGTGTTAGCTCCAGAAGGTCTTGTACGTCATCATAGAACCATTCAACTTCAGCTTCTTCAGCATGCCCTGGTCAGGGCATAGACTTGGATTACTGTGATATTGAGTGGTTTGCATTGGAAATGAACAAAGATGACTCTGTCGTTTTTGAGATTGCACCCAAGTACTGCATTTCAGATTCTTTTGTTAACTATGATGGCTACTCCATTTCTTCTAAGGGATTCTTTTTCACAGTAGTAGATATAATGGTCATCTGAGTTAAATTCACCCATTTCAGTCCATTTAAATTCACTGATTCCTAAAATGTTGATGTTCACTCTTGCCATCTCTTGTTGGACCACGTCCAATTTACCTTGATTTATAGACCTAACATTCCATGTTCCTACGTAATATTGTTTTCTACAGCATTGGACTTTACTAGGAAGTCAAGTGATACCTGGAGTAACAGGCAAGTCTGGCCTTGGAGTACAGAATGAAGCAGGACAAAGGCTAACAGAGTTTTGTCAAGAGAGCACACTGATCATAGCAAACACCCTTTTCCAACAACACAAGAGACAACTCTAAACATGGACATCACCAGATGGTCAATACCAAAATCAGATTGATTATATTCTTTGCAGCCAAAGATGGAGAAACTCTATACTGTCAGCAAAAACAAGACTGGGAGCTGACTGTGGGTCAGATCATGAACTCCTTATTGCCAAATTCAGACTTAAATTGAAGAAAGTAGGGAAAACCACTAGACCACTCAGGTACAACCTAAATCAAATCCCTTCTGATTATACAGTGAAAGTAACAAATATTCAAGGGATTAGATTTGATACACAGAGTGCCTGAAGAACTATGGATGGATGTTCATGACATTGTACAGGAGGCAGCGATCAAGATCATGCCCAAGAAAAAAATGCAATAATGCAAAATGGTTGTCTGAGGAGGCATTACAAATAGCTGAGAAAAGATGAGAAGCTAAAGGCAAAGGAGAAAAGGGAAGATATACCCATCCGAATACAGAGTTCCAAAGAATAGCAAAGAGAGATAAGAAAAACTTCCTTAGTAATCAATGTAAAGAAATAAAGGAAAACAATAGAATGCAAAATACTAGAGATCTCTTCAAGAAAATTAGAGATACCAAGGGAACATTTCATGCAAACATGGGCTCAATAAAGTAATGATATGGACCTAACAGAAGCAGAAGATATTAAGAAGAGGTGGCAAGAATTCACAAAAGAACTGTACAAAAAAGATCTTCATGACCCAGATAATCACGATGGTATGATCACTCACCTAGAGCCAGACACCCTGCAATGCAAAATCAAATGGGCCTTAGGAAGCAACACTATGAGCAAAGCTAGTGGAGGTGATGAAATTCCAGTTGAGCTATTTCAAATCCTGAAAGATGATGCTGTGAAAATGCTGTACTCAGTATGCCAGCAAATCTGGAAAACTCAGCAGTGCCTACCGGACTGGAAAAGGTCAGTTTTAATCCCAAAGAAAGGCGATGCCAAGGAATGCTCAAAGAAAGTGGAGTTGCTCACTCATGTCTGACTCTTTGTGACCCCATGGACTGTCACCTAGCAGTCTCTTCCATCCATGCAATTTTCCTGGCAAGACTACTGGAGTGGGCTGTCATTTCCTTCTCCAGGAGATCTTCCCAATCCAGGGATTGAACCCAGGTCTCCTGCATTGCAGACAGGTGCTTTACCATCTGAGCCACCAGGGAAGCTTCAAGAATGCCCAAACAACTCCACAATTGCACTTATCTCACATTCTAGCAAAGTAATGCTCAACATTCTCCAAGCCAGGATTCCACAGTATGTGAACTGTGAACTTCCAGATGTTCAAACTGGATTTAGAAAAGACAGAGGAACCAGAGATCAAATTGCCAACATCCATCAGATCATGGAAAAAGCAAGAGAGTTCCAGAAAAACATCTACCTCTGCTTTATTGACTATTCCAAAACCTTTGACTGTGTGGATCAAAAAAAACTGTGGAAAATTCTTAAAAGATGGAAATACCAGACCACCTTACCTGTTTCCTGAGAAACCTCTATGCAGGTCAAGAAGCAACAGTTAGGACTGGACATGGAACAACGGACTGGTTCCAAATTGGGGAAGGAGTACTTCAAGATTGTATATACTGTCACCCTGCTTATTTAACTTATATGCAGAGCACATCATGAGAAATGCTGGACTGGATGAAACACAAGCTGGAATCAAGATTTCTGGGAGAAATATCAATAACCTCAGATATGCAGATGACACCACTGTTATAGCAGAAAGTGAAGAATGACTAAAGAGTCTCTTGATGAAAGTGAAAGAGGAAAGTTAAAAAGTTGGCTTAAAGCTCAACATTCAGAAAACTAAGATCATGGCATCTGGTCCCATCACTTCATGGCAAATAGATGTGGAAAAAATGGAAACAGTGACAGACTTCGTTTTCTTGGGCTCCAAAATCACTGCAGATGGTGACTGTAGCCATGAAATTTAAAGACACTTACTCTTTGGAAGGAAAGTTATGACCAACCTAGACAGCATATTCAAAAGCAGAGACATTACTTTGCCAACAGAGTTCTATCTTGTCAAGGCTCTGGTTTTTCCAGTAGTCATGTATGGATGTGAGAGTTGGACTATAAATTATTATAGTTAAACTCAAGTTTATCCCTACCCCTCGTCTTTCTCCTTTGGTAACCATGAGTTTGTTTTCTATTTCTGTGAGTCTGTCTCTGCTTTGTAAGTAAGTCCATTTGTATAATTTATTTTAGATCCACATATAAGTGATATCATAGGATATTTGTCTTTATCAAACTTACTTTACTTATTCTGATAATACCTAGGTCTACCCACATTGCTATATTCATCCTTTCAGTATTGAGTGAGGTGTTAATTCATTAGTTGTCCTGAGAAAAATTCTCCTGAGAAAAAAAATGTCCCCCCCCCCAAATTGATTCTGACCAGTCAACTAAAAGTAGATCTTTTTTATTGCTCACTCTCATATGAGCACCTGTTCTTTAATAATTTTATATCCTTATTAGTGAGTTCATTTAATTTTTGTCTTCTCCAGTAAACTTAAGCACATGAGCCTAAGAACAAGTTTGCTTTACATGGATATGTACATCCAGAGCCAGGAGTATGGCTAAACTCCTTTGAGAAAAATCAGTAGTTGAATGATGAATAATTCTTATCAACGGTATAAATGTTTCAAGTGAACTAAGGAATGCAATAGTTTCTATAATCCATTTGGCTTAGAGGAAACCCTCTGCTTCCATCCCCTCAGGCTTAGATGTAAAGATGTAACAATTTAGCATTATCTAAGGGAATTAATGCAAGTTACGGTAACACAGTCATGGTCTCCCAGAAACAAGCAGAACTGGATTCCTATAGACGCATTCATCACTTGTTCTCCAGTACTGTGAGAAAGGGACCTGTTTTTGGTCTCGTGGGGACTTTGTCCCCTGGGAGCTCCGTGGCTGTGCAACTCTTTCACTCTTCACGTTCTCTTATGACTCCTTTTGGCCTTATGTTACAGGTAACAGGCCTTATATTATAGATAGCCCCTTACATTGTAGGTAGCAGACCAAGGGCTAGAGCCCCTTGAGCCTTCATTCATTCTACTGATTGTCCATGTCCTTGGCAGTTGTAGGCGTCTATTGCCTTCCATGGTCTTCTCTCAAAATGAGATTTACTGGGAGCCTGCAGTAATGAATAGGGCAGATAGCTGCAAATAATGAGGACTTTGAGTATGATTATGATGAGTGCTCCTTTTCAGGACATTACAGGAGTCTCTCAGTCTTTCCGGAAGGATGTTGTTTGAGGGCTACCTTTCTAATATCTACACTATATAGATGAATATATAGTGACTTAAAGCAAGTAAGTGACTTATCTGAGACCACTGATCAGCAGCTCTTACCATACAATTCATGTTAGCTGCTTTTCTGGCATTAAATTTTTTTTCTCAATATCTCTTTGTTCTGGAGAACTTTTCCCTTTTGATTAAACACTAAAGAACATTGCAGTAAAATGTTTCTTATCTTTTATGAATTTTTGATTTGAAACTCACATGCGAAAGTGCTGAATTTGCCTGTTCATTGTTCAGGGAGCCAGGTAAGCCTCTGATCAAATCTATGATCTGTATGAATTTTCAGGGGCAGTGGTAACTGGGAGAATACAGCAAGACACCTGTTTCCATCTCGATTTATTCACAACTGAATACTGAATGTTTTGAATGTCATTATGTGTCTGTGATTTTTCAAAGGTGACTGTGTCACACACATCAAAGAAATTCTTAAGGAGGATATGTATTTACTTTTGTAAAAAAATAAAATGAACATGAGGGTCTTGAGTAGTCCTTGCTTTGCTATGCATGAGCTTCTACAATTTGAACAAGTTGTTAAAACTTAACCACTTTTTACTTGCTCTTTTGGAGTATCAAAGTATTAGCCACACTGGAGAGTATCAAATTGTGTCTCAATTGAAAATTTATTATAATCTGGAGAGCACATAACATCATTCATTAAAAAGAATAAGAACAGAGAGAAATAAATAAGGGGGACCCAGATTAAGAGAACAATTATAAAAGGAAAGAAAAGGTGTAAACATCACACCGGAAGGAACAATTTACACGAAAGAGAGGACCTGGACTCCAGTTATAATTTTTTTAAATACTTATTTATTTTTATTCACTTGGCTGTGCCAGGTCTCGGTTGCGGCACATCGGATCTTCCTCGCAGAGTGCGAACTGTTGGTTGTGGCCTGTGGAATCTAGCTTCCTGGTCAGGGTTCGAACCCGGGTCCCCTGCCTTGGGAGTATGGAGTCTTAGCTGTTGGGCTACCAGGGAAGTCCCCCAGTTAGCTCAGTTATCATTCTGGAACTTTGCTGGCATTGGGCATCTGGAATGATTGACTAGTAGATATATTGGCTGGTGAAAGTGTTAGTCACTGAGTCATGTCCGACTCTTTGAGACTCCATGGACTGTAGCCTGTCAGGCTCCCCTGTCCATGGGATTCTCCAGGTGTGAATATTGGACTGGGTTGCCGTTCCTGAACTGGAGTGTAAATGAGACCACGGTATGATCCCAGCGGCCTGAAGGGCAAAAGTACAGCTCTCTGCTTGGGAATAAAGAATAAGTTATCCCACAGTGATGATCATTTTGTGTATCTTTCTTGGTCTTCTATACTTCCTGATCAGGGAATATGTTTCTTATTTCATCATAGACCTTACAATTAGCACACAACCTGATATACTATAAACACTTACTTAGTACTGGAAGAGAAATAAATGTGGGAAGGATTACTGAAGAAATTCCAGCCCTTTATGGAGCCTACTAATTGATGTTACACCAAACTTATGTTACTTTTAAATGTAGAAGTAATTTTTTTTTAATTTTTTTCTTTTGAAGAGAATGGAGAGGAATTCAACTGTAAACCTGTATGGATATAGTTCTTGTCACTCAGTTAGGATTTAGAAATATAGTGTATTAGCCAAGTTCCCACTAGCAAGTTGCCTGGATTCCAAAGACCATGCTTTTTATTTCCCCACACTTCTTATGAAGTATGAGTAGGTTGATATAATGAGTAACTTTTTTGTGCCTGGGGCTGTGGTAGAGAATTTGATTATATACACAATATTAGGGGGATATTTCTTAGTGATCGAGAACTCAGGCTTTGATTCAAAATGATGTGTGTTCAAATACCAGCTCTGCAATTTACTAGTTTTAAGGACTTCAGTGTGTAACTCCTTGTGAGTAAGCTTCAGTTTCCCATATACTAAATGGAGATAATATCTCACATAGTGAGGTAATAAATCAATGGGGATATAGCTTGCATGTGGTGCCCTGAAAATAGAAAGTGCTCAGTAGTTTCTAACTATCATAGTTTAATTCATTACTTAGGTCTACTTACACAGGATTGATGATCTATATGGGATAGGAAGCCTAAATTAAGATAAAGAAATTATTAGGACTAACAAAATGACCAATGGTACTTCACAGGTTATAACCAAAAAACAGTGCCTAGTGAGGGTGCACGAGTGCTCAGTCACTCAGTCATGTCCAGCTCTTTGCAAACCCATGGACTGCAGCATGTTAGGCCTCTCTGTCCTTCACTGTCTCCTGGAGTCTGCTCAGACTCATGTCCATTGAGATGATGATGCCATCCAATCATCTCATCCTCTGTTTCCCCCTTCTTCTACCCTCAATCTTTCCCAGTATCAGGGTCTTTTCCAATGAATTGGCTTTTTTCCCCCTTTGTGTTTATCAGCCATGCTGCACTGAATGTGAAATATTAGTTCCCTGACTAAGGATCGAACTTGCCCCCCCCCCTGCATTGAAAGCACAGAGTCTTAACCACTGACCTGCCAGGGAAGTCCTATAACAAATTTCACATTTAACAGATTTTTCCAATGATTTTGCATGTCTCTTTCCATCTCTGAACTTCAGTTTCAATCATTTATGAGGATAGAAGATTGGGTTATAATATCTTCAAAATCCTTAAAAGTAGAGCATTCCATATTTCTACCAATATTTAAAAATTACCTTTTGTTATTATGCATAAGTTAATACAGAAAATTCTGATATAAGGCAATCTTGGGCATCATGCTAGTTCTAAGTTCAGATACTAACCAGCCTTTCTTTTTTCATTGCTATAGGCCATTCACATACTGCACAAATGATCCCCAAGGAGAACAGTACAGTCGTGACTGAGTTCATTCTTGCGGGGATAACTGATGACCCACAACTGCAGATCCCACTCTTTCTAGTGTTCACGCTCATCTACCTCCTCACTCTGGTTGGGAACCTGGGGGTGATCATGCTGATCCTGCTGGACTCTCATCTCCACACTCCCATGTACTTCTTCCTCAGCCCCCTCTCCCTGATGGACTTTGCTTACTCCACAGACGTCACTCCCAAAGTGATGGCTGGATTCCTCACGGGAGATAAGGTCATTTCCTACAAAGCTTGTGCTGCTCAGTTGTATTTTTTTGCTGTCTTTCTGATTGTAGAAACTTTTCTCTTGGCCTCAATGGCCTATGACCATCATGCAGCGGTGTGTAAGCCACTCCATTACACCGACATCATGATACCAAGAGTGTGTGCTTGGATGGTCGTAGGATGCTATGTCTTTGGTTTTCTGGAGGCCTCTGTGCACACTTGGAATGCATTCAGTCTCTCTTTCTGCAGATCCAATGTGATCGATCACTTCTTCTGTGATGCTACTCCTCTCCTGGCTCTCTCATGCTCAGACAGCATCAGAAGTGAGATGGTGTTTTTTATTTTGGCAGGCTTCAATATCACCTTCACTATTATGGTCATCTTGATCTCTTACCTGTTTATCTTTGTCACCATTCTGAGGGTGCACTCATCTGAAGGACATCAGAAGGCCTTTTCCACCAGTGCATCCCACCTCACTTCCGTCTCCATCTTCTATGGGACAGGCGCCTTCATGTACCTACAGCCCGGCTCCTGCCATTCCATGAGCACAGACAAGATGGCGTCTGTGTCCTACGCCATAGGCATCCCCATGCTGAACCCGCTGATCTATAGTCTGAGGAACAAAGAGGTCAAGAGAGCGCTAAAAAGGCTGTGGGGAAAGCAAAATCTTCTCTAAGATACACATTTTAATTATATAGAAACAAATAAGATGGTTTGATATAGTTCAATCAAGCTAGGGAAAGTATTGACTTGCTAGGCCAACAATTATGTAAAATTTTACATACCTTCTCAAGTTATTTTTAAATCTGTGAAGTAAATGTGTGGGCAAAGTGAGATCTCATGAAAAATAACTTTGGAAGAGTCAACCATGAACCTGTAATTTATATTTTTAAGATTTCTTTTGAATTACATTTCATTGTACATTTGTTTCCATGATCATCCACATTCATACGCACATTTATGCTCACATGCCTATTGAAGTACATGCCCACATGCATTTTATTCATGCAAATCTCATGCAACTCATACGATTCATGGGTGGACAGAAAAATGAGTTCAAGAGACAAGCTAGACTTGTCTAGTTTTATAGCATAATTTGAAAAATGCTTTTGGTGTCTGGTACATTCTTAATACATTCTTAAATGTAAACCTATATATTTTTAAATAGAAGTTATCGTTTGCTATGTGATATTAATTTTATTTTTAAAAACTTTTTACCTGAAGATAAACCCATTTCATTTTAATATTTGTACCAAACATCCTCATTCTAGATTTATTACTGAGTGCTTTTGTTTGTTTTATTCTTTTTTCAATGATAATAAGCATCATTACATGAGCATCTTTTTAAAACAATTTTATTTCTTTATGGCCATTGTGTCTTCATTGCTTCATGCTGGCTTTCTGTAGCTGTGGTGAGTGGGGACTACTCTTCCCTTCCATGCGCAGGCTTCTCATTGTGGTGGCTTCTCTTGTTTTGAAGCACAGACTCTGGGAATGCAGGCTTCAGTAGTTGCAGCTCTAGGACTCCAGGATGTAGGCTCAGTAGTTGTGACTCGTGGGCTTAGTTGCTCCCAAGCATGTAAGATCTTCCCAGACCAAGGATGGAACCTGTGTCTCCTGCACTGGCAGGTGGACATTTAACCACTGGACCACCAGGGATGTCACCATATGAGCATCTCTATTTAGCTCTGTATTCATCTTTATTGACTCATTACCCAGAGTAACATCTTCATGTGATAACTTTAATGAAAAAAGAATAGCAGCATATAAGACAAGGGAAACTAAAGAAAACACATTTTAATTTACTGAAATTAAAAAAACAAAAAACAAAAAAAATACCAGCATTTAGTTTTACAGTAAGCCTTGACTCTGTCTTCAGATGCTCAGCCCAGGATACATTTTATGTTCCTTCCTTCCTGTATACAGTCAGGTCTTCAATGGATAGATCAGGCTCAAATTAGAGGTTAAGCTTACTGATACTTACCACACTCTAAGAATAACGTAGCATGACTTTTTTTTTTAATTTTATTATTATTTTTTAATTTATTTATTTTAATTGGAGGCTAATTACTTTACAGTATTGTATTAGTTTTGCCATACATCAACATGCATCTGCACAGGTATACACGTGTTTCCCATCCTGAACTCCCCTCCCACCTCCTTCCCCGTACCATCCCTCTGGGTCATCCCAGTGCACCAGCCCCAAGCATCCTGTATCTTGCATTGAACCTGGACTGGCGATTCGTTTCATATATGATATTATACATGTTTCAATGCCATTCTCCCAAATCATCCCCCCTCCCTCTCCCACAGAGTCCAAAAGACTGTTCTATACATCTGTGTCTCTTTTGCTGTCTCACATACAGGGTTATCATTACCATCTTTCTAAATTCCATATATATGCATTAGTATACTGTATTGGTGTTTTTCTTTCTGGCTCACTTCACTCTATATAATGGGCTCCAGTTTCATCCACTTCATTAGAACTGATTCAAATGTATTCTTTTAATGGCTGAGTAATACTCGTGTAGCATGACTTTTAAATTTGGGTATATTAGAATACTAAGACTAATTCAGAGATCTGATAACTATAAAGATATATCTTACAAAGAAAACAGTATCAAATTAATTGAGTCTAAAAAAGATTTCTTTGAATTATCAATTCACTATATACTGGTTTTTATGTGAATATTTATTTCCAGGTCAAATGATTTAGAACACATGTATAATAGAAAACATATGAAAATGTATGTTTATTTCAAACCATGGACTTATATATGGGAAGCATGTAGTACATCATTTTTTCATGTGCTGTCTAAAATCTGGCGTCGAGGGCTCCTGTGGTTTGACTTGAAGGGCCAGCACGTCCCAGTATGAAACAGCATAGATAATTAAGTATGTATCCCTCAGAACCAAGTGAAAAATGTAGCAACAGATTATCTCTCCTGATAGGGAGGGGATATCTCCTTTTTAAGGAAAAGGAACTGACTTCTTCATTTTGTATTAGTTTTCCTTGTAAAATGCAAAAACCTCCTTGGAGATATTAAGCGTGAAGAATCGTTTTTGCTACACAATTTGCAGTTCCCAGTGGAAAAACCAAAATGTCGAGCCCTTTGTTAAAGACGTGTGATAATTTTAAGTTGGCAAGAGCAGAGTGCTAAACCCACAGCAGAACCTTCTAAGCACAAGGTCTGAGTGACGCACAGGATTTACGCTCATGAAGCCAGCCCTGAAGAGTGCTCCTCATCTTAGATAAAATCTTTAAAAAATTCCCAAACTATTAATGTTTAAAATTAAGTTATTCTCCACATTTTATGTCATCATGAAAATGCAAATTAAAGCAACAATGGAGAATACTGCACATCTTTTAGAATGGCCAATGTCCAGAACACAGAAACACCAAGTGCTACTAAGGATATGGAGCAACAGGAACTCTCATTCATTTCCAGAGGGCAGACTAGTGCAGCCTCTTTGGTAGACAGTTTGTCAGTTTCTTACAAAAAGAAACACACTCTTACTATATAATCCAGCACTTGTTCTACTTGGTATTTACCCAGAGGAATTGAAAACTTATGCCCAGGCAAAAGCTAGTTCAAGGATATTTATAGCATCTTCATTCATTACTGCCAAAATTTGGATGCATATATGTCCTTCAATAAACGAATGGACTAATAAGCTGTGTAATCCAAACAATAGAATGCTGTTCAATGTTAGAAAGAAATGACCTATCAGGTCATGAAAAGACATGGAGGAGACAAATTCATGTTTCTAAATGAATGATACCAGTCTGAAAAGACTATCAACTATGTGATTTTGTTATATGACATCCTGGAAAAGGTAAAGCACTGGAGATGGTAAAACAGATAAGTGCTTTTTAGGAGTTAGGGCTTTGGAAAGGATAAGCAGATGGACTATAAAGGATTTTTAGTGCAGTAAAATTATTCAGTATAGTATAATAGTGATGGATATCATTAGTCAAAGCTATGGTTTTTCTAGTAGTCATGTATGGATGTGAGAGTTGGACTGTGAAGAAGGCTGAGCACCGAAGAATTGATGCTTTTGAACTGTGGTGTTGGAGAAGACTCTTTTGAGAGTCCCTTGGACTGCAAGGAGATCCAATCAGTCCACCCTACTGGAAATCAGTCCTGAATATTCTTTGGAAGGACTGATGCTGAAACTGAAACTCCAATACTTTGGCTGCCTGATGTGAAGAACTGACTCATTGGAAAATACCCTGATGCTGGGAAAGATTGAAGGTGGGAGGAGAAGGGGACAACAGAGGATGAGATGGTTGGATGGCATCACCGACTCGATGGACATGAGTTAGAGCAAGCTCTGGGAGTTGGTGATGGGCAGGGAAGCCTGGTGTGCTGCAGTCCATGGGGTTGCAAAGAGTCGGACATGACTGAGTGACTGAACTGAACTGAATTGAATATCATTATATATTTGTCCAAATCCATAGAACAGACAGCACTAAGAGTGAGCCCTGATGTAAACTATCAACTTTATGTAGTTAGGATGTGTTGATGTATGTTTCTCCTTGGAAAAGTTTCTCACTACTTGTTTGTTTTCTGTATATTTCAGGCTCCCTTACAATCATATTGATAAAATTCTAATGGACACTAACTTTTTGGATTGTGGCAGAGAACAAATACATGTTTGTTTTGAAAATTTTCCTTCTACACACAAAGAAATTTCCTTGCAAAATGATAGGAGTATATGGTGATTATCTACAATGCATTTTTATCACACTCTCTCCTTCCATCTGCAGAAACCTTTGGAGTCACTTGTGGAAGATGTCAGTATTAATAAGAGTAAGAATGAGAAGGCCTGGTCTCTCTACTACTTAGAAATGAATTTTTTGAAAACTGCTCAACCCATATATGATTGTAAGAAAAGCAAGAAATAAAATTTCATCAGAAGGTGTGCAATATGCGTAAAAGGGAAGTAAGATTAGTGTTGGGTGAATAAAGTTAAGTTGGAATGCTTGTGATTTGATACATTTTACTTCTAGTTGTATTATGGCTTCCAAATTCAAAGGGCACAATAGACACAGAAGGATATTTGCTTCCAAAGGGAAAAGAAAAAAAAAACCCACAGGACCGATGGAAGTAATGAAGCCTTGTCTGAAGCCTTTGTGACTGGTTCAGTGTCCCAGCCTGTGTGTTACTTCCTGCTCTGATGTCCACATCAGCTGCTTCCAAGAATGTCAATAGCATCTTTTTCTTTATTTTTGAGGACAGATGGGTTGATTGGAGAAGAAATAGCAACTCATACATCCATGACTTTTCTTAGGAAGTTCCCTAAATATTTAGTTCCCACAGGCAAGGTTTTAATTAAAATATTCAGTACATGAGGAATGGAGCTGTGGAGAGATCCCAGGAGGGCTTGTTCCTGAGAGCTTCATGTCAGAGTAGTGCCCTTCAAGACATCTGTCATCAGACACTTAGATCCAAATCTAGTTTTATCCAATCTCACTATAGTGAGAAGAACCTGGTGTCCAGGGCAACCTTGCTCACTTAATTTTATTACAAGGGGGTGTGAGTGCTGGAGGTCTTTTTCTTCACAGTGACATTGTTGTGATTCCTCAGTAAACATGACCTTGGATAGCATTTTCTGATAACAAGAGGAATCTTTTATATAGACTAAGTAATATGCTAAGCATTTCACATCTTTTGTTTTATTTCATCCTCAAAGCACTCTGTAAAACATCAAGGGTGGTTCTTAGTAATTTTGTTAAAAAGTTTTAGAAAGAGAGGCTAAGTGACGTAAAAGAATTCATTTTATTCCCATCTGAAACGAGAAATCTAGAATTCTGAGGTTTGACATGTAGCACCAAGGAATCTAATTATGGTCAAAAAGGTGTAATAAAACGGATGAGATAATTCAGAAGATACAAACTTACAGTTATACAATGAGTGTCATGGAGGTAAAATCTACAGCATGGTGACTATGGTCAGTAATCTTGTATTCTATATTTGAAGGTCGCTGACATTGTACAGCAGACAGGGATCAAGACATCCCCATGGAAAAGAAATGCAAAAAAGCAAAATGGCTGTCTGGGGAAGCCTTACAAATAGCTGTGAAAAGAAGAGAAGTGAAAAGCAAAGGAGAAAAGGCAAGATATAAGCATCTGAATACAGAGTTCCAAAGAATAGCAAGAAGAGATAAGAAAGCCTTCCTCAGAGATCAATGCAAAGAAATAGAGGAAAACAACAGAATGGGAAAGACTAGAGATCTCTTCAAGAAAATTAGAGATACCAAGGGAACAGTTCATGCAAAGATGTGTTCGATAAAGGACAGAAATGGTATGGGACCTAACAGAAGCAGAAGATATTAAGAAGAGGTGGCAAGAATACACAGAAGAACTGTACAAAAAAGTTCTTTACGACCCAGATAATCACGATGGTGTGACCACTTATCTAGAGCCAGACATCCTGGAATGTGAAGTCAAGCGGGCCTTAGAAAGCATCACTACGAACAAAGCTAGTGGAGCTGATGGAATTCCAGTTGAGCTATTCCAAATCTTGAAAAAGGATACTGTGAAAGTGCTGCACTCAATATGCCAGCAAATTTGGAAAACTCAGCAGTGGCCACAGGACTGGAAAAGGTCAGTTTTCATTCCAATCCCAAAGAAAGGCAATGCCAAAGAATGCTCAAACTACCACACAATTGCACTCATCTCACACACTAGTAAAATAATGCTCAAAATTCTCGAAGCCAGGCTTCAGTAATACGTGAATTGTGAACTTCCTGATGTTCAAGCTGGTTTTAGAAAAGGCAGAGGAACCAGAGATGAAATTGTCAACATCCACTGGATCATGGAAAAAGCAAGAGAGTTCCAGAAAAACATCTATTTCTGCTTTATACACTATGCCAAAGCCTTTGACTGTGTGGATCACAATAAACTGTGGAAAATTCTGAAACAGATGGGAATACCAGACCACCTGACCTGCCTCTTGAGAAATCTGTATGCAGGTCAGGAAGCAACAGTTAGAACAGGACATGGAAAAACACACTGGTTCCAAATAGGAAAAGGAGTACATCAAGGCTGTTTATTTAACTTATATGCAGAGTACATCATGAGAAACGCTGGACTGGAAGAAACACAACTGGAATCAAGATTGCCAGGAGAAATATCAATCACCTCAGATATGCAGATGACACCACCCTTATGGCAGAAAGTGAAGAGGAACTAAAAAGCCTCTTGATGAAGGTGAAAGAGGAGACTGAAAAAGTTGGCTTAAAGCTCAACATTCAGAAAACAAAGATCATGGCATCGGGTCCCATCACTGCATGGGAAATAGATGGGGAAACAGTAGAAACAGTGTCAGACTTTATTTTTCTGGGCTCCAAAATCACTACAGATGGTGACTGCAGCCATGAAATTAAAAGGCGCTTACTCCTTGGAAGGAAAGTTATGACCAACCTAGATAGCATATTCAAAAGCAGAGACATTACTTTGCCAACAAAGGTTCGTCTAGTCAAGGCTATGGTTTTTCCTGTGGTCATGTATGGATGTGAGAGTTGGACTCTGAAGAAGGCTGAGCACGGAAGAATTGATGTTTTTGAACTGTGGTGTTGGAGAAGACTCTTGAGAGTCCCTTGGGCTGCAAGGAGATCCAACCAGTCCATTCTGAAGGAGATCAGCCCTGGGATTTCTTTGGAAGGAATGATGCTATAGCTGAAACTCCAGTACTTTGGCCACCTCATGCGAAGGGTTGACTCATTGGAAAAGACTCTGATGCTGGGAGGGATTGGGGGCAGGAGGAGAAGGGGACGAAAGAGGATGAGACGGCTGGATGGCATCACTGACTCTATGGACGTGAGTCTGAGTGAACTCCGGAAGTTGGTGGACAAGGGAGGCCTGGTGTGCTGCGATTCGTGGGGTCGCAAAGAGTCGGACACGACTGAGCGACTGAACTGAACTGAAGAGAGTGGCATGGCAAATAGATGGGGAAACAGTGGGAACAGTCACAGACTTTACTTTTCGGAGCTCCAAAATCACTGCAGATGGTGGCTGCAACCATGAAATTAAAAGAGGCTTGCTCCTTGGAAGAAAAGTTATGACCAACCTCGACAGCATAATAAAAGGCAGAGATATTACTTTGCCAATAAAGGTCCGTGTAGTCAAAGCTATGATTTTTCCAGTAGTCATGTATGGATGTAAGAGTTGGAGTATAAAGAAAGCTGAGCACTGAAGGAGTGATGCTTTTGAACTGTGGTGTTGGAGAAGACTCTTGAGAGTCCCTTGGACTGCAAGGAGATCCAATCAGTCCATCATAAAGGAGCTCAGTCCTGGGTGTTCATTGGAAGGACTGATGCTAAAGCTGAAGCTCCAATACTTTGGCCACCTGATGTGAAGAGCTGAATCATTAGAAAAGACCCTGATCTGGGAAAGACTGAAGGCAGGAGAAGGGGATGACAGAGGATGAGATGGTTGGATGGCATCACTGACTCACTAGACATGAGCTTTAGCAAGTTCAGGGAGATGGTGAAGCACTGGGAAGCCTGGCATGCTGCAGTTCATGGGGTCACAAAGAGTTGGACATGACTGAGCATCAGAACAACAAAAAATCATCAATCCCAGTGGTTATTGCTTTATGCAGGACAAGATCTGAGCTGTCCTTACTAGTTGTCCTTACTGATTCTATGATCTATACCAGTCTTTCTTCCTGATAATCTCAGTGTTTGGGATGAGCATTTTGTTTGCTTGGATTTGTTTAAAGATTTTTTTTTTCCTGGAAAGAATGCTAAATTGCCAAAGAAATCTTGCTTACTATCCTATAGTTACTTGGCTTCTTTAGATTCTGCCAACTTCTTTGACAACTTGAAGCCTTACCATAGCTTTTCACCTTTTTAGGGTAGTCTTTCTCATGTTACATCTATTCATCCCTTCTGTATTGACTGAAGAGTTAATTCTCCTGAGAAAAGCATTCCGACCAGTCAGTTCAAAGTAGAGTTTTACTATTCACTCTCACGTGGACATCTTGTTCTATTCATAATTAAATCCTTATTTGTGTGTTTGCTTCATGCTTGTCTTCTCCGGTAAACTTCTGCAGGTGAGATTAAGAACCATGTTTGTTTTGTGTTGAGTATGAACAGCCAGGGCCAAGACCGACTGAACTCATTTGGGACCAATAAACAGTTGAATGAATAAATAATCCTTATCAGTGATGCAAATATTCAAGCGACTTAAGGGATGCAATAATTTCTATGATCTATTTGACTTAATGACATATTTCTATCCCTGTTACCCATGTTTAAGTCAATATGGGTTCCTAGAGGCAATGATGTAACTTGATTTTAGCATGATCAAAGAGAATTAGGACAAATTACATTAACATACTCATGGTCTCATGGGTTCCTGGAGGTAATGATGTAACTCAATTTTAGCATGATCAAAGAGATAATGAAGTTATATTAATATACTCTCTATCAATGGTCTCTACCAATAAGCACAGCTGGATCCCTATTGATATATTCGTCACTTATTCTCCAATAGTGAGGTTAGGACTTGTCATTGCTCTCATGGGGGCTTTCCCCCTGGGAGTTCCATGGGTGCATAACTCTCTCTCTCTCCAAGTTCTCATATGACTCCATTAGACCTTATATTATAGGTAGCAGACCAAGTGCTGGAGTCCCTTGACCAACATCCAACTCACTGAGATTGTCAATAGTTGTCTAATAGCTATAATGGCCTTTCTCCAAACTGAGATATACTGACAGCCTGCAGTAATGACAAGGGCAAATACCTGCAAATAATGACTTTGACTATGATTATAGTGATGCCCCCTTTCAGGACCCTCCAGGAATTCTCTTATTTTCTCATGACAGAAGTAGTCTTTCACGGAAGCTGCTGTTGCGGGCTACCTTTCTAGTATCTGCATTTTATGATCATATAGAATCTCAAAGCAACTAAGTGACTTATCTGAGAAGAGAGATCAACAGGTGTTACCACATAATTCATATTAGCTACTTCTTATGGAATTACATATTTTTCTCAATATCACCTTGATCCAGAGGACTTTTTCCCTTTTGATCAAAGATTAAGAAGAACATCTCAGTAGAATATCTCCTTTGTTCCATGGGCTGAATTTATGATTTGAGACTCACATGTGAATGTACTGCTTTTGCCTGTTGTATTTTTCAGGGAGCAGGTAAGCCTCTGCTCAGTCTACAGTCTGTATAAATTTGCAGGGTCAGATTTTTCTAGGAAAATACATCAATGCACCTGTCTCCCTTTGATTTATGTTTAAGTCAATATTGAACTTTTTGAAAATGTTATTATGTGTCTGTCACTTTTAACAAGATAATATGGTGCATGCATCATGGACTTTTTAAGGAGAATATGTATTTATCTAATAATGAAATGAAAGGAACAAGAGGCTCTTGGGTTCCTGCTCTGCCATGTGGGTCTTTGTATCACTGGGCCAAGTTGTCAGACTATCTCAATTTCAGTTTTCCCTTTTAGAATATGGAAATATTAGCTATTTCATCTAATCCCAAGGTATTCCAGGTGGCTCCGTGGTTACAACAAACAAACAGACACAAAACAAAACACCGGCAATGCAGGAGACGGACTTGATCCTGGCTCAGGAAGACCCCCTGGAGGAGGGCATGGCAACCCACCCAGTGTTCTTGCCTGGAGAATCCATGGACAGAGGAGCCTGGCGGGCCGCAGTCCACGGGTCTCAAAGAGTCAGACACGACTGAGTGACTGAACAACAACAGTGAGGGATATAGTTATTCTTTATTTCCATGAAGAGAGCATTATTTTTTCCCTAATTTTGTTTGTTGTTCAGTCATTAAGTTGTACATTTGTCCCTAATAACTAATCATTATTCTGGGTGCCTAATGCCAGTAAAATTTCAGAGTGATGGCTGGAGTCCAGGTTTCCTTATTCCCATAAACTGTCCTTTCTAGTGTGATATTTATACCTCTTATTTCCATGTACTTCTATAATTGCTGTATAAGCCTGAGTCTTCCTCATTCCTCTCTCTCTGTTTCTTCTCTTTTTAAATGTTGTCATGTTTTCTCCAGATTACATTGAATTTTCAAATTGAAATCAAATTTCATACTCTTAGAAGCTCACAGGAAGCTTAAGCTAAGATAAAACAAATTATTATGAGTAACAAATGAGTTATGAGTCATTAATGGTGCTCCATAGGTTATAACAAAAAGGCGGCATCTATAGAGGAGAAGTTGCTTAAGACTCTGTGTAAGTTTTAAAACTCGTGTTATTCTTTGAAGAATAAATTTGCATTTTATCAAGGACATAGAGCATCTTGTCAGGAAGAGTGCACTTTTTAAGTATCTCCTGGATACCATTTATTTTAAGTGGCACAATCCATTAAAAAACTTCAAAGAAATGAGGTAAAAAAAACCCGCCAATAATTTGAAGACTTTTTATAATTCTTATTCTCACCATTAGATTAATTTTATTGCAACAATGTACCTGAAACTAGCTTTTTTGCACCCCCCCACCCCATAGGAAAATGCTGGTTTAAGAATCACTCCTCCACTTTGTTGAGAAGAAAGAGGGTTACAAAATAAAATAAAATGAGATTCAGTATATCTCCCTCCCCAGATATAGGGACATCTAAGAAGAGTATTGATTGGAGAAGGCAATGGCACCCACCTCCAGTACTCTTGCCTGGAAACTCCCATGGACAGAGGAGCCTGGTAGGCTGCAGTCCATGAGGTCCCTAGGAGTCAGACCCGACTGTGCGACTTCATTCTCACATTTTACTTTCATGCATTGGAGAAGGAAATGGCAACCCACTCCAGTGTTCTTGCCTGGAGAATCCCAGGGACGGGGGAGCCTGGTGGGCTGATGTCTATGGGGTTGCACAGAGTTGGACACGAGTCAAGTGACTTAGCAGCAATAAGAGTGTCGATTAAGGTAAGTAAGAACAAAGCAGATGTCTTCTCTGGATAATAAGGCCTCCCAGTCTCCTTACCACTGAAAGCTTGTTGTTGAGATGTGAAAGATGTAGGAATTCTTGTCCTCTGGAGGAGATGAATGCAATCTGGGCTCAGTGATGAGGTTTGATCACTCAGAGCTTTTGTGTAATCAAGTTTTATTAAAGTACAAAAGAGATAGAGAAAGTTTCTGACATAGACATCAGAAGGGGGCAGAAAGAGTGCCCTCTGCTAGTCGTTAGTCAGATGTTTTATGTCTGTTACAAAGCTGAGAAATCTCAGGAAAGCCCTCAATCCCTGTTAAATACTGTCCACAGCTCTTTATATCTCTCTTCTTAAGCCCAGCAGACCCTCCTTCCCAACTCCGTAAATCATTCTCTTCCTTCTGGAATCTAGAGTCAGTCATCAGCATAACCTAATATACAGTAACTTTGCCTCCTTCTCCTAATATAACCTTAACTTTACATTAACTACTTGTCCAGCTGAAATATGTGTTCTGAGATAAGGCTTCCCTAGCAGCAATCTCAGTGGTGAAAATTTTCTTACCCACTTTCCTCTTAACGCTGTATTGTTCCATGATTTTGAATTTGTAATATTTTCATACTTTGACTTTTTTTTTTTCTCCAAGCTTTTTCCTTAAGTGATCTTACTTAGTTTTGTGAATTCAATATGATATGAGAGGGTTAAATCAATACCAAATGGCCAACATAGTTGGAATTAAAATCTGATGCAACTAGCTTAATTATTTATGCAGCCCTTCTAAGCTAGATGGCCAGAAGGAATCTGAAATTCACAAAGCCTAACCTGCAATTGTCTTTCATGTTCTTTCTCAAACATCTGCTTCTTCTACACCATTTCCTATAGGACTATACAAAAAATGGAATCATTATTGTTCTTTCTCTGATGCCTACATTCAATGTATCAGGAAATCCAGCAAGCTCTACGTTTGAAATGCACTCAGAATTGGGGGATTTCTCACTGAGAGCCTGCTCCAAGCCATCATTAACTGTTGCGTAGATTAATAAGATGAATACAAAGAATAATGAAATGGGTGAAAGCATAGTAATCCAGACTTCATTCTCACATGCAATCTTTCCTTGTGACACCTACATTTTGTGTCCCTAGATACATTTTGTCACTATCTTCTAAGAATATTTACATTGATTGAATCCTGTTAAGCGCCAGGCGATATTGTAATATCCACTTGACACATTAAGAAATTGAGGCTCATACACTCTAGTTAATACTCAAGATGACTCAGAAAATAATCAAATCTTACTTGGCATAGCTGGACTGTGCACAACTTGAATAAAAGAGGACTATCGTTTGAAAAATTGCAGAAAGTATGGATGAATATGAGACTGAAAGGATTTGGGGAAAGAAGCAAATGAATGAGTGAGCATATAGAATGCTCAATTTCACAGTTATCTGGAATTCTTCAATAGCAACATATGCTCTGTAATCAATACATAGACCATTACCTCTGTCCTAGTTGTAATGTGTGAAACCCTACAATGCCAGTTTGCATTATCACTTCAGCTTGATAATGAGTTCAAGAGAAAACTGATGGCCAACTGATATTGAGTAACACCCAGAGTCAGTTATCTAGTGCAAAGTGCAGCTAGAATTGCATCCAAGTGTCCCTAGCCTGGAGTCACACCTTAAACAATTACTCTCTGATGTCTGAATTTCTATAGTATCCCACTGCCTGGGAATTGCACATTCTATGTATCCTATTATCCTCTGAGACTACTAAAACCTAGAAAATGATATATTGAAATTTGTGTCTCTAGAATATAACATTGTTCTTGATATAACGGTCTTCCCTGTAGCAGAAAGGGTAAAGAATCTGCCTGCTACACAGGACACCTGGGTTCGATCCCTGGATTAGGAAGATCCTCTGCAGAAGGGAATGGTGATTCACTCCAGTCTTCTTGCCTGAAGAATCCTGTGGACAGAGGAGCCTGGCAGGCTACAGTCCATGGGGTAGTAAAGAGTCGAACATGACTGAGCAACTAACACTAAACTTGAAACAATAGTGATTGCAGTGAAATGAATTAAATTATAGTAACCTATTTTATTGCATGAATTTCTTTGTTTTTGAAAATATGAATTGGGAGGCTAAAAAAATCTCATTTAACATTTATTTTTATTTTTTGGCCACACTGAATGGCATGTTGTATTTTAGTTCTCTGACCAGGGATCAAACCTGTGCCCTTGCTTTGGGAGCATGGAGTCTTAACCACTGAATCTCCAGTTAAGTCCACTAACAAATCTCATTCTAAGAAATCTCTGCAATCATCGTGTAGATGTCTGTTTACAATTCTGAACTTAAGATTCAATCATTTATAAGGATAGATGATTGGGTTATATTATCTTAAAAATTCTTCAAGCTAGAACATTCTGTGTTTCTACCATTATTTAAAAATTAACTTTTGTTGTTATGTCCATGTTAAATTGAGCAAATTCTGCTATAAGGTATTCCTTATATAGTTATACAGTTATACAATTACAACCCAGATCCTCTTGTCTCATTGATACAGTGCATCTTCATAATGCATAAATAACCCCCATGGAGAATAGTACAGTCGTGACTGAGTTCATTCTTGCCGGGATAACTGATGACCCACAACTGCAGATCCCACTCTTTCTAGTGTTCACGCTCATCTACCTCCTCACTCTGATTGGGAACCTGGGGGTGATCACGCTGATCCTGCTGGACTCTCGTCTCCACACTCCCATGTACGTTTTCCTCAGCCACCTCTCCCTGATGGACTTTGGTTACTCCACAGACGTCACTCCCAAAGTGATGGCAGGATTCCTCACGGGAGACAAGGTCATTTCCTACAAAGCTTGTGCCACTCAGTTTTTCTTTTTTGCTGTCTTTCTCGCTGTGGAAACTTTCCTCTTGGCTTTAATGGCCTATGACCGTCATGCAGCGGTGTACAAGCCACTCCATTACACCAACATCATGACACCAAGAGTGTGTGCCTGGATGGTCGTAGCGGTCTACGTCCTCGGTTTTCTAGTGGCCTCTGTGAACACTTGGAATGCGTTCAGTCTCTCTTTCTGCAGATCCAACGTGATTGATCACTTTTTCTGTGATGCTACTCCTGTCCTGGCTCTCTCATGCTCAGATAACAACAGAAGCGAGATAGTGTTTTTTGTTTTGGTGAGCTTCAATATCACCTTTACTCTCCTGATCATCTTGATCTCTTACCTGTTTATCTTTGTCACCATTCTGAGGGTGCGCTCATCTGAAGGACATCAGAAGGCCTTTTCCACCTGTGCGTCCCACCTCACTTCCGTCTCCATCTTCTATGGGACAGGCGCCTTCATGTACCTACAGCCCGGCTCCCGCCATTCCATGAGCACAGACAAGATGGCATCTGTGTTCTACGCCATAATTGTCCCCATGCTGAATCCGCTGATCTATAGTCTGAGGAACAAAGAGGTCAAGAGCGCCTTAAAACAGGCTGTGCGGAAAGCAACGTCTTCTATAAGATTCATATCTTAATTATATAGAAACAACAGTAGTGTGGTTCATATACTTGCTAGGGAAAATACTGACTTGCTAGGTCAATAATTATCTAAATTTTTACGTCCTTTCTCAAGTTCTTTTTGAGTCTAGTAAGCAAACATGTGGACAAAATGAGTTCTCAGGAATAATAACTTTAAGAGAATCAACCATGAACCTATAATTTATATTTGAAATTTTCTTTTAAACAATTTTTACTACATACTTGTTTCCATAATTACCCACATTCATATGGATATTTATGCTTATATGCATATTTAAGTACATGCCTACATGCATCTTACCAATGTAAACCACATGCAACTCACACACTCATGAGTGAACAGAAAAATGAGTTCAAGAGACAAATGGAACTTGTCTAGTTTTATAGTATAGCCTGAAGCAATGGTTTTGGTGTCTGATAAGGCTGTGGCACCCCACTCCAGTGCTCTTGCCTGGAGAATCCCATGGATGGAATAGCCTGGAAGGCTGCAGTCCATGGGCTCTCACAGAGTCGGACACGACTGAGCAACTTCACTTTCACTTTTCACTTTCATGCATTGGAGAAGGAAATGGCAACCCACTCCAGTGTTCTTGCCTGGAGAATCCCAGGGACGGGGGAGCCTGGTGGGCTGTCGTCTATGGGGTCACACAGAGTCGGACACGACTGAAGTGACTTAGCAGCAGCAGCAACACATTCTTAAAATTAATCTGTATGTTTTTAAATAGAAATAAACATTTGGTATGTGAATTAAACACACACACACACACACAACTCTTTATTTGAAGATATTTCATTTTAATACTTAATATTTGTCCCGAATATCCTTTGCTCTAGGTTTACTACATAATGCTTTTGTCTTATTCTTTTTTCAATGATAATAAACATCATTATATAACCTCTTTTTAAAACGTTTTCTTTCTTTATTTCTTTATGGCTCTTCTGAGTCTTCATGGCCTCGTGCAGGCTTTCTCTAAATGTGATGAGCAGGGGCTTCTTTTCCGTGCGGTGCACAGGCTTGCCATTGTGGGCATCTCTGGCTTCGGAGTGCAGGCTCTATAGGCTGGGCTCTGCAGTTGCAGCTTGAGGCCCTAGAATGAAGGCTCAGTAGTTGTGGCTCACAGGCTTAGTGCTTGGCAGAATGCGAGATCTTGCCAGACAAGGGATGGGACCCTCACCCTCTGCACTGTTAGGCAGACTCTTAACCACTGGACAACCAGGAATGACCCCATATGAGCATCTTTATTTAGCTCAATTTTCATCTTTATTGACACATTACCCATATTATCATCTTCATGTGACAATTTTAATGAAAAAAAGAATAGCAGAGTATAAGATAAGGAACTAATGAAAACATGTTTTAATGCACTGAAGTAAAAATAACAACTTTTAAGTTTACAGTAAGCCTTGACTCTTTGTCTTCAGATGCTCAGCCCAGGACACATTTTATGTTCCTTCCTTCCTGTGGACAGTCAGGTCACCAATGGACAGATCTCCATTCAGGCTCAAATTGGAGGCTGAACTGACTGATACTTACCATACTCTAAGAATGACCTAACTTAGTTTTTAAATTTGGGTATATTAGAACACTAAGACTCATTCAGAGATATGATGATAGTTATAAAGATATCTTTTACAAAGAGAACAGTATCAAATTAATTGAGTCTAAAGAGAATTTCTTTGAATTATCCTCTGGGCTCCAAAATCACTACAGATGGTGACTGCAGCCATGAAATTAAAAGACGCTTACTCCTTGGAAGGAAAGTTATGACCAACCTAGATAGCATATTCAAAAGCAGAGACATTACTTTGCCAACAAAGGTTCGTCTAGTCAAGGCTATGGTTTTTCCTGTGGTCATGTATGGATGTGAGAGTTGGACTCTGAAGAAGGCTGAGCACCAAAGAATTGATGGTTTTGAACTGTGGTGTTGGAGAAGACTCTTGAGAGTCCCTTGGACTGCAAGGAGATCCAACCAGTCCATTCTGAAGGAGATCAGCCCTGGGATTTCTTTGGAAGGAATGATGCTAAAGCTGAAACTCCAGTACTTTGGCCACCTCATGTGAAGATTTGACTCATTGGAAAAGACTCTGATGCTGGGAGGGATTGGGGGCAAGAGGAGAAGGGGACGACAGAGGATGAGATGGCCTGGATGGCATCACTGACTCGATGGACGTGAGTCTGGGTGAACTCCGGGAGTTAGTAATGGACAGGGAGGCCTGGTGTGCTGTGATTCATGGGGTCGCAAAGAGTCGGACATGACTGAGCGACTGATCTTATCTGATATGATGTAGTGGGTTTTCCTGTGAATATTTTTTCTAGGCTAAATGAATTAGAATACATATATATATAAAATATATGAAAGTGTATATTTATTTCAAGGTGTAGTACATCTTTTTTTTATGTGATGTCTGAAATCTAGCATCAAGGGCTCCTGTGGTTTGACTTGAAGGGCCAGCACGTCCTGTTATGGAGTGACAGAGATAATTAAGTATATATCCCTCAGAACCAAGTGAAATATCATAGGAATAGATTATCTCTCCTAGTAGGGAGGGACTATCACCTTTTACGAGAAAAGGGACCAGGTTCTTCATTTTATGTGAGTTGTCCTTATAAAACGGGAAAACCTCCCTTGAGATTTAAGGGCAAAGAATCATTTTTGGCTATGCAATTTGAAGATCCCAGTGGAAAAGCAAAGATATTGAGTCCCTTGATAAAAATGTTTAGTAATTTTAAGTTGGCAAGGGCAGAGTGTTAAACCCAGAGCAGAACATTCTAAGCACAAGGTCTGAGTGACGGCAGTGGATTCTTGCTCATGAAGTGAGCCCTGAAGAGTCCTCCCCTTCTTAGATATAATCTCTTAAAAATTACAACCATTAATTTTTAAAATTAAGTTAGTCTCCACTTTTTAGGCCATCGTGAAAATGCAAATCAAAATAACAATGAAAGAACACTGCACATTTTTCGAAATGGCCAAAGTCCAGAACACTGACAACACCAAATGCTGCTAAAGATGTGAACAGCTGAAAAAATATTACCATCTTGAGGAAAGGGATTTCTGTGGAGCACATTTTGAGACAAGTAGCCTTATTGCGATCCACTTTTGACCATATATCAGCTCTTCTGTACTGTGTATGAACACCCTTCTTAGCAGAAAAGCATACAGCTTAAATGTAATATTAATACTTAGTATTTCTAAAGCCTGAATTCTCACATTTACCTCTGCTTTGTGTTTTTTCCAAGTTACTTAACTTCTCAAATGTGTTTATTTTTTTCTTTCTCATTTTTAGAAGGCAATCATAATAATGTCTACATGGGAGTTTTTTGTGAGTGCTGTGTTAGGTAAGGCCTGGCATATATGTTCAACAGCCATATACTATATTATGTATGTTATTGGCATAACATACATGAAAAAGTGAAAGTGAAAGTCGCTCAGTCATGTCCGACTGTTTGCAACCCTTTTTCCATGGACTGTATAGTCCATGGAATTCTCCAGCCCAGAACACTGGAATGGGTAGCCTTTCCCTTCTCCAGGAGATCTTCCCAATCCAGGAATCAAACCCAGGTCTCCCACATTGCAGGTGGATTCTTTACCAGCTGAGCCACAAGAGAAGCCCATAGCATACATAATACTATATTATATATATATATATATATATATATATATATATACACATACACACACACACACACCTATGCATTATACTACTAATGAAGGCAACATTACAGTCATTCTAAATGCTAATAACACCTGATTGGCAACCCACTCCAGTACTCTTGCCTGGAAAATCCCAGGGACAGAGGAGCCTAGCGGGCTGCTGTCTATGGGGTCGCACAGAGTTGGGCATGACTGAAGGGACCTAGCAGCAGCAGACCATAATCATCACATTTTATTTGCAGCATAATAATTTGTATGCATTTTCTATATTCCAGTTTAAAATGTAAGCTTCTGTATTTCTGGGAAAAAAAGGTTTTAATATGTTGTGTGTTCTTAAGGAATCTTTGTACGTTAATAAAAGAATAACAATAACCATAATAACATTTTTGATTGATTATCACTTTAGGCACTGCAATGAGATAACACATAAAAATTACCTTCCAAGCATATTATGATACAATGATGTATATAGTAGCATCAGGTTAATCTTATGAAAATGTTAAAGGTTTCATAGTACAAAGGATAGAATCTGGTGTTTAAATTTAGTTACATCTGTTTGCACTTTATATGCTCATATGTCTGGTGCTATATGGATAGTCTGCATCATGAACTTAGAAGAAAGATTCTAATGCATCTCTGGTAATAAGAGTAGAACTGTTTCTACCAGGACAAAAACAATAAACACCAAATATTGTTAGTCTATTACTTATTGAAAGATATGTGCAGCCTGAATACTTTGGTGTATGAGAATTCTATTTGGTCGTTTCTCAATAGAGTAGATATTAACCACCCCAAAATCACAAGGTAAATCCTAGGAATTACTCTATTGGAGCTTTTAAAACTCACAGGCTGTTGGGAATAACTTTAAATGTGATGGATTCTCCCTGAGAAATAGGATATGACTTGGCACACAATGATACAGATTCCTAATGAGTGAGAATAAAATGTACTCCAATCTGAAACTAATTGCCAACCCCAGTGGTTTTTCCTTTATGTAGGACAAGAGTTGAATTATTCTTACCAGTTGTCCATGCTTTTCCTACAACCCATACCAATCATTCCACCTGATAATTTTGTTTTGTTTTTACATTAGTTAGTTTATTTTAGTTGTCCTCCTGATAATTTTGACATTTGGGATGAGCATTTTTGTTTATTTGCATTTGTTTATGAATTTTATTCTGTGACAGACACTGAAAACAAACTTCCAAGGAACATGTCTTGCTAACTGTGGGCAATCCCTCTGGCTTATTTAGATTCTGACAACTTCTTTGACAACTTGAGTCCTGACCATAGCTTTACCCTTTGTGTAGTTTTCCCCATGTACATTTATTCATCCTTTATGTATTAGCTGAGGTGTTGCTTCTCTTGAGAAAACATTCTGGCCTGTCAATTTAAGGTAGATTTTTATCTTATATGGGTATGTGCTCCATTTATAATTTTACATCCTTCTCTCTGAGTTTGTTTCATGTTTGTCTTCTCCAGTAAACCTATGCATATGAGACTAGGCACATGTTTCTTTTGCCTGGATATGAACACCCAAGGCTAGGACTATGGTTCAACTCATCTGGGACCAATACACAGTTGAATAAATGATAATTCTAATTAATAGTTCAAATATTTCAGATGAAATAAGGCATGAAATTCTTTCTGGGATCCATTTGGCTTCATGGCAGACCTCTCTCCCTATCCTCCCATGTTTATGTCAATACTGGGCCCTAGAAATAAAGATGCAACTTGATGTTAGCATGGTCATAGAGAGTTAATACACATTATGCTAATACACTCATGACCTCCCTCAACAAGCAGAGCTGGATTCTTATAGACACATTCATTACCTGTTCTCCAGTAGTGAGACTAGGACCTGTTGCTCTCATGGGGACTTTGTCCCCTGAGAAGTTCATGAGTTTATAACGTTCTCTCTCTCTTCCAGTTTCCAATAATTCCATTTGGCCTTATATTATAGGTAACAGACCAAGTGCTAGAGCCCCTTGACCATTCATTCATTTAAATGATTGTCCGTACTTGTCTAACAGATATGATGGCCTTACCCAGACCGAGATGTACAGGGGGGCTGCAATAATGACCAGGGCAAATAATCATGACTTTGATTGTGGTGATCACCGTTTTCAGGACACTACAAGGATTCTCTTCTTTTCTCATGACAGCAGTAGTCTTTCAGGGAGGGTGTTGTTTTGGGGCTGCCTTTCCAATATCTCCATTTTCTAAATGAATATATAGTGGCTTAAGGAAATTAAGTGATTTATTTATTAAGAAGAAGAAAGATCAGCAGCTCTTACTGTGCAAGTCATGTTAACTACTTTTCTGCCATTCAGTAGTTTTTTTTTTTTTTTTTCAAAATTTCTATTTACTGTGAAGAACTTTTTCCTTTGGTCAAAGACTCAGAACATTTCCGTAGAATGTTTGTTTTCTTTTATGGACTGAATTTCTGATTTGAGACTCATATGTGAAAGTGTTGAATTTGCCTGTTCGTTGTCCAGGGAGCCAGGTAAGCATCCAGTTAAATCTGCAATCTGTATAAATTTTCAGGGCAGAGGTAACCAGGAAAACACATCAAGGCACCTGTTTCCATCTCTATTTATTCATAACTGAATACTGAACATTTTGAATGGAATGTTACTATGTGTCTGTAATTTTAAAATAAGAGACTGTGTTACCAATGCCATAGAAATTCTTAAGGAATTCTTAAGGAGGATATGCATTTATCTTGTTAAAACAAACAAAAGAAACAAGAGGGTCCCGAGTCTCTGCCTCCCCATGCTTGACTATGTAGAATTTAAACAAGTTGGTAAACCTTTCTCATTTTTAAATTTCCTCTTTGGGGATATGGTAATTGGTAATTTTAGCTCCATTGGCTAATCCCAATGTCTTTGCATCTCAACTGGAAAAATATGAAAATCTGGAGAGCACGTGACAGTGTTTATGAAAAGAGGAGGAATAGAGAGTGATAAATATGGGGGGTTCAGGCTAACAGACCCGTAGTAAAAATGCACTGAAAGAAGAGGTGTAAAAATCACATCAGAAAGGAGAATTTACAGGAATGAGGAAACCTGGATTTCAGTTTCATTCTTTTTTAAAAAAATATTTGTTTTTGTTTGTTTACCGGCACCAGGTCCTAGTTGTAGCACAGGATCTTTAACCTTCCTTGCCGCATGCGAACTTTTATTTGCAGCATGTGGGATCTGATTCCCCAACCAGGAATCAAACCTGGGCCCCCTGCATTAAAAGTGCAGAATCTTAGCCAGGGGATCACTAGGGAAGTCCCCCAGTTGTCATTCTGAAGCTTTGCTGTCATTAGACACCCAGAATTATTAACTATTAGATATATTGTCTGGTGAACTAGACTGTAAATTAGATCATGGTACCATCCCACTGATCTGAGGGACAAAAATGATGCTCTCTTCTTGGGAATAAAGAATAAGAATATATCATAATAATGATCATTGTATATAACTGTCTTCATCTTATACACTTTCTGATCAGGGAATATATATATATTCTTATGTCATTGTAAACCTTAGAATTAGGACACAACTGGATATACTGTAAGCACTTACTTAGTACTTGGAGAAAGAATAAATGTTGGATGAATAACTGCACAAATTTCAGCACTCTATGTGGCTTATTAGTTGAGGTTACTCAAAACTTATGCAACTTTTAGGTGTAGAAGTATTTTTTTTAAATCTTTCTTTCTGGAGAGAGGGAGAGGAACTAGATGGTATACTTGTGTGGATATCATCCTTATCACTTGGCTGGGATTCTGAAAGATAGTGTATTAAGCAAATTACCACTGGCTAATTGTATGTTTGATTCCCAAAGCTAGGCTTTTTACCTCTTACACTGCCTGTGAATGATGAACTCAAGAAATCATCTCACTCATGAATAAGCTAATATAATAATTGTTTTGTGCCAAGTGCTGGGATAGAGAGTTTAGATATATATAAAATATTAGGAGAATATGTTTTAGTGATCAAGAGCTCAGGCTTTGACATGACTTCAAATACCAGCTCTGCTACTTGCTAGCTTTATGGACGGCAGTGTGTAATTCCTTGTCAGCAAGCTTCAGCTTCCCCATACGTGAAATGGGAATAATATCTCCCATGATTGGGAGATGAGTCAATGTAGATATGCACAATGTTATATGGTGTCCAGAAAATAGAAAGCGCTCAGTAGTTTTAACTCTCATAGTTTAATTCATTACGTTTCTCTACTTATACAATATAGATGATCTGTATGGTGGATGAAGCTTAAATTAGGATAAAACAAATACGAGTAACAAAGTAACAAGGGTAACCTATGGTGCTCCATAGGTTATAACGGAAAGGCACTGTCTAGAGAGGAGGAGTTGCTGAAGATTTCATGGGAGTTTTGAAACCCCTGTTATTCTTTGAAGAATGAATTTGAATTGTAATTGAGGGCACATAGCTTCTTGTGCACTTTTTAATTATGTCCTGAACACCCAATATATGCTGATCTGATCCATAAAAATCCTTAAAGAAAGACTGCTGAAAGGTCAATACATGATTCAAAGATTTTTATAATTCTTATCAGTAGATTAAAGTTATCACAACAATGTGCCTGAAACTATTTTGTCTCCCTTGTAGGAAAATGCCCAATTAAGACACACTACTTTACATTATTGAGAAGAGAAATGGTAAAAAATAAAACGAAATGTTTCCAGTATATTCTTCCTCCCCCAATTTATGGACATCTAATATATGGGCTTCCTTTGTAGCTCAGTTGGTAAAGAATCTGCCTGCAGTACAGGAGACCTGGGTTTGATCCGTGGGTTGGGAAGATCCCCCTGGAGAATGAAATGGCAGCCCACTCCAGTATTCTTGCCTGGAAAATCCCATGGACAGAGGAGCCTGGTGGGCTGAAAGAGTCGGGCATGACTGAGCGACTAACACTTACTTACTTAATATATGAGTATTGACTTAGGTAAACAATAAACAAGAGGGTATCTTCTCTGGATAATAATGCCTCCCTGTGACCTCCCTAACACCACCAGCAGGGTCAGGAGGCTTCCGTCAAGACCTTCACCCTCCCTTTTCAGCCCACAGGCTCATAGGCTGGTCATCATCTCCTACTGTGTGTCACTCAGCACGAAACTAGCCCAGCAGCCACTCCTGCCCAACTCCTGAAATTACTCTACTCTTCCTTCTGCAATTTACAGTTATCAGCATAACCAGTATACACTTAACTTCTCCCCTGGAAGTTCCCTCAACCTACTCGCCCAGATGAAAACTGTGTCCAGGGACAGGGCTTCCCTAGCACCCATCTCAGAGGTGACAGTTTTCTTTCCTTCTTCCCTCTTAGAGCTGTATTGCTCCATGATCTTGACTTTGTAACATTAGCATACCCTGATTTTTTTTGTTCTCCAATCTCCTTCCTTAAGTGATGTCATTTAGTTTTGTGGATTTCATGTAATATGAGAAGGTTAAACCATAGCAATTGCCAATATACTTTGATTTAATAAAATCTGATGCAACAAGTCCAATTGTTTATTCAATCCTTCTAAGTTAGATGGCCTAAAAAATCTCGAACTCACCATGACTAATCTGAAATCATCTTTCTTGTCCTTTCTCAAACATCTGCTTCTTCTACACCATTCCCTCTAGGACTGTACAAAAAGAGAGGAATCAACACTGTTCCCTCTAATGTCCGACACTGAATACATCAGGAAATCCAGCAAGCTCTATTTATGAAATCACACTGATAACTAGATTATTTTCACTACTTCACTCACTATCACCTTGCTCCAAGCCATCATTAACTTCTGCATAGATTAATGGGATTACTGCACAGAAAAATGAAATGGGAGAAAGCACAGTGCCCCACACTTCATGCTCGAATGGAAGTTTTCCTTAACCTCATTGATGTTTTGGGTCTCTAGACAGATTCTGTCACTATCTTCTAACAGTAAGACTATCTATATTGATTGAATCTGGTTAAGTGCTAGATGGTATTCTGTATTCCATTTTTACAGGAGAAACCGAGGCTCAGACACCCTGGTTAATACACAAGATGACTCAGAAAATAAATCAATTCTGACTTGGCATAGCTGCACTGTTTATGACTTGAGTAAAACAGGGTTATTATTTGAAAAATTGGAGGAAATTATGGACAGAATATGAAAGTGAAAGGATTTGGGGAAAGAAGACAAGTGAATGAGTGAGCATATAGGATGTTTGATTTCAGAGTTATCTGGAATTTCTCAATTACAGCATTCACTCCTGTAATCAATGCATAGACCAATAACTCCGTCCTAGTCATAATGTGTATGGCAACCTGCTCCAGTATTTTTGCCTGGAGAATCCCCATGGATAGAGGAGCCTGGTGGGCTACAGTCCACGGGGTTGCAAAATGTCCGACTTCACTGAGTAACTAAGAAGTCATAATGTGTAAAAGCCTACAATGCCAGTTTGCATTATCACTTCAGTCTGTTGATGAGTTCAAGGGAAAAATGATGGCCAAATGATATTAAGCAATACCCGGTTATCTCATACAAGGTGGAGATAGAATTTGCACTCAGATATTCTTAGTCTGGACTTACACTTTAAACTTTTACTCTCTGATGTCTTTATTCTTTATAGAGGAGTTTCTCAGTATCCCACTCTGTGGGAATTACTCGTTCTATGTATCCTATTACCTGTGAGACTATTGAAGTCTTGAACATGATATATTAAAATTTGTATTACTAGAATAAAATACTGCTCTTGATACACCAGTGGTAACTACAATGAAATGAATTAAGTTACAGTAATCTATTTTATTGCATGAATATTCTGTTTGAAAATCTGAATGGAAGGATAGCAAATCTAAGTTTAATTAATTTATTTACTTTTCTTTTTTGGCCATACCATGTGGAATATGAGCTCTCCATTCCCAACCAGGGATCAAACCTGCACCCCCCTCATTGGAAGCATGGAGTCTTAACCACTGAATCACCAGGGAAATACCCTAACAAATTTCATTTTTAACAGATCTCTGCAGCGATTTTGCATAAGTCTCTTCATTCTTATGCCCATGTTAAATTCGGAAAATTCTGATATAAAGCATAACTTGAATGCAATTATGGTTCTGAGCTCAGTTACTACCTGAACCCTCTTTTCTCATTGATATAGTGCATCTTCATAATGCATAAATAACCCCCATGGAGAACAGTACAGTCGTGACTGAGTTCATTCTTGCCGGGATAACTGATGACCCACAACTGCAGGTCCCACTCTTTCTAGTGTTTGCTGTCATCTACCTCCTCACTCTGGTTGGGAACCTGGGGGTGATCACGTTGATCCTGCTGGACTCTCGTCTCCACACCCCCATGTACGTCTTCCTCAGCCACCTCTCCCTGATGGACTTTGCTTACTCCACAGCCGTCACTCCCAAAGTGATGGCTGGATTCCTCACGGGAGACAAGGTCATCTCCTACAATGCTTGTGCCGCTCAGCTTTTCTTTTTTGTTGGCTTTCTTGTTGTGGAAACTTTTCTTTTGGCTTCAATGGCCTATGACCGTCATGCAGCAGTGTGCAAGCCACTCCATTACACCAACATCATGACACCAAGGGTGTGTACATGGATGGTTGTAGGATGCTATGTCTTTGGCTTCCTCCAGGCCTCCATGCACACTTGGAATACATTCAGTCTCTCTTTCTGCAGATCCAATGTGATCGATCATTTTTTCTGTGATGTTACTCCCGTCCTGGCTCTCTCATGCTCAGACAGCATCAGAAGTGAGATGGTGTTTTTTATTTTGGCAGGCTTCAATATCATCTTCACTATTATGGTCATCTTGATCTCTTACCTGTTTATCTTTGTCACCATTCTGAGGTTGCGCTCATCTGAAGGACATCAGAAGGCCTTTTCCACCTGTGCGTCCCACCTCACTTCCGTCTCCATCTTCTATGGGACAGGCGCCTTCATGTACCTACAGCCCAGCTCCCGCCATTCCATGAGCACAGACAAGATGGCGTCTGTGTTCTACGCCATAATTGTCCCCATGCTGAATCCGCTGATCTATAGTCTGCGGAACAAAGAGGTCAAGAGAGCCCTAAAAAGGCTGTGGGGACCTTGAGAATGAGCTTATGGTTGCTGGGGTAGGGGGAATGATGGGGAAGGCATAATTAGGGAGTTTGGGACGGAGATGCACACACTGCTGTATTTAAAATGGACGAAGGGCCTACTGTAGGGCACATGGAACACTGCTCAATGTTACGTGGCAGCCTGGATGGAAGGGGAGCTCAGGGGAGAGTGGATATATGTGTATGTATGGCTGAGCGCCTTCACTGTTCATCTGAAACTATCACAACATTGTGAATCAGCTATATCCCAATACAAAATAAGAAGTTAAAAAATAAAATAGACCTAAAAATGGCTGTGGGGAAAGCAAAATCTTCAATAAGACATATATTTTAATTATGTATATACAACAACAGTATGGTTTCATACAAGTCATATCAAGCTAGGGAAAATATTGACTTGTTATGTCAACAATTATAAAAATGTTTTTACATCCTTTCTCAAGTTCTTTTTAAGTCTAGGAAGCAAATGTGTTGACAAAATGAGATCTCAGGAATAATAACATTGGAAGAATCAATCATGAAGCTATAATTCATATCTTTAAATTTCCATTTTAATTACTTTTATTGTATATTTGTTTCCCTGATCATCCACACTTTCATAAGCACATTTATACTCACCTGCATATTTAAGTACATGCTCACATGTACCTTATTCATGCAAATCACATGCAACTCACACACCTTTGTGTGGACAGAAAAATAAATTCAAGAGACAAATGGGATTCACCTTTTTTTTTTTTTAATAATTTGAAGCAATGGTTTTGGTGTCTGATAACACATTCTTAAATATAAACATATATACTTTTAAATAGAAAGAGTCATTTTGCATGTCATTTTATTTTAAAAAACTCTCTATTTGATACTATTTCATTTAAATAATTAATGTTCATACCAATCATCCTTGCTATAGGTTATTACTGAGTGCTTTTATTTTATTCTTTGTTCAACGATAATGAACATCATCAAATGGGCATCTTTATCTCAATTTTCATCTTTATCAACTCATCACCCAGAGTAACATCTTCATGTGATAATTTTAATGAAAAAAGCATTGCAGAGTATAAGACAAGGGAGATAGTAATGTAAGCATATTTTAATTTACTGAAGTAAAGATAACATTTAGTTTTACAGTCGGACATGACCCTTTGTCTTCAGATGCTCATCTCAGGACACATTTTATGCTTTTTCCTTCCCATATACAGTCAGGTCACCAACTGACAGATCATTCAGGCTCAAAGTAGAGGCTGCTCTGATTGTCCTTATGAACCTCTAAGAATAACATAGCCTAGCTTAAAAACAATTTTTTTTTATTATTTTTTGGTGTGCTGGGTCTCCATTGCTCTGTAAGCTTCTCTAGTTGTGTTGAATGGGCAGATCATGGGCTCTGGGGCACGTGGGCTCCAGTAGTTGTGGCCTGTGGGCTCAGTTGTTGCCATTCCCGAGCTCTGGAGCACAGGATCAACAGTTGTGGCACATGGGCTTACTTGCCCTGGGGCTGGAATCGTCCTAGACCAAGAATCAAATTCATGTCTCCTGAATTAGCAGGCAGATTCTTTACCACTGAGCGAAGAGGGAAACCTTAGCCTAGCTTTTAAATTGGGAATATTAGAACACTAAGAATCGATCAGAAATATGATAATAGTTATAAAGATATCTCTTAAAATGAAAATAGTACCGATTCCAATGATTCTGAAAAGGATTTCTTTGACTTATCAATTCTCTATGTATTGTTTTCTTCTGTGACTATTTCTTTCCATGCTAAATGATTTACAACACATATAAAATATATATATCTATTTCAAAACAGTGGACCCATACATGGGAAGAATGAAATATATATGCTTCATGTTATGTCTTGAATCTAGTATTGAGGGCTCCTGTGGTTTGACTTGACATGCCAGCCTGTCCTCTCAAGGAATAACAGAGATAGTTAAATGTATATCCCTCAGAACAAAATAGACATCAGTTCAATCCCTGGGTCAGGAAAATCCCCTGGAGAAGGAAATGGCTACCCACTCCAGTATAATTGCCTGCAGAATTCCATGGACAGAGGAGCCTGGCAAGTTACAGTCCAAAGAGTCACAAAGAGTCAGAATTGACTGAATGACTAACACACACACACACACACACACACATACACACACAGAACCAAATGAAAGACCACAGCAATAGCGTGTCCCTAATGATAGGGATAGTTTTTCCTTTTGGAGAAAAGAATCAAGAATCTTCATTTTCTAGAAAATTTTCCTTGTGAAGTACTAAGCCCCTCTGGAGTATTTCAAGTGTGAAGAATGATTTTGCCTACATACTTTGCAGATCCCAGTGTAAAAACTAAAATGTTGAGCTCCTTGTTAACAATGTATGACAATTTTAAGTTGGCAAGAGCAGAGCTTTAAACTCAGAGCAGGACCTTGTAAATACAAGGTCTGTATGGAGGCCCCAGATTCATGATCAGGAAGCCCCCTGGAGTCCTCCTCATCTTAGGTATAATCTTTTTAAAATTCCCAAACCATTAATATTTAAAATTAAATCATTCTCCACATTTTAGGTCATCATGAAATTGCAAATTAAAGCAACAATGGAAAAATACTGCACATCTTTTAGAATGGCCAATGTCCAGAACACAGAAACACCAAGTGCTACTAAGGATATGGAGCAAGAGGAACTCTCATTCATTGCCAATAGGAAGGCAGACTAGTGCAGCCTCTTTGGTAGACAGTTTGTCAGTTTCTTACAAAAAGAAACACACTCTTACTATATAATCTAGCACTTGTTCTACTTGGTATTTACCCAAAGGAATTGAAAACTTATGCTAAGGCAAAAGCTAGCTCAAGGATATTTATAGCATCTTTATTAATTACTTCCAGAATTTGGAAACAATTAATATGTCCTTCAGTAAATGAATGGATTAATAACTGTCCAATCCAAACAATAGAATGTTATTCAATGTTAAAAAGAAATGAGCTATCAAGCTATGAAAAGACATGGAGAAAACCCAAACTCACATTTCTAAATGAAAGCTATCAGTTTGAAATGATTATGAGCTGTGTGATTGTGTTATTTGACTTTCTGGAAAATATAAATCTATGAAGACTGTGAAACAGATCAGTGTTTGTTTGGAATTAGGGTGTTGGACTGGATGAAGATCAAGCTGGAATTAAGATTGCCGGGAGAAATATCAATAACCTCAGATATGCAGATGACACCACCCTTATGGCAGAAAGTGAAGAAGAACTTAAAAGCCTCTTGATGAAAGTGAAAGTGGAGAGTGACAAAGTTGGCTTAAAGCTCAACATTCAGAAAACAAAGATCATGGCATCTGGTCCCATTCAGTTCAGTTCAGTTCAGTCGCTCAGTCGTGTCCAACTCTTTGCAACCCCATGAATCGCAGCACGCCAGGCCTCCCTGTTCATCACCAATTCCCAGAGTTTACTTAAACTCACATCCATTGAGTCAGTGATGCCATCCAGCCATCTCATCCTCTGTCGTCCCCTTCTCCTCTTGCCCCCAATCCCTCCCAGCATCAGAGTCTTTTCCAATGAGTCAACTCTTTGCATGAGGTGGCCAAAGTACTGGAGTTTCAGCTTCAGCATCATTCCCTCCAAAGTAATCCCAGGGCTGATCTCCTTCAGAATGGACTGGTTGGACCTCCTTGCAGTCCAAGGGACTCTCAAGAGTATTCTCCAACACCCAGTTCCATTACTTCATTGCAAATAGATGGAGAAACAATGGAAACTGTGATAGGCTTTCTTTTGGGGGGCTCCAAAATCACTTCAGATGGTGACTGCAGCCATGAAATTAAAAGAAGTTTGCTTGCTCCTTGGAAGAAAAGTTATGACCAACTTAGACAGCATATTAAAAAGCAGAGACATTACTTTGCCAACAAAGGGCTGTGTAGTCAAGGCTATGGTTTTTCCAGTAGTCATGTATGGATATGAGAGTTAGACTATAAAGAAAGCTGAGCACTGAAGAATTGATGCTTTTGAACGGTGGTGTTGGAGAAGACTCTTGAGAGTTCCTTGGACTGCATGAAGATCCAACCAATCCATCCTAAAGGAAATCAGTCCTGAATATTCACTGGATGGACTGATGTTGAAGCTGAAACTCCAATACTTTGGCTACCTGATGTGAAGAACTGGCTCATTGGAAAAGAGCCTGATGCCGGGAAAGATTGAAGGTGGGAGGAGAAGGGGACAACAGAGGATGAGATGGTTGGATGGTGTCACCAACTCAATGAACATGAGTTTGAGTAAACTCCAGGAGTTGGTGATGGACAAGAAAGCCTGGCATCCTGCAGTCCATGGGGTTACAAAGAGTCAGACATGACTGAGTGACTGAACTGAACTGAACTGAACTGAAAGGATGAGTAGATGCATCTAAGAAGATTTTTAGTGCAATAAAAACACTTGGTATGATACTTCAATGATGGATAATATCATTATATATTTGTCAAAATTCATAGAATATACAACACTAAGAGTGAACTATAATGTAAACTAATAACTTTATGTAGCTGTGTTAATGTATGTTGATCCTTGGGAAGAAAATATTCTAACTACTTTTTTGATTGCTGCATATTTTAGGCTCCCTTACAATCAGATTGATAAAATTCTAATTGATGCTAACATTTTGGATTGTGATAGAGGTCAAGTACATGTTTGCTTTGAAAGTTTTCTTCTTACACACACAGAATTTTTCTTGCAAATGTGATAGGAGAGTATGGTGTTTCTCCACCATGCATTTTTTTTTTTTATTACACTCTTTCCTTCCACATTCAGAAACCTTTGGAGTCACTTGTGGGTGATATCAGTATTATTAAGTGTAAGAATGAGAAGGCATGGTC
Organism: Bubalus bubalis; assembly: GCF_019923935.1. Lineage (NCBI taxonomy): Eukaryota > Metazoa > Chordata > Mammalia > Artiodactyla > Bovidae > Bubalus > Bubalus bubalis. Next base: position 2,275,449 of record NC_059172.1, read on the forward strand.
TCTGTCTATCTCTTAGAAATAAATTGTTTGGAAAACTACTCAGCCTATGTATGATTGTAAGAAAACCTATAAATAAAATTTCATCTGAAGGTATACAATATGCATAAAAGGGAAGCAAGATTAGTGTTGAGTGAGAATAAAATTGGGATGCTTGCCTTTTGCTAGACTTTACTTCTAGTCAGGTTATGATTTCCAAATTCAAGGGCACAATAGACACAGGAAGATATTTACTCCCAAAGAGAAAGTGAAGTGAAAGTGAAAGTTACTCAGTAGTGACTCTTTGCGACCACATGGACTGTATCCATGGAATTCTCCAGGTCAGAATATTGGAGTGGGTAGCCTATCCCTTCTCCAGCAGATCTTCCTGACCCAGGAATCAAACCAGGGTCTCCTGCATTGCAGGAGGATTCTTTACCAACTGAGCTGTGAGAGAAGCCCCTCCAAAAAGAAAGGAAGAAAACAAACTCCATAAGTTCTGTGGGATTTTATTTTTTCATCCAAAGAGGGAAGAAAAAAAATCCCACAGAACTTACAGAAGTCATGTTGTCTGAGGTCTTTGTGACTGGTTCAATGCCACAGCCTGTTTCTTTGCCTGCTCTAATGTCCTTGTCAGCAGCTTCCAAGAATGTTAAAATAATTGTTTCTTTATTTTGGGGAACAGATGGGTCTACTTGAGAAGAAATAACAACTCTTACACCCATGACTTTCCTTAGTAGTTTCCCTAAGTACTTGGTCCCCACGGGCAAGATTTTAATTAAAATATTCAATACATGAGGCATGGAGCTATGGATGTATTACAAGAGAACTTGTTCCCTAAGAGTTTCTTGCCAGTATAATCCCCTTCAAGACATCAGTCACCAGACCCTTGAATCCCAATCTGGCTTCATTCAAACTCACTAGAGTGAGAAACCCTGGTGCCCAGGGCAACTTTGTTCACTTGATTTTATTTTATCACAAGGTGGTCTTCAGGGTCTCAGAGCTGGAGGCCTTTACCTTCACAGGGCCTTTGCTGTGGAGCATCAGTCAGGATGACCTTGCATAGCACCGCCTGATAACTAGAGAAATCTTTTCTTAGACTGAGTGATTTACCCAAGGTTTCACATGCTCCATCTTATTTCATAATCAAACAACTCTGTAAAACATTAGGGGTGGGTATCAGTAATTCCGTTAAAAAGACTTAGAAAGTGGGGCTAAGTGAAGGAATTCACTTTAGTTTCCATCCGAAACAAGAAGTCTAGAATTGAGGACTTTTGAGGTTTGTCAAGTAGAGCCAACGTGTCCATTTATGAACCAAAAGTAGTCAAAAGAATTAGATAATTCAGAAGGCAAACCTTGTGGTTATAAAGTAAATTAACATATAGCATAGTGACTATAGTTAATAAACCTCTACTGCATATTTGAAAGTTGCTAGGTGACCAGATCTTAAAATTCCTCATCACAGGAAAAAAATTGCAATTACAGGTGGGAATGGATGTTAGCTAGTCTTATGATGATCAATTTGTAATCCATACCAGTGTCCAATCATTATGTTGTACACCTGATATGATGCTATGTGTCAGTTATACCTCAGCTTTAAAAAGGTAAATCAAGACTATGTACAAAGAGGAAGCCACAGCCTGCTTCTCCTGTTAAGTTACCATGCAATCTCATCTTGTAAAGTTGGCTCCTTGAGTGCTATGACTTTGAAATGTAACAGAACCCTATGGTCCTTCCCCACCATGTCTTCTGCCTGCCTCTTGTCTGTAAAAAGACTGTAGCCAAAGAATCAATTTAATCAGAGAAGTGAGAAAATGCAGAAACAAAGGGAAACAGTAAGGACCAAATAATAATAGTTTAGTCATGAAAAGAAGTCAGGTACCTTTGGTTCCTCCTTAAGTGCTGTGTGTAACATTCTGTTTTGTAGACACTGAAACCTCACTAGGTGGAGGAAGTCAATTGCATGATGGCCAGGTTGTAGCCATGGCAGAAGCTGCCACAATTTTGAGAACTGGCCTCAAATAAATGGGAACAAGCTGACCCGGAACTAAAGATTAAGTGCACTTAAAACAATCAAGATGACACACATCAGACCTCTGATGACCAGTTTCAACAGGACTGTCAGAGCTGACTGGGCTATTTCTGCATGTAGCCCCCTCCCTCCACCTATACATCCCTGAAAATCCCCATTTAAAGCTCCTGCCCACTGAGTATCAGTGGGGAACTGGCCTTTGGACATGAGTCCATCATACACCCTACCCCCACCCCAGCTGACAGCCTCCAAATAAAGCAACCTTTCCTTGCCTCTCTATTGGCTTTAAAGTGGCGAGCAGCCAGACCCCACTTTTGGTAACAACTGTGGGAGAAAAAATAGTAGAAAAAGAATTGTGATTGCATCTTCTTAGTGTAGCTTTAGGAAATACTGAAGACTAATTTGCATGATGTAAGGGTAGCAGAAGTCATTCCGTTTATTTTTTTTTAACAATTAGGAAACAAGTGTTTTGTTATCACATGTTTCATACCTAAATATATATTCAACTCAAAATATTCCAGCTCAATAAGCTTTTCAGTTCAGTTCACTTCAGTCGCTCAGTCGTGTCCGACTCTTTGTGACCCCATGAATCGCAGCACTCCAGGCCTCCCTGTTCACCAACTCCCGGAGTTCACTCAGACTCACGTCCATCGAGTCAGTGATGCCATCCAGCCATCTCATCCTCTGTCCTCCCCTTCTCCTCCTGCCCCCAATCCCTCCCAACATCAGAGTCTTTTGCAATGAGTCAACTCTTCGCATGAGGTGGTCAAAGTACTGGAGTTTCAGCTTTAGCATCATTCCTTCCAAAGAAATCCCAGGGCTGATCTCCTTTAGAATGGACTGGTTGGATCTCCTTGCAGTCCAAGGGACTCTCAAGAGTCTTCTCCAACACCACAGTTCAAAGGCATCAAGTCTTCGGCACTCAGCCTTCTTCAAAGTCCAACTCTCACATCCATACATGACTACTGGAAAAACCATAGCCTTGACTAGATGGACCTTTGTTGGCAAAGTAATGTCTCTGATTTTGAATATGCTATCTAGGTTGGTCATAACTTTCCTTCCAAGGAGTAATCGTCTTTTAATTTCATGGCTGCAGTCACTATCTGCAGTGATTTTGGAGCCCAAAAAAATAAAGTCTGACACTGTTTCCACTGTTTCTCCATCTATTTCCCATGAAGTGATGGGACCGGATGCCATGATCTTCGTTTTCTGAATGTTGAGCTTTAAGCCAACTTTTTCACTCTCCACTTTCACTTTCATCAAGAGGCTTTTGAGTTCCTCTTCACTTTCTGCCACAAGGGTGGTGTCATCTGCATATCTGAGGTTATTGATATTTCTCCCGGAAATCTTGATTCCAGCTTGTGTTTCTTCCAGTCCAGCCTTTCTCATGATGTACTCTGCATATGAGTTAAAGAAGCAGGGTGACAATATACAGCCTTGATGTACTCCTTTTCCTATTTGGAACCAGTCTGTTGTTCCATGTCCAGTTCTAACTATTGCTTCCTGACCTGCATACAGATTTCTCAAGAGGCAGGTCAGGTGGTCTGGTATTCCCATCTCTTTCAGAATTTTTGACAGTTTATTGTGATCCACCCAGTCAAAGGCTTTGGCATAGTCAATCAAGCAGAAATAGATGTTTTTCTGGAACTCTCTTGCTTTTTCCATGATCCAGTGGACGTTGGCAATTCGATCTCTGGTTCCTCTGCCTTTTCTAAAACCAGCTTGAACATCAGGAAGTTCACGGTTCACATATTGCTGAATCCTGGCTTGGAGAATTTTGAGCATTACTTTACTAGTGTGTGAGATGAGTGCAATTGAGCGGTAGTTTGAGAATTCTTTGGCATTGCCTTTCTTTGGGATTGGAATGAAAACTGACCTTTTCCAGTCCTGTGGCCACTGCTGAGTTTTCCAAATTTGCTGACATATTGAGTGCAGCACTTTCACAGCATCATCTTCCAGGATTTGGAATAGCTCAACTGGAATTCCATCACCTCCACTAGCTTTGTTCATAGTGATGCTTTCTAAGGCCCACTTGACTTCACATTCCAGGATGTCTGGCTCTAGGTCAGTGATCACACCATCGTGATTATCTTGGTCATGAAGATCTTTTTTGTACAATAAACTTTTTTCTTTATATAAAATTATTGGACTTTGACACTCAAAGTGATAATTGATACAGTGGGTTGAAACCTGCCTCTTGGTTTTCTTTTCAACACCCCTATTCTGTGTTTGATATTTTTCCTTTCTTTAGAATTGGACTGCAGCCCAGCAGGCTCCCCTGCCCATGGGATTTTCCAGGCAAGAGTACTGGAGTGGGGTGCCATTGCCTTCTCCAAGATTAAGATTACCTAAGATTAAATAATTAATTTTGCTTCTTTGTCTCTTATATTGCAACTTTCATCCTTTATGTATTTACTTGAACCTTTATACTTTTATTTTTCATCAGTGTTAAAGAGTTGTATAAAATTTTGATTCTGATTGCTTCCCACCCCTTTTTGCTTGTCAAGTATTTTAACTCTACATACAATTAAAACTTTAGAATTTTCAACATTATTTAAAGCAGTTAAGATATTTATTTGTAGTACCAACATATTAGTCTTTCCAGTGCCTTTTCTAATTTCTTATATTTTCATTTTGAAGCTTTTTTTTTTTTTTTTCTCCTGGAAGAACTTTCTTTGCTTTTCCTTTCAGTATAGAGCTGCAGGCACCTGGATCTCTCAATTTTATTGTGGGAAGAGGTTTTTGCTGTTTTTATTTTTAAAGATATGATAACTGGCTATAACATTCTTATTTATGAGTTACTAGTCTTTAATACTTTTACAGACATCATTCCAGTCACTCCTGAACTTGTTATTTATGTTAAGAAGTCAGATGTCAGTCCCCCTTTTGCACCTTTGAAAGTGTTTGTTTATTCTTTGGCTGATTTTGAAATTTGCTTTTTGACTTTCATTAAATGAAAATATGATGATGAATCTGAGTAACATGGAAGTATTTTGGGTTTTCTGTTTGTTTGTTTGTTTGTTTTTAAGTTTGACATTTTGATTGAACACTTAAGTGGAAGTGCCAAAATGTAATTGGATAAATAATCTAGACCTTAGAACAAAGGTCAGGAGAAGAGGTATGGATTTGGAAGTCATCCATAAATAGATGAGATCCCTGGAGAAGGGAATGACAACCGACTCCAGTAATCTTGCCTGGAGAATCCCATGGAGAGAGGAGCCTGGCAGGTTCCATGGGCCACAAAGAGTCTGGAGTATAATTGCTTCAAAATGTTGTGTTAGTTTCTGCTGTACAACAAAGCGAATCAGCTATATGGATACATATGCCCCCTCCCTCCTGAATCTCCTTCCCACCCCTCTAGGTCATCACAGAGCACCAAGCTGAACTCTCTGTGCTGCCCAGCAGCTTCCCACCAGCTATTGTATACATAGCCCTGTCTACACCTATCCTCAGTTCAGCTCAGTTCAGTTCAGTCGCTCAGTCATGTCCAACTCTTTGCGACCCCAAGGACTGCAGCACACCAGGCGTCCCTGTCCATCACCAACTCCTGGAGTTTACTCAAACTCATGTCCATTGAGACGGTGATGCCATCCAACCATCTCATCCTCTGTCGTTCCCTTCTCCTCCCTCATTCACTCTTTCCCAGGATCACAGTCTTTTCCAATGAGTCAGTTCTTCACATCAGGTGCCCAAAGTATTGGAGCTTCAGCTTCAGCATCAGTCCTTCCAACGAATAGTCAGGACTGATTTCCTTTAGGATGGACTGGTTTGGTCTCCTTGCAGTTCAAGGGACTCTCAAGAGTCTTCTCCAATACCACAGTCCAAAAACCATCAATTCCTAGGCACTCAGCTTTCTTTATAGTCCAACTCTAATCAAAGCAGGCTCTCCTGCATTGCAGGTGGATTCTTTACCAGTTGAGCTATCAGGGAAGCCATGCCAGTACTACTCTCCCAATTCATCCACCTCCTTCTTCATCCCTCTGTATCCACAGGTCCATTCTCTATGTTTACATCTCTATTCCTACCCTGCAAATAGGCTCAGCTGTACCATTTTCCTAGACTCCATATATATACATTAATATATGATATTTACCATGGGAGTATTTAAAAGATGCTACTCCATTTTATCCTCAAACTCATTTGATAAAAAGTTAATAGGAATTCCTTAAAAAGTAGATTTAGGATTAAAGTTAAGGAACATTGGATCTTTCAAATATAAACTTAACTTTAAAGTCATGTATAAGTTGGTGTCCATGAAAGGATTATACAGCATATTATATATATTTGAATAAGTAATACCACCTTGAAGAAATACAATTCTGTGGAGCACTTTTTGAGACAACCAGACTTACTGTGATTCACTTTCTACCATAAACAAGCTGTGATATACCAAATGTGTAACATGCTTTTCAGCAGCATAGCATACAGTTTAAACATAATCTTTACGATTTTTGTGGCCTGATTTCTCACATATACCTGTTGTACGTCCTTTGCAAGTTACATAACTTCTCCAAATGGTGCTTTTCCCCCCTAATTTTAAAAAATAATAGTAACAACATCTATATAGGAGTTTTTTGTGAGTACTGCATTAGGTAGTACCTAACTTCCCAGTGGTAAAGAATTCAATGCAGGAGATGAAAGAGATGTGGGTTCAATCCCTGGGTTGGAAAGATCCCCTGGAATAGGAATGGCAACCCTCACTCCAGTATTCTTGCCTGGAAAATTCCAAGGACAGAGGAGTCTGCCAGGCTACAGTCTCTGGGGTCGCAAAGAGTTGGACATAACTGAACATACAGAGCATATAACATATGTTCAGTAGCTATGTATATTATATATTTATGTTATAATACATGTAATACTATAATACATCTGCAGAGTACATCATGAGAAATGCTGGGCTGGATGAAGCACAAGCTGGAATCAAGATTTCCAGGAGAAATATCAATAACTGCAATTTGCAGATGACACCACCCTTATGGCAGAAAGTGAAGAAGAACTAAAGAGCCTCTTGATGAAAGTGAAAGAGGAGAGTGAAAAAGTTGGCTTAAAACTCAGCATTCAGAAAACTAAGATCATGGCATCCAGTCCCATCACATCATGGGAAATAGATTGGGAAACAGTGGAAACAGTGTCAGACTTTATTTTTTTGGGCTCCAAAATCACTGCAGCTGGTGACTGCAGCCATGAAATTAAAACAAGCTTGTTCCTGGGAAGAAAAGTTATGACCAACCTAGACAGCATATTAAAAAGCAGAGACGTTACTTTGCTAACAAAGGTCTGTCTAGTCAAAGCTATGGTTTTTCCAGTGGTCATGTATGGATGTGAGAGTTGGACTATAAAGAAAGCTGAGCGCTGAAGAATTGATGATTTTGAACTGTAGTGTTGGAGAAAACTCTTGAGAGTTCCTTGGACTGCATGGATATCCAACCAGTCCATCCTAAATCAGTCCTGAATATTCATTGCAAGGACTGATGCTGAAGCTGAAACTCCAATATTTTGGCCATCTGATGTGAAGAACTGACTCATTTGAAAGACCTTGATGCTGGGAAAGATTGAAGGCAGGAGGAGAAGGGGACGACAGAGGATGAGATTGTTGGATGGCATCACTGACTCAATGGACGTGAGTTTGAGTAAACTCCGGGAGTCGGTGATGGACAGGGAGGCCTGGTGTGCTGCAGTCCATGGGTCACAGAGAGTCAGAGAGGACTGGGTGCCTAAACTGAACTGAACTGATACATACATATATATATGTATACACACACATATGTGTGTGTTCTCACTCAGTCGTGTCCGACTCTTTGGACTATATTGGACTATATAGTCCCTTATCAGATCAGATCAGTTGCTCAGTCGTCTCCGACTCTTTGCGACCCCATGAATCACAGCACGCCAGGCCTCCCTGTCCTTCACCAACTCCCGGAGTTCACCCAGACTTACGTCCATCGAGTCAGTGATGCCATCCAGCCATCTCATCCTCTGTCGTCTCCTTCTCCTCTTGCCCCCAATCCCTCCCAGCATCAGAGTCTTTTCCAATGAGTCAGCTCTTCACATGACGTGGCCAAAGTACTGGAGTTTCAGCTATAGCATCATTCCTTCCAAAGAAATCCCAGGGCTGATCTTCTTCAGAATGGACTGGTTGGATCTCCTTGCAGTCCAAGGGACTCTCAAGAGCCTTCTCCAACACCATAGTTCAAAAGCATCAATTCTTCAGTGCTCAGCCTTCTTCAAAGTCCAACTCTCACATCCATACATGACCATTGGAAAAACCATAGCCTTGACTAGATGGACCTTTGTTGGCAAGGCAATGTCTCTGCTTTTGAATATGCTATCTATGTTGGTCATAACTTTCCTTCCAAGGAGTAAGCGTCTTTTAATTTCATGGCTGTAGTCACCATCTGTAGTGATTTTGGAGCCCAGAAAAATAAAGTCTGACACTGTTTCCAATGTTTCCCCATCTATTTCCCATGAAGTGATGGGACCAGATGCCATGATCCTTGCTTTCTGAATGTTGAGCTTTAAGCCAACTTTTTCACTCTCCACTTTCACTTTCATCAAGAGGCTTTTGAGTTCCTCTTCACTTTCTGCCATAAGGGTGGTGTCATCTGCATATCTGAGGTTATTGATATTTCTCCCGGCAATCTTGATTCCAGCTTGTGTTTCTTCCAGTCCAGCCTTTCTCATGATGTACTCTGCATATGAGTCAAATAAGCAGGGTGACAATATACAGCCTTGATGTTCTCCTTTTCCTATTTGGAACCAGTCTGTTGTTCCATGTCCTGTTCTAACTGTTGCTTTCTGACCTGCATACAAATTTCTCAAGAGGAAGATCAGGTGGTCTGGTATTCCCATCTCTTTCAGAATTTTCCACAGTTTATTGTGATCCACACAGTCAAAGGCTTTGGCATAGTCAATAAAGCAGAAATAGATGTTTTTCTGGAACTCTCTTGCTTTTTCCATGATCCAGCGGATGTTGGCAATTTGATCTCTGGTTACTCTGCCTTTTCTAAAACCAGCTTGAACATCAGAAAGTTCACGGTTCACATATTGCCGAATCCTGGCTTGGAGAATTTTGAGCATTACTTTACTAGCCTGTGAGATGAGTGCAATTGTGCGGTAGTTTGAGCATTCTTTGGCATTCCCTTTCTTTGGGATTGGAATGAAAACTGACCTTTTCCAGTCCTGTGGCCACTGCTGAGTTTTCCAAATTTGCTGACATATTGAGTGCAGCACTTTCACAGCATCATCTTTCAGGATTTGAAATAGCTCAACTGGAATTCCCTTACCTCCACTAGCTTTGTTCATAGTGATGCTTTCTAAGGCCCACTTGACTTCACATTCCAAGATGTCTGGCTCTAGGTCAGTGATCACACCATCATGATTATCTGGGTCGTGAAGATCTTTTTTGTACAGTTCTTCTGTTTATTCTTGCCATCTCTTCTTAATATCTTCTGCTTCTGTTAGGTCCATGCCATTTCTGTCCTTTATCGAGCCCAGTTTTGCATGAAATGTTCCTTTGGTATCTCTGATTTTCTTGAAGAGATCTCTAGTCTTTCCCATTCTGTCGTTTTCCTCTATTTCTTTGCATTGATCACTGAAGAAGACTTTCTTATCTCTTCTTGCTATTCTCTGGATCTCTGCATTCAGATGTTTATATCTTTCCTTTTCTCCTTTGCTTTTAGCTTCTCTTCTTTTCACAGCTATTTGAAAGGCCTCCCCAGACAGCCATTTTGCTTTTTTGCATTTCTTTTCCATGAGGATGGTCTTGATCCCTGTCTCCTGTACAATGTCACGAACCTCATTCCATAGTTCATCAGGTACTCCATCTATCAGATCTAGGCCCTTAAATCTATTTCTCACTTCCACTTTATAATCATAAGGGATTTGATTTAGGTCATACCTGAATGGTCTAATGGTTTTCCCTACTTTCTTCAATTAAATTCTGAATTTGGCAATAAGGAGTTCACGGTCTGAGCCACAGTCAGCTCCTGGTCTTGTTTTTGCTGACTGTATAGAGCTTCTCCATCTTTGGCTGCAAAGAATATAATCAATCTGATTTTGGTGTTGACCATCTGGTGATGTCCATGCATAGAGTCTTCTCTTGTGTTGTTGGAAGAGGGTGTTTGTTATGACCAGTGCATTTTCTTGGCAAAACTCTATTAGTCTTTGCCTTATATAGTCCCTTATGGTCCCTTTGCCTTATATAGTCCCTTATAGTCCCTTTGCCTTATATAGTCCCTTATAGTCCAACCTTTTGGACTATAGCCCACGAGGCTCCTCTGTCCATTGAATTTTCCAAGCAAGAAGCCTTAAGTGCGTTGCCATTTCCTCCTCCAGGGGATCTTCCCAACCTAGGGATTGTACCCACCTCTCTTGTGTCTTCCACATTGGCAGGCAGATTCTTTACCACTGTGCCACTGGGAAGCCATATACATATATATTATACTATTAATTAAGACAACACCAGAGTCATTCTAAGTGCCAATAACTGACAGGTACTTCTCTGGCCATAATCATCACGTTATATTTGTAGCATAATAATTTGTGTACATGCTTTATATTCCAGTATTAAGTATAAACTCTGTATTCCTTGTGGGGAAAATTTTCAACACATTGTATCCTCAAAGAATTCTTTTATTATGAGTAAATGAAAGAATAAGAATAATCTTGTGTGTTCTCAAGGATTCTTTTGTTGTGAGTCAATAAATGAATAGCAACAATCAAAATTTTTGAGTGATTATCTCTTTTTTGGCAGTGTAATGAGATTACTAAAAATTGCCTTACGAGTATATTATAATACAATGATGTATATAGCACTATTAAAGTCAATCTTATGCAAATGTTTGTTAAGGGTTTCATAAGGGAAAATGAAGAATCCTGTATTTAAATCTAAATATGTCTGTCTGTACTTTATATGCTCATGTATCACATGCTATTTAGATACTGTCCTCAACATGAACCTAGAAGAAAGATTCTAACACATTTCTGGTGATAAGAGTAGCAGCTGTTTCTACCAGGGCAAGAACAATAAAAACCAAACACTGGTAGCCTAAGACGGTGATGAATGATACGTACAGAGTGAAAATTCTTGTGTATGAGAATACCGTTCAGTCATGCCTTGATTGAGTAGACATTAATTACTCAAATATCACAAGGCAAATTCTAGGAATTCCTCCACTGGAGCTTTTAAAACTATAAGCTGTTCAGAATAATTTTAAATATGACAGATTCTCCTTGAGAAATGGGATATGACTTGGCACACAATGATACAAGTTCCCAAATTAGTGGGAACAAAATGTACTCCAGTCTGAAATTAATTGCCAGTCCCAGAGGTTTTTGCTTTCGGTAGGACAAAGTTGAATTATTCTTACCATTTGTCCATTCTGGCCCAGCCATTCCTCCTGATAATTTTAATGTTTGGGATGAGCATTTTTGTTTGTTTGCTTTTGTTTCTGAATTTTATTCTGGAAAGGATGCTGAAAACAAACTTCCAAGGAAGAAGTCCTGCTAACAATGCTGTAGTCCTTCTGGTTTCTTTAGGTTCTGCCAACTTCTTTGACAACTTGAGTCCTTACCATAACCCTTCACTTTGGGCAATCTTTCCCACGCTACCTCTATTCATCCTGTATGTGTTGACTGAGGTGTTGATTCTCCTGAGACAAACTTTCTGGCCTAACAATTTAAGGTAGATTTTTACTGTTAACTCTCATAAGGGTAACTTGTTCTAGTTATAATTTTATATCACTGTGAGTTTCTTTCATGTTTGTTTCCCTAATAGACTTAAGCACATGGGACTAAGAACATGTTTGTTTTATATGGAATGTACACCCAGGGTCAGGACTACCACTAAACTCATTTGGGACCAATACACAGTTGAATGAATTAATATTTCTTACCAATAGTTCAAATGTTTCTGATGAATCAACTCATGCACTTCTTTCTGGGATCCGTTTGGCTTAATGACAGACCTCTGTCCCTACACCCCATATTTATGTCAATATTGGAACCTAGAGGTAAAGATGTAACTTGATTTTAGCGTTATCATAGAAAATTAATATACATTACAGTAATACACTCAGGGTTATCCTCAATGAGAAGAGCTGGATCCCTAGAGACACATTCATCAGTTGTTCTCCAGCAGTGAGATGAGGACCTGTTATTGCTCTCATGGGGGCTTTGTCCCCTGAGAAGTCCGTGAGTGTATAACTTTCTCTCTCTCCTCCAGTTTCTAATAGCTCCATTTGGCCTTATATTATAGGTAACAGACCAAGTGCTAGAGCCCCTTGACCATTCATTCATTCAAATGATTGTCAGTAGTTATCTAACAGATATGATGGTATTTCTGCAAACAGATTTACAGGAAGCTTGGAATAATGACCAAGGCAAATACCTGCAAATAATCCTGACTTTGATTAGCATGATCACCATTTTCAGGACACTACAGGGATTCTCTTATTTTCTCATGACAGCAGTAGTCTTTTAGGGAGGATATTGTTTGGGGTTACCTTTCTAGTATCTCCATTTTATAGAGGAATATATAATGGCTTAAAGCAATTAAGTGATTTATTTAAGAAGATAGATCAGCAGCTCTTACCATACAAGACATGTTAGCTACTTCTCTGCCATTAAGTGTTTTTTTCCTTAATCTTTCCATGCTCTGAAGAACTTTTCCCTTTTGACCAAAGGCTGAGAAGACCATCTCAGTAGAATATATCTTTTCTTTTATAGACTGAACTTCGGATTTGAGACTCATATGTGAAAGTGTTGAATTTGCCTGTTCATTGACCAGGAAGCCAGGTAAGCCTCCAATCAAGTCTGAAATCTGTATAAATTTTTAGGGACAAAGGTAACAGGAAAATATATCAGTGCACCTGCTTTCATTTTGATTTATCCATAACTGAATATTGAACATTTTGAATGTTATTATGTGTCTGTGATTTTTAAAAAGAGACTGTGTCACAAACACAATGGAAATTCTTAAGGAGGATGTGCATTTATCTTGTAAAAAAGTAAAAGGAATGTAAGGGACTTGAGTCCCTGCTTTGCCATGCAGGGGTTTGTAGAAATTGAAAAGTTATTCAACTTTTCTCACTTTTTGTTTCTTTTTTTTGAAGTATGGAAATATTAGCTCCATTGTCTAATCCCAAGATATTTGAGAGTATCAAATTGAATCTCGATTTGAAATTTATTAAAATCTGGAGGGCATGTAACACCATTAATGAAAAAGAGAAGAAATAGAGATAAATAACGGGGACCAAGTCTAACAGAACAATCATAAAAATGCACCAAGAGAACGGGTGTAAAAATCACACCAGAAGGAACAATTTTCATGAGTGAGGGGACCTAGACTCCAGAGATCGTTCTTGTGGTTTGCTGGCATTAGGCACCCAGACTGATCAACTATTAGCTGTATTGACCAAAGGGTAAATCAACATTCATCACTTTATATATCTTGTTTGATCCTCTGCACTTTCTGATCAGGGAATGTTTTTCTATGTCATCGTGGCCCTTAGAATTAGCACACAACCTGATCTACTGCAAGCACTTACTTAGTACTTGGAGGAGAATGAATGTTGGATGATTTACTGAAAAAAATTTCATCACTTTACGAGGCTTATTAATTGATGTTATTTATGTAACTTTTATATGTAGAAATATTTTTTTCTTTTTATTCCTTTTCCTTTCCCTTTTTCTTTCTTTCTTTTGAATGAGGAGAGGAATTTGATTATGAACATTGTGGATCTAGTTCTCATCATTTGGCTGGGTTTCAGAAAGATAATGCCTTAGCCAAATTCTCACTAGCTAATCATATGTTTCATTCCCAAGACCATGCTTTTTACCTCCCATGTTACCTGTGAATGATGAACTCAATAATTATCAGTTCATTCATGAATAAATCAATATAATGAGTAACTTTTTGTGCTCAAGACTGGGGTACAAAGTTTAGATTATATACAAAAGATTTGGGGAATATTTTTTAGTGATGAAAAGCTCAGACTTGGGACTTTCCTGGCAGTCCAGTGGTTATGATTTCACATTTTAGTGGTGTGAGTTTGATCCCTGGTCAGGGAGCTATGATCCCACATGCCACATGGTCAAAAAACCAGAACAGAAACAATAGGAGCAATATTGTAACAAATTCAGTAAAGACTTTAAAAATAATCCACATTAACAAAAATCTTAAAAAAAAAAAAAAAAAACTCAGGCTTTGATTCAAAATGATATGGCTTCAAATACCAACTCTGCTAACTCGCTAATTTTATGGACCTCAGGGTATAACTCTTTGTCAGTAAACTTCAGTTTCCCCCTAGGCAAAAAGGGGATAATATCTCACATAGCTGGGGCATAAATCCATGGAGGCATAGCATGCTTGTGGTGCCCTGAAAATAGAAGGTGCTCAGTAGTTTCTAACTATCATAGTTTAATTCATTATTTAAGTTTGTCTACTTTTACAGAATTGATGCTCTATATGGGAGATGAAGTTTAAATTGTTGTTGCTCAGTTGCTCAGTCGTGTCCAATTCTTTGTGACCCCATGGATTGCAGCATACCAGGCTTCCCTGTCCTTCACTGGCTCCCAGAACTTGCACAAACTCATATCCATTGAGTCGGTGATGTCATCCAACCATCTCATCCTCTGTCATCCCCTTCTCTTCCTGCCCTCAATCTTTCCCAGCATCAGGGTCTTTTCTAATCAGTCAGCTCTTTGCATCAGGTGGCCAAAGTATTGGCGTTTCAACTTCAGCATCAGTCCCTCCAATGAATATTCAGGGTTGATTTCTTTTAGGATTGACTGGTTTGATCTCCTTGCAATCCAAGGGACCTCAAGAGTCTTCTCTAACACCACAGTTCAAAAGCCTCAATTCTTTGTCACTCAACCTTCTTTATGATCCAACTCTCACATCCATACATGTTTAAGTTAAGATAAACCAAATCATTAAGAGTAACAAAGTGATGAATGGTGCTCTGTAGTTTATAACAGAAAGGCCATGTCTAGAGAGAAGGAGTTTTAGAAGACTTCATGGAAGCTTTGAAACTCCTGTTATTCTTTGAAGAATAAATCTGCATTGTACTGGGGGCACAGGGTATCTTGTGCACTTTTCAATTATATCTGGAACACCCAATATGTGGTAGCCCAATCCATAAAAACCTTTTTAAAAGACTGCTAAAAAAGTCAATACATGATTCAAAGGCATTTTATAATTCTTATCTTAACATTAATGTTATCTCAAGAACATGCTTGAAGTTATTTTTTCTCCTTAGGAAAATGCTGGATCAAGACTCACTCCTTCACTTTGTTGAGAAAAGGGATGGTGAAAAATAAAATGAAATGCTTCCAGTGTACCTCCCCTATCCCTCAACTTATGGATATCTTTGTATTGATTAAGGTAAGGTGGAAACCAAGAGGCTGTCTTCTCTGGATGATAATGCCCTCAGTGGCCTTCCCACCACCAACAGCAGGAGTAAAGAGGGGGTGAGGAGCTGCAGGCTTCTGTCTAGACTGTCACCCTCACTTTCCACCCCACAGCCTCATAGCCTGGTTTCCCCGTCTATGTTGAGACCTAAGAACTAATCTCATGATTCTCTTTACCAGCAGGTCACTCACCACGAAGCCAAGGAATCTCAGGTCAGCCCTCAACCCCTGTTAAATAACAGTCACATCTCTTCATATCCCTTTTTCTAAGCCCAGCAGCCACTCCTGCCGAACTCCTGATCATTCTACTCGTCCTTCTGGAATTGACATTCAGTCATCAGCATAACCAGCACACACTTAGTTTCTCCTCTGAAAGTTCCCTACTTGTCCAGCTGAAATCTGTGTCTTGAGATGGCCATCTCTGTGATGGCAATTTTCTCTTCCACTTTCCTCTTAATGCTGTATTGTTTCAGGTTCTTGACTTTATAACATTATCATACTCCCTGATTTTTGTTCTCCATAGTCTTTCTTTTAGTGGTCTTATTTAATTTTGTGGATTTTATATGATATGAGAAGATTAAATCACTAGCAAACTGCCCATATAATTCGAATTAATAAAATCTGAGGCAACAAGTCCAACTGCTTACACAACCCTTCTAAGTTAGATGGCCAGAAGGAATCCCAGACTCACCATGACTATTCGGAAATTGTTGCTCTTGCTATTTCTTGAACATCTGCTTCTTCTACACCATTCTTCTGTTATTATACAAAAAATAGAGTCATTATTGCTCCTTCTTTCCCTAATGCCTACATTCAACATATCATGAAATCTAATCAGTTCTGCTTTTGAAATATATCTATAATTGCATAACTTCTCACTACCTTCCTCAGTACCATCCTGTTCTAAGCCATCATTAACTGTTATATAGATTAATAAGCTTAATGTAAAGAAAATGGAAATGGGTGACATCATAGTAATCCAGACTTCATTCTTACATGGAAGTTTTCTTTAACCTCACCTACATTTTGGGTCCCTAGATAGAATCTGTCACTATCTTCTAACAGGAAGAATATCTACATTAATTGAATTCTGTTAAGTGTCAGGCAATAATGTTAGACCCATTTTACAGATGGAGAACCTGAACCTCAGACACTCTAGTTAATACACAAGATGACTCAGAAAATACTTGGCATAGCTGGACTGTGCAAAACTTGAGTGAAACAGGATTATCATTTGAAAAATTAAAGGAAGGTAAGGACAGAATATGAGAGTCAAAAGGTTTTGGTAAAGAAGCAAATGCATGAGGGAGCATTTAGGATGTTTCATTATAGAGTTATCCGGAATTCCTCTATTACAACGTCCACCCTTCTAATCAATGCATAGACCAATAACTCTGTCCTAGTCTAAGGTGTAAAACCCTGCAATGCCAGTTTGCACCATCACTCCAGTTTGATATTGAGTTCAAGGAAAGACTGATGACCAAGTGATAGTGAGCAATACCCAAAGTCAGTTATCTAGCACAAGGCAGAGCTAGAATTTGCATTTAGATGTCCTTAGTCCGGACTCACACTTGTTAACTTCTATTCTCTGGATTTTTTATTCCTTGTACGGGAATTTCTACAGTATTGAACTTTGTGGAAATTACTCATTCTATGTATCCTATTATCTTGTGAGACTAATAAAGTTAGAACTTGATATATTAAACTTTGTATTACTAGAATATAGCACTGCTCATGATACAACAGTGGTAATCACAACGAAACGAATTAAATTACAGTAACCTATTTTATTGCATGAATATTCTTTGTGTCAGAAAAATCTGAATTGGGAGACTAACAAATCTCATTTTTAAATTTATTTATTGTTCTTTTATTAGTTTTTGCCCACACTGTGCAGCATGTGTCATCTTAGTTCGCAACCAGGCATTGGACCCATGCCCCCTATGTTGGAAGCACAGAGGCTCAACCACTGAACCACTAGGGATCTCATTTTTAACAAATCTCTGCAATGATCTCGTATAAGTCTCCTTCCGTTTCTGTACTTCAGTTTCAATCATTTATGAGGATAGAGGTACTGGGTTATATTATCATCCAAATCCTTTAAGCTAGACCATTTTATATTTCTAACATTATTTAAAAATTACTTTAGTTGTTATGCCTATATTTAATTTAGAAAATTCAGATATAAGGTATAACTTGAACATAATTATGGTTCTAAGCTCAGGTATCACCCATATCTTCTTTCTTTATTGATACAGTGCATTTTCATAGTTCATAAATAACCCCCATGAAGAACAGTACAGTCGTGACTGAGTTCATTCTTGCTGGGATAACTGATGACCCGCAACTGCAGATCCCACTCTTTCTAGTGTTCACACTCATCTACCTCCTCACTCTGGTTGGGAACCTGGGGGTGATCATGCTGATCCTGCTGGACTCTAGTCTCCACACTCCCATGTACTTCTTCCTTAGCAACCTCGCTCTGGTGGACTTTGGTTACTCCACAGCCGTCACTCCCAAAGTGATGGCTGGATTCCTCATGGGAGAAAAGGTCATCTCCTACAATGCTTGTGTTGCTCAGCTTTTCTTCTTTGCTGTCTTTCTCATTATGGAAAGTTTTCTTTTGGCTTCAATGGCCTATGACCGTCATGCAGCTGTGTGTAAACCACTCCGTTACACCAAAATCATGACACCAAGGGTGTGTGCCTGGATGGTCATAGGGTCCTATGTCCTTGGTTTTCTAATGGCCTCTGTTCACACTTGGAATGCGTTCAGTCTCTCTTTCTGTAGATCGAATGTGATTGATCACTTTTTCTGTGATGCTACTCCTCTCCTGGCTCTCTCATGCTCAGAAAGCAATAGAAGTGAGATGGTTTTATTTCTTCTAGTTGGCATCAATGTCCTTTTTTCTAACCTGGTCATCCTGGTCTCCTATCTGTTTATCTTTGTCACCATTCTGAGGATGCGCTCATCTGGAGGACATCAGAAGGCCTTTTCGACCTGTGCTTCCCACCTCACTGCTGTCTTCATTTTTTATGGGACGGGTTCCTTCATGTATTTTCAGCCCAGCCCCCGCCATTCCAGGAGCACAGACAAAGTGGCGCCTGTGTTCTACGCCATAGTCATCCCCATGCTGAATCCACTGATTTATAGTCTGAGGAACAAAGAGGTCAAGAGGGCGCTAAAAAAGGCTGTGGGGAAGGCAAAGTCTTCTATAACATTCATATCTTAATTATATGGAAACAACAACAGAATAGTTACATACATGTCAAATCAAGCTAGGGAAAATATTGACTTGCTCGGTCAATAATTGTGTAATTTTTTTTTTTTACATCATTCCTCAAGTTTTAAGTCTAGGAAACAAACATGTTGACAAAATGCGATCTCAGGAATAATAACTTTGCAGGAATCAAGCATGAAACTATAATTAATATTTTTAAAATTCTTGTAAATTACATTTTATTTTATATTTGTTCCGTGATGAACCATACTTTCATATGGACATTTATGCTCACCCACATATTTAAGTACATGCCCCCTGCACCTTATTTTCATGCAACTTACATGTAAGTCACACACCCATGGATGCAGAGAAAAATGAGTTCAAGAGTCAAATGGGATTGGCCTGTTTTTATACTGCCATTTGAACCAATAATTTTGGTGTCTGATGATATATTTTTAAATATAATTTTATATATTTTAAAATAGAAATAGTCATTTTGTATGCAATTGTATTAAAAAAGAACTCTATATTTGAAATTATTTCATTTAAATACTTAATACTCCTGCCAAGCATCGTCACTATACGCTTATTACTAGTGCTTTGTTTTTTTAATTCTTTTCAATGACAATAAGCATCATTAAATGGGCATCTTTATTTATCTCAATTTTCATCTTTATGGACTCATTACCCAGAGTAACATCTTCATGAGACAATTTTAACACAAAAAAGTATAGCAGAGTATAAAGGGATATTAATGAAAGTATAATTAAAAGTATGATATAAAAATAACAACATTTAGTTTTATAGCCAGGCTTAACTCTTTGTCTAGAGATGCTCAGCTTAGGACACATTTTATGCTCCTTCCTTTCCAATTACAGCCAGGTCACCAACTGATAGATCACCATTCAGGCTCAAATTAGAGGTTGAGCTGACTGGTCCTTCAGTTCAGTTCAGTTCAGTCACTCAGTCGTGTCCAACTCTTTGTGCCCCAATGAACTGCGGCATGCCAGGCCTCCTTGTCCATCACTAACTCCCAGAGTTCACTCAAACTCATGTCCAATGAGTCGGTGATGCCATCCAGCCATCTCATCCTCTGTTGTCCCCTTCTCCTCTTGCCCCCAATCCCTCCCAGCATCCGAGTCTTTTCCAATGAGTCAACTCTTCGCATGAGGTGGCCAAAGTACTGGAGTTTCAGCTTTAGCATCAGTCCTTCCAATGAACACCCAGGACTCACCTCCTTTAGAATGGACTGGTTGGACCTCCTTGCAGTCCAAGGGACTCTCAAGAGTCTTCTCCAACACCACAGTTTAAAAGTATCAATTCTTTGGCACTCAGCTTTCTTTACAGTCCAACTCTCACATCCATATATGACCACTGGAAAAACCATAGCCTTGACTAGATGGACCTTTGTTGGCAAAGTAATGTCTCTGCTTTTCAATATGCTGTCTAGGTTGGTCATAACTTTCCTTCCAAGAAGTAAGCATCTTTTAATTTCATGGCTGCAGTCACCATCTGAAGTGATTTTGGAGCCCAGAAAAATAAAGTCTGACACTGTTTCCAATGTTTCCCCATTTATTTGCCATGAAGTGATGGGACCAGATGCCATGATCTTTGTTTTCTGAATGGTGAGCTTTAAACCAACTTTTTCACTCTCCTCTTTCACTTTCATCAAGAGGCTTTTTAGTTCCTCTTCACCTTCTGCCATAAGGGTGGTGTCATCTGCATATCTGAGGTTCTTGATACTTCTCCCGGCAACCTTGATTCCAGCTTGTGCTTCTTCCAGCCCAGCGTTTCTCATGATGTACTCTGCATATAAGTTAAATAAGCAGGGTGACAATACACAGCCTTGACGTACTCCTTTTCCTATTTGGAACCAGTCTGTTGTTCCATGTCCAGTTCTAACTGTTGCTTCCTGACCTGCATATAGGTTTCTCAAGAGTCTCAAAAATGACAGAATGATCTCTGTTCATTTCCAAGGCAAACCGCTCAATATCACAGTAATCCAAGTCTATGCCCCAACCAGTAATGGTGAAGAAGCTGAAGTTGAACGGTTCTATGAAGATCTACAAGACCTTTTAGAACAAACACCCAAAAAAGATGTCCTTTTCATTATAGGGGACTGGAATGCAAAAGTAGGAAGTCAAGAAACACCTGGAGTAACAGGCAAATTGGGCCTTGGAATATGGAATGAAGCAGGGCAAAGGCTAATAGAGTTTTGCCAAGAAAATGCACTGGTCATAGCAAACACCCTCTTCCAACAACACAAGAGAAGACTCTACACATGGACATCACCAGATGGTCAACACCAAAATCGGATTGATTATATTCTTTGCAGCCAAAGATGGAGAAGCTCTATACAGTCAGCAAAAACAAGACCAGGAGCTGACTGTGGCTCAGATCATGAACTCCTTATTGCCAAATTCAGACTTAAATTGAAGAAAGTAGGGAAAACCACTAGACCATTCAGGTATGACCTTAATAAAATTTCTTATGATTATACAGTGGAAGTGAGAAATAGATTTAAGGGCCTAGATCTGATAGATAGAGTGCCTGATGAACTATGGAATGAGGTTCGTGACATTGTACAGGAGACAGGGATCAAGACCATCCCCATGAAAAAGACATGCAAAAAAGCAAAATGGCTGTCTGGGGAGGCCTTACAAATAGCTGTGAAAAGAAGAGAAGCGAAAAGCAAAGGAGAAAAGGAAAGATATAAACATCTGAATGCAGAGTTCCAAAGAATAGCAAGAAGAGATAAGAAAGCCTTCTTCAGCGATCAATGCAAAGAAATAGAGGAAAGCAACAGAATGGGAAAGACTCGAGATCTCTTCAAGAAAATTAGACATACCAAGGGAACATTTCATTCAAAGATAGCCTCGATAAAGGACAGGACTTAACAGAAGCAGATGATATTAAGAAGTGGCAAGTATACACAGAAGAACTGTACAAAAAATATCTTCACAACCACGATAACCATGATGGTGTGATGACTCACCTAGAGCCAGACATCCTGGAATGTGAAATCAAGTGGGCCTTAGAAAGCATCACTATGAACAAAGCTAGTGGAGGTGATGGCATTCCAGTTGAACCATTTCAAATCCTGAAAGATGATGCTGTGAAAGTGCTGCACTCAATATGCCAGCATATTTGGGAAACTCAATAGTGGCCACAGGACTGGAAAAGGTCAGTTTTCATTCCAATCCCAAAGAAAGGCAATGCCAAAGAATGCTCAAACTACAGCACAGTTGCACTCATCTCACAGGCTAGTAAAGTAATGCTCAAAATTCTCCAAGCCAGGCTTCAGCAATATGTGAACCATGAACTTCCAGATGTTCAAGCTTGTTTTAGAAAAGGCAGAGGCACCAGAGATTAAATTGCCAACATCTTCTGGATCATCGAAAAAGCAAGAGAGTTCCAGAAAAACATCTATTTCTGCTTTAGTGACTATGCCAAAGCCTTTGACTGTGTGGATCACAATAAATTGTGGAAAATTCTGAAAGAGATGGGAATACCAGACCACCTGACTGGTCCTTACCATTCTCCAAGAATAAGCTAGTCTAGCTTTTAAATTTGGGTATATTAGAAGACTAAGACTCATTCAGAGATATGATTATAATTGCTTATAAACATATCTCTTAAAGCTAAAATAGTACCAACTTAACTTAGTCTAATGAGAATGTCTTTGAATTATCAATTCTCTATGTATTTGTTTTTCTGCAATTATTTCTTTCTAGGTTAAATGATTTAGAACACATATAAAAAAATATAAGAATGTAAATTTATTTCAAAACCATGGAGCCATATGTGGGAAGCAATGTTTGGAATGGGATATTTTGAATCTAGCATTGAGGGCTCCTGTGGTTTGACTTGAAGAGCCAGCATATCCTTTTATAGGATAATGGAGAGTGGCTCAGGGGTAAAGAACCTGCCTGCCAATGCATGAGCTGCAGGAGGCATGGGTTTGATCCCTGGGTTGGGAAGATCCCCTGGAGGAGGAAATGCCAGCACATTCCAGTATTAATCCTGGGATAATCCAATGGACAGAGGAGCCTGGTGGATTACAATCCATGGATCGCAAAGTCAGACATAATTGAGCAATTGCGCATAACAATGAAATGGAGATAGTTAAAATGCATATCCTTCAGAACCAAGTGAAAGATCACAGCAACAGATTATCTCTTCTGATAGGAAAGATTTTTCCTTTTGGAGAAAAGGAACCAGGTTCTTCATTTTCTATGAATTATCCTTATAAAATGCTAAAGCCTCCCTGGAACATTTCAAGTGTGAAGAATCATTTTGGCTACATGTTTTGCAGATCCCAGTGTAAAAACAAAAGTGCTGAGCCCCTTGTTAAAAATGTATAGTAATTTTAAGTTAGCAAGAACAGAGTGTTAAACACAGTGCAGAACCTTCTAAGCACAAGGTCTTCATGGCTACACGGGATTCATGCTCATGAAGCCATCCCTGAACACTCTGCTTCCTCTTGTATATAACCTTATAAATTATTGGTCATAAAGTTTGTTCAAGTTTTTCCATAACATCTTATGGAAATGAACTTTTTGGCCAACCCAAATACAAAACCTTAATATCTAAAGTATTGTCCACATTTTATATCATAATGAAAATGCAAATTAAAGCAACAATGGAAGAATACTGCACATCTTTTAGAATGGCCGAAGTCCAGAACACTGACAACATCAAGTGCTACTAAGGATGTGGGGCAATAGGAACTCTCATTCATTGCCAGTAGAAATGCAAAATAGTACCATCTCTTTGGAAGACAGTTTGTCAGTTTCTTACAAAACTAAACATACTCTTACTATATAATGTAGCACTTGTTTTCCTTGGTATTTATCCAAATATGCTGAAAACTTAAAAATAGCACACAAAAAGTAGCTCAAGAGTATTTATAGCAACTTTATTCATTATTAAGAAAACATGGAAGCAATCAATATGTCTTTCAATAAATGAATGGATTAATATTGTGCAATTCAAACAATAGAATGTTATTCGGTGTTAAAAAAAAATGAGCTATCAAGCCATGAAAGGACATGAAAAATATTTAAATTCATATTTCTAAGTAAAGATACCAATGTGAATCAACTACCAACTGCCTGGTTTTGCTATTAACATTCCGGAAAAGGCAAAACTATGGTGATAGTAAAAAACAGTGCTTTTTAAGAGTTCAGGGTTTGAAAAGGATGAGTAGATGGATCACAGAGGATTTTTAGTGTAGCAAAAATAGAGAAGACTCTTGACAGTCCCTTGGACTGCAAGGAGATCCAACCAGTCCATTCTGAAGGAGATCAGCCCTGGGATTTCTTTGGAAGGAATGATGCTGAAGCTGAAACTCCAGTACTTTGGCCACCTCATGCAGAGTTGACTCATTGGAAAAGACTCTGATGCTGGGAGGGATTGGGGGCAAGAGGAGAAGGGGACGACAGAGGATGAGATGGCTGGATGGCATCACTGACTCGATGGACATTGAGTCTCAGTGAACTCTGGGAATTGGTGATGGACAGGGAGGCCTGGAGTGCTGCGATTCATGGGGTCGCAAAGAGTCGGATGGGACTGAGCAACTGATATGATCTGATAATGAAAGATAATGCCATCATCAGTTCAGTTCAGTTCAGTCACTCAGTCGTGTCCAATTTTTTGCAACCCCATGAATCGCAGCACGCCAGGCCTCCCTGTCCATCACCAATTCCCGGAGTTTACTCAAACTCACATCCTTTGAGTCAGTGATGCCATCCAGCCATCTCATCCTCTATCGTCCCCTTCTCCTGTTGCCCCCAATCCCTCCCAGCATCAGAGTCTTTTCCAATGAGTCAACTCTTCGCATGAGGTGGCCAAAGTACTGGAGTTTCAGCTTCAGCATCAGTCCTTCCAAAGAAATCCCAGGCTGATCTCCTTCAAAATGGACTGGTTGGATCTCCTTGCAGTCCAAGGGACTCTCAAGAGTCTTCTCCAACACCACAGTTCAAAAGCATCAATTTTTCAGCGCTCAGCCTTCTTCACAGTCCAACTCTCACATCCATACATGACCACAGGAAAAACCATAGCCTTGACTAGATGGACCTTTGTTGGCAAAGTAATGTCTCTGCTTTTGAATATGCTATCTAGGTTGGTCATAACTTTCCTTCCAAGGAGTAATCGTCTTTTAATTTCATGGCTGCAGTCACCATCTGCATATATTTGTCCAAATCCATAGAATATCCAACACTAAAAGTGAACTCTAATGTAAACTGTTACCTTTATATGGTTATGAGGTGGCAATATATGTTCATTCTTGGGGAAGAAAAATAGCATTCTAGTGATTGATATTGCTAGTTGGGAGGCTATAAATGTGTGGCGACATGGGGCATATCTTAGAAATGATCATAAAATTTACACAACTTAATTGAGATTGATCAAGAAAAAAGAGAGAACATTCAAATTACATAACAGAAATAAGAAGGTTTAAAAGAATTCTAAGAGCAATTATATGGTAACAATTAGTTGACAGACACAATTTCTATAAAAGACACAAACAAACACTAGAGATTCAAGGACAAATAAAGAGATAAATAAACTTACACTAAGTAAAAAATTAGATTAATCATAACCAAAGCAAAAATTTTATGTTCAAGTGGCTTCACTGGTGAATTGTCCTAAACCTTTAGAGAAGAATTAATAACACAATATTGCATAGAATATACAATAGGGAGAAACACGTTTTTGTTTTGTGTATCCCTTACCTGCTTATTGTGGATGTAGATAATTTTATTACTTTTGTCTGTTAACCTTCTTACTAACTCTATAAGTGGTTAATTTGCTACCTTTTTTGTATAATTGCCTTTGCCAATGTGATTTCTCCTTTCAGAATATTCTGTTTGTGGTTGTAGCTTATTCCTTTCCACTTAGAGAAGTCTCATTTACATTTCTTGTAAAGCTAGTTTGGTGGTCCTGGACTCTTTTAGATCTTGCTAAGCTGTAAAACTTTTGACTTTTCCTTCCAATCTTAATGATAGCCCTTCCAGGTAGAGTATCTTGGTTTTCCCCTTTCATCACTTTAAGTGTACCATGCCACCTTCTTCTGGCCTGCAGAGTTTCTGCTGAAAGTTAGATGAAATCCTTCTGGTAGCTCCTTTGTACATGATTTGTTGCTTTCCCCCTTGTTTCTTTTAATATTCTCTCTTTAATTTTTGCCTTTTTAATTACAAGGTGTCTTGGTGTGGACTTTTTGGAGTAGATCCTGTTTGGGATTCTCTGTGTTTCCTGGAGTTGGATATCTGTTTCCTTTCCCAGGTTAGAGAAGTTTTCAGCTTTATGTCTTAAGATATGTTCTCTTCCCTTTTCTCTCTCTCTTTTCTTCCTGGAACCCCTATCATAAGAATTAGTTTCCTTGGTGTTGTCTTAGAGGTCTCTTGAACTATTCTCATTTCTTGATGTTTGTTTTTCTTTTTTTCTGTTCTGCTTGTGTGATTTCCACTAGCCTGTCTTCCAGTCCACTGATTCATTCCTCCATATCATCTAATCTTCTGCTTATTTTTTTCTAGTGTATTTTTTAATTTCAATTATTCTTCAGCTTTGTTTGGATCTTCTTTATATTCTCTACTTTGTTACAAGTTTCACTATGTCCATCTTTTCTTCTCCTGAGTTCTTTGAGCATCTTTTGGAGCAAACCCTTGAACTCTTTATTGGATAGATTGGATATATCCATTTAGTTCTTATGAACTTTATCTTGTTATTTCATTTGGATCATATTATTTTGTTGCCTTATTTTGACTAATTCATTACTTAGTCAAATTCGCTACTTTATATGTATTTGATAGGTTGGTTATGTTCCCTGGTCTTGGAAAGTGGCTTGATGTAGGAGACATCCTACATGTCCCAGCAGGGCACTCCCCTCTGCTCCCCAGGGCTCTGTGCTCCAGGGGAGGCCCCTGTATGGGTGGTGGAGTCATTTTGCTGTGGCAGGATGACTTATCTGGGTGTGCAGATAGGTGTGACTGGCCTCTGGTCTGGCTGGTCACTGGGCCTGGCCTTGTGCAGAGGCTGTCAGCTGCTGGTTGGAAGGACTGGATTCTAGCCAGGCTGACTGTGTGTCTAGGAGAGTCCTCTGTAGTGCTGGCCCAATGGTGAGTCAGGCTGGGTCAAGGTGGCTGGCTATAAGCCCCCAGGGCACCAGGAGCAAGTGCTGGCCTGCTGGTGAGTGGAAGTGGGTCCCAGGCTGACTCCCTGAGGGGCCCAAGGAGTGCTCAGGTACAGACGCCTAGGTATAAGAGAAGCAAGTTTTGAGAATGTATGTACAGCATAATCACTACAGTTAATTATACTCTACTGTATATTTAAAAGTTTTGATGTTTGGCAAAACTAATACAGTGTTTCAGGTTTAAAAATAAAATAAAATTAAAAAAATAAATAAATAAAAAATAAAAGTTGCTCAGAGGGTAGACCTTAAGATTTCTTAACCAAAGAAAATAAATTGTAATTACATTAGGTGATGAATATGTTAATTAAACTTACCAAGGTAATCATTTAAGTATATATATTATATACATAAAATTAACACATATATACATATGTGTGTGCGTGTGTGTGTGTGTGCTTCAGTTATCCCTGACTTTTTGTGACTTTGAAGACTTTTGAGAGTCCCTTGGACTGCAAGGAAATCCAACCAGTCCATCCTAAAAGAAATCAGTCCTGAATATTCATGGGATGGACTGATGTTGAAACTGAAACTCCAATACTTTGGCCACCTGATGTGAAGAGCTGACTCATTTGAAAAGATCCTGATGCTGGGAGGGATTGAAGGTGGGAGAAGGGGACGAGAGAAGATGAGATGGTTGGATGGCATCACTGACTCGATGGACATGAGTTTGAGTAAACTCCAGGAGCTGGTGATGGACAGGGAGGCCTGGCATGCTGTGGTCCATGGGGTCGGAAAGAGTCGGACACGGCTGAGCAACTGAACTGAACTGAACTGATGGACTGTAACCTGCCAAACTCCTCTGTCAATGGGATTATCCAGGCAGGAATACTGGAGTGGATTGCCATGCCCTCTGCCAGGGTTTTTTTCCAACTCAGGGATTGAAATCTCTTGCATCTCCTGCATTGGCAGGCAGGTCTTCTTACACTGGTGCTCCCTGGGAAGTCATATACATATGTATATGTATATACTCAGCTTGGTGGTTGTCAAATTTCTATAATGTCATATAACAATTATATTTCAAAGAGGTGGAAATAATAAAAGTAAACATTATTTAGAGAAACTTAACAAACTCATCAGAGATCAGAATAGGATATAATTTTCTATTATACTTTGCATTTGAATGGGAATGTATAGAATTATTTCTCACTACTTGTTGTTTGCTATATATTTCAGGTTCCCTGAAAATCACATTGATAAAATTCTAATTGAACTAACTTTTTGGATGGTGGCAGAGATCATATACATGCTCGCTAAAAAAGTTTTCTTCCTACACACAAAGAAATGTCCTTGCAGATGTGATAGGAGTGTATGGTTGTTATCCGACATGCATTTTTATCACACGCTCTCGTTTCACTTACAGAAACCTTTAGAGTCACTTGTGGAAGATGTCAGTATTACTAAGTGTAAGAATGAGAAGGCATGGTCTCTCTTTACCACTTAGAAATGAATTACTTGGAAAACCACTCAACCCTTATATGACTGTAAGACATCTGAGAAATATAGATTCATCTAAAGGTATATATGCATAAAAGGGAAGCAAGATTAGTATTGGGTTAGAATAAAGCTGGAATACTTGCCATTTGCTAGATTTTACTCCAATCGGGCTAAGATTTCCAAATTCAAGGGACACAATAGACACAGAAAGCTATTTACTTCCAAAGGGAAAGAAAAAATATCCCATAGCATTTATGGAAGTAATGTCTGAGGCTTTGCAGTTCAATGCCCCAGCCTGTGTTTTCCTTCCTGCTCTGATGTCCACATCAGCAGCTTCCAAGAGTGTTAACAGCCTCTTTTTCTTTATTTTTGAGAACAGATGGGTATACTGTAGAAGAAATACCAACTCATACACCCATGACTGTGCTTAGTTGGTTCCCTAAGTATTTGATCCCCAAAGGCAAGATTTTAATTAAAATATTGAGGGCATGAGACCTGGACCTGTGGATGGATCACAGGATAGCTTGTTACTGGGAGGTTCACGTCAGAGTAATTCCCTTCAAGACATTTGTCATCAGACCCTTCAGTCCCAACCTGACTGTATTGAAACTCACTAGAGTGAGAATAACCTGGGGCCCCAGGCACCTCGTTCACTTGATTTTATTTTATCACAAGCGGGTATCGGTGCTGGAGATCTTTTCCTTCACAGTGACGTTGCTGCAATACGTTAGTAGAATGACCTTGGCTAGCACTCTCTGACAACAAGAGGAGTCTTTTATGTGGAATGAGTGATTTACCAAGCATTTCACATCCTCCATCTTATTTCATCTCCACCACTCCATGAAACATCAGGGGTGGGAATCACTAATTCCATTAAAAAAATACAATAAGTGAGGCTAAGGGTAGTGAAGGACTTCACTTTTGTTCTCCTCTGAAATGAGAAATCTAGAATGGTAGAGTTTCATAGTACAAAATGGAGAATCTGGTATTTAAATCTAGATAAGTCTGTTGAACTGTATATGCTCATATCTCTCACACTATATAGACATTGTCCAACCATGGACTTAGAAGAAAGATTCTAATACATTTCTAGTTATAACAGTAGCAGCTGTTTCTACCAGGATAAAGTAAACAACAAACACTGGTAGTCTAAGATTATAAGGTGGTCTCAATACTTTGGTGTATGAGAATTCCATTCAATCATCCCAAAATATCACAAGGAAAATTCTAGGAATTACTCCACTGGGGCTTTTAAAACTGATAGGCTGTAAGAAATAGATTTTAGGTATAATGGATTCTCCTTGAGAAATAGGTTATGGCTTGGCACACAATGATGCATGTTTCCAAATCAGTGGGACTAAAATGTACACCAGTCTGAACCTAATCGTCAGTCCCAGTGGTTTTTGCTTTATGCAGGACAAGATTCGAGTTATACTAACCCGTTGTCCATGCTGGTCCTATGGGCCACACCAATCATTCCTCCTGATGATTTTGGTGTTTGGGATGTGTTGGAGATATGTCTCCGGGACTTGGAAATGGCAAACCTGAAAGAACAACACTTGGACAGTCTCTGCAAGGACTGACAAGTTTATTTCTGCAGTCAAGCCTTTTTATAGGCGCAAGGAACAAAGAGCTTAGAGCATACAGCCAGCAGAACATGTACAAGGCTAGGACATAATCAGTAAAAGATACTTCAAGGAACAGCGCATTTTTAACGACCCATGTATTTATCCATGACCCATTTTCTCAAGCAACATCTTTAATGTTTAATTGTTAAATCTAGGCGCTGAGCATAGCCAAAGGCAGGAAATGTTCTTCAGCAATCAGTACACAAATGCCTGGGTACTTCTGGCCCTTCGCCATTTTCCCACAGACTTTCTCCTTCTGTGCCTCCCAACAGGGATGGGCATTTTTGTTTGCTTGTATTTGTTTATGAATTTTGTTCTGGAAGGGACACTGAAAACAAACTTTCCGGGAACAAGTCTTGCTAACTGTGCCGCAGTCCCTCTGGCTTCTTTAGATTCTGCCAACTTCTTTGACAACTTGAAGACACCGTAGCTTTTCACTTTGGGCAATCCTGCCTATGCTGTGGAGAAGAAAATGGCAACCCACTCCAGAATTCTTGCCTGGAGAATTGCATGGACAGAGGAGCCTGGTGGGCTACAGTCCATGGGCTTGCAAAGAGTCAGACATGACTGAGCGACTATCACTCATGCTTACTATGTTACCTCTATCCATCCTTTATGTATTGGCTGAGGTGTTGATTCTCTGAGAAAACCTTCTGCCTGTCATTGAAAGTACATTTTTGTAGGACTTCCCTATAGTAGTCAGTGGTTAAAAATCCACCTTGCAATTGCCTTGCAATTTAGGCAACAGATTCGATCCCTGGTCAGGGAAGTAAGATCCCACACGCAGAGGAGCAACTGAGCCCTCTTGACACAGTGAAAGATCCCGCCTTGTGCAACGAAGATTTCACTGGCCAACTAAGATCTGACACAGTCAAATAAATGAACATTTTCAAAAGCAGATTTTCATTATTCATTCTCATGTGGGCACCTTGTTCTAATTATAATTGTATATACTTATCTGTGAGTTTGCTTAATGTTTATCTTCTCCTGTAAACCTGAGCATTTGAGACTGTGAACATGTTTGTTTTCTATAGATATGTACACCCATGGCCAGGACTATGGCTAAACTCATCTGGGACCAATACAGTGTTGAATGAACGAATGATTCTTGTCAATGGTGCAAATGTTTCAGTCGAATTAAGGCATGCAATTCTGTCTGAAATCCATTTGGCTTAATACCAGACTTCTGTCCCTATGTTTCCCATGCTTATGCCAATATGCCCTAGAGGGAATGATCTAACTTGACTTTAGCATCATCAAAGAGAATTAATACAAGCTTTGTTAATTCATGCACAGTCTCCCTCAGCAAGCAGAGCTGCATTCCTATGCACACATTCAGCACTTTTTGTCCAATAGTCTGAGATAAGGTGCTATTGTTGCTCTCATGGGGGCTTTGTCCCCTGAGCATTCCATGGGTTTATAACTCTCTCTTTCAGTTCCCAATAACTCCATTTGGCTTTATAGGTAAAAGACCATGTAAATGGACCATAAAATGTTACTTGACCATTGATTCATTCAACTGATTGTCCATGGTGTCTATTACCTTCTATGGCCTTGCCCCAGAATGAGATCTCTCCGAACTGGGAGCCTGTAGTCATGACCAGGAGAAATAATCATGACTTTGATTATGATGATTACCATTTTCAGGACACTGCAGGGATTTGCTTCTTTTCTCACAACAGCAGTATTCTTTTAGGGAGGATGTTGTTTGGGGCTGCCGATCTAATATCTCCACTTTATAGATGAATATAAGGTGACTTAAAGGAATTGGGTGACTTATCTGAGGAGACACATCAGCAACTCTTACCGTACAATCATGTTAGCTACTTCTGTGGCACTGCTTTTTTTCTCAGTCTCTCTTTGCTCCACAGTTCTTTTCTCTTTTGATCAAAGACTAAGAAGAAAATCTCAGTAGAATGCTTCTTATCTTTTATGGATTGAATTTCTGATTCAAGACTCATGTGAAATCAATGAATTAGCCTGTTCATTGTTCAGCATACCAGGTAAGCCTCCAATCAAATCTACAGTCTGTATATATTTTTAGGGACAGAGGTAAGCAGGAAAATATATCAAGGTACCCATTTCCCTCTTGATTTATTCATAACTGAATACTGAATATTTTATGCAACATACTGGATATTATTAGGTGTCTGTGATTTTTAGTGACAGACTGTTACAAATACCATGGAAATTCTTAAGAAGAATATATATTTATGTTGTATAAAAATAAAAGGAACAAGAGGGTCTTGAGTCCCTGCTTTGCCTTACAGGAGTTTTTAGAACTTGGACAAATTGTTAAACCTTTCTCATTTTTAGCTTCCTCTTTTGGAGTATGGTATTATTAGTTAACAAGTGGCTAATCCCAAGGTGTTTGAGAGTATCAATTTGGATCTCAATGTGAAAATTTATTATAACTTGGAGAGCACATAACATTAATGGAAAAAGAGAAAGAATAGAGAGAAATAAAAAAAGGGGGACCCAGGCTAAGTGACTAACTCTATAAAAATGCACTGAAATAAAAGGCATAAAAAAATCACACCAGAATGAAGAATTTATGGGAATGAAGGAAACTGGACTCTAGCTTTTATTCTGAGGCTTTGCTGGCATTCAGTTCAGTTCAGTTCAGTCACTCAGTCGTGTCCAACTCTTTGTGACCCCATGAACTGCAGCATGCCATGCCTCCCTGTCCATCACCAACTCCTGGAGTTCACTCAAACTCATGTCCATCGAGTCAGTGATGCCATCCAGCCATCTCATCCTCTGTCTTCCCCTGCTTCTCCTGCCCCCAATCCCTCCCAGCATCAGAGTCTTTTCCAATGAGTCAACTCATTGCATGAGGTGGCCAAAGTACTGGCATTAGGCATGCAGTT
The DNA here is from genome assembly GCF_019923935.1 of Bubalus bubalis. Classification (NCBI taxonomy): domain Eukaryota; kingdom Metazoa; phylum Chordata; class Mammalia; order Artiodactyla; family Bovidae; genus Bubalus; species Bubalus bubalis. The sequence continues at coordinate 2,308,216 of NC_059172.1, forward strand.
AATAGTTAATAGATTGATTAACTATTAGATACATTGACTGGTGAACTATAGTGTAAATGAGACCATGGTACCATCCCACTGGCCCGAGACAAAGATAATGCTCTCTGCTTGGGAATAAAGAATAGGAATATCCCAAATAATCAACATTTTATATATTACTCTTGTGCTTCTATACTTTCTGATCAGGTAATATGTTTTTTACATCATTCTAGAGAAAAGCATACAACCTGATACTCTGTAAGGACTTAGGTTGGACTAAACAAATTCCAGCACTTTATGTGGCTTATTAATAGGTGTTATTGAAAATTTATATAATTTTTAAATGTAGAAGTATCCTTTCCTTTCCTTTTCTTTCCTGATAGAGGAGGGAGAGGAAATTTATCGTAAACATGTCTTCATATAATTTTTGTCATTCAACTTGGATTCAGAAAAATAGTATATTAGTTAAGTTCCCAGTAGCTAATTGTATATTTGATTTCAATACCTATGCTTTTTATTTCTCCACAATACTTGTGAATAATGCTCTAAATAAATTAGTCATTCAAGAATAGGCCAATATAATGAATAACATATTTTGTGCCCCAGCTGGAGTAGAGTGACTACATATCAATATTAGGAGAATATTTCTTGGTGATCAAGAACTTGGGCTTTAATTCAAAATGACATGACTTCAAATACCAGCTCTGCTACTTGCTAGATTTATGGCCTTCTTTGTGTAACTCCTTGTGAGCAAGCTTCAGTTTCCCCATATGTGAAGTGGGGATAGATAATACGTCACAGGGTTGGGTGATAAATCGGTGGAGGTATAGTATGCGTGTACATTTCAGGTGCCTTGAAAATTGAAAGTACTCAGTAGTTTCTAATTATCATTGTTTAATTCATTATTTAAGTTTGTGCATCTGCTTATATAGTATTGATGATGCATATGAGAGATGCACCTTAAATTAAGATGAAACAAATTATTACAAGTAACACAGTGATCAATGGTGCTCTCTAAGTTATAACAGAAAGGCAGTGTCTATAGAGGAGTTTTTGAAGACTTCATAGAAGCTTTGACATTCATGTTATTCTTTGAAGAACAAATTTGATTTGTACTAAGGGTACTAAGCTGAGCACTGAAGAATTGATGCTTTTGAACTGTGGTGTTGGAGAAGACTCTTGAGAGTCCCTTGGACTGCAAGGAGATCCAACCAGTCCATTATAAAGGAGATCAGCCTTGGGTGTTCATTGGAAGGACTGATGCTAAAGGTGAAACTTCAATACTTTGGCCACCTCATGAGAAGAGTTGACTCATTGGAAAAGACCCTGATGCTGAGAAGGAGGAGAAGGGGACGACAGAGGATGAGATGGCTGGATGGCATCACCGACTCGGTGGACCTGAGTCTGAGTGAACTCTGGGAGTTGGTGATGGACAGGGAGGCCTGGAGTGCTGAAATTCATGGGGTTGCAAAGAGTCAGACACGACTGAGTGACTGAACTGAACTGAAGAGTACAGAGTATCTTGTTCAATTTTTAATTGTGCCCTGAACACCCAATATGTGGTGATCCAATCCCCCACCCCAAAAAAATCTTTCAAAGAGATTGCTAAAAAGCAAATACATGATTTAAAGACCTTTTATAATTCTATTTTATCAGCGGTGGTTTAGTTGCTAAGTCATGTCAAGCTCTTGCGACCTAATAGACAGAAGAGCCTGACAGGCTACAGTCCATGGGAATCTCCAGGCAAGAATACTGGAGTGGGTTGCTATTTCCTTCTCCAGGGGATATTCCCAACCCAGGAATCGAACTTGTGGCTCTTGCATTGTAGACAGTTTGTTTACCAACTGAGCTACAAGGGAAGATTTGCATATAATAATAGGCAAATTGGTAGCTACGATTCAGGGTCTGCAGAGGTGAAGAAACCCCAATACAAGTGTCTCCCTGCAAAAGTCAGGGTCCCTGGTGCTTGCCCACCTCAATATGCTAACTAGACATACTCAGCTCTGGGGCAGGGTTTTCCTTCACCGCCAAGAGGATCTGGCCTGCAGGCGTAACTTCGGAGGGGCTGTCTCTAACGCCCGTGTCAACTGCGTCCCTCTCGTCCCGAGGTCAGCTCTGGACTCTTGCTGCTTCGACAAGAAGCCACCGTCCTTCTCCAAAGCCCGGCGGGAACGTTCCCGGAGCCTCCTGGACTGCTGGGCTTCCTCTCTCAGGTCAGGCACCTGCTGCAGGGCGTTCTGGAGCTGCTGGACGGCCACATGGCTCTGGGCGAGGTCCTGAACCAGCTCGGAACACGGGACATCAAGGAGCGTCTGCAGCTCTTCCTCCGGCAGCAGGGTAAAGCTGGATACAGGCCTTCCATCAGTGGCCTGGCCACGTTCTTCCACTCCGACCCTGCCCCACCGTCTGTTTCATCTCTGTCCAAGGACTCCTGGGTGAGCCAAGCTGTCCCTGCATCTGAACTGTGTGTCCCCCACTGGTTCCCAGCTGATGTCACAAACTTAGCATTGGCGGGAAGACACAGGAAGTAATCACCGCCATCGGCTCGGGCGCCATCCTCTGCTAGGACCGGGGTGACGGGGTCCCGGGAACTCATCGATGGCCGGAACATCACGCGCCTTGCTCCTCATCTCCTCGAGGCAGGAGACCGCCGCGCCCCGCTGTTCCCGGTGGTTGTTGCTGCACAGCAGACGCTGCTTTAGAGCCCAGATCTCGCCGGGTTCCGGAGCTGCAGGGCCGCTTTGTGTGAACACAAGACTGTGTTTGCAACTACTTTTTTTTCTCCCCTGTAGGAAAGTGCTGACTTAAGACACTCCTTCAGTTTGTTGAGAAGATGGTAAAAAAAAAAAAAAAAAAAAGAAAGAAAGAAATGCTTTCAGCACGTTTCCGGCCCCTCGCTAGATGTAGGGGCAAATGATATGAGTATTGATTAGTGTAAGTGAGAACGAGGAAGGTGCCTCCCCTGGATGATGACGCCTCCCACGGCCTCCCTACCACACCAGCAGGAGTGAACAGGGAGTGGGGACCTGCGGTTTCCGTCAAGACCTCCACCCTCCCCTCCACCCTCCAACCTCATGGCCCGGCTGTCACCCTCTACCTAGAGACCTGAGAACTGACTGATCTCATTAGTCTCTCTTTTGGCGTGTCACTCACCATGAAGACAAGGAATCTCAGGTCAGCCCTCAATGGCTGTTGAATAAAGTCCACATCTCTTCATACCCCTGTTTCTAAGCCCAACAGCCACTCCTGCCCAACTCCTGAAATCATTCTACTCTTCCTTCTGGGATTGACAGCCGGTCTTGAGCATAGCCAGAAACTCTCCTCTGGAAATTCCCTTAACCTACCGTCCAGCTGAAATCTGTGTCCTGGGACAGGGCTTCCCTAGCGACCAACTCAGTGGTGACATTCTCTCTCCCTTTTCTTCTTAGTGCTGTACTGTTCCATGATCTTGACTTTACAACATTATCATACTCTGATTTTTTCCCCCAAACCTCTTCATTTAGTTTTTAGTGGCCTTTTCTAGTTTTGTGGGTTTAATAGGATAGTTTTAGGAACAGTTCAACAGTTAGTCACTCAGTTGTATCTGACTCTTTGTGACCCCATCGTCTATAGAGTCCATGGATTTCTCCAGGCCAGAATACTGGAGTGGGTAGCCTTTCCCTTCTCCAGGGGATCTTCCCAATCCAGGAATCGAACCCAGGTCTCCCAAATTGCAGGCGGATTTTTTACCAGCTGAGCCACAAGGGAAGCCCAAGAAGACAGGATTGGGTAGCCTATCCCTTCTCCACCGGATCTTCCCAGTGCAGGAATCAAATCAGGGTCTCCTGTATTGCAGGCAGATTCTTTACCAGCTGAGCTATTAGGGAAGCACTTAATATGATGTGTGAAGTTTAAGCCATTAGCCAATTGCCAAAATATTTCAAATTAATAAAATCTGATTCAACGGGTCCAATTGTTTATGCAACCCTTCTAAACCAAAAGGAATCTCAAACTCACTATGACACATCTGAAATCATCTTTCTTATTCTTTCTAGAAAATCGGTTTCTTCTACACCATTCCCTCTGTTGCTGTACAAAAAAATGGAGTCATCATTGTTTCCCCTTTCTCTGATGTCTTACATTCAATACATCATGAAATCCATCCAACTCTATTTTGAAATATATCTAGAACTGGGTCCTTTTTCATTTTCTCTTTCACTACCTGCCTGCTCCAAGCCATCAGCTTCTGTTACATAGATCACGAGATTAATGCAAAGAAAAATGAAATTGGTGATATCATAGTGTATTAGACCTCATTCTCACATGTACGTTTTTGTTAACCTTGCCTTCATTTTGAGTCCTTAGAGAGATTCAGTCACTACCTTCTAACAGTAAGAATATCTTCATTGATTGTATTCTGTTAAGTGCCAGGCAATATTGTTATATCCATTTTACAGATGGATAAAATGAGGCTAAGACACCCTAGTTAGTACACAATGTCAATCAGAAAAAAAATGAATTCTTACTTGGTATAGCTGTAACATCCTCTATCTAAGTATGAAAAATTGGAGGAAGACATAAATGGAATATGACAGTGGAAGAAACTTGGGGCAGAAGCAAGTGGAATGCATGAGGATGCAGGACATTTGATTTTCTAGTCATCTGGAATTCCTCTAATCCACTTCTCAAATCAATGCAGAGACCAATTGTCAGTAATGCCTAAGGTGGATGTCGGGAGCCACGTTAGGCATTACTGACAACCAATAACTCTGTCCTAACATTAATGTATACAATTCTACAGTGCCAGTTTGTATTATCTCTCCAGTTTGACAGTGAGTTCAAGGGACAATGGGTGGACAAATGATATCAAGTAATACCCAATGTCTGTCATCTAGTATGGGATGGAGCAGGAATGTGCATCCAGCTGTCTCTATTCTGAACTCACACATTTAACTTTTACTCCCTACATGTCTTTATTGCTTGTACAGGATTTACTACAGTATCCACTGTATTAAATGACATAATCTATGTATCCTATTATCTTTTGAGAAAATGAAAGCCTAGAACACGATATTCTAAACTATGATTTAGTAGAGTATAATACTGCTCAATACAATAGCAGTAATTGAAATGACATGAAGTAATTTACAGGGACCTATATTATTTCATAAATAGCCTGTCAGTGTTTAAAAATTTGAATTGTGATGCTAACACATCTAATTTAATAACAAATCCTGTGATTTTCCATAAGTTGCCTTTTGTCTATGAACTTTAATTTTGGTAATTTAAATAGAAGAATAGATAATTAAGATAGAAGATACGATTGTTTTAGCTCCAAAATCCTTTAAGCTAGAATACTCTATTTTTCACCAATATTTAAAAATTGCAGTTTGTTGTTACACCCATGTGAAATTCAAAGAATTCTTATACAAGGTATATATTGGACATAATGATAGCTCTAACTATACTGCTAACAAGCTCCTCTTTTCTCATTGCTATAGGTCATTCACATACTGCACAAATGATCTCCAGGGACAACAGTACAGTCGTGATTGAGTTCATTCTTGCCGGGATAACTGATGACCCACAACTGCAGATCCCACTCTTTCTAGTGTTCACACTCATCTACCTCCTCACTCTGGTTGGGAACCTGGGGGTGATCACGCTGATCCTGCTGGACTCTCGTCTCCACACTCCCATGTACTTCTTCCTTAGCAACCTCGCTCTGGTGGACTTTGGTTACTCCACAGCCATCACTCCCAAAGTGATGGCTGGATTCCTCACAGGAGACAAGGTCATTTCCTACAATGCTTGTGTTGCTCAGCTTTTCTTTTTTGGTGGCTTTCTCTCTGTGGAAACTTTTCTCTTGGCCTTAATGGCCTATGACCGTCATGCAGCAGTGTGTAAACCACTTCATTACACCAACATCATGACACCAAGGGTGTGTGCCTGGATTGTCATAGGGTCTTATGTCTTTGGTTTCCTAGAAGTCTCTGTGCACACTTGGAACATATTCAGTCTCTCTTTCTGCAGATCCAATGTGATTGATCACTTTTTCTGTGATGCTACTCCTCTCCTGGCTCTCTCATGCTCAGAAAGCAACAGAAGTGAGATAGTTTTATTTCTTTTGGTTGGCTTCAATGTCCTCTCGTCTAACTTGGTCATCCTGGTCTCCTATCTGTTTATCTTTCTCACCATTCTGAGGATGCACTCATCTGAAGGACATCAGAAGGCCTTTTCCACCTGTGCTTCCCACCTCACTGCTGTGTCCATCTTCTATGGGACAGGTTCCTTCATGTACTTTGAGCCCGGCTCCCACCATTCCATGAGCACAGACAAAATGGCGTCTGTGTTCTACGCCATAGTCATCCCCGTGCTGAATCCGCTGATCTATAGTCTGAGGAACAAAGAGGTCAAGAGGGCACTAAAAAAGGCTGTGGGGAAGGCAAAGTCTTCTCTAAGATTCAAAATTTAATTAAGTAGAAACACATCTCATACATTGCAATCAAGCTAGGGAAAATATTGACTTGGTAGACCAATAGTTTCATAAATTTTTGATATACTTCCTCAAATCCATTGTATGTATGACTTGATGTACATTTGATGTACTTCCTCAAATGCATTTTATGTAATCCAGTACATGATGCAAATGGCTTATATATATGATATCTCAGGAAAAATATTTAGAAAGTATCAACCTGAACTCAGTTATCTTATATAAAATTTCTCCTTAATTGCATTTCATTATTTCACATGATCAGCCCCACTCTCATTTCATTCAATGTATATTGAATAAATGCCCCAAAAAACATCATTTATGTAATCATGTAAGTTACACATTCATGAATGGGCAAAAAATGAGTTTAGTATAAATGAGATTAAGCTATTATTATATATTTATAATGCACAAGTGCGAGCAGCTATGACGGTGCACAAGTGTGGCCGATAGGAGCTACCCCATGTCCAAGGTCAGGGGCAGAGGCCGAGAGTGCCAGGCTGCGACGGCGCAGGAGCAGCCAAGAGGAGCTACCCTATCGCGGCAGCTGGGTAGAGCAACCCCACTCCAACGAGCAGTGGCTGTGCAGGCACAGGAGGGCCTAGAGGAGCTACTCCACATTCAAGGTCAGGAGGGGTGGCAGTGAGGAGATACCCCTCATCCAAAGTAAGGAGCAGTGGCTGCGCTTTGCTGGAGCAGCCATGAAGAGATACCCCACGTCCAAGGTAACAGAAACCCAAGTAAGATGGTAGGTGTGGCAAGAGGGCATCAGAGGGCAGACACACTAAAACCGTACTCACAGAAAACTCGTCAATCTAATCACACTAGGACCACTGCCTTGTCTAACTCAATGAAACTAAGCCATGCCCGTGGGGCAACCCAAGATGGGCGGGTCATGGTGGAGAGGTCTGACAGAATGTGGTCCACTGGAGAAGGGAATGGCAAACCACTTCAGTATTCTTGCCTTGAGAACCCTATGAACAGTATGAAAAGGCAAAATGATAGGATACTGAAAGAGGAACTCCCCAGGTCAGTAGGTGCCCAATATGCTACTGGAGATCAGTGGAGAAATAACTCCAGAAAGAATGAAGGGATGGAGCCAAAGCAAAAACAATACCCAATTGTGGATGTTACTGGTTATAGAAGCAAGGTCCGATGCTGTAAAGAGCAATATTGCCTACGAACCTGGAATGTTAGGTCCATGAATCAAGGCAAATTGGAAGTGGTCAAACAGGAGATGGTAAGAGTGAACGTCGACATTCTAGCAATCAGTGAACTAAAATGGACTGGAATGGGCAAATTTAACTCAGATGACCATTATATCTATTACTCAGGGCAGGAATCCCTTAGAAGAAATAGAGTAGCCACCATGGTCAACAAAAGAGTCCAAAATGCAGTACTTGGATGCAATCTCAAAAATGACAGAATGGTCTCTGTTCATTTCCAAGGCAAACCATTCAATATCACTGTAATCCAAGTCTATGCCCCAACCAGTAACTCTGAAGAAGCTGAAGTTGAATGGTTCTATGAAGACTTACAAGACCTTTTAGAACTAACACCCACAAAAGATGTCCTTTTCATTATAGGGGACTGGAATGCAAAAGTAGGAAGTCAAGAAACACCTGGAGTAACAGGCAAATTGGGCCTTGGAATATGGAATGAAGCAGGGCAAAGACTAATAGAGTTTTGCCAAGAAAATGCACTGGTCATAGCAAACACCCTCTTCTAACACAAGAGAAGACTCTACACATGGACATCACCAGATGGCCAACATTGAAATCAGACTGATTATATTTTTGCAGCCAAAGATAGAGAAGCTCTATACAGCCAGCAAAAACAAGACCAAGAGCTCACTGTGGCTCAGATCATGAACTCCTTATTGCCAAATTCAGACTTAAATTGAAGAAAGTAGAGAAAACCACTAGACCATTCAGTTATGACCTAAATCATATCCCATATGATTATACAGTGGAAGTGAGAAATAGATTTAAGGGCCTAGATCTGATAGATAGAGTGCCTGATGAACTATGGAATGAGGTTCATGACATTGTACAGGAGACAGGGATCAAGACCATCCCCATGGAAAAGAAATGCAAAAAAGCTAAATGGTTGTCTAGGGAGGACTTACAAATAGCTGTGAAAAGAAGAGAAGCGAAAAGCAAAGGAGAAAAGGAAAGATATAAACATCTGAATGCAGAGTTCCAAAGAATAGCAAGAAGAGATAAGAAAGCCGTCCTCAGTGATTAATGCAAAGAAATAGAGGGAAAAAACAGAGGGAAATACTAGAGATGTCTTCAAGAAAATTAGAGATACCAAGGGAACATTTCATGCAAAGATGGGCTTGATAAATGACAGAAATGGGATGGACCTAACAGAAGCAGAAGATATTAAGAAGAGGTGGCAAGAATACACAGAAGAATTGTACAAAAAATATTTTCACGACCAAGATAATCACGAAGGTGTGATCACTGACTTAGAGCCAGACATCCTGGAGTGTGAAGTCAAGTGGGCCTTAGAAAGCATCACTACGAACAAAGCTAGTGGAGGTGATAGAATTCCAGTTGAGCTAGTCCAAATCCTGAAAGATGATTCTGTGAAAGTGTTGTACCCAATATGCCAGTAAATTTGGAAAACTCAGCAGTGGCCACAGGACTGGAAAAGGTCAGTTTTCATTCCAATCCCAAAGAAAGGTAATGCCAAAGAATGCTCAAACTACCACACAATTGCACTCATCTCACACACTAGTAAACTAATGCTCAAAATTCTCCAGGCCAGGCCTCAGCAATACGTGAACCATGAACTTCCAGATGTCCAAGCTGGTTTTAGAAAAGGCAGAGGAACCGGAGATCAAATTGCCAAAATCTTCTGGATCATCGAAAAATCAAGAGAGTTCCAGAAAAACATCTATTTCTGCTTCATTGACTATGACAAGGCCTTTGACTGTGTGGATCAGAATAAACTGTGGAAAATTCTGAAAGAGATGGGCACAGCAGACCACCTGACCTGCCTCTTGACAAACCTATATGCAGGTCAGGAAGCAACAGGTAGAACTGGGCATGAAACAACAGACTGGTTCCAAACAGGAAAAGGAGTACATCAAGGCTGTATATTGTCATCCTGCTTATTTAACTCATATGCAGAGTACATCATGAGAAACGCTGGACTGGAAGAAACACAAGCTGGAATCAAGATTGCCAGAAGAAATATCAATCACCTCAGATATGCAGATGACACCACCCTTATGGCAGAAAGTGAAGAGGAACTCAAAAGCCTCTTGATGAGAGTGAAAGAGGAGAGTGAAAAAGTTGGCTTAAAGCTCAACATTCAGAAAACGAAGATCATGGCATCCGGTCCCATCACTTCATGGGAAATAGATGGGGAAACAGTGGAAACAGCGTCAGACTTAATTTTTCTGGGCTCCAAAATCACTGTAGATGGTGACTGCAGCCATGAAATTAAAAGACCCTTACTCCTTGGAAGAAAAGCTATGACTAACCTTATCTAGGTCATATGCTATCGGCATATTGAAAAGCAGAGACATTACTTTGCCAGCAAAGGTCCGTCTGGTCATATGCTATCTGCATATTGAAAAGCAGAGACATTACTTTGCCAACAAAGGTCCGTCTAGTCAAGGCTATGGTTTTTCCTGTGGTCATGTATGGATGTGAGAGTTGGACTGTGAAGAAAGCTGAGGGCTAAAGAATTGATGCTTTTGAACTGTGGTGTTGGATAAGACTCTTGAGAGTCCCTTGGACTGCAAGGAGATCCAACCAGTCCATTCTGAAGGAGATCAGCCCTGGGATTTCTTTGGAAGGAATGATGCTAAAGCTGAAACTCCAGTACTTTGGCCACATCATGAGAAGAGTTGACTCATTGGAAAAGACCCTGATGCTGGGAAGGATTGGGGGCAGGAGGAGAAGGAGATGACAGAGGATGAGATGGCTGGATGGCATCACCGACTCAATGGACGTGAGTTTGAGTGAACTCCAAGAGTTGGTGATAGACAGGGAGGCCTGGCATGCTGCAATTCACGGGGTCGCAAAAAGTCAGACACAACTGAGCAACTGAACTGAATTTAATAAATTGATGATTTTGGTGTGTGATGAAACATTCTGAAATGTAAGCTTAGAACCAAATATCCTGGCTATAGTTTTATTGCTTAATGTTTTGTTTTCATTTTTGTCCTGTTTCATTGATAAAAAAAAATATCATTATATGGTCATCTTTATTAGCTCAGTTTCATATTCATTGACTCACTGTCCAGAATTTACATCTTCCTCTGACAAGGAAGGCTTCTCTTATGGCTCAGATGGAAAGAATCTGCCTGTAGCTCAGGAGACCTGGGTTCAATACTTAGGTCAGGAAGATCCACTGGAGAAGGAAATGGCTACCCACTCCAATATTCTTTCCTGAAGAATTCCATGGACAGAGGAGACTGTTGAAGTACAGTGTATTGAGTCGCAAAGAGTTGGACACTACTGACTAACACTTTCACTGTCATGACAATTTTAATTAAAAAGTAGACCAAGAAAAATTAGACCTAAAAATTTGTCTTAGAATATAAGAAAAAAATAGACTTCACTGTAGCTCAAAGGGTGAAGAATATGCCTGCCTGCGAGGCAGGAGGCCAGGGTTCGACCCCTGCATTGGGAAACTCCTCTGGAGAATGGAAAGGCAATCCACTCCAGTACTCTTTCCTGGAGAATTCCATGGACAGAGAAGCCTGGCGGGCTACAGTCCGTGGGGTCGCAAAGAGTCAGACATGACTGAGCGACAAACACAGTCCACAGTGCACAGTCCATAAGACAAGAGAAATAATAATAAAGGCATATTTTAGTTTATGGAAATAAAAATAACATTTCATTTTAAAATAAGACAACTCTGTCATCAGGTATTCAGTTTAGGACACATTTTATTTCCCTTCCTTCATGCATACAGTCAGGCTGCCTACTTAGAGACTGGCATTTAAGCTCAATGTAGAAGTTGACCTGATTGGTCCTTGTCAGTCTCTGAATAACCTAGTCTATGTCTCAATTTTCAGATGTTAGAAGACTACAAGTCATTCTGTGTTATGATAACAATTATGAAGACATCTTTTGAGCAATGTGAAGATTTAACACCATGATCAGGTAAGATTTATTTCAATTATTTCACATGAATTGTTCACCATCCAGAAATCAATCAATGTGGTAGAGCACATTAACAAATGAAAGGTAAAAGTCACATGATAATCTCACGGATGCAAAGGTCATGGGTATTTTGAAAGTAATTGCATTATACATAGATTTATTTGGGTAGTATAGCAATGTCAAGAAAAAGCATTTGACAAAATTCAGTCCATTCATGATATAAAAATGTCATTAAAGTGGGTATAAAGGGAACATATCTCAACATGTAAAGGCCATTTTATGACAGACTGACACCAACTTACTACTCAACAGCAAAAATCTGAAGGCCTTCCAAGTCAATTTAAATTATTAACATGCTGTCTTACGGGCCTCCTATTAGTCCAGTTTTTCTAGCCATCTAAGGGGATCATCTTCCTGGTGTTGGACCCCCAGACTGGGGCACCTAACATGCGGCTCCAACCACTTACTCCCCAGGGAGGATCTTTGCCCTGTAATCCCCTCTTCTGTGGCCCTTTCCAGGGGCACAGGTCCTAACCTGTTTGTTTCACTTGCTACAAAAGTTTTCTTCCTACACACGAAGAAATGTCCTTGCAGATGTGATAGGAGTGTACGGTTGTTATCCGACATGCATTTTTATCACACGCTCTCGTTTCACTTACAGAAACCTTTAGAGTCACTTGTGGAAGATGTCAGTAATACTAAGTGTAAGAATGAGAAGGCATGGTCTCTCTTTACCACTTAGAAATGAATTACTTGGAAAACCACTCGACCCTTATATGACTGTAAGACATCTGAGAAATATAGTTTCATCCAAAGGTATGAAATATGCATAAAAGGGAAGCAAGATTAGTATTGGGTTAGAATAAAGCTGGAATACTTGCCATTTGCTAGATTTTACTCCAATCGGGCTAAGATTTCCAAATTCAAGGGACACAATAGACACAAAAAGCTATTTACTTCCAAAGGGAAAGAAAAAATATCCCATAGCATTTATGGAAGTAATGTCTGAGGCTTTGCAGTTCGATGCCCCAGCCTGTGTTTTCCTTCCTGCTCTGATGTCCACATCAGCTGCTTCCAAGTTAATAGTATCTTTTTATTTTTGAAAACAGATGGGTATACTGTAGAAGAAATACCAACTCATACACCCTTGACTTTGCTTAGCTAGTTTCCTAAGTACTTGGTCCCCACAGGTAAGATTTTCATTAAAATATTTGGTACATGAGGCATGGACCTGTGGATGGATCACAGGAGAATTTGTTCCTGAAATCTTCATGTCAGACTAACCCCCATCAAGACATTTGTCATCTGACCCTAAAGCCCCTGTGTGTGTGTTACTTGTTCAGTGTTCAACTCTTCAAGACGCCATGGACTGTAGACCACCAGAATCCTGTGTCCAGTATTCTCTCCAGGCAAGAATACTGGAGTGGGTTTCCATTTCCTTCTCCAGAGATCTTCCCAACAACAGGGATTGAATCCAGGTCTCCTGCATTGCAGGCAGATATTTTACTTTCTGAGCTATTAGGGAAGCCCCTTAAGTCCCAACCTGATTTACTGAAACTCACTAGAGTGAGAATAACCTGGGGCCCCGGGCACCTTGTTCACTTGATTTCATTTTATTACAAGGGGGTTTCAGTGCTGGAGGCCTTTTCCTTCACAGTCACATTGCTGCAATATGTAAGTCAGAATGACTTGGATAGCACTCTCTGACAACAAGAGGAGTCTTTTATGTGGACTGAGTGATTTACTAAGCATTTCACATCCTCCATCTTACTTCATCACCAAACCACTCTATGAAACATCAGGGGTGGGAATCACTAATTCCATTTAAAAAATACAGAAAGTGAGGCTAAGGGTAGTGAAGGATTTCACTTTTGTTCCCATCTGAAATGAGAAATCTAGAAGTGAGGGTTTTTGAGGTTTAATGTGTAGGGCCAAGGAATCCACTTATGATCCAACAAGTATATTCAAATTAATGAGATAAGATAATTCAAAAGGTACAATCTTGTAGTTATAAAGTAAATAAATCATGGGAGCTACAGTGTACAGCATATTGACTATAGTTCATATGCCTTTATTGCATATTTGAAAGTTATTAAGTGAGCAGATCTTAAAATTCCTCATCACAGGGGAGAAAATTGTAATAACTATGTATTGGAATGGATGCTACCTAGACTTACTGTGATGATCATATTGCAATGCATACAAGTATCAAGTCATTATGTTGTACATCTGAAACTGATATAATATGTCAATTTCCCTCTATTTAAAAGAGGTAATTTAAGAGCATACAAAGTGGAAACCCTAACCTGCTTTTCCTATTAAGTTTTCATCTAACCTCATCTTGTAATCTGGTTGGGGATTATAGTGCTGTGACGGAGAAGGCAATGGCATCCCACTCCAGTACTCTTGCCTGGAAAATCCCATGGATGGAGGAGCCTGGTAGGCTGCAGTCCATGGGGTTGCTAAGAGTCGGACACGACTGAGCGACTTCACTTTCACTTTTCACTTTCATGCATTGGAGGAGGACATGGCAACCCACTCCAGTGTTCTTGCCTGGAGAATTCCAGGGCCGGAGGAACCTGGTGGGCTGCCATCTATGGGGTCGCACAGAGTCAGATACGACTGAAGCGACTTAGCAGCAGCAGTAGAGTGCTGTGACTTGAGTAGAAAAAAATTAGTAGAAAAGGAATTGGGATTGCATCCTGGAGTAGCTTTGGAAAATATTGACCATTGCTTTGCATATTTAAGCCATCTAGTCGTCTTTTTAACAGTTAGAAAACAACAAGTGTTTTATATTATCACACGTTGGATACCTAAATATATTCATTTCAATATATTTTAGTTTAAAAAGGAAATTGTTGTACTTTGACACTTAAATTAATAACTGATACAGTGGGTTGAAATCTCCCTCTTGTTTTCTATTCAACACACCAATTTTTTATTTCATTTTTTTCTTTCCTTTTGACTAAAGTTATCTCAGACTAAGTAGCTAATCTTCCTTTTTTGTCCTCTATTATTGCAACCTTTGTCCTTCACTTATTAAGTTGTACCTTAATATTTTAAATTTTCTTCATTATGAAAAAAACTGTATAACATTTTTATTCTTACTGATTCTCACCCCTATGTTTTTATTGTCAAATATTTTAACTTTACATACAATTAAAACTTTAGAAGATTTTTTCAACAGTATTTAAAGCACTTGATATATTTATTTGTGTTATCACCATATTAGCTTTTCCAGTATTTTTCTAATTTTTCTCTATTTTCAATTCTGACCACAATGCAGTAAAATCAGATCTCAATTACAGGAGAAAAACTGTTAAAAATTCCAACATATGGAGGCTGAACAACACGCTGCTGAATAACCAACAAATCACAGAAGAAATCAGGAAAGAAATCCAAATATACATAGAAACAAATGAAAATGAAAACACAACAACCCAAATCCTATGGGACACTGTAAAAGCAGTGCTAAGGGGAAGGTTCATAACAATACAGGCATACCTCAAGAAACAAGAAAAAAGTCCAATAAATAACCTAACTCTACACCTAAAGCAACTAGAAAAGGAAGAAATGAAGAACCCCAGGGTTAGTAGAAGGAAAGAAATCTTAAAAATTAGGGCAGAAATAAATGCAAAACAAACAAAAGAGACCATAGCAAAAACCAACAAAGCCAAAAGCTGGTTCTTTGAAAGGATAAATAAAATTGACAAACCATTAGCCAGACTCATCAAGAAACAAAGGGAGAAAAATCAAATCAATAAAATTAGAAATGAAAATGGAGAGATCACAACAGACAACACAGAAATACAAAGGATCATAAGAGACTACTATCAGCAATTATATGCCAATAAAATGGACAAGGTGGAAGAAATGGACAAATTCTTAGAAACGTACAACTTTCCAAAATTGAACCAGGAAAAAATAAAAAATCTTACAGACCCGTCACAAGCACGGAAATTGAAACTGTAATCAGAAATCTTCTAGCAAATGAAAGCCGAGGTCCAGATGGCTTCACAGCTGAATTCTACCAAAAATTTAGAGAAGACCTAATACCTATCCTACTCAAACTCTTCCAGAAAATTGCAGAAGGTAAACTTCCAAACTCATTCTACGAGGCCACCATCACCCTAATACCAAAACCTGACAAAGATGCCACACAAAAAAAAGAAAACTACAGGCCAATATCACTGATGAACATAGATGCAAAAATCCTTAACAAAATTCTAGCAATCAGAATCCAACAACACATTAAAAAGATCATATACAATGACCAAGTGGGCTTTATCCCAGGGATGCAAGGATTTTTCAATATCCGCAAATCATTTTCCTAGAAGAACCTCCTTCAATATTTCTGTCAGGATAGACCTATAGGCAATTGGATCATTCCAGTCAATCTTGAATTGGTTGCTTATGCTGAGAAATCTGCAGTCAGTCTTACTGTAGCTCTTATGAAAATAACGTTTAGTTTTCTTCTCTGTCCGCTTTTCATATTTACTTTTGGACTTTCATTGAAAATATGATGGTGAATCTGAGGAACACGGGAGTATTTTGAATGATATTGCTACATATATTCTCAAACTTCTGCTATATAAAATGTATAGGAGTTCCTTTAAAAGTAGGTCCAGAATTAAATAAAGTTGGGAAAACGTTGGATTTGTCAAATCTAAACTTAACTTTAGAATCACAGATAAGTAAATACCCATGAAAGTGTTACACAGCATACTACAAATATTTGAAAAAATATTACCATGTTGAAGAAATAGATTCCCATGGGTCAATTTTTGGGCAAGAAGTCTTATTGTGATTCACTTCTACCATATACCAGTTGTTCTGTACTGTGTATGAACACCTTTCTTAGCAGAATAACGTAAAGTTTAAATGTCATACTTAGGATTTCTGTAGCCTGATTTCTCACATGTACCTGCTGTCTGTTTTTGGCAAGTTATTTAACTTCTCAAATGTGTTTCTTTTTCTTATTTTTAAAAGATGATAGTAATAATGTCTCTCTGGAAGTTTTTGTGAGTATTGTATTAGATTGAGCCGGGCATATAATATATGCTCAGCAGTCATATATATTTCATGCAAATAACATACAATCTACATTATATATATGAAAGTGGAAGTCACTCAGTCGTGTCCAGCTCCAAGACCCCATGGACTATACAGTCCATGGAATTCTCCAGACCAGAATACTGGAGTGGGTACCTGTTCCCTTCTCCAGGGATCTTCCCAACCCAGGGATCGAACACAGGTCTCCTGCATTGCAGGCAGATTCTTTACCATCTGAGCCATAAGGGAAGCCCAAGAATACTGGAGTGAGTAGCCTATCCCTTCTCCAGTGGATGTTCCCAACCCCGGGACTGAATCCAGGTCTCCTGCATTGCAGGCAAATTCTTTACCAGCTAAGCCAAAAGGGAGCTCATATTTTATATACATTATATACATATATATGTATACACACACACACACAAATATACTATTAATGAAGACAACATTACAGTCATTCTAAATGCTAATAACAACTGACTTGTAATTTTCTGACCATAATCATCACTTTTTATTTGTAGCATAATAATTTGTATGCATGTTTTATATTAAATTTTAAAGCATAAGCTTCTAGGTTTTCTGGGGAAAAAAGGATTTAATATGTTGTGCATTGTTAAGGGAGACTTAATAAAAGAATAACAATAAGCAATAATAATATTTTTGAGTGATTATCACTTTAGGCACTGTAATGAGATTATATATAAAAGTTGCCTTCCAAGTGTATTATGATACAATGATGTGAGCAGTAGTATCATGCCTATGCTACACATGTTTAGAGTTTCCTAGTACAAAATGGGGAATCTGGTACTTATATGTCTGCCTGAACTTTATATGCTCATCTCTCTCACACTATATAGATGTTGCCAACCATGGACTTAGAGGAAAGATTCTAATGCATTTCTAGTAATAAGAGTAGCAGCTGTTTCTTCCAGGATGAGAACAGTAAAGAACAGACACTGGTAGTCAAAGATGGTCTCAATCCTCTGGTGTATGAGCATTCCACTCAGTCATGCCTCCGTAGTGCAGACATTACTCAAATTGTTACCAAGTCTAAGCTTGCTCTGCTCAATGCATGACAGGCCAATGAATTGGAGAATGAATTACAGGCCAATGAATCAGAGGCAGTTTGGGTGACTGAGAAGATACAGACTAATGTCTCAAAATATCCATTTTATGGGGTCTGGATGCCAGGTTCTTTTATGGATCAAACAAAGTGAAAATTCCATTAATCTTGCAAATATATCCAAGTGTGGCAAGCCTCAGGCAGAGGATGTGTTAATTTCTCCCTTCCTGGCATCTCCAGATGGACAAGGGTCTGAACAAAGGCTCTTTAGATCAACAGTCGGGCAGAGGAGCAGGATTCTCTGAGGTGGGCCTTTATGTATGATTTTAGCAACTGAAACAACTAAAAGCAAGTCAAAGAAACAGAATCAGAGCTGATTTTTCCCCTGCAACAAGAAAAATTATCACAAGGAAAATTCTAGGAATTAGTGCACTGGGGCTTTTAAAACTGATAGGCTGTAAGAAATAGATTTTAGGGATGATAGATTCTCCTTGAGAAATACATTATGGCTTGGCACACAATGATGCATATTTCCAAATTAGTGGGAATAAAATGTACTCCAGTCTGAACCTAGTCGTCAGTCCCAATGGTTTTTGCTTTATGCAGGACAGGATTTCAGTTATTCTTGCCAGTTGTCCACACTGGTCTTATGGTCCACACCAATCATTCCTCCTGATGATTTTGGTCTTTGGGATGGGCATTTTTGTTTGTTTGCATTTGTTTATGAATTTTTGTTCTGAAAATGACATAGAAAACAAACTTTCAAGGGACAAGTCTTGCTAACTGTTCAGTAGACGTTGTGGGTTCTTTAGATTCTGCCAACTTCTTTGACAACTTGAAGACACCATAGCTTTTCACTTTGTTTGGGCAATCCTTCCTATGCACTGGAGAAGGAAATGGCAACCCACTCCAGAATTCTTGCCTGGAGAACTGCAGGGACAGTAGAGCCTGGCGGGCTACAGTCCATGAGGTCGCAGAGTCGGCCACGACTGAGCGACTATCACTCACGCTCACTATGTTACCTCTATCCATCCTTCATGCATTGGCTGAGGTGTTGATTCTCTGAGAAAACCTTCTGCCTGTCATTGAAAGTATGTTTTTATGGGACTTTCCTATAGTGAAGTGAAAGTCTTTCAGTCGTGTCTGACTCTTTGCAACCGCATGAACTATATAGTCCATGGACTTCTCCAGGCCAGAATACTGGAGTGGGTAGCCTTTCCCTTCTCCAGGGGATCTTCCCAGCCCAGAGATTGAACTCAGCTCTCCTGCATTAGAGGTGGATTCTTTACCAGCTGAACCACAAAGGTTCCCTATAGTAGTCAGTGGTTAAAAATCCACCTCACAATTACCTAGCAATGTAGGCAACAGATTCAATCCCTGGTTGGGAAGTAAGATCCCACATGCAGAGGAGCAGCTGAGCCTGCTTGACACAACAAAAGACCCTGCTTCATGCAACGAAGATCCCACCGGCCAACTAAGATCCGACACAGTCAAATAAATGAAGGTTTTCAAAAGTAGATTTTCATTATTCATTCTCATGTGGGCACCTTGTTCTAACTATAATTGTGTATCCTTATTTGTGAGTTTCCTTGATGTTTGTCTTCTCCTATAAACCTGAGCATGTGAGACTATGAATATGGTTGTTTTCCATGGATATTTACATCCATGGTCAGCACTATGCCTAAACTCATCTGGGACCAATAACCAATTGAATGAATGAATGAATCAGATCAGTTGCTCAGTCGTGTCCGACTCTTTGCGACCCCATAAATCGCAGCATGCCAGGCCTCCCTGTCCATCACCAACTCCCGAAGTTCACTCAAACTCACGTCCATCGAGTCAGTGATGCCATCCTGCCATCTCATCCTCTGTCGTCCCCTTCTCCTCCTGCCCCCAATCCCTCCCAGCATCAGAGTCTTTTCCAAAGAGCCAACTCTTCGCATGAGGTGGCCAAAGTATTGGAGTTTCAGCTTTAGCATCATTCCTTCCAAAGAAATCCCAGGGCTGATCTCCTTCAGAATGGACTGGTTGGATCTCCTTGCAGTCCAAGGGACTCTCAAGAGTCTTCTCCAACACCACAGTTCAAAAGCATCAATTCTTCGGCGCTCGGCCTACTTCACAGTCCAACTCTCACATCCATACATGACCACAGGAAAAACCATAGCCTTGACTAGACGAACCTTTGTTGGCAAAGTAATGTCTCTGCTTTTGAATATGCTATCTAGGTTGGTCATAACTTTCCTTCCAAGGAGTAAGCGTCTTTTAATTTCATGGCTGCAGTCACCATCTGCAGTGATTTTGGAGCCCAGGAAAATAAAGTCTGACACTGTTTCCACTGTTTCCCCATCTATTTCCCATGAAGTGATGGGACCCGATGCCATGATCTTCGTTTTCTGAATGTTGAGCTTTAAGCCAACTTTTTCACTCTCCACTTTTACTTTCATCAAGAGGCTTTTGAGTTCCTCTTCACTTTCTGCCACAAGGGTGGTATCATCTGCATATCTGAGGTGATTGATATTTCTCCCGGCAATCTTGATTCCAGCTTGTGTTTCTTCCAGTCCAGCGTTTCTCATGAATGAATGAATAATTCTTATCAATGGTGCAAATGTTTGAGATGAAGTAAGGCATGCAATTCTGTCTGAAATCCATTTGGCTTAATAACAGACTTCTGTCCCTGTTACTCCATGTTTATGCCAATATGCGGCCCTAGAGGTAAGGATGTAACTTGATTTTAGCATCATCAAAGAGAATTAATACAAGTCATGTTAATACACTCATGGTCTCCCTCAGCAACCAGAACTGGATTCCTATGCACAGATTCATCACTTTTTGTCCAGTAGTCTGAGATAAGGCCCTATTGTTGCTCTCATGGGAGCTTTGTCCCCTGAGAGTTCCATGGGTTTATAACTCTCTCTTTCAGTTCCCAATAACCCCATTTGACTTTATATGTAATAGACCAAGTGCCGGAGTTCCTTGAGCATTCATTCATCCATTCCACTAATTGTCAATGGTGTCTATTACCTTCTTTGGCCTTTACCCAGAGTGGGATCTCTCCAAACTGGGGCCCTGCAGTAATGACCAGGGCAAATACCTGCAAATGCTCATGACTTTGATTGTGATGATCACCATTTTCAGGACACTACAGGGATTCTCTTCTGTTCTCATGCCAGCAGTAGTCTTTTAGCAAGAGTGTTGTTTGGGGCTGCCTTTCTAATCTCTCCATTTTATAGATGAACATATAGTGACTTAAAGCAATTAGGTGACTTATCTGAAGGGACAGATCAGCAACTCCTACCATACAGTCATGTTAGCTACTTCTGTGGCATTGCTTTTTTTTCTCATCCTCTCTTGGCTGTAAAGAACTTTTCCCTTTTGATCAAAGACTAAGAAGAACATCTCAGTTGAATGTTTCTCATCTTTTATGAATTGAATTTCTGATTTTAGACTCAATTGTGAAATCAATGAACTTGGTTATTCATTGTTCAGGGAGCCGGGTAAGCCTCCAATCAAATCTACAGTCTGTATATGTTTTCTGAGACAGAGGTAAGCAGGAAAATATATCAAGCCACCCATTTCCCTCCTGATTTAATCATAACTGAATACTGAATGTTTTTGCAGCATATTGGATGTTATTATGTGTCTGTGATTTTTAATGACAGACTGTGTTACAAATACCATGGAAATTCTTAAGAGGGATCTGTATTTATGTTGTAAAAAAATAAAAGGAGCAAGAGGGTCTTGAGTCCCTGCTTTGCTACACATGAGCTTGTAGACCTTGGACAAGTTGTTAAACCTTTCTCAATTTAGCTTCCTCTCTTGGAGTATGGTAATATTAGTTAACAGTGGCTAATCCCAAGATCTTTGAGAGCATCAAATTAGATCTGAATTTGAAAATTTATTATAATTTGGAGAGTACATTTCTCTTTAATTAAAAAGAGAAAGAATAGAAAGAAATAAAATGAGGGGGACCCAGGTTAGTCACCAACTATAAAAATGCACTCAAATGAGAGGCATAAAAAATCATATCAGATCAAAGAATATAAGAGAATAAAGTAATCTGAACTGTTGTTATTATTCTGAAGTTTGCTAGCATTAGACACTCAGATTAATTATTAGATATATTGGCTGGTGATTTATAGTGTAAATGAGACCATGGTACCACCCCACTGGACTGAGAGACAAAAATAATGGTCTCTGCTTGGGAATAAAGAATAGGAATATCCCAAATAATCATCATTTTATATATTACTCTTGTACTTCTATACTTTCTGATCAGGGAATACGTTTTTTACATCATTCTAGACCTTAGAATGGAGAAGGAAATGGCAACCCACTCCAGTGTTCTTGCCTGGAGAATCCCAGGGATGGGGGAGCCTGGTGGGCAGTAGTCCATGGGGTTGCACAGAGTCAGACACGACTGAAGCGACTTAGCAGCAGATCTTAGAAAAGCACACAACCTGATATGCTGTAAGGACTTAGGTTGGAGAGACAATGAATGTTGGATGAATTACTGAACAAATTCCAGCACTTTATGTGGCTTATTAATAGGTGTTATTGATAATTCATATAACTTTTAAATATAGAAGTAATCTCGCATACAGGGTTATCGCTACCATCTTTCTAAATTCCATATATATGTGTTAGTATACTGTATTGGTGTTTTTCTTTCTGGCTTACTTCACTCTGTATAATCGGCTCCAGGTTCACCCACCTCATTACAACTGACTAAAATGTATTTTTTTTAATGGCTGAGTAGCAAGAGACACAAATGTATAGAACAGTCTTTTGAACTCTGTGGGGGGGGGGGAGATGATTTGGGAGAATGGCATTGAAACATGTATAATATCATATAAGAAATGAATCGCCAGTCCAGGTTGGATGCAGGATACAGGATGCTTGGGGCTGGTGCACTGGGATGACCCAGAGGGATGGTACGGGGAGGGAGGTGGAACGGGGGGTTCAGGATTGGGAGCACGTGTACACCCGTGGTGAATTCATGTTGATGTATGGCAAAACCAATACAATATTGTAAAGTAATTAGCCTCTAGTTAAAATAAATAAATAAAAATAATTTTTTAAAAAGTAATCTTTCCTTTCCTTTTCTTTCATGATAGAGGGAGGAGAGGAATTTTATTGTAAAGACATGTGGGTATATTTCTTGTTACTCGACTTGTATTCAGAAAGATAGTATATTAGCTAAATTCCTAGTAGCTAATTGCGTGTTTGATTCCAAAACCCACAATTTTAATTTCTCCACATTACTTGTGAATAATGCACACAACAAATCAGTTATTCATGAACAGGCCAATATTATGAAAAACATATTTCATGCCCCAGCTGGGGTAGAGTGACTATATATAAAATACTAGGAGAATATTTCTTGGTGATCAAGAACTTGGGCTTTGATTCAAAATGACATGACTTCAAATATCAATGCTGCTACTTGCTAGATTTATGGACTTCATTGTGTAACTCTTTGTGAGCAAGCTTCACTTCCCCATTTGTGAAATGGGGATAGATAATACGTCACAGACTTGGGTGATAAATCAATGTAGGTATAATACACACGTATATTTCAGGTACCTTGAAAATAGAAAGTAGTCAGTAGTTTCTGACTATCATTTAATTCATTATTGAAGTTTGTACATCTGCTTATTTAGTATTGATGATGCATATGGGAGATGAATCCAAAATTAAGATGAAACAATTTATTACAAGTAACAAAGTGATCGATGGTACTCCATAGGTTAAAACAGAAAGGTACTGTCTAGAGAGTAGGAGTTTTTGAAGACTTCATGGAGGTTTTGAAACTCATGTTATTCTCTGAAGAACAAATTTGGATTGTACTAAGTGGGATTGACAGCCGGTCATCAGCATAGCCAGAAACTCTCCTCTGGAAGTTCCCTTAACCTACTGTCCAGCTGAAATCTATGTCCTGGGACAGAGCTTCCCTAGCGACCACCTCAGTGGTGACATTCTCTCTCCCCTCTCTTCTTAGTGCTGTACTGTTCCCTGATCTTGACTTTACAACATTATCATACTCTGATTTTTTTCCTCCAGGCTCCTTCATTTAGGTTTTAATGGTCTTTTCTAGTTTTGTTAATTTAATATGATATGTCAAATTTAAACCATTAGCAAATTGCCAATATAGTTTTTTGGATGGACTGATGCTGAAGCTCTAAATCTTTGGCCACCTGATGTGAAAAACTGACTTATTGGAAAAGACCCTGATATTGGGAAAGATTGAAGGCAGGAGGAGAAGGGGATGACAGAGGATGAGATGGTTGGATGGTATCACCGACTCAATGGACATGAGTTTGAGTAAACTCCGGGAGTTGGTGATGGACAGGGAGGTCTGTTGTGCTGCAGTCCATGGGGTCGCAAAGAGTCAGACATGACTGAGTGACTGAACTGAACTGAATGTAGTTCAAATTAATAAAATCTGATGCAACTGGTCCAATTTTTTATTCAACCTTTTTTAGCTAAAAGGAATCTCACACTCACCACGTCTAATCTGAAATCATCTTTCTATTCTTTCTAAAACATCTGTTTCTTCTACACCACTCCCTCTGTTGGTATACAAAAAATTGAGTCATCACTGTTTCCCGTTTCTCTAAAGTATTACATTCAACACATTGTGAAATCCAGCCAGCTCTATTCTGAAATATATCTAGAACTGAATACTTTCTGATTGCCTCTTTCACTACCAGCCTACTCCAAGCCATCACCATCTGTTACATAGATTAATGAGATTAATGCAAAGAAAAATGAAATGGGTGAAATCATAGTGTACTAGGCCTCAATCTCACATGCAAGTTGTCCTTATCCTCAGCTACATTTTGAGTCCCCAGATATTCTGTCACAACCTTCTAACAGTAAGAATATCTTCATTGATTGTATTCTGTTAAGTGCCAGGCAATGTCGTTACATCCCTTTTATAGGTGGATAAACTGAGGCTAAGACACACTAGCTAATATGCAGTGTCATTCAGGGAAAAACAATGAATTCTTACTTGGAATAGCTATAATGTCCTCTATGTGAGTAGACAATAAATATTGTATGAAAAGTTGGAGGAAGGCGTGAGTGGAATATGATGGTGGAAGAAATTTGGGGCAGAAACAAATAGAATGCATCGGGATACAGGACATTCGATTTTCTAGTTACCTGAAATTCCTCTAATCTTCTTCTCAAATCAGTGCATAGACGATAACCTATCCATAATACTTAAAAGCCTGCAATGCCAGTTTGTATTATCTCTCCAGTTTGATAATGAGTTCAAGGAACAACTGATGGACAAATGATATCGAGTAATACCCAACGTCTGTCATCTAGTACAGGATAGAGCAGGAATGTGCATCCAGATGTCTCTATTCTGAACACACACTTTTAACTTTTATTCTCTAGATGTCTTTATTCCTTGTACAGGATTCACTACAGTATCCCAATCTGTGGAAATTACATATTCTTTGTATCCCATTATCCTTTGAGACTACTGAAGACTAGAAAATGATATACTAAACTATGTTTTAGTAGAATATAACACTGCTCGATACAATAGCAGTAATTGAAATGAAATGAAGTAATTTACAGGATCCTATTTTAGTGAGTAAATAGTCTGTCAGTGTATAAAAATCTGAATTGTGATGCTAACGTATCTAATTTAATAACAAATCCTGTGATTTTCCATAAGTTGCCTTTTGTCTCTGAGCTTTAATTTTGATAATTTATTAAGATAGAAGATAGGGTTGTATTACCTCCAAAATCATTTAAGCTAGAACAGTCTATTTTAAACCAATATTTAGAAATTACAGTTTGTTGTTACACCCATGTGAAATTCAAAAAATTCTGATACAAGGTATATATTGGACATAATGATAATTCTAACTCTGTTGCTAACAAGCTCCTCTTTTCTCATTGCTATAGGCCGTTCACATACTGCACAAATAACCCCCATGAAGAACAGTACAGTCATGACTGAGTTCATTCTTGCCGGGATAACTGATGACCCACAACTGCAGATCCCACTCTTTCTAGTGTTCACGCTCATCTACCTCCTCACTCTGGTTGGGAACCTGGGGGTGATCACGCTGATCCTGCTGGACTCTCGTCTCCACACTCCCATGTACTTCTTCCTTAGCAACCTCGCTCTGGTGGACTTTGGTTACTCCACAGCCGTCAGTCCCAAAGTGATGGCTGGATTCCTCACGGGAGACAAGGTCATCTCCTACAATGCTTGTGTTGCTCAGCTTTTCTTCTTTGCTGTCTTTCTCATTATGGAAAGTTTTCTTTTGGCTTCAATGGCCTATGACCGTCATGCAGCGGTGTGTCAACCACTCCATTACACCAACATCATGACACCAAGAGTGTGTTCCTGGATGGTCATAGGGTCCTATGTTCTTAGTTTTCTGGAGGCCTCTGTTCACATTTGGAACATATTCAGTCTCTCTTTCTGCAGATCCAATGTGATTGATCACTTTTTCTGTGATGCTACTCCTCTCCTGGCTCTCTCATGCTCAGAAAGCAACAGAAGTGAGATGGTTTTATTTCTTCTAGTTGGCTTCAATGTCCTCTCTTCTAACCTGGTCATCCTGGTCTCCTATCTGTTTGTCTTTGTCATCATTCTGAGGATGCGCTCATCTGAAGGACATCAGAAGGCCTTTTCCACCTGTGCTTCCCACCTCACTGCTGTCTCCATCTTTTACGGGACAGCTTCTTTCATGTACTTTGAGCCCGGCTCCCGCCATTCCATGAGCACAGACAAAATGGCGTCTGTGTTCTACGCCATAGTCATCCCCGTGCTGAATCCTCTGATCCATAGTCTGAGGAACAAAGAGGTCAAGAGGGCGCTAAAAAAGGCTGTGGGGAAGGCAAAGTCTTCTATAAGATTCAGAATTTAATTAAATAGAAACACATTTCATACGTACCAATCAAGCTAGGGAAAATAGTGACTTGCTAGACCAACAGGTTTATAAATTATTGATGTATTTTCTCAAATCCTTTATTAAGTGTATGATGAAAAGAAAAATAGTTTAGGTAGTATCAACCTTGAACTCAGACATCTTATATAAAATTTCTCTTTAATTGCATTTCATTATTTCACATGATCAGCCCCACTCTCATTTCATTCAATGTATATCAAGTAAATGCCCAAAGAAACATCATTTATGGAAACCTCATGCAAATCACACATTCATGAATGGACAAAAAATGAGTTCAGTATAAATGAGATTAGGCTATTAGAATATATTTGTAATATATATTATATAATTTTATAAAACAATGATTTTGGTGTCTGATAATGCATTCTTAAATAAACTTGGTGCCAAATATCCTGGCTATAGTTTTATTGCTTAATGTTTTGTTTTCTTTTTTTTTCCTGTTTCAATGATAATAAGCATAATTATATGGTCATCTTTAATCTGCTCAATTTTCATATTTGTCAGCTCATTACCCAGAATGTACACCTTCATATGACAATTTGGGGGCTTCCTTGGTGGCTCATTGGAGAAGGTAATGGCCACCCACTCCAGTACTCTTGCCTGGAGAATCCCATGGATGGAGGAGCCTGGTAGACTGCAGTCCATGGGGTCACAAAGAGTTGGACATGACTGAGCAACTTCACTTGGTGGCTCAGATGGAAAAGAATCTGCCTGCAATGCAAGATACCTGGGTTCGATCCCTGGGTCAGGAAAATCCCCTGTAGATGGAAATGGCTACCCATTCCAGTATTCTTGCTGGAGGATCCCATGCACAGAGGAGGCTGGTTAGGTACAGTCTATGGAGTCGCAAAGAGTCAGACGTGACTGAGGGGCTAACACTTTCACTTTCAT
Organism: Bubalus bubalis; assembly: GCF_019923935.1. Taxonomy (NCBI): domain Eukaryota; kingdom Metazoa; phylum Chordata; class Mammalia; order Artiodactyla; family Bovidae; genus Bubalus; species Bubalus bubalis. The sequence goes on from NC_059172.1 coordinate 2,335,741, forward strand.
GAAAATTTTAATTTAAAAATTAGACCAGAGTATAAGACAAGAGAAATAATAATATATGCATATTTTAATTTATGGAAATAAAAATAACATTTGATTTTAAAAAAGATGACTCTGTCATCAGCCTAGGACACATTTTATTTCCATTCCTTCCTGTTTACAGTCAGGCTGCCAACTTAGAGACTGGCATTTAAGCTCAAAGTAGAAGTCGGCCTAGTCCTTGTCAATCTCTATGAATAATCTAGCCTATGTCTCAATTTTTGGATGTCACAACACAACAAATCATTCTGTGTTATGACAACAATTACGAAGATATCTTTTAAAGAAATCTAAAGATTTAACATCATGATCAGATAAGATTTATTTCAGTTATTTCACATGAATTGTTCACCATCCAGAAATCAATCAATGTGGTAAACCACATTATCAAAAGGAAATATAAAAACCACATGACAATATCATGGATGCAAATGTCATGAATATTTTGAAAGTAATTGCATTAAATATGCGGATTTCTTTGGGTAGTGTGGCAATGTCAAAAAAGCATTTGACAAAATTCATTGTCCTCCATGATATAAAATTATCATTAAAGTGGGTATAGAGGGAACATATCTCAATGTGTAAAGGCCATTTTATGGCAAGCTCACACCAACATAATCAGTCAGTTCAGTCACTCAGTCGTGTCCGACTCTTTGCGACCCCATGAATCGCAGCACACCAGGCCTCCCTGTCCATCACCAACTCCCAGAGTTCACTCAAACTCACGTCTATCAAGTTGGTGATGCCAAAGGAGATCAGCCCTGGGTGTTCTTTGGAAAGAATGACGCTAAAGCTGAAACTCCAGTACTTTGGCCACCTCATGCGAAGAGTTGACTCATTGGAAAAGACCCTGATGCTGGGAGGGATTGGGGGCAGGAGAAGAAGAGGACGACAGAGGATGAGATGGCTGGATGGCATCACCGACTCGATGGACGTGAGTCTGAGTGAACTCCAGGAGTTGGTGATGGACAGGGAGGTCTGGTGTGCTGCAATTCATGGGGTCGCAAAGAGTCGGACATGACTGAGTGACTGAACTAATTGCAACTTTCATCCTTCACTTATTACGTTATACCTTAATATTTATTTTTCTTCATTATATAGCAGTTTAATGCTGATTGATTCCTACTCCTTTTGCTCTTATTGTCAAATATTTTAACTTTACATACAATTAAAACTTTAGAAGATTTTTAAACAATATTTAAAACACAATATATTTATTTGTGTTATTGACATAGTTTTTCCACTATTATTTCTAACTTTCTCTTTTTTTCATTTTGGAACTTTTTCCTAGAAGAACCTCCTTTAGTATTTCTGTCAGGATAGGTCTACAGGCAATTAGATCACTCTACTCAACCCTGAATTGATTGTTTATGTTGAGAAATCTGCATTCAGTCTCACTATAGCTCTTACCAAAATAAGTTAGTTTTCTTCTCTGGTTGCTTTTCATATTTACTTTTTGACTTTCATTAAATGAAAACATCACGATGAATCTGAGGAACTCAGGAGTATTTTGAATTACATTGCAACATTTATTCTCGAACATCTGCTGGAGAAGGAAATGGCAATCCACTCCAGTACTATTGCCTGGAAAATCCCATGGACAGAGAAGCCTGGTAGGCTATAGTCCATGGGCTCGCAAAGAGTCAGACATGACTGAGCGACTTCGTTTTTTCATTCATTCATTCATGCTATATAAAGTTTACAGGAGTTCCTTTACAAGTAGGTCCAGAATTAAATAAAGTTGGGAAAACATTGGATTTGTTCAATCTAAACTTAACTTTAGAATCACAGATAAGTAAATACCCATGAAAGTGTTACACTGCATATTATGAATATTTGAAAAAATATTACCATGTTGAAGAAATAGATGCCCATGGATCAATTTTCCAGAGAAACAGTCTCACTGTGATCCACTTCTACCATATACCCATTGTTCTGTAGTGTATATGAACACCCTTCCTAGGAGAAGAGCATAAAGTTTAAATGTCATACATAGGATTTCTACAGCTTGATTTCTCACATGTACCTGCTGTGTGTTCTTTGGAAGTTACTTAACTTCTCAAATGTGTCTTTTTTTCTTATTTTTAAAAGATGATAGTAATAATGTCTATATGGGGTTTTTGAGAGTACTGTATTATTTAGCCTGACATATATGCTCAGCAGTCATATATATGTTATGCAAATAACATAATCTAGATTATATATAAGTTAAAGTTAAAGTGACAGTCACTCAGCTGTGTCTGACTCTTTGTGATCCTATGGACTATACAGTCCATTAATTCTCCAGGCCAAAATACTGGAGTGAGTAGTCTTTCCCTTCCCAAGGGGATCCTCCCAACCCAGGCATCGAATCCAGGTCTCCTGCATTGCAGGTGGACTTTTTTACCTGCTGAGCCACCAGGGAGCCCACATAATATATATATGCACGTACATATTGTTGTAGCCACATGTTCTGGGAAACAAACTCACTCAGAAGGACAATGCAGATAGTGGAGTGCAGTTTATTTCACCGGTGGGCCCAAGGCAGAGTATCCTCTTAGCCAAGGACCCCAGCCAGTTTTTGTGAAAACCTTATATACCCTAAGTGTTTAAGGTTCCCTGAAACTACTCTGAACAAAGGAAAAAGAAAGATACAATCAAAGTTAACCAGAGATTCATATGCCTCAAGTCTAGGGAGTTAACACTGGACAATTATCAATAGGCCTGTGGTCATACTCCAATAAGCATAATAGAATGTATGATTCTATTTGGTTACACAGATAATTAGGGTATTCTTTCAGGTGATGGAGAGCCCTGGGGCTCTTCCTTCCGGGGGCCTGGTTTTCCAGTTGGTTTGCCGTTTCCATAGATACTGGGCATAGAGCTCTAAGTCCACAGTCAGGCCCAAGATGGAGCCCTGCTTTCAAGATGGAGCCTGTTCTGTTTCCTCCTTCAACGCATATACATTATACTATTAATGAAGACAACATTGCAGTCCTTCTAAATGCTAATAGCAACTGACTTGCAATTTTCTGACCATAATCGTCACTTTTTATTTGTAGCATAATAATTTGTATGCATGTTCTATATTCCAGTTTAAAGCATAAGCTTCTGTGTTTTCTGGGGAAAAAAGGATTTAATATTTGTGTGTTCTTAAGGGAGACTTAATAAAAGAATAACAATAAGCAATAATAATATTTTTGAGTGATTATCACTTTAGGCACTGTAATGAGATTGTATATAGAAGTTGCCTTCCAAGTGTATCATGATACAATGATGTGAGCAGTAGTATCATGCCTATGTTACACATGTTTAGAGTTTCCTAGTACAAAATGGGGAATCTGGTATTTCTATGTCTGCCTGCACTTTATATGCTCATCTCTCTCACATGATATAGCTGTTGCCCAACCATGGACTTAGAGGAAAGATTCTAATGCATTTCTAGTAATAAGAGTAGCAGCTGTTTCTTTCAGGATGAGAACAGTAAAGAACAGACACTGGTAGTCTAAGATGGTCTCAGTCCTCTGGTGTATGAGCATTCCACTCAGTCATGCCTCCGTAGTGCAGACATGAGTTACTCAAATTGCTACCGAGTCTAAGCTTGCTCTGCTAGATGCATGAATTGGAGAGAATGAATTACAGGCCAATGAATCAGAGGCAGTTTGGGTGACTGAGAAGATACAGACTAATGTCTCAAAATATCCATTTTATGGGGTCTGGTTGCCAGGTTCTTTTGTGGATCAGGAAACAAAGTAAAAAGTCCATTAATCTTGCAAGTATATCCAAGGGTGGCAAGCCTCAGGCAGGGGATGTGTTCATTTCTCTCTTCCTGACATCTCCAGATGGACAAGGGTCTGAACAAAGGCTCTTCAGATCAAAAGTTAGGCAGAGGGGCAGGATTCTCTGAGGCGGGCCATTATGTATGATTTTAATGACAAAAACAACTAAAAGCAAGTCAAAGAAACAGAATCAGAACTGATTTTTCCATGCAATACAATATCACAAGGAAAATTCTAGGAATTACTGCACTGAGGCTTTTCAAACTGATAGGCTGTAAGAAATAGATTTTAGGTATGATGGAGTCTCCTTGAGAAATAGGTTACAGCTTGGCACACAATGATGCATGTTTCCAAATCAGTGGGAATAAAATGTACACCTATCTGAACCTAATCATCAGTCCCAGTAGTTTTTGCTTTAGGCAGGACAAGATTCAAGTTATACTAACCAGTTGTCCACGCTGGTCCTATGGTCCACACCAATCATTCCTCCTGATAATTTTGGTGTTTGGGATGGGCATTTTTGTTTGCTTGTATTTGTTTATGAATTTTGTTCTGGAAAGGACACTGAAAACAAACTTTCCGGGAACAAATCTTGCTAACTGTGCTTCAGTCCCTCTGGCTTCTTTAGATTCTGCCAACTTCTTTGACAACTTGAAGACACTGTACCTTTTCACTTTGTTTGGGCAATCCTCCCTATGCTGTGGAGAAGGAAATGGCAACCCACTCCAGAACTCTTGCCTGGAGAACTGCATGGACAGAGGAGGCTGGTGGGCTATAGTCCATGGGGTTGCAAAGAGTCAGCCATGACTGAGCAACTGTCATTCAGCCTTACTATGTCTATTCATCCTTCATGCATTGGCTGAGGTGTTGATTCTCTGAGAAAACCTTCTGCCTGTCATTGAAAGTGTGTTTTTATGGGGCTTCCCTATAGTAGTCAGTGGTTAAAAATCTACCTTGCAACTGCCTTGCAATTTAGGCAACAGATTTGATCCCTGGTCTGGGAACTAACAGCCCACATGCAGAGGAGAAACTGAGCCGTCTTGACACAACGAAAGATCCCACCTCGTGCAACGAAGATCCCACGGGCCAACTAAGATCTGACACAGTCAAATAAATGAAGATTTTCAAAAGTAGATTTTCATTATTCATTCTCATGTGGGCACCTTGTTCTAATTATAATTGTATATCCTTATTTGTGAGTTTGCTTAATGCTTGTCTTCTCCTATTAACCTGAGCACGTGAGACTATGAACATGGTTGTTTTGCATGGATATTTACATCCATGGTCAGGACTATGCCTAAACTCATCTGGGACCAATACACAATTGAATGAATGAATGAATAATTTTTGTCAATGGTGCAAATGTTTGAAATGAATTAAGGCATGCAATTCTGTTTGAAATCTATTTGGCTTAGTAACAGACTTCTGTACCTGTTATTCCATGTTTATGCCAATATTCAGCTCCTTCTGTACCTGTTATTCCATGTTTATGCCAATATTCAGCCCTAGAAGTATTGTGTAACTTGATTTTAGCATCATCAAAGAGAATTAATTCAAGCTATGTTAATACACTCACGGTCTCCCTCAGCAAGCAGAACCGGATTCCTATGCACATTCATCACTTTCTGTCCAGTAGTCTGAGATAAGGCCCTATTGTTGCTCTCATGGGAGCTTTGTCCCCTGAGAGCTCCATGGGTGTATAACTCTCTCTTTCAGTTCCCAAGCACATTTGGCTTTATATGTAAAAGACCAAGTGCCAGAGTTCCTTGACCATTCATTCACTCAACTGATTGTCAATGGTGTCTATTACCTTGTATGGCATCTCCCCAGAGTGAGATCTCTCCAAAGTGGGGCCCTGCAGTAATGACCAGGGCAAATACCTGCAAATGCTCATGACTTTGATTGTGATGATCACCATTTTCAAGACACTACAAGGATTCTCTTCTGTTCTCATGCCAGCTGTAGTCTTTCAGTGAGGGTGTTGTTTGGGGCTGCCTTTCGAATATCTCCCTTTTATAGATGAACATATAGTGACTTAAAGCAATTAAACGACTTATCTGAGGAGACAGATCAGCAACTCTTACCGTACAGTCATGTTAGCTACTTCTGTGGCATTGCTTTTTTTTTTTTTTCTCATTCTCTCTTGGCTCTGAAGAACTTTTCCCCTTGGATCAAAGACTAAGAAGAACATCTCAATTGAATGTTTCTCATCGTTTATGAATTGAATTTCTGATTTGAGTCTCATACGTGAAATCAATGAATTTGCTTATTCATTGTTCAGGGAGCCAGGTAAGCCTCTGATCAAATCTACAATCTGTATAAATTCTCAGGGCCAGAGGTAACCAGGAAAATATATCAAGGTACCCATTTCCCTTTTGATTTATTCATAACTGAATACTGAATATTTTGAATGTCACTATATGCTTGTGATATTTAATGACAGACTGAGTCACAAATACCATGGGATTTCTTAAGGAGGATATGTATTTATCTTGTAAAAAAATAAATACATAAAAGGAACAAGAGGTTCCTGAGTCCCTGCTTTGCCATACATGAGCTTGTAGACCTTGGACAAGTTGTTAACACTTTCTCAATTTTAGCTTCCTCTTTTAGAGTATGGTAATGTTAGCTATCAGAGAAGGCAATGGCACCCCACTTCAGTACTCTTGCCTGGAAAATCTCATGGATGGAGGAGCCTGGTAGGCTGCAGTCCATGGGGTTGCTAAGAGTAGGACACGACTGAGCAACTTCCCTTTCACTTTTCACTTTCATGCATTGGAGAAAGAAATGGCAACCCACTGCAGTGTTCTTGCCTGGAGAATCCCAGGGATGGGGGAGCCTAGTGGACTGCCGTCTATGGGGTCTAATGTTAGCTATGCTGGCTAATCCCAAATTCTTTGAAAGTATCAAATTGGATCTCAATTTGAAATTTTATTATAATTTGGAGAATACTTAACAACATTAATGAAAAAGAGAAGGAATAGAGAGAATAAGATAAGGGGGACCCAGGCTAAGTGACCAACTATAAAAATGCACTGAAAGGAGAGGTGTAAAAATCACATCAGAATGAAGAATTAATGGGAATGAGGGAGCCTGGACTTTAGTTTTTATTCTGAATATTTTCTGGTATTAGGCACCTAGATTGATTAACTATTAGATCCACTGGCTAGTGAACTATAGCATAAATAAATGAGACCATGGTACCATCCCACTGGCTTGAAGGACAAGAGCAATGCTCTCTGCTTGGGAATAAAAAATAGGAATATCTGAAATAATCAACATTTTATATGTTTCTCTTGGTCTTCTATACTTTCTGACCAGGGAATATGTTTTTTTATGTCATTCTAGACCTCATGTATTGTAAGGACTTGGTAGCTGATGAAAGAATGAATGTTGGATGAATTACTGAACAAGTTCTAGCATTTTATGTGGCTTATTAATTAGTGTTACTCAAAACTTATGTAACTTTCAAACGTATATAGAAGTATTCTTTACTTTCCTTTTCTTTCTTGATAGAGGGAAAAGAAATTTGATTGTAAACATGTGGATATAGTCCTTGTCACTCAACTTGGATTCAGAAAGATAGTATATCAGCTAAATTCCCAACAGCTAATTGTATATTTGATTCCAAAAGTCCAAGCTCTTTATTTCTCTATATTACTTGTGAATAACACACTCAATAAATTAGTCATTCATGAATCAGCTCAGTTCAGTGCAGTCGCTCAGTCGTGTCTGACTCTTTGCAACCCCATGGACTGCAGCACACCAGGCTTCCCTGTCTATCATCAACTCCCAGAGCCTATGCAAACTCATGTCCATTGAGTCTGTGATGCCATCCATCCATCTCATCCTCTGTCGTCCCCTTCTCCTCCTGCCCCCAATCTTTCCCAGCATCAGGGTCTTTTCCAATAAGTCAGCTCTTCCCATCAGTTTGCCAAAGTACTGGAGTTTCAGCTTCACCATCAGTCCTTCCAATGAACACCCAGGACTGATCTCCTTTAGGATGGACTGGTTGGATCTCCTTGCAGTCCAAGGGACTCTCAAGAGTCTTCTCCAACACCACAGTTCAAAAGCATCAATTCTTCGGAGCTCAGCATTCTTTATTCATTCACGAATAGGCCAATATAATGAACAACATTTCTGTGCCCAGGGCTGGGGTAAGAGATTACATATAAAATATAAGGAAAATATTTCTTAGTGTTCAAAATCTCAAGCTTTGATTCAAAATGACATTACTTCAAATACCAGCTCTGCTATTAGATAGTTTAATGGACTTCATTGTGTAACTCCTTGTCAGCAAGCTTCAGTTTCCCCATATGTTAAATGGGAATAATATCTCACATGGTTGGGTGATAAATCAATGGAGGTATAGCATGCATGAGGTTCCCTGAACATAGAAAGTGCTCAGTAGTTTCTAGCTACCATAGTTTAGTTCATTATTTAAGTTTGTACATCTGCTTATATAGTATTAAAGTCCTATATGGGAGATATAGCTTAAATTAAGACAAAACAAATTATTATAAGTAACAAAGTGACCAATGGTGCTCCATAGGTTATAACAGAATGGCAGTGTTTAGCCGAGAAGGCAGTGGCACCCCACTTCAGTACTCTTGCCTGGAAAATCTCATGGATGGAGGAGCCTGGTAGGCTGCAGTCCATGGGGTCACAAAGAGTCGGACACGACTGAGCGACTTCCCTTTCACTTTTCACTTTCATGCACTGGAGAAGGAAATGGCAACCCCCTCCAGTGTTCTTGCCTGGAGAATCCCAGGGACGGGGGAGCCTGGTAGGCTGCCGTCTATGAGGTCGCACAGAGTCGGACACGACTGAAGTGACTTAGCAGCAGCCACAGCAGTGTTTAGAGAGGAGTTTTTGAAGACTTCATGGAAGCTTTGAAACTCATGTTATTCTTTCAAGAACAAATTTGAATTGTACTAAGGGCGCAGAACATCTTGTACCCTTTTAAATTATGTCCTGAATATCCAATATGTGGTGGCCCAATCAAACAAAAAAATGTAAAAAGGATTGCTAAAATGTCAACACATGATTTAAAGACATTTTATAATTCTACCTTTTCAGTAGATTAATGTTAACACAGGAATGTGCTTGAAACTATTTTTTCTCCCCTGTAGGAAAGTGCAGGATTAAGACTCACTCTTTCATTTTGTTGAGAAGAAAGATGGTTAAAAAAAAAAAAAAAATGAAATGCTTTCAGTACATTCTACCCCCACCCCCAGATTTTGGGGACATCTAATATGAGTATTGATTAAGGTAAGTAGGAACCAAGAGGGTGTCTTCTCTGAATGATAATGCCTCCCAGTGGCCCTCCTACCAGCAGCAGTAGGAGTAAAGAGGGAGTGGACAGCTGCAGGCTCCTGTCAAGACTTCCACCCTCCCCTTCCACCCCACAACCTCCTAGCCTGGTTGCCACCCTCTAGACCATCTAATCTAGCGATCAGACCTGAGGACTAATCTCCTGATTCTCTTTACTGGTGTGTCATTCACCAAGCTGAGGAATTCAAGTCAGCCCTAAACTCCTGTTAAATAATGTCCACATCTCTTCATATCCCTCTTTCTAAACCCAGCAGCCACTCCTGCCCAAATCCTGAAATCACTCTACTGTTCCTTCTGGAATTTACAGAAGGATTTACATTTATCAGCATAACCAGGATATCTGGACGCTCCCTTTACCAACTAGTCCACCTGAAATCTGTGTCCTGGGGCAGGGCTTCCCTCACAGCCATCTCTGGTGACAATTTTCATTCTCACTTTCCTCTTAATGCTTTATTGTTTCACGTTCTTAAATTTGTAACATTATCATACTCTGATTTTTTTCTCTAAACTCTTTCCTTTAATGGTCTGATGCCAGGAGCCGGCATATTGCATATTGAGTGCATATTGCATATTGAGTGCAGCACTTTCCACAGCATCATCTTTCAGGATCTGGAATAGCTCAACTGGAATTCTATCACTGCTGGGAGCCAGCGTGAGGAGCTCCACCCATGACAAAGGTCATGGGGAAGGAGGCTCGGCATACCAAAGGCGGGATCGAGCCTCAGGAGTCCCCCTGGAAATTCTCAAGCATCTACCTCCCAAACCAGAGTCTGCCTACTTTCTGCTTTTTGCTTTCACCTACACCTCTGACTTTATGGGGGCTGTCCCCCACTACCTCTCTCTGAAAAAGAGAGTTAGCTTACAGCTCCAGTTAATAATTCCTGGGTGTGACAGTGTTTCAACCTACAAACTCCTTTGGAAATCCTCTAGCCTGCCTGAATGGGTTTTTCCGGCCACATGTGATTGTTCAGAGCCTCCCAACTGTGAGAGGCAGGAGATGTTCTAAACTGCCTAAACACAGATTCCTTTGAGTAGTTAAAAGATTGATTAGAAATTGTATTGGTGAAGGGTTTTTCACTTGTTGGGCCAATGTTTGCTGCTAAGTCTCCATACTCCTTACCTACTGTGTCCTTGGCAGTGTATTGATTGATATAATGGGCGTATAGAAATGTAAAATGCAGCTTTGTCCAATGCTTTTTGGGAGGCTGGTGCCTGACTTTGGAATAATCACCTTTAGAGAAAAATAAGTTTCTTAAAATGTTAACAGGCCTCTGGGCCAGAAGATGATGTCAATCACCTGAACTTTTGCATATGATAAGTTTGAAAGCCTGGCTTCAATTAGAACCAGGAACTGCTGTCCTTGCATGACTCCACCCCTTCCCCCAGTATCCTCTATGCATAACTTAAGGTATAAAAACTACTTTGGAAAATAAAGTGCGGGCCTTGTTCACTGAAACTTGGTCTCCCCATGTCACTCTCTCTCCCAAATTCTAGCTGAGTCTCCATCTGGAGCGTGGAACCCACCATGCTTGCTAATTATGCCTGGGCTTCTAAGATCCGACCGGGGAGGCCTCAGTGTCTCCTCTCCTTCGGGAGAACGGAAGGATGCCTGCGGCCTACGTAAGTGGTGCAAACTTCTTGTCTTGAGGTTTTATTGGTCTCCCGCGTAAACCAAGCTACTCAGCCTCTTTTCTCCACTGAATTTTCCTACTGAGCTATCCTCATTCTATTACTCTTTGTATCCTTAATTAACGTGTAATTAAGCAGTTGTTTCCTGACCCTCGCCTATGCCGTCTCTCCTTCAAATACCCTGGATCAGCTGGGGCTGGACCCCGGCAGTCAGAGTTAGATGTGTGGATTTAATATGATATATGAAGGTTAAACAAGTAGCAAATAGCCAATATAATTAGAATTAATAAATTCTGATGCAACCAGTCCAATTGTTTATGCAGCCCTTCTAAGTTAGACTGCCAAGAAGAATCTCCAACTCACCATGACTAATCTGAAATCATCATTCTTACTCTTCCTCAAACATCTGCTTCTTCTACTCCATTCCCTTCACGATTTATATGAACAAATGGAATCATCATTTTTCCCTCTTTCTCTAATATCCTACATTTACTACACCAGGAAATCCAGGAAGCTCTACTTTATAGAAATATATCTAGAGCTTGGTAATGTCTCCTTGCCTTTCTCGCTACCACCCTGCTCCACACCATCATTATCTATTGCATAGGTTAATGAGATTAACGCAGAGAATATGAATTGGGTGAAATTATAGCATCCCAGACTTCATTCTCGACATGGGAGCTTTCCTTAACCTCAGGACCTTACATATTAGGTCCCTTGATAGATTCCATCACTATCTTCTAACTGTAAGATTATCTGCATTGGTTGGATCCTACTACATGCCATGAAATATTGTTGTATCCACTTTAGATATGGAGAAGCTGAGGCTCAGAAACTTTAGCTAATACACAGGATGACTCAGAAAAATAAATTAATTCATATGGTATAGCTGTGCCCACCACTATCTGAGTAGGGGAGAAATACTGTGTGAAAATTAGAGGAAGGCATAAAAGGAATATGGCAGTGGAAGCAGTCTGGAGAGGAAGCAAATGGAGTGAGTGAGGATATAGGATGTTTGATTTACAGTTGTCTGCAATTCCTCAATTACAACATCCACTCCTCTAATCGATACAGAAACAAATACCTCTGTCCTAGTCATAGTGTGTAAAAGCCTACCATGCCAGTTTGCATTGTCACTCCAGTTTGAAGATGAGTTCAAAGAAAAACTGATGGACAAATGATATTGAGCAATACCCAAAGTCAGTCATCTAGTACAGGATGGATCAGGATTGTGCATCCAGATGTCTCTAGCTTGGAATCACACTTTTAATGTTTATCCTCTGGATGTCTTTATTCTTTCTACAGGATTTTCTACAGTAGCCCATTGTATTGGAATTATATATTCTATGTATCTTATTGACCCAGGGATCTGGCTCAGATGGTAAAGAATCTGCCCAAAATACAGGAGACTCAGGTTTGATTTCTGGGTCTGGAAGATCTCCTAGATATCTACCGACTCCAGTATTCTTGCCGGGGAGATCCCATAGACAGAGGAGCCTGGCAGGCTAAGGCCATGGGGTCAAAAGAGTTGGAAATGACTGAGCAACTAAACATGTTTCCTATTATCCTCTGAGGCTACTGAAGAATCAGTTCAGTTCAGTCGCTCCATCGTGTCTGACTCTGCAATCCCATGGACTGCAGCACGCCAGGCCTCCCTGTCCATCACCAACTCCTGGACTTTCTCAAACTCAAGTCCATTGAGTTAGTGATGCCATCCAACCTCTCATCCTCTGTCGTTCCCTTCTCCTCCTGCCTTCAATCTTTCCCAGCATCAGGGTCTTTTCCAATGAGTCAGGTCTACACATCAGGTGGCCAAAGTATTGGAGTTTCAGCATCAGTCCTTCCAAAGAGTATTTAGGGTTGATTTCCTTTTGGATTGATTGGTTTGATCTCCTTGCAGTCCAAGGAACACTCAAGAGTCATCTCCAACACCACAGTTCAAAAGCATCAATTCTTCAGCACTCACCTTTATAGTCCAAATGTCACATCTATATATGACTAATGGAAAAAACATAGCTTTGACTAGATGGACCTTTGTTGGCAAAGTAATGTCTCTGCTTTTCAATATGCTGTCTAGGTTGGTCATAGCTTTCCTTCCAAGGAGAAACCATCTTTTAATTTTATGGCTGCAGTCACCATCTGCAGTGATTTTGGAGCCCCCCAAAATAAAATCTGTCGGTTTCCACTGTTTCCCCATCTATTTGCCATGAAGTGATGGGACCGGATGTCATGATCTTAATTTTCTGAATGTTGAGTTTTAAGCCACTTTTTTCACTCTCCTCTTTCACTTTCATCAAGAGGCTCTTTAGTTCCTCTACACTTTGTGCCATAAGGGTGGTGTTATCTGCATATCTGAGGTTATTGATAATTTCTCCCAGCAATCTTGATTCTAGTTTGTGCTTCATCCAGCCCAGCATTTCTCATGATGTACTCTGCATATAAGTTAAATAAGCAGAGTGACAATATACAGCCTTGACGTACTCCTTTACCAATTTGGAACCAGTCTGTTGTTTCTTGGTCGGTTCTAACTATTGCTTCTTGACCTGTATACAGATTTCTCAGGAGGCAGGTAAGGTGGTCTGGTATTCCCATTTCTTTAAGAATGTTCCAGTTTGTTGTGATTCACACAGTCAAAGGCTTTGGCATAGTCAATAAAGCAGAAATAGATGTTTTTCTGGAACTCTCTTGCTTTTTCGATAATCCAGTGGATGTTGGGAATTTGATCTCTGGTTCCTCTGCCTTTTCTAAGACCAGCTTGAACATCTGGAAGTTCACAGTTCACATATTGTTGAAGCCTGGCTTGGAGAATCTCGAGCATTACTTTGCTAGTGTGTGAGATGAGTGCAGTTGTGTGGTAGTTTGAACATTTCTTTGACATTGCCTTTCTTTGAGATTGGAATGAAAACTGACTTTTTCCAGTCCTATGGCCACTGCTGAGTTTTCCAAATTTGCTGGCATATTGAGTGCATCACTTTCACAGCATTATCTTTTAGGATTTGAAATAGCTCAGCAGGAATTTCAACACCTCCACTACCTTTGTTTGTAGTGATGCTTCTTAAGGCCCACAACCATTTTGCCTTTTTTGCATTTGTTTTTCTTGGGGATGTTCTTGATCCCCTCGTGTATAATGTCATGAACCTCTGCCCATAGTTCTTCAGGCACTCAGTCTATCAGATCTAAGCCCTTGAATCTGTTTGTAACTTCCACTGTATATTTGTAAGGGATTTGATTTAGGTCATACGTGAATGGTCTAGTGGTTTTCCCTACTTTCTTCAATATAAGTCTGAATTTTGCAATAAGGAGCCTAGAACATGATATATTAAAACTTCTGTTGTTAGACCAATTATATTCCCCTTGATACAAGAGTAGTGAAATGAAGTAAATTGCAGTAACCTATTTTATTACATGAATATTCTGTATCAGTTTTTAAAGTCTGACTTGTGATGCCAACATATCTCATTTAGTAAAAATCCTGTAATTTTTCATAAGTGACCTCTATTTCTGAACTTAAATGCTGTCATTTACTAGGGTAGAAGATTGGGTTGTATTATCTACAAAATCTTTTAAGCTAGAATAGTCTATTTTCCTGTTGTTGTTGCTATTTACTCTCTAACTCGTAACAGATTCTTTGCAACTCCGTGGACTGTAGCCCTCCAGGCTCCTCTGTCCATGAGATTTTCCTGGGTTTCAATTTCCTTCCTCAGGGGATCTTCTCAGCCTAGGGATTGAACCCACATTTCCTGCATAGCAGGTGGATTCTTTACCACTGAGCCACTTGGGAAGCCTATCAATTTAAAAATGATGTTTTGTTATTAGGCCCAGTGAAATTCACAGAATTCCGATATAAAATATTCAGCTCAGTTCAATTCAGTTGATCAGTCATGTCTGATTCTTTGTGACCCCATGGACTGCAGCATGCCAGGCTTCCCATCTATCACCAATTCCCAGAGTTTGCTCAACCTCATGCCCATCGAGTCAGTGATGCCATCCAACCATCTCATCTTCTGTTGTCCCCTTCTTCTCCTGCCGTCAGTCTTTCCCAGCATCAGAGTCTTTTCCAGTGAGTCAGTTCTTCCCATCAGGTGGCCAAAGTATTGGAGCTTCAGTTTCAGCATCAGTCCTTCCAATGAATATTCAGGACTGATTTCCTTTTGGATGGATTGGTTGGATCTCCTTGCAGCCCAAGGGATGCTCAAGAGTCCTGTCCAACACCATAGTTCAAAAGCATCAATTCTTTGGCACTCGGCTTTCTTTATGGTACAAGTCCACAATCCATACACTGGACACCACGATAGTTCTAATTCAGTTACTTAACAGTTTATTTATTTATTTATTTTTAATTGCTATAGGACACTCACATAACGTACAAATGACCCCAAAGAAGAACAGTACAGAGGTGACTGAGTTCATTCTCGCCGGGATAACTGATGACCCACAACTGCAGATCCCACTCCTGGTGACTGAGTTCATTCTCGCTGGGATAACTGATGACCCACAACTGCAGATCCCACTCTTTCTAGTGTTCACGCTCATCTACCTCCTCACTCTGGTTGGGAACCTGGGGGTGATCACGCTGATCCTGCTGGACTCTCGTCTCCACACTCCCATGTACGTCTTCCTCAGCCACCTCTCCCTGATGGACTTTGGTTACTCCACAGCCGTCACTCCCAGAGTGATGGCTGGATTCCTCATGGGAGACAAGGTAATTTCCTACCATGCTTGTGCTGCTCAGTTTTTCTTCTTTGCTGTCTTTCTCCTTATGGAAACTTTTCTCTTGGCCTCAATGGCCTATGACCGTCATGCAGCAGTGTGCAAGCCACTCCATTACACCAACATCATGACACCAAGGGTGTGTGCCTCGATGGTCGTAGGGTCCTATGTTCTTAGTTTTCTGGAGGCCTCTGTGCACACTTGGAACATATTCAGTCTCTCTTTCTGCAGATCCAACGTGATTGATCACTTTTTCTGTGATGCTACTCCTCTCCTGGCTCTCTCATGCTCAGATAACAACAGAAGTGAGATTGTGTTTTTCATTTTGGCAAGCTTTAATATCATCTCTTCTGTCCTGATCATCTTGATCTCTTACCTGTTTATCTTTGTCACCATTCTGAGGGTGCGCTCATCTGAAGGACATCAGAAGGCCTTTTCCACCTGTGCATCCCACCTCACTTCCATCTCCATCTTCTATGGGACAGGCGCCTTCATGTACCTACAGCCAGGCTCCCGCCATTCCATGAGCACAGACAAGATGGCTTCTGTGTTCTACGCCATAATTGTCCCCATGCTAAATCCGCTGATCTATAGTCTGAGGAACAAAGAGGTCAAGAGCGCCTTAAAACAGGCTGTGCGGAAAGCAACGTCTTCTATAAGATTCATATCTTAATTATATAGATACAACAATAAGGTGGTTTCATACAGGTCAGATCAAGTTATAGTATATATAGGGAAGTATAGGCCAACATTATGCACATTTTTGATGTACTTTCTCGAGTTCTTAACCAAGTCTATGACACAAATGGCTTGAAAATATGGTATCTCAGGAATAATAGCTTAGGAGTATCAGCCTTGAACCCAGACGTCTCAGTTCATAGTTTCTTCTTAGTTACATTTCATTATTTCTCATGATCATCCCCAGTCTCACTTTATTCAATGTATATTTAAATACATGCCCAAAGAAACATCATTTAAGCAATCCAGGGTAACTCACACATCCATGAGTGACAGAAAAATGAGTTCAAAGATGAATGGGATTAGTCTATTTTCATAGTATAATTTAAAGCAGTGATTATGATATCTGATAATTCATTCTTAAATGTAAACTTGGTGTCAAATAGTCTGGGTATAGGTTTATTGCTTAATTTTTGTTTGTTTCTGTTCTTGTTTCAGTGATAATCAACATCATTATATGGTCATCTTTAATTAGCTCAATTCTTGTCTTTATCAACTCATTATGCAGAAGTTGCATCATCATATGACAATTTAAAAATATCAGACCATAGTAAGAGAAATAAGAATAATGGCATATTTGAATTCACTGAAAAAAAAATAGCACTTAATTTTAAAGTAAGGCTTCAATCTATCTTCAGATGGTCAACCTTATACTCCTTTAATGCTCCCTCCTTCATGTAGGCATTCAGGCCACCAAATTATAGATTGGCATTTGGGCTCAAATTAGAGGTTGACCTGATTGGTCCTTGCCAATCTCCAAGAATAGCCTATCCTGGCTTTTAAGTTTTGGCATATTATAACACTATGAATCATTTGGGGTTATGATAACACTTATAAAGATACCTTTTAAGGCAATTTGAAGACTTAACATCATGCATGACAAGTTTGATTTATTCCATGGTCACATGGATGGCTCATCATACAGAAATCCATGTGGGACAGCACATTAACAAAAGAAAAGTTTAAAAATCATATAGTAGCCTATATGGGAAAAGAATATAAAAAAAGAGTAGATATTTGTATAATTGATTCACTGCTGTATACCTGAAACTCATACAACATTGTAAATCAACTACACTCCAATAAAAAAAAATTTTTAATGAAAAAAATTTTTTTTAATTTCATCACATTATAATCTCAATAGATGCAAGCCAATAATTTGACAAAATCCATTGTCCATTCATGATAAAAAAAAAAAAAAACTCATCCAAGTGGGTAGAAAGGGAACAAATCTCAACATGATAAAGCCATTTTATAACAAAACCACAGCCAACATAATACACAGTGCTGAAAATCTGAAAGCTTTCCAGTTTGATTTGACAAGAATGACCCCTCACCACTTTCATTTAATATAGTTTTGGGAGTCCTAGCCACAGAAGTCAGACAAGAAACAAAATTATAAGTCATGCAAATTGGAGGGAAGAGTAAAACTGTCACTTTTGTAGATAATATATAATATTTTATATTGTGTAAAAGTCCTTCTTCCAAAAAAAAACCAAAAAACTATTAGAACTATTAAGTGAATTCAGCAAGATTGCAGAATACAAGATTAATATACAGAAATCTGCTAGTAATGAAATATCAGAAAGAGAAAGCAAGTAGTCCTATCTAAAGTCACACTGAAAAACCTAAAATACCTAGAAATAAATTCTATTAAGGACGTGAAAGATCTGTGCTCTGAAAACTATTAAACACCAATGAAGGAAACTGAAAATGATGTAAAGAAATGGAAAGAGTGTAGCCCATGCTCTTGAGTTGGAAGGATTAATGCTATTAAAATTGCCATGGTATCCAAAGAGATATAAATACTTAATACAATCACTATCAAAATGTCCATGACCTTTTTACAGAACTAGGACAAATAACCCTAAAGTTTATATGGATCCACAAAAGACCCATAATTGGCCAAGCAATTTTTGAGAAAAAGAACAAAGCTGGAGGTATCACGCTCCCAGACTTCACATTGTACTGTAAAGGTACGGTAATCCAAGTAGCAGATATTGGCACAAAAATAGACACACAAATCAATGGAATAGAATAGAGAACTCAAAACAAACCCACACAATTAACAGTCAATTAATCAATTACAAAGAGGGTAAGAGAAATATCAATAACCTCAGATATGCAGATGACACCACCCTTGTGGCAGAAAGTGAAGAGGAACTAAAAGTCTCTTGATGAAAGTGAAAGAGGAGAGTGAAAAAGTTGGCTTAAAGCTCAACATTCAGAAAACGAAGATCATGGCATCTGATCCCATCACTTCATGGGAAATAGATGGGGAAACAGTGGAAACAGCATCAGACTTTATTTTTTGGGCTCCAAAATCACTGCAGGTGGTGACTGCAGCCATGAAATTAAAAGATGGTTGCTCCTTGGAAGAAAAGCTACGACCAAACTAGACAGCATATTGAAAAGCAGAGACATTACTTTGCCAACAAAGGTCTGTCTAGTCAAGGCTATGGTTTTTCCAGTGATCATGTATGGATGTGAGAGTTGGACTTTGAAGAAGGCTGAGCGCCGAAGAATTGATGCTTTTGAACTGTGGTGTTGGAGAAGACTCTTGAGAGTCCCTTGGAATGCAAGGAGATCCAACCATCCATTCTGAAGGAGATCAGCCCTGGGATTTCTTTGGAAGGAATGATGCTAAAGCTGAAACTCCAGTACTTTGGCCACCTCATGTGAAGAGTTGACTCATTGGAAAAGACTCTGATGCTGGGAGGGATTGGGGGCAAGAGGAGAAGGGGACGACAGAGGATGAGATGGCTGGATGGCATCACTGACTTGATGGATGTGAGTCTCAGTGAACTCCAGGAGTTGGTGATGGACAGGGAGGCCTGGTGTGCTGCAATTCATGGGGTTGCAAAGAGTTGGACATGACTGAGCAACTGAACTGAATTGAAGAATATACAGTGAGAAAAGGACAAGCTTTTCAGGCAGTGGTTGTAGAAAAACTGGACAACATTTATAAAACAATGAAATTAAAACATTCTCTCATACCACATATAAAAATAAACTCAAAGAAAGTTAAACATAAGACCTGAAATTATAAATTTCTAGAACAGAACATAAGTGAACAGGTCTTTAACATAAGTTGTAGTAATATTTTCTCAGATCAGTCTTCCAAGGAAAAATAAATAAAAGCAAAAACAAACAAATGGGGTCTAATTAAACTTACAAGCTTTTGCAATGAAATAATAACCCACAGACTGGGAGAAAATTTTTGCAAGCAGTGTGACCAACAAGGGATTAATTCTCAAAATATAGAAAAAACTTATGTAACTCAACAACAACAACAACAACAAACCCATAAACAAGCAAATTTGAAAAATGGTCAGAAGACCTAAACAGACATTTCTCCAAAGAAGACATACAGGTGGTCAGCAGGCATGTGAAAAGATGGTCAGCATCATTAACTAATAGAAAAATGCAAATTAAAGCTACAAGGAGATATCATCTCACACCCATCAAAATGGCTATCATCAAAAAGTCTACAAATAAAGAATGTAGAGGATGTGGAGAAAAGGGAACCCTCCTACACCATTGCTGAAAATGTAAATTTTTGCAGTGATTATGCAAAACAGAAGTTACTTAGAACACTGAAAATAGATCTAGCATATGATTCAGCAGTTACATTCCTGGGCATTTATCCAATAAAGACAAGAGCTCTAGTTCAAAAAGATACATCCGCTCCAATGTTCCTGGTGGCACTATTTACAATAACCAGACCTGGAAGCCATCTAAGTGCATATTGGCATATGAATGGATAAAGAAGATATATATCTACATGAAATATTAATCAGCAACAAAAGAATGAAATAATCCTATTGCAGTGACAAAGATGGATCTAGAGATTATCATACTAAGTGAAGTACGTCAGAGAAAGACAAATACTATAGGAGATCACTTATATGTGGAATCTAAAAAATAGTAA
This sequence comes from Bubalus bubalis, assembly GCF_019923935.1. Taxonomy (NCBI): domain Eukaryota; kingdom Metazoa; phylum Chordata; class Mammalia; order Artiodactyla; family Bovidae; genus Bubalus; species Bubalus bubalis. The sequence goes on from NC_059172.1 coordinate 2,355,877, forward strand.
AAATGAACTTATTTATAAAATAGAAACAGACTCACAGACAGAAAACAAGCTTAGGATTACCGAAGAGGAAGAGGGGGAGGGATAAATGAGAGTATGAGATTGACAGATACACACTACCATTTATAAAATAGATAAATAACAAGGATTTATTATATAGTGTAGGCAACAGTATTCAGTACCTTGTAATAAACTATAATGGAAAAGAATTACAAAAAAAGAATATAAAGTGTATGCATATATATGTGTATATATCCAACCACCAAATCATTGGATTATATATACCTGAAACTAACACAATTTTGTCAGTCAAACATACTCAGTTAAAAAGAACATTTTTCTTTTGATCCATAAAAAAGAATTTGTGTATTTTTTAATTTATCAATAAAGCTCTAGGCCACAACTTCTTTGTTGATACAAATTAGAATTTTTGTTAAAACATTGCTTTGATTCCCAAATATCACTTAAAAATTGTAAATATAAAACAGATTGTATCAAAAAGCACACTTTTATTATGTTTAAATAAGAATATATTGATGTTTTAAATTAATATTTATTCAAAATATTGAGAGTCTAGCAATTCAAAATAAATAGCTTTCAAGTTAAAAAACGTTTTCCACAACAAGGGAAAGCACTGAAAATATGAAAAGACAATGCATGGAACTGGAGAAAATGCGTGCCGGTGGTGTGGCCAACAAAGGTCTCTGGTTCCTTGCCTTTTCTAAATCCAGCTTGTAAATCTGGAAGTTCTTGGTTCACGCGCTGTTGAAGCTCTCTGCAGGTCATGGGGTTGCACAGAGTCAGACGGGACTTAGAAACTAAAGAACGGCAACAACAGTTGAGTGCAGCACATTCACAGCATCATCTTCTAGGATTTGAAACAGCTCAGCTAGAATTCTATCTCCTCCACTAGCTTTATTCATAGTAATCCTTCCTAAGGCCACTCTAGGATGTCTTTCTCTAGGTGAGTGATCACACCATCATGATTACACAGGTCATTAATACCTTTTTTTTTAATAGTCCTTCTGTGTATTCTTAATCTCTTCTGCTTCTGTTGGGTCCTTACTGTTTCTATCTTCTATCTTGCCCATCCTTGGCTGAAATAGTCCCTTGCTATCTCCAATTTTCTTGGAGAGATCTCTAGTCTTTCCTATTCTATTGTTTTCCTTCATTGTTTTGCATTGTTCACTTAGGTAGGCTTTCTTATCTCTCCTTGCAGTTCCCTGGAACTCTGCATTCAGATGACTATCTCTTTCCCTTTCCCTCTTGTCTTTCACTTCTCTTCTCAGCTACTTGTAAAGCCTTCTCAGACACCACCTTGCCTTCTTGAATTTTTCTTTGGGATGGTTTTGATAATCACCTCTGTCCACAGTCTTTCAGGCCCTCTATCTACCAGATATAAACCCTTGAATCTATTTGTTACCTTCACTGTACAATCATAAGGGATTTAAGTCTTACCTGAATGGCCTTGTGGTTTTAGTACTTTCTTCAGTTTAAGTCTGAATGTTGCAGTGAGGAGCTCGTGATCTGTCACAACCAATGCCAGGTTTTGTTTTTGCTGACTGTGTGGAGCTTCTGCATCTTCTGCTGTAAAGGACATAATCAATCTGATTTCGGTATTGACCATCTGGTTATGTCCGTATGTAGAGTAGTCTCTTGTGTTTTTGGAAGAGGTGTTTGCTATAACCAGTGTGTTCTTTTGACAAAACTCATTAGCCTTTACCCTGCTTCATTTTGTACTCCAAGACCAAACTTGCCTGTTACTCCAGGTATCTTTTCACTTCCTACTTTTGCTTTTCAATCCCTCATGATGAAAAGGACATATATATAGGTGTTTTTAATAGTTCTAGAAGGTCTTGTAAGTATTCATAGAACTGTTCGTCTTCAGCTTCTTTAGCATAGTGGTTGGGGCATAGACTTGGATTATTGTGATAGTCAATGGTTTGCCTTGGAAACAAACTGAGATAATTGTGTCATTTTTGAGGTTTCACCAAAGTACTTCATTTCAGACTGTTTTGTTTTGTTTTGTTTTACTATGAGGGCTGCTCCATTTCTTAAGGCATTCTTACCTCCGGTAGTAGATATAATGGTCATCTGAATTAATACTTTGGCCACCTTCAGATGTGAAGAACTGACACATTGGAAAAGACCCTGATGCTGGGAAAGAGTGAGGGCAAGAGGAGAAGGGGGCAACAGAGGAAGAGATGGTTGGATGGCATCACTGACTGAATGGATAGAGTTTGAGTAAACTCAGGGAGACAGGGAAGGACAGGGAAGCCTGGGATGCTGCAGTCCATAGGATCACAAAGAGTTGGACATGACTGAGCAACTGAACAACAAAGTGAAGAACTAATTCCTGGAGTCCACTTTGCTTTTTTAATTACAAAGTATTACCCCATCCCCCAATATTTATGTCAAATTGCAGCCCCAGAGATCATGCCATGGATGATTTTGTGCATCAGCAAGAATAATTCCTGCAAATCGTATAAATCCACTCGTGGTCTCCCTCAGCAAGCAGAGCTGGATCCCCACAGACACTTCAATCGCGTGTTCCCTGGTTAGGTGAGATAATAAGCTTTGCAGCCGTCACAAGGGCTTGTCCCCTGAGAGCTCCATGACTACATAACTCCCCTCCGGTTTCCACATGACTCCAGCTGTCATCATAGCAGAGTGCAGTCGAAGAGTCAGAGTTACTTTGACCATTTCTTTTTCTTTTCATCTGTTAATAATCATCTAGTAGCAACAATGACCTTCCCCCAAACTGTGATATTGCTAAGAACATTCAACAATGTCCAGGGAAAACAACCCAAAATACTTGTGATCACGACTCTGATTGTGGTGGTCGCCCTTTACCAAGTATGAGGTGCTTTGGGGCTTTATTTTCTTATCATAGCAAGAGTCTTAAGTGAGGCTGTAACTTTCTATTGTTTCCATCTTATAGATGAAGACATCAAAGTTCAAAGAGTTCTTATCTAAGAAGAGTGACCAGCGGATCAAAGAGTAGAATTTCAGTAAACTGATTCCAGTAGCATTTTTTCCCTTCGGTTTCTTCCTATCTCTAGAGAATTTTATGCACTCTGGCCAAACACTGAAGAACAACATCACAATAGGGTGTTTACTTTTTTTTTCACTGATTGAATCTCTGAATTAAGATCCACTCACATATGAAGGTGCTAGACTTGCATGTTGAATTGTTCCAGGAATAAGATAAACCTTTAAATCTACTAGATGAAATCTAGTGTCTGCATAAATTTGCATGGATAGAGGTAATCAGAAAAATCTCTTTAGTGAAAGGAACAGGTCTCTCATTTATTCAGTTTGATGGGCTTGATGTTTTGAAGATTTCTTCTGTTTCATGTAATTGGGAATTGTACATCTAAACAATATATAGATCCTATTAGAACATGGATACTTATTGTGTGACTAAGAGGAAACACACAAAAATATCTTGAGTGTCTGCTAAGTATAAACTTGTTCAACTTTGAACAAATTAAGCTTCTTTAATCTGTTCTGTCTTTCAAGTAATGTAATAATATTAGTCATTTGGACTAATCCCATAGTTCTAGTAGTTTATATCTCTTAATCCATACCCCTCTCTCCTTTGCTTCCCCTTTGGTAAGCACTTTTGTCTTTTCAGTCTATGAGTCTGTTGTTGCTGTTTTTTAGTTGTATACATTCATTTGTGTTATTTTTTTTAGAGTCCATATATAAGTGATATCATTTGTATTCATATACACAAATTCACATTCACAAATACATCATAGTATTTGTCTTTCTCTGTATTATTTCACTAAGCATATTATCTAGGTCCATCTGTGTTGCTGCAAATGGCAGAATTTCACTCTTCTTTATCGCTGAGTAATATTCCATCATATTGATGTATATGTACCGTATCTTCTTTAACTATTCATTTGTTGATGGTCACTTGGGTTGATTCCATGTCTTGACTATTGTAAATAGTGCTTCTGAATATTGGCGTGCATGTTTCTTTTCTAATTATTTTGTTCTTCAGATATATGCTCAGAAGTGGGATTGTTTTTTTAGTTTTAGTTCAGCAATTGTGTTTTTAGTTTTTTGAGGAACCTCTCTACTGTTGTCCATGATGGCTGCCACCATATATTCCCACCAATAGAGTATGAAGATTCACTTTTTCCCAAATACTATCCAACATTTGTTATTTGTAGAATTTTTGATGATAGCTGTTTTGACAGGTGCGCAGTGATAACTCATTGTGGTTTTAGGACATGTCTTATTTAACTGTCTTTCATTACCATATTCAGATGTCCTGATGCAACAAAAAAGACAATGTCAGTTGAAGTAAAGTTAATTCAGTTTCACATTAATTTTATTAAACTATTGTAGTTTAATACAAAAATAATTTGTGATTATTTTTTAAACTTTGACTTGGCTGTCTGAGCTGCTCTGGTTAGCAACTAATCTGATAAAATTGCTTAAATCCTTTCTTTTATTTTTATCTGAATTCACTTTTCTATGAACTTAGGAGATTGGATGTGTTATCTCCAAGTCCTTTTACCTGGACTAGTCTATGGTTTATTAATAATTCAAAATTGCATTTGGTTGTCATGGCCATGCTTTAAGTCTAAAAACTCCTGGGAACAAGTTATTGCAATATTGAAATAAGGCACAGAGTAAACATGTTAACTGGTTTCAGTAGAGTCTTTCCTCTATTTATCATCCTGATTCTATTTTCCCATTGCTACAGAGCAGCCACACAATTCCCAGTTGATCTCCATGGAAAACACTACAGAGGTGACTGAGTTCCTCCTTGTAGGGTTATCTGATGACCCAGAAGTGCAGATCCTGCTCTTCATCACTTTCTCTCTCATCTACTTCCTCACCCTGGTTGGGAACCTGGGGATGACCAAGCTGATCCTGCTGGACTCTCGTCTCCACACGCCCATGTACTTCTTTCTCAGCCAACTCTCGCTGGTGGACTTGGGTTATTCCTCAGCTGTCACTCCCAAAGTGATGGCTGGATTCCTCACAGGAGACAAAACCATTTCCTACGAGGCTTGTGTCACCCAGTTCTTCTTCTTCGTAGCCTTTATCACCGTAGAAAGTTTCCTCTTGGCTTCAATGGCTTATGACCGCTATGCCGCCGTGTGCAAACCCCTGCACTACACCACGGCCATGACGACCAAAGCTTGCACACGTCTGCTCATAGGCTGCTACTTCTGTGGCTTCCTGAATGCCTCCGTCCACACTGGGAACATTTTCAGGCTCTCCTTCTGTAGGTCCAACGTGGTCAATCACTTCTTTTGTGACGCTCCTCCTCTGCTGGCTCTCTCATGCTCAGACAACTACGTCAGTGAGATGGTTATTTTCTTTGTGGTGGGTTTCAATGACTTCTTTTCTATTCTGGTCATCTTCATCTCCTACCTGTTTATATTTATCACCATTCTGAGGATGCATTCTTCTGAAGGACGCCAGAAGGCCTTTTCCACCTGTGCTTCACACCTCACTGCTGTCTCCATCTTCTATGGGACAGGCATCTTCATGTACTTACAGCCCAGCTCCAGCCACTCCATGAGCGCAGACAGAATGGCGTCCGTATTCTATGCTATGGTCATCCCCATGCTGAATCCACTGGTCTACAGCCTGAGGAACAAGGATGTCAAGAGTGCCTTTAAGACGGCTGTGCGGAAGGCAAAGTCTTCTATAGGATTTGTATTTTAGTTACATTAAACCTATAATAAGGCAACTTTGCTGCTGCTGCTGCTGCTGCTAAGTTGCTTCAGTCATGTCCAACTCTGTGCGACCCCATAGACCGAAGCCCACCAGGCTCCCCCGCCCCTGGGATTCTCCAGGCAAGAACACTGGAGTGGGTTGCCATTTCCTTCTCCAATGCATGAAAATGAAAAGTGAAAGTGAAGCCGCTCAGTCATGTCCGACTCTTATCGACCCCATGGACTGCAGCCTACCAGGCTCCGCCATCCATGGGATTTTCCAGGCAAGAGTACTGGAGTGGGGTGCCATTGCTTTCTCCCACTGCCACTGCCATTGCCATTGCCTCCCAAAGTGGAGGCAACTTTATCCACCTCCAACTATCTGGGGAAAATATTTTCCTGTCTACCTGACACATTTCTAAATTCTTATGGCAATTTCTCCAGCTGTTGATTAAGTTCACAAATTAAAATCTCCAAAAATATGATAACAAGGAAGAATAGGTTACCAGGAACATGGGATTTTTATTTTAAAAATTCTACCTAGTAAGCCTACTCACCCACACTCTCACATGAACATATACATTTACATGTATGTATTAGCATATGCACACATGTACATCACTCATGAGAAACTCATGAAACCCACACATCTACAGAAGAGAAATTAGTTAAGACATAAAGTAATGCTCAAAATTCTCCAAGCCAGGCTTCAGCAATATGTGAATCATGAACTTCCAGATGTTCAAGCTGGTTTTAGAAAAGGCAGAGGAACCAGAGATCAAATTGCCAACATACGCTGGATCATGGAAAAAGCAAGAGAGTTCCAGAAAAACATCTACTTCTGCTTTATTGACTATGCCAAGCCTTTGACTGTGTGAATTGAACTGAACTGAACTGAACTGAGATGGGTCTATTATTATAATAGAATTTAAAACAATTATTTTGGTGTCTTGGAACACATTCTTAGTATAAATATTTGACTTAATGTAAATAAGATATATATGTTTGGCTTTTTAAAAATTGGATCACAATAAACTGTGGAAAATTCTGAAAGAGATGGGAATACCAGACCACCTGATCTGCCTCTTGAGAAATTTGTATGCAGGTCAGGAAGCAACAGTTAGAACTGGACATGGAACAACAGACTGGTTCCAAATAGGAAAAGGAGTACATCAAGGCTGTATATTGTCACCCTGCTTATTTAACTTCTATGCAGAGTACATCATGAGAAATGCTGGGCTAGAGGAAGCACAAGCTGGAATCAAGATTGCCGGGAGAAATATCAATAACCTCAGATATGCAGATGACACCACCCTTATGGCAGAAAGTGAAGAGGAACTCAAAAGCCTCTTGATGAAAGTGAAAGAGGAGAGTGAAAAAATTGGCTTAAAGCTCAACATTCAGAAAATAAAGATCATGGCATCTGGTCCCATCACTTCATGGGAAATAGAAGGGGAAACAGTGGAAACTGTGTCAGATTTTATTTTGGGGGGCTCCAAAATCACTGCAGATGGTGATTGTGGCCATGAAATTAAAAGATGTTTACTCCTTGGAAGGAAAGTTATGGCCAACCTAGATAGTATATTGAAAAGCAGAGACATTACTTTGCCAACAAAGGTCCATCTAGTCAAGGCTATGGTTATTCCAGTAATCATGTATGGATGTGAGAGTTGGACTGTGAAGAAAGCTGAGAACCGAAGAATTGATGCTTTTGAACTGTGGTGTTGGAGAAGACTCTTGATAGTTTCCTGGACTGCAAGGAGATCTAACCAGTCCATTCTGAAGGAGATCAGTCCTGGGTGTTCTTTGGAAGGAATGATGCTGAAGCTGAAACTCCAGTACTTTGGCCACCTCATGCGAAGAGTTGACTCATTGGAAAAGACTCTGATGCTGGGAGGGATTGGGGGCAGGAGGAGAAGGGGACGACAGAGGATGAGATGGCTGGATGGCATTACCGACTCAATGGATGTGAGTTTGAATGAACTCTGGGAGTTGGTGATGGATAGGGAGGCCTGGCATGCTGCGATTCATGGGGTCGCAAAGAGTCGGACACAACTGAGCAACTGAACTGAACTGAACTGAGATGGGTCTATTATTATAATAGAATTTAAAACAATTATTTTGGTGTCTTGGAACACATTCTTGGTATAAATATTTGACTTAATGTAAATAAGATATATATGTTTGGCTTTTTAAAAATTGTATTTCAGTTGATCTTTTTTACATTGAAAAAGCAATAGGTTCCTATTTTTTTTTAAAAATTACATTTATGAAAGTGCTTCCAATGCGTTTTGAGTATAAATTGTTGAGTCTTTGTTTATTCCTATTTTTAATAAAACTGCATGTCTTTATACAGGCATTTATTTTCCTAAATAAATTTTCATATGAGTCATACCTAAAAATAATGTTTATATGACATTTTAAATAGAGAAAATGTACAGAAATATAGGAAAAAGAAAAGGATCATAAAGGCAAGTTTAATTTACTTAAATAAAAGTATAATATTGAATTTAAAAATTTTGAGCACCAAGAATTACAATAGTATTAATAACTTCTTTGCATATAAATGCTATGAATTGTTACTGTCCAAAGGCATTAATATTTTGAGTCTCAAAATGTTAACAATTTTAATTTATATATATGTCCATTCTTTGTGTCAGATTTGGCATGTTTTTGCTATTATTTCTTCAAAGATTTCCTGTCCCTTTCTCTCTCTCCTTTTGGGAATTGCATTATGAATATGTTGCTTCTTTTGGAGTATCCCACTGTTCTCTGAGACTTTATTTTTATTCTTTTTTATCTCAGTTCCTAGGACTGTATATTCTCAACTGACGTATCCTAAGGTTCACTGTTTTCTTTTTTTCTTCTGCAAGCTTAAATCTGCTATTCATACACTTTAGTGAATTTTATACTTTATATATTTGGTTTATTTATTTGATTTATTTATTTATGTCCTGGGATAAAACTGCTAGAGGTCTACTGTACCCAGGGTAAGTCAGGATCACTGAGAAGGGCCCCACCTCTGAGACCAAGGAGAAGATTCCTGTGTAAGATGAAAGCCATATCAAAACAGTGAAAGGCCTGTGCTTTTCGCAAGTGGGCTAAGCAACGTTGAGCAGTAAGGAAACACCACCTACTGCTAGGAGCGGGGCAAGATTGTGGAGGTCCTGTCTAAGGCTCAAGTGCAAAGGAAAGGTTTAAAACTGAGACGGTGACAGATATTGAGAAACATCTTGTAAACCAGCCTCCATCCTAAAACATGGCCAGGCCATATGAAGTCTCTTCATATGTAATTCACTGATAGTAACTATAGAAACAAGATCCAAATTCAGTTTGACTCATCTGTAACTAGATTGACTCAGCTGTCTACACTAATATTCTGGCCAAACAACAAGAACAAAAAGTAGACCTATCTTCAGGCATAAAGTCTACCACCAGCTTTATTGCTTCATTCACAATGCTTGGCTTCCAAAACAAAATTGCAAGAAATACAAAGAGGCAATACATTCCTGAGTGACAAAGCAATCGCCCGAATCAAATGCTGATATGACAGAGATACTGAAACTATCTGAGAGGCCATACGAAATATTGGGTTGGCCAAAAAGTTCATTTGAGTTTTTCTGCAGCATCATAAAGAAACCCTAACAAATATGTTGGCCAACCAATAAATATTATTAATATGTTAAAGATTCTGGTGGAAAAATTGGAAAAACATAACAATCAGGATGATGATTTTGATAAAGGAATGAAAACTTATAAGAAATGATCAAATGGAAGTGCTAAGGTCCAGAGCATCCACAACTGCATGGTCCATGTAAAAAGTCTGGCTGGACTTCTATCACTATATTGAAGTGGTTAGAGAGGGCACCTTGTCTATTTCCTGATCTTAGAGAAAAACTTTCAATTCTTCACTGCAGAGTATGATACAGCTGTGGGTTTGTCATGTATAGTGTTTTTTAGTACATTCCTTTCATTTCTAATTCATGGAGAGCTTTTATCATGAAAAGCTGTTGAATTTTGTCAAATGCTTTTTCCACATCTGCTGAGATAATCATATGAATCTTGTCTTTCATTCTATTAATGTGATATATTACATTGATTTATTCTTTTATGTACAACTATCCTTTTCATCATTGTGTGTGATCAAATCTAATAATATATAAAATGCTTAAAAAGTCATGACCAAGTGGGATTTCAAGTTAATTGCAAGTGGGACTTCAAAATAATATCCTATATTAAGATGTTGTGGAATTTTTTATTTGTATGTTTTTTGTTCTCTTTTAATTAATTTCTATTAAGGTTACATTGGTTTATAACATTATGTAATTTACTGTACATATTTCTAATTCTGTAGACACTACAGCAGCCTCACCACCAAAAATTTAATTTCCATTTATTCATTATATTGATTACCTTTACCAGTTTTGTCCTCCCGACTGCCTCTTCACCTCTAGTACAACTACTCTGTTCTCTGTATCTGTGTGTGTGTTTTTGTTTGGTTTGCTGTGTTCATTAATTGTCTGCTTCTTTTTCAAATGTATACTGGAGGTGATGGAATTCCAGTTGAGCTATTTCAAATCCTGAAAGATGATGCTGTGAAAGTGCTGCACTCAATATGCCAGCAAATTTGGAAAACTCAGCAGTGGCCACAGGACTGGAAAAGGTCAGTTTTCATTCCAATCCCAAAGAAAGGCAATGCCAAAGAATGCTCAAACTACCGCACAATTGCACTCATCTCACATGCTAGTAAAGTAATGCTCAAAATTCTCCAAGCCAGGCTTCAGCAATACATGAACCGTGAACTTCCTGTGTTCAACCTGGTTTTAGAAAAGGCAGAGGAACCAGAGATCAAATTGCCAACATCCCCTGGATCATGGAAAAAGCAAGAGAGTTCCAGAAAAACATCTACTTCTGCTTTATTGACTATGCCAAAACCTTTGACTGTGTGGATCACAATAAACTGTGGAAAATTCTGAAAGAGATGGGAATACCAGACCACCTGACCTGCCTCTTGAGAAATCTGTATGCAGGTCAGGAAGCAGCAGTTCGAACTGGCCATGGAACAACAGACTGGTTCCAAATAGGAAAAGGAGTACGTCAAGGCTGTATATTGTCACCCTGCTTATTTAATTTATATGCAGAGTACATCATAAAAAACACTGGACTGGAAGAAGCACAAGCTGGAATCAAGATTGCCAGGAGAAATATCAATAACCTCAGATATGCAGATGACACCACCCTTATGGCAGAAAGTGAAGAAGAATTAAAAAGCCTCTTGATGAAAGTGAAAGCTCAACATTCAGAAAATGAAGATCATGGCATCCGGTCCCATCACTTCATGGGAAATAGATGGGGAAACAGTGGAAACAGTGTCAGACTTTATTTTTCTGGGCTCCAAAGTCACTGCAGATGGTGACTGCAGCCATGAAATTAAAAGATGCTTACTCCTTGGAAGGAAAGTTATGACCAACCTAGATAGCATATTGAAAAGCAGAGACATTACTTTGCCAACAAAGGTCTGTCTAGTCAAGGCTATGGTTTTTCCTGTGGTCATGTATGGATGTGAGAGTTCGACTGTGAAGAGGGCTGAGTGCCGAAGAATTGATGCTTTTGAACTGTGGTGTTGGAGAAGACTCTTGAGAGTCCCTTGGACTGCAAGGAGATCCAACCAGTCCATTCTGAAGGAGATCAGCCCTGGGATTTCTTTGGAGGGAATGATGCTGAAGCTGAAACTCCAGTACTTTGGCCACCTGATGCAAAGAGTTGACTCATTGGAAAAGACTTTGATGCTGGGAGGGATTGGGGGCAGGAGGAGAAGGGGACGGTAGAGGATGGGATGGCTGGATGGCATCACTGACTCGATGGACATGAGTCTGAGTGAACTCCAGGAGTTGGTGATGGACAGGGAGGCCTGGCGTGCTGTGATTCATGGGGTCACAAAGAGTTGGACACGACTGAGCAACTGAACTGAACTGAACTGATAGTTGATTTACAATGTGTTAGTTTCAGGTGTACAGCAAAGTCAATTGTTTATACATATGTGCACTTTGTTTCAGATTCTTTTTCAATATAAGCCATGACAGAGTACTGAGCAGAGTTTCCTGTGCTATACAGTAGGTACTTATTAGTTATCTAGTTATCTATATATAGTAGTATGTATATGTCAGTTCCAATCTTCCAATTTATCCCTCTTCCTCCTTAACCCTGGTAACCATAGTTTATTTTTTTCATTGTAACTATTTCTGTTTTGTAGAGAAGTTCATTTATGTGACCCCTCTTAGATTCCACGTAAAAGCAATATCATATGATATTTGTCTTTGTTTGACTTCGTTAGTCTGACAACCTCTAGATCTCTCCATGTTACATGTTTGCTTGTTCTATATTCCACATATGAATGAAATCATATGGTAGCACTAGACTAAACCATACAGTCATCTCAATAGATGCAGAAAAAGCCTTGGACAAAATTCATCATTTATTCACAATGAAAACTCTCCAAAAGGTATGAGTAGTGGGAAACTTCATAAACATGATAAGAAGCAGCTATGAAACACAGCTGGCTTCACACTTTATGATGAAAGACTGAATGCTTTTTCCCCAAGATTAGAAATAGGCAAGGATATCTCCTCTTACCACTTCTATCCATCATGATAGACATTAATACAGCAAAGCAAGAAAAAAAAAAAAAAGAACACATTGGTTGGAAAGGAATAAATAAAATTCCCACAATTCAGAGAATATATGACTTTCTGCTTATAAAATCACAAAGAAAATAACAAAACTATAGAACTAATGAGTTTAGTAAGTTATCAAGAAGATAGGTCAATATTCAAAAATCCATCATAATTCTATATAATGTCAATAAATGATTGGAAATTGTAATTTTATTTATTTTTTGTTTGTTTTTTCCTTGTATTTTATTTTTAATTTACTTATTTTAATTGGAGGCTAATTACTTTACAATATTGTAGTGGTTTTGGCCATACATTGACATGAATCAGCCATGGGTGTACATGTATTCCCCTTCCTGAACCCCCCTCCCACCTCCCTCCCCATCCCATCCCTCAGGGTTATCCCAGTGCACCAGCCCCGAGCACCCTGTCTCATGCATCGAACCTGGACTGGCAATCTGTTTCACATATGATATACAAATTGTAATTTTAAAGCAGTACCATTTGCAATAGTACCAATGACATAAAGTCCTTAGGTATAAACCTTGCAAGATATGTGTAAGGTGTGTTGAAAAGTATAAAATGTTGAGGCTTCCCTGGTGGCTCAGTGGTAAAGAACCTGCCTGCCTATGCAGGAGATGCAGGTTTGATCCCTCAGTCAGGAAGATCCCCTGGAAAAGGAAATGGCAACCCACTCCAGAATTCTTGCCTGGAGAATCCCATGGACAGAGGAAAGTGGTGGGCTACAGTCCCTAGGGTTGCAAAAGAGTTAGACATGACTTAGTGATTAAACAACAACAAAAATATAAATCAGATATAATAAATGGAGAAATTCAGTACATTCATGGGTTGGAAGACTAAATAATTTTAAGATATCTGTGTTCCCAAATTGAAGAAAGAATTTTTGTAAAATTTGGGAAGCACATTGGAATATTTATATGGAAAACCAAACAAATTAGAATAACCAAGATAATTTCAAAGAGCAGCAAAGTTGAAGCACTCATATTCTTCCTCCTTTCCAGATTCACGCTTAAACTACAATAGCCGAGTAGTGCAATATTGGACAAAGGATAGCTGCATTCGATTAAACGTTACTGGAGCTCGACAGAGATTTGAGAAATACAGCAATATTGATACAGTTAGTTGCCATTTGACAATTTTTGCAAAGGCAATTTTAAATAGAAAGTGTATGTATTTTCAACTGATATAGTTGGAATATTTGTTAAAAACTCTAAAAGGTATGTTACAAACCAGGGGAAAGTGTTTACAAATCACATATGAGTCCTTATCAGTAAAGGACTTGCATTTTGGAATACATAAAGTATTCTCACATTGCTATCATAATAAAACAAGCACAGTAAAATGAGCAAAAGATTTTAACAGACACTTCACAAAAAAGGATAATAGGGATGGCAAATAAGCACACAAAAAGATGTTCAACATAATCAGTCATCAGAGAAATGCAAACTAAAAAAAAGAGAGAGAGATACACTACAAACCTACTGGAGTAACTAATTTAAAAACCTTGTAAATATCAAATACTGCCAAAGATATGGAGTAATCAGAACTCTCATACATTGCTGGCAGGAAAGCAGAATAGTATACCATCTTGGAAGACAGGTTGACTATATCATATAACCCAGAAATCTCATTCCTAAGAATCCATCCAAGTGAAATATAAGCATATGCTCACATAAAAGGCTGTATGTGAATGTTTATCGACACTTTATTTGTAACAGCTAAAAACTGGAAACAACCCAATTTTCTTTCAGCTGTGGAATGGATAAACACTCTGTGCTGAGTACACAGATTACCTCTCAGTAATAAACAGGAACTGACTGCAGAAGAACTGCACAAATCCATAAATTGCAAATTCATTACGCTAAGAGAAAGAAGCCACCCTCAAAAGCCAACCTATGGCTTGATTCATTTTTTTAATGACGTTCTTACAAAGTCAGAACTGTAAGGGCTCCAAACAGGTTCGTGGTTGCTAGGCGGTAGAAGGGTCAAGAAGGACCCATAGGGAGGGTATGGGGAGGGAGGAGGGAAGAGGGTTCAGAATGGGGAACACAGGTATACCTGTGGTGGATTTATTTCAATATTTGGCAAAACTAATACAATATTGTAAAGTTTAAAAATAAAATAAAATTAAAAAAAAAAGAATTAACATAGTAAAAAAAAAAAAGAAGGGTCAAGCATCAAGAAGCATGGGAAATTAGGTGAGTTGATAGAACTGTTCTGTATCATGATGGGATGATGGGGTGGTGGCTGTATGGCCACACTCTTTTGCACAAGCTGTTAGCGCTATACATTAAAAAGTGTGGCTATAACTTTATGTAAATTATGCATCCTCAACCAGACAATGATTTTTCTAAGGCCAAGTAGTGCAAATGAATCGGTGCACTTACTCAACAGGGGCTCACACTCCCCACAGACCGTTTAATTGCTTTTCTGCTAAACAAGCGAGATGAAGAGCTGTGGATGTTCTCATAAGGGGCCTATTCCCCTGACTGTTCTGTGTCCCTATAACTTCTCTAGGTTCCCGTTCAGTAGCCTTTGGAATCTCCAAAGTTACTACTTTAAACATCATCATAGAGGGCCAGTCTGTGCACACAGCCCTGTTGTTCCTTTTCTTATTCACCTGAATGTTAATAGTTTCTAGCATACATGTCAGTTTTCCTCCAAACAGGATTTGCTTAGAACCTGCAGCCACAGTCAAAGAAAACACTCTAAGATCAGGATTATACTTATTGAGGCTAAAATGATAACCCCTTTGCCCAATTGTTTTGTACATCATTTTTCATTTGCTACTCACAGACAGATTTCTGTGAGATGTGCGGGACAGGTAAGTTTATTATTTTGTTAAATAAATAAGAAAACAGAGCTTGAAAGAGGTAAATGACTCTTCCAAGGTATCATAAATAATACATTCAAGATATAGGGCTTGAACCCAGGTTTCCTAGTTCCATGTAAATGATTTTTCTTCCACTTATTCGCTCTTCAGAGACCTTAAAATCTTTTTGCCAGTACCCGAGAGAGCTTTTCTGATAGGCTTATACATTCCACTCTGGCTGAGTTTCTGCTGGTTGCCTTTCCCGTTTTGTCAAGGAGCAGGGTAAGCTTCTATGTTTTCCTATATAATTTTAGTGAGAAGTGAAACCCATGCAAAAACAGTAAGGAGGCTGGGTCTACTATGTGATATTGTCACAGAATATTGGATGTTTTCAGTATTTTCCTCAAACTGTGAGGAGGAACTGGTTATGAAATATCAAAATCTACAACAGTGGGGAGTTTGTGATACTCAGGAAACGCCGCGCAGGCAGTGTTCCTAAGAGGATAAGAGCAAACAGGCAGCAACAAAAGAGAACAGAGCACATGAAACAGATGTACTCTGATGTGGTAGCTTCATTCTGTTCACTGATTCTAGGCTTATTATTGAAGTTAAATAGAACGGGGTGAAATGATACTTCTTTAGACCAGCAGAGGATCTCCATGAATTATAAAGCCCTTTATTTCAGCCTCCTTTCCCCCTTAATGTCACTCATATTATTACTAGCACATCGTGTTGTTGTTTACATGCTCAATCTTGTCCAACTCTTTCGTGACCCTGTGGACAGGGGTCCATGGAACCCCCACAGGTTTCCTCTGTTCATGGGATTTCTCAGGCAAGAATATTGGAATGCATTGCTGTTTCCGTCTCCAGGAGATCTTCCCAACCCAGGGAGTGAATTTGTGTCTCCTGCGTTGCAGGCAGATTCTTTACCACTAAGCCACCTGGGAAGCCCCTAGCACATCCCAAAAAGTTAAAAGAGTGGTGGCTAAGGGCATAAGCTTTAAAATCTCTCTCACCTGGGTGTGACTCTTGAATTTTTTTTTATTAGGTGTGGAATTTTTTGAAGTAATGTAGCCTCTGAAATCCTCAGTTTCCTTAACACCAAAATGTGGATAATAATAATCCATACCTTATAACACTGTAGGATAAAGTTGTAGAAAAATGTAACTTATAAGTTATTCCTGTCAACTCATAAATTACCTTAATAAATATCATACTGCTACTGCTACTGCTAAGTCACTTCAGTCGTGTCCGATTCTCTGCCACCCCATAGACAGCAGCCACCAGGCTCCTCTGTCCCTGGGATTCTCCAGGCAAGAACACTGGAGTGGGTTGCCATTTCCTTCTCCAATGCATGAAAGTGAAAAGTGAAAGTGAAGTCACTCAGTCATGTCCGACTCCAGCGACCCCATGGACTGCAGCCCACCAGGCTCCTTTGTCCATGGGATTTTCCAGGCAAGAGTACTGGAGTGGGGTGCCATTGCCTTCTCCATAAATATCATAAGCATTGTGTAAATATTATGCTACCTAACTTAAGTCATAAGGATAAAATGAAATGTATACACAGTTGCATATATAAAAAGCTCTTACTAGAGATTATAGAACAAAGTATACTCTAAAAAGTTATTTATATTAGCTTAGGGTGAACAAATACAATTGTCTTTATGCTCTGGGCATGAAAATTGTGAAGGGGAAGATGGTAAAGAAGAGTGGTTACTAATAAACAGAAGCTGTGACATAGGCTTCAAGTCCGAATGAAAAAATTAGAACGTGAAGATCACCTCAAAAGCAGATCTGAAAGCTAATCAAATACAATTTCAACCCTAGATTTTTGTGGTGCAGATTATAGGTGATGGCCATGGGAGTGAGTTGAAGCAGAAGAAGACTCTTTCAACCCAAGGTAAAATATGGATCTCAAAGAATAAATTGAGCAAATGGCCACTACAGCCAATGATGGGCAGGGAAGACACAGTGAGGCCTGCTGGAGGGGCCAGAAGATATAGTGTGTGTGTGCTCAATAGCTCAGTCGTGTCCAGCTTTTTGAGATTTCATGGACTGTAGCCCACCAGGCTCCTCTGTCCATGGAATTTTCCAGGCAGGAAAGAGGAGCCTAGTGGGCTACAGTCCATTTGCTACTCCAGGGAATCTTCCCGACCCAGGGATTGAACCCATGTCTCTTGAGCCTCCTGCATTGGCAGGTAGATTCTTTACCACTGTGTCACCTGTATGAGGAAAGACTAGTTAAGAAGAGAGGCTATCACACTTCAAAAATAATCCACAACCTGAAGACGTGACTACTGCATCCTACTTTTTTCAAACCAAGGTAGAAACCATGACTTCATCCTAACATATTATTAGAGCTAACACTCATCAGGCTTATGCTTATTGCTTCTCAGGCATTATTTTATTAACTTTAACTATGGCCCCATTCACAGTACATCTTTGTTTTTAATGATGAAAAATGTGAGGCTCAGAAAACTTAAGTTAGGACAGTGTCTCGATAGTAAATGGTAGGGTACTTTTAGAATGCTATTCACCTCATCCCAGATCTTGAGTCCTTACACTCAGCGCATTATTTTCCTTCTGCGCTGTTGTTGCTGGTTGGATATATTTGCTCTTGCAGTCACTCTGCTGCATATGCATATGTCTCTGTTACTCCATTGTAAGTCCCAAATCCAGAGACAGTACATTAGGTCTTTCAGTATTCCTAATAACTAATATTGAGTGTGGCCCAGTGGATTCAGTGAAAAACATAAGTTGAATTAGCTCACTTCAATTCAAATCTCAGTTAATATCATGAGAACTAGAAACTAGTCTATCCAAGCACAAAGCTTGGCTCTGCCAGTTACTATGCATGCAAATCAAATTAAATAACTTTTGGAGCCTAAGTTATCCCATAAAATCAGTGATGGTAATGACTAATGACTATGAACCTCATAGCATAGTTGAGAGGATGAAATTAATATATATACATACAATCTTCAGATTCACAGACTTCCTACTTACAGATTTTCTTATAGTTAAAATTTATTTTAATCCTAAAATAAATATTTGCAGAGCTTTTGTGATCATTTAGGGACATGGGCAGAGTGGTAAAAAATCTGAGTTGCTTGACATTCACATTTCCAGCAGAGGTTGAACAAGGCAATTGCTCCCTTCTTATTTCCATTTCCATGTTGTAATTGTTTTTTATTTTTTAATATTTAATTAAAGGGTAATTGCTTTACAATGTTGCATTGGTTTCTTCTGTACAACAGCACAAATCAGTCATAGTGTAGTGAAATCGCTCAGTTGTGTCTGACTCTTTGTGATCCCATGGACTGTAGCCTACCAGGCTTCTCCATCCATGGGATTCTCCAGGCAAGTGTACTGGAGTGGGTTGCCATTTCCTTCTCCAGGGGATCTTCCCGACCCAGGGATTGAACCCAGGTCTCCTGCATTGTAGGCAGATGCTTTTACCGTCCGAGCCACCAGGGAAGTCTATCAGCCATAAATATATACATATGTCCCCTCCTTTTTGAGCCTCCCTCCCTCCCACCGCCAACCTCACCCCACCTCTTTAGGTGGTATTGAATGCCTTGTGTTACACAGCATCTTTCCCTGGCTGTCTCTCTTACACACACCAATGTCTCTGCTTCAGTGCTCCTCTCTCAGCTCATCCCACCCTCTCCTTTCCCCCATGTCCACAAGTCTGTTCTCCGTGTCTGTGACTCTATTCCTGCCCAGTAATGGTACAGCTCATCTGTACCATTTTTCTAGATTTCATGTATATGTGCTGTTGCTTTTCAGTCACTAAGTTGTGTCTGACTCCTTGCAACCCCATGGACCGCAACATGCCAGGCTTCCCGTCCCTCGCCATTTCCTGGAGTTTGCCCAAGTTCCATTGTCCATTGAATTGGTGGTGCTATCCAACCATCTGATCCTTTGCTGCCCTCTTTTCCTTTTCCCTTCAATTTTTCCGAGCCTCAGGGTCTTTTCCAATGAACTGGCTGTTCGCATCAGGTGGCCAAAGTATTGGAGCTTCAGCGTTAGCATTAGTTCTTCCAGTGAATATTCAGAGTTGATTTCCTTTAGGGTTGCTAGTTTGATTTCCTTGCAGTCCAAGGGACTCTCAAGAATATAAATAGACGGACACGACTGAGCGACTGATCTGATCTGATCTGATCTGATATATATAGTCCATTTTATATATGGACTACAATTTCTTTTTGTTTGTTTGTTTGCCACTTTATTTTTTTTACTGAAGTTGTGTTAGTTTCTGGTGTACAGCAGAGTGATTCAGTTATACATTCTTTTTCATATTATATTCCATTGTGGTTTATTACAGGACTGAATACGGCTCCCTGTGCTACACAGGAGGACCATGTTGTTCATTCATTCTGTGTATAATAGCTTGCATCCGCTAATCCCGAGCTCCCAATCCAGCCCTTCCCCACCCCCGTCCCCCTAGGCAACTGCAACTCTGTCTCAGTGCGTCTGTCTCTGTTTCATGGATAGATTTGTTTCTGTCATATTTAGATTCCACATGTAGATGATACCATACGATATGTCTTTCTCTGTTTTACTTCACGTCATATGATGGTCTCTAGTTCCATCCATTTAGTTGCAAATGGCATTATTTCATTTTTTTTGTGGCTGAGTACTATTCTCTTGTGTGTGTGTGTGTATCTCGTGTGTGTGTGTATCTTGTGTGTGTGTATGTATCTCGTGTATGTGTATCTCGTGTGTGTGTGTGTGTATCTCGTGTGTGTGTATGTATCTCATGTGTGTGTGTGTATCTCGTGTGTGTGTGTATCTCGTGTGTGTGTGTATCTCATGTGTGTTTGTGTGTGTACCTCGTGTGTGTGTGTATCTCATGTGTGTTTGTGTGTGTATCTCGTGTGTGTGTGTATCTCGTGTGTGTGTATATCATGTGTGTGCGTATCTCGTGTGTGTGTATGTATCTCGTGTGTGTGTGTGTGTACCTCGTGTGTGTGTACCTCGTGTGTGTGTGTATCTCATGTGTGTGTATGTATCTCATGTGTGCATGTATCTCGTGTGTGTGTATGTATCTCGTGTGTGTGTGTGTATCTCGTGTGTGCATGTATCTCGTGTGTGTGTATGTATCTTGTATGTGTGTGTATCTCATGTGTGTGTATGTATCTTGTGTGTATGTGTGTATCTCATGTGTGTGTGTATCTCGTGTGTGTGTGTATCTTGTGTATGTGTGTGTATCTCGTGTGTATGTGTGTATCTCGTGTGTGTGTGTATCTCGTGTGTGTGTATCTCGTGTGTGTGTGTATCTCGTGTGTGTGTATCTCGTGTGTGTGTGTATCTCGTGTGTGTGTATCTCATGTGTGTGTATCTCGTGTGTGTGTGTATGTATCTTGTGTGTGTGTATCTCGTGTGTGTGTGTGTATCTCGTGTGTGTGTGCATCTTGTGTGTGTGTGTATCTCATGTGTGTGTGTATCTCGTGTGTGTGTATCTCGTGTGTGTGTATCTCGTGTATGTGTGTATCTCGTGTGTGTGTGTATCTCATGTGTGTGTATCTCACGTGTGTGTGTGTGCTTGTGTCTCACATGTTCTTTATCCACTCAGCTGTCAGTAGACATGTAGGTTGTTCCCGTGTCTGGGCTATTGTCAATGGTACTGCTATGAACGTAGTGAAAGTCACTCAGTCGTGTCCGACCCTTTGTGACCCCATGGGCTGCAACCTGCCAGGCTCCTCTGTCCGTGGACCTCTCCAGGCCGGAACACTGGAGTGGGTAGCCAGTATTCTTCCCCTTCTCCAGGGGATCTCCCCAAGCCAGGGACCGAATCCAGATCTCCTGCACTGCAGACGGACTCTTCACCATCTGAGCTGCCAGGGAAGCCCATGAACACAGGGTGCATGTGTCTTTTTGAACTATACTTTTGCCCTGATATATGCCAGGAGTGGGATTTCTGGATCACATGGCAACTCTAATTTTAGCTTTTTAAGGCACCACCATGCTTTTCTCCATAGTGGCTGCACCAATGTACATTCCCACCAACAGTGTAAGAAGGTTCCGTTTTCGACATCTTCTCTAGCGTTTGTTATTTGTAGACTTTTTAATGACAGCCACTCTGACCAGTGTGAGGCGGTACCTCTTTGTAATTTTGATTTTGTTTGCCACTTTGAATAATCCTCAAACAGGCAAGTAGCAACAAAGTATCTCCCAGAGAATTTCCTGGCGGCCCAGGGGTTAGGACTATAATTTCTTTACCCATCCATCTCTTGATGGACACCTAGGTGCTTCCACGCCATGGTTACTGTACAAGTGTTTTCATGCAGGCTTTGTAGTGTCAGTTTTTCACATTTTTATGCTTCCTGTTGTGTGATTTTTTAATTAGGAAAATTAAATTTTCCTGAATGTAGTGCTAAAAGAAGACTGTGATGTGCCTTAAGGAGAAAATAAGTATATGACATATAATGCCGTTGGCTGTGATATCAATGTTAATGAATCAATAGTATATATTAAATAAGATCTCTTTAAAAAGAAACATACATAAAAAATATTTTGGATTGAATGACTGATGAAAATGTGGCCAGAGTCTTGCAGGAAACTATTTCTGCTGGGAGCAAAGAAGCATTCATGAATTCGCTGCTCACTGTTATTTTATAGAACCTAACTGCTACAGATAATGGGGACCAGCTGTGACATATATATATATATATATATATATATATATATGTATATATGTGTGTGTATATATATATATATATTCCTGAAAGTGAGCACTGTAGAAGGGTAAGCTGTTTCTATTCTCAGTAGATATGATTTGGAAGATGGAATCATTCCAGATATTTGACGACCTTCAATTCAGTTCAGTTCAGTCACTCAGTCGTGTCTGATTCCTTGCAACCCATGGACTTCAGCACTCCAGGCCTCCCTGTCCATCACCAACTCCCAGAGCTTACTCAAACTCATGTCCATTGAGTCAGTGATGCCATCCAACCATCTCATCCCCTGTCATCCCTTTCTCCTCCTGCCCTCAATCTTTCCCAGCATCAGGGTCTTTTCAAATGAGTCAGTTCTTTGCATCTGGTAGCAAAAGTATGAATAGTATGACGACCTTGTCTAAGGTTGTCATAACCCTTTCTTTACCTCAGTTTCTCATATACAAAATTAGTAAATGGGGTGACTGATCCATGAAACCCTTCAATTTCAACTATTAAATTTTTTACTAATTTTCTTATGTGTATGCTTTCGAGCTGGAGAGCAAATTATTGCTGTGATTGGAAGAGTGCACAGAGCATTTATGCATCCAGTTCCACTGTGCCCTGTCCTTTCCATTCCTCTGCTCCTTTACTTCTCATTGTTGCAGGGCATCCTGAGATTCCTAAATGACACCGTGGAGAACAAAACAGAAGTGACTGCATTCATCCTCCTAGGACTTACTGATGCCCAGGACTACAGGTCCCACTCTTCATGATGTTTACCCTCACTTACCTTATCACTCTAGTTGTAAATCTGGGGATGATCATGTTGATTCTATTGGACCTCACCTTCACACTCTTATGTACTTTTTCCTGAGTAATCTCTCTCTGGTGGACTTTGGTTACTCCTCAGCAGTCACACCCAATATAACAGCAGGATTCCTTACAGGAAATAAGGTCATTTCTTACAATGCATGTGCTGCTCAGGTGTTCTTTTCTATGGTCTTTGGCACTGGGGAAAGTTACCTCTTGGCATCAATGGCTTATGACCACTATGCAGCAGTGTGCAAACCCCTGCATTATGCCACCTCCATGACAAAAAATAGGTGTGTTTGTCTTGTCATAGGCTCTGACGCATGTGGTGTTCTGAATGCCTCTGTAAATGTTGGAGATAACTTCAGTCTCTCTTTCTACAGGTCCAATGTGGTCCATCACTTCTTCTGTGATGTTCCAGCACTCATGATCCTTTCCTGCTCTGATAAGCACATCCGTGAGTTAGTTCTTGTTTGTGTTAATACCTTCCATGTGGGTTTTACTCTCATAATTGTCTTTATTTCCTACCTGCTCATATTTATCACCATTCTGAAGATGCACTCAGCTGAGGGACATCAGAAGGCTTTGTCCACCTGTGCTTCTCACCTCACTGCTATCTCCATTTTTTATGGGACAGTCATATTCATGTACTTACAGCCCTCCTCCAGTCATGCCATGGATACAGATAAAATGGCCTTTGTGTTATATGCTATGGTCCTCCCTATGCTAAACCCTGTGGTCTATAACCTGAGGAACAGGGAGGTCAAAAGTGCATTCAAGAAGGTTGTTGAGAAATCAAAATTGTCTCTAGGATTAGCTCTTTAATGATGTAGGATCCAGAAAAGTTAGCATCATCTCTAAGGTATCCTTTGCTCAGTGACTCACATGTTAAGGCCCATACTGCACTTATCTTCCTGAGGAGATATGCCCCCATCATATGATGTTAGATTCCTAGTGGAAACCTATTATTATCATGCTGATGCAAAGGTACATGCAAAAACAGGGGCATACACAAGCCTAGGGTTAGAACTGCGTTCCTGCGGCTCATGTATGCACATACAGACTGGAGCAGGAAATTTGTTAAATAAATAAATCACAGATGGCTAGTTTTTGAAAAAGAAAAGACTTTTAAATGATCGATTGGGGTACCATATGATCCAATAATTCCACTCCTGAGAATATATCAGGACAAAACTATAATTCAAAACCAGACATGCACCCTTATGTCCATGTCAGCACTATCTGCAATAGCTAAGATGTGGAAATAACCTCCATTTCCACTCACAGATGAGTGGACAAAGAATATGTGGTACATGTATACGATGGAATACTACTCAGCTATAAAAACAAGAATGGTATTTGTACCAATAGGGAGGGACCTGGAGATTATCATATCAGATAAAGTAAGTCAGAATGACAAACACCTGTGATATCACTTGATACAAATGAACTTATCTACAAAACAAACTGTCTTGCAAGACACAAAGAACAGACTGGTGGTTGCCAAGGGGAAGGGAGATGAAGGAGAGCTGGATCGGGAGTTTGGGATGAACCGATGAAAACTATCACATACGAAATGGATAAACAGCAAGGCCCTACTGTATAGCACGCTGTTTCCATTTTCCCCATCTATTTGCCATGGAGTGATGGGGCCAGATGCCACGATCTTAGTGTTTTGAATGCTGAGTTTTAAGCCAGCTTTTTCACTCTCCTCTTTCTCTTTCATCAAGAGTCTCTTTAGTTCCTCTGCACTTTCTGCCATAAGGGTGGTGTCATCTGCATATCTGAGGTTATTGATATTTCTCCTAGCAATCTTGATCCCAACCTGTGCTCCATCCAGCCCAGCATTTCACATGATGTACTCTGCATAGAAGTTAAATAAGCAGGGTGACAATATACAGCCTTAACATACTCCTTTCCCAATTTGGAATGAGTCCATTGCTCCATGTCCGGTTCTAACTGTTGCTTCTTGACCTGCACACAGATTTCTCAGGAGACAGGTAAGGTGGTCTGGTATTCCCATCTGTTTTAGAATGTTCCACAGTTTGTTGTGATCCACACAGTCAAAATGGAAATGAGTTTGGGTAAACTCCAGGAGTTGGTGGTGGACAGGGAGGCCTGGTGTGCTGCGGTTCATGGGGTCACAAAGAGTCGGACACGACTGACCAACTGAACTGAACTGAGCACAGTCAAAGGCTTTTGCGTAGTCAGTGAAGTAGAAGTAGATGTTTTTCTGGAGTTCTCTTGCTTTTTCTATGATCCAACGAATGTTGGCAGTTTGATCTTTGGCTCCTCTGCCTTTTCTAAATCCATCTTGTACTTATGTATATATTCAAACTAAAACATAAATTCCATATGAGAAATAGGTTCATCTGCTTTGTTCGTATCTCCTCGGTAAAAGTGAGTGAAAGCATTGGTTGCTCAGTCATGTCCAACTCTTTGTAGCCCTCCAGACTCCTCTGTCCACGGAATTTTCCAGGCAAGAATACTGGAGTTGATAGCCATTCCCTTCTGCATGGGATCTTCCTTACCCAGGAATCAAATCTGGGTCTCTTGCATTGCAGGCAGATTCTTTCTCATCTGAGTCACCAGGGAAGCCCCTAGTCCTTGGTACCTAAATCAATTTCTGGATCATAGGAGAGTTAAATAAATATTTTTAAATGAATGAATGTGTGAATGAATGGATGGATGAAGCTTTTATTTCAGCTTCACCTATCAGGATGAGTATATTAAATATTTGAATCAGGATATTTATAATTCATTCATAAAATAAATCTATGTAAAATAAGCATTTCAAGAGGCATGACTGGTGTTTTGTTTGACTGAAATATTTTCTACATTGTCACTCAGTGCTTTTGATTCCCACTGACAGACACAATGATTATCTGGAAACTTTGTCATCATTCCTTAGAAATGATATCTCATCGACAACACATCAAATAGATTCTATCTAGTGAGTCATAAAAGACAAAGAGCTGACTTATTTGAAAAGACCCTGATGCTGGGAGAGATTGAGGGTGGGAGGAGAGGGGGACAACAGAGGATGAGATGGTTGGATGGCATCACCAACTCAATGGACATGAGTTTGAGCAAACTTTGGGAGTTGGTGATGGACAGGGAGGCCTGGAGTGCTGCAGTCCATGGGGTCGCAAAGAGTCGGACACGACTGAGTGACTGAACTGAACTGAACTGAAAAGACAAAACGTATCAAACTATTTTAATGCTTAATATGTGAGTTGGTTATGGTAATGCAGTTCATTCCAGTGATTCTAAGCCTCCATAGATAATGTAAACATAATAGTACTTATCAATAGTAAACATAACCTATATTAAATATCGGAGTAGAATAATATTTATGTGTTTTATTTTGATCCTTGGGGAGCTCAATTCTGTAATAAAGACGCCCATAGGAACTTGCACTGATATTCCTTTCTCTGCGTCTACATACTTGGAGGCTTCCGTCCTCCCAGTATTTGCAAGACTGAGTTTGGATGTACTGAGATGGACAGCAGTGTGGACGGATGTTGTAATCCTAATATATCCTCTTCTGGCTCTAAGTTTATGATGATAGTGATGTGTCTTCTACTGGGGCCATTTAAAAGCTACTTTTTAAACTTTTAATATTTTATTTTTAATCATAGGGTGATTATAATATTGTGATGTTTTTTCGTACAGCACCGTGAAATGGCCGTAGGTGTACACATGCCCCCTCCCTCTTGTACTTCTCTCCCACTCCTCCCCCTCCCAGCCCTCTAGGCTGTCACAGACCACCAGCAACGTCCCGCTGGCTGTCTGTTTTACATGTGACATTGTGTGTGTGCCAGTGCCATCCTCTCAAATCGTCCCACCCTCTCCTTCCCCCACTGTGCCCCAGAGTCTGCTCTTTGTGTCTGTGTCTCCTCTGCTGCTCTGCATGCAGGATCATCGGTACCATCTTTCTAGATTCCATATGTATGTGTTAATATACAGTGCTTGTCTTTCTGACTCACTTCACTCCGTATAATAGGCTCTAGGTTCATCCATCTCATTAGAACTGACTCAAATGTGCTCCTTTTTATAGCTTAGCAATACTCCAGTGTGTATATGTACCACAACTTCCTTACCGTTTATCTGTCAATGGACATCTAGGTTGCTTCCATGTGCTAGTTACTGTAAATAATAAATGCTTTTAGAATATGTTTTAGATTTACAGAATAGGAGCAAAGATCATGTGAGCCACAAAACAAAGAACTTGGATTACTGTTCTACTGAGCTTCTGTAGAACAACTAACTGAACAATATACAAGCAAGAAAAATCTCTGTGGTTAAGCCACTGTAATTTTGGACTTTGCTTGTATAACAGCAAAAAATAGTATTATTTATACCAACTAACATAAAGAAATTCCCCAAAGACATTCTGGATGCTGCTTGCAAGAAGTGGAAGGACACTGTGGCAAGAAACACTATGAAGTGTCTACAGCACAATTTAATTTCACTAATATCTGTCGATTCTCAATCAGCTTCTAAAACACAACCAGGAGACAAAAAAACCCCACAAGTTTTTGGGGAAAAAAGACCATTCTAACCACATTTTCTTATCTAAGGAAATTTACCAAAGTCTTCTGAGCTTCTTGCACGTGCGTTTATTCATGGTTTTGTGTATCCAGTGTTTTACTGATATGCTTGTGTTGTTATGTGGTAGAGAAAATAAGAGCATGTGAATAAATCAAATATAATTAATAAAGTTTATTACAAGCAGGGCACCAAATATTCAAAGACCCCTGTGGACATCCTCATTCAGATATTACTTAGTTGGCCATTTTATCTTTTCTTGATGATAGACTTTTGAAGGAGAAATGGTAATAGTATCTCAGTAATTTAAGAGTAGTGTGGGCCCTAAAATGTGGATAATTTCATGGTTAAAGACAGGAGAGGAATGAAACTAGGTTATTTGGAATATTACAGCTTTAAAAGGTAAAGCCTAGAGACAAGTTTGCTTTTTCCACTGCCTTCTTGAAAGCACTTTTAACCTCCTTGTTTCTTAAACTATAGACCAGGGGGTTCAGCATGGGGATGACCATCGTATAGAACACAGATGCAAT
The DNA here is from genome assembly GCF_019923935.1 of Bubalus bubalis. Classification (NCBI taxonomy): domain Eukaryota; kingdom Metazoa; phylum Chordata; class Mammalia; order Artiodactyla; family Bovidae; genus Bubalus; species Bubalus bubalis. The sequence goes on from NC_059172.1 coordinate 2,383,618, forward strand.
TTTGTCTGTGTCCATGGAATGACTGGAGCTGGGCTGGGAGTACATAAAGATGGCAGTCCCGTAGAAGATGGAGACTGTGGTGAGGTGAGAAGCACAGGTGGATAAAGCCTTCTGATATCCCTCAGCCGAGAGCATCTTCAGGATGGTGACAAATATGAACAGGTAGGAAATCAAGATAACCAAGAGGGCAAAAAAGATATTGAAGCTTGCCACAAAGACGAGAACTAGCTCACTAACATGTCTATCAGAGCAAGAGAGCCACGACTGCTGGAATGTCACAGAAAAAGTGATGGACTAGATTGGACCTACAGAAAGAGAGACTGAATGTGTCCCTGATGTGAATAGAGGCATTCAGAAAGCTGTAGATGTAGGAACCTGCGGCCAGACCAGCACGCACACGGGTTGTCATGGCAGTCCTGTAGTGCAGGGGTTTGCACACGGCTGCATAGCAATCATAAGCCATTGAGGCCAAGAGGCAATTTTCCACGGTGGCCAGGGCCACGAAAAAGAACATCTGAGCAGCACATGCATTGTAGGAGATGACCTGGTCTCCCATAAGCAGCTCAGCCATGGCCTTGGGAGTGACAGCTGTAGAATAACAGAAGTCCACTAAAGGCAGATCACTAAGGAAAAAGCACATGCGAATGTGAAGACGAGAGTCCACAAGAATCAGAACAACCATCCCCAGGCTTCAACCACGCTGAAGAGGTAGATGAGAGCAAACACGATGAGCAGGGGGCCTGCAGTCCGGGGCACTGGCGAGTCCCGGCAGGACGAACTCAGCCACTCCTTATTGTTCTCCATAGCTGTGGTTTGGGAATCACAAGACGCCCTGGAGCAATAAGAAATAAAGGAACAGAGAAATTGAATGGAGAGAAGCTGAAACAGATCGGTAACTAGATGATTGGTAGATAGGTAGATGTGCATTATTGCATTATGGCAGTAATTATAGCCTCAATATTATTCATATAAAATATGGCTTTGGCAACAAGTTTTGATGCATATCAATAAATTATAGAGTTATACATTGTTGAAACTGAAGGATCTTTATGGTTCATCTCCTACTGTCTAAATTTTATAAACTTGTAAACTGAAATGTGAAAATATAAAGTCTTGCTCAAGATGGCATGTCTAGAGTGAATACATGTCATTTCAGTTCCCTGAGCCTCGCAAATGCTTACATTTCTATGCTGCTGTTGTGTCTGGAGCTGCCCTGTACACTTCACCTGGGTATCAATTTGCTTTTCTCAATAAGCTCATAAGAGTGACTAGTTGTTACCCTCTTTTAACTTTTGAAGTATAGGGGTTGAGTAATGTATTTAAATTCACAAAATTATTACTGTCAAAGTCAAGTTTTGTACCCAGGAAGAGTTGTTCTTGGCCCACTGGTCTGAGACTTTGGGATTAACAGATGGAAATTATGGTATACAGGATAGATAAACAATAAAGTCTACTGTAAAACACGGAGAACTGTATTCCACAGCTTGTGGTAAACCATGGTAGAAAAGAACATGAAAAAGAATGTGTATGTATAACTGAGTCACTTTACTGTACCACAGAAGTGAAACACAACAGTGTAAATCAACTGTACTTCAATAAAATTTTTTAAAAGAAATAAATTAAACTCGCCTGCAATAAATAAATAAATAAAATTGAGTTTTACTCAATTTACAATTACTCATTGTCTCCATTGGCCCAAACTCAGTGTTTGGGTTTCTCCATTAAGTAGCTGAGACACGTATGTGCAATAGATACAGCGGAATAACTAGAGCACTTGCCAGCAGAGGCAATTCTGAGGGGAAGACATAGCATTGGGTATGAAGCTTGGGTTCTGGGAAGAGATGCATGTAAGTTGTACCATTTGCTACCCAAGAGTCTTTGGTTGTAACCTAACTACTTGATCCTGGTTTTCTCCATGTACAGAAGAATAATACCTCAAGGTAGTATTATGAGAATTAGATGAAATAATGTATCAAAAAAAACCAAACAAGTCAAATGCTGAGTGCCTAGCATCTCCTGATAATCATTAGTTGTGACTTTATCATTAGGATGGAATGATAGGCTACATGTTTGAGAAAGGCAGGTGAAATCAGGGATTCAGGTGTGGATGAGTTTTGAAGTCTTGCAGCCTCTCTCTTCAACTTCCTTTATCTCACACTCTGTCCACCAATACTTTTGTGTCTTCCAATGTCTCCCAGTCTATCGGGTCTCTGCTACCATCAATGGCTGTTCCAGCCACTCCACATGAACCATTCGTTTGTCTATTTTCTTTCTTAAAGCCTTTATTTTAGCATGAGTTGAGTCTCTTTAAGCTCGTTCTTTCTCATTACCCGCGTCTCATCTCAGAGGCTCGCTACAGAGAACATGCATGTGCGCGTCTCATCTCATAGGCTCGCTACAGAGAGAATGTATGTGCTGTGTCTATGTGCATGTGCACTCAGTCATGTCCAGCTCTTTGTGACCCCATGGACTCCCCACCACGCTCCTCTGTCCTTGGGATTTTTCACGCAAGAATACTGGAGTGGGTTGCCATTTCCTTCTCCAGGGAATCTTCCCCATCCAGGGATCATACCCACTTCTCTTACATCTCCTGCATTGGCAGGTGGGTTCTTTACCAGCTGAGCCACTGGGGAAGCCCCCATTAAGAGCATATGCATCTATGTTTATGCGTATGTATACACATATAGTTGCTCATGTGTTAATATGTATATACACATGTATACAAATAATACACACACTCATTCCTCTGAGTGAGTGAGTGAGTGAAAGTTGTTCAGTTGTGTCCAACTGTTTGCAACCACATGGACTATAGCTTGCCAAGCTCTTCTGTCCGTAGAATTCTCCAGGCAAGAGTACTGGAGTGGGTAGCCTTTCCCTTCCCCAGGGAATCTTCCCAACCCAGGGAAATTCTTTACTGTCTGAGCCACCAGGGAATCCCACCTTTTCTTTTAATCCTCAGTGATGCTGTAAGGTGGACCATGTTATTATACCCATTTTACCAGTAAGAACACTGAGGACTTGAGCAGCTATGTAAAGCTGCACAATTACAGTTAGTATGAAAAAGATTCAGGATTCAAGATTCAAACCCAGCCATGACCAAATCAGAAGCCTGTGTTTTCTGCCACCTCACTAGCTGCATTTGCAAATGTGCGAGTAATCACAAGGATGGGATTATGGGGGAAGATTACAATAGAGTAGAGATCTCGCTAACTTGATCAGAACACTTCTGTGGTTTGAAGAAGCGTTATTTCAATCTCTTGTGGTTTTCTTTCTTGCCTCCAATGAGAGGACATAGGATAGTAACTAACATGAGATTAAGACTTGGTAACAGGACCATTTATAATTAATTTTTTTTTTTTGCTATTCTTTTATAGGAGAACAACATGACTTTATTCCGTACATATCTCTAAACTCCCGTTAATGGAAATTTTGACATTCAAACTTCAGCCTCAACTCATCGTTTTAGAAAAAAAATGTTGAAGCCATCTCTTTCTGTGCTCAGATACTTCATAGTAGATATAGCTGCCCCATAGATTTTACATGAATTATACTTCTCACTAAAAATGTATATGAAACATAGAAGCTTACCTTGCTGCTGGAAAAGAAGAGAGCCAATCTGAAGAGTGATAATGAAATCAGATATTTAGTCATGGAATAAAGCGCACATCCCTTATAGCTCAGTTGGTAAAGAATCCGCCTGTGATGCAGGACACCTGGGTTCAGTTCCTGGGTCCAGAAGATCCGCTGGAGAAGGAAATAGCAACCCCCTCCAGTATTCTTGCCTGGAAAAATCCCATGGACAGAGAGCCTGGCGGGCTACAGTTCATAGGTTTGCAAGAGTTGGACACGACTTAGTGACTAAACCACCACTGTTAGAGATGTTCTTTATCAGATACTGGTCCAAAGATTCCAAGACCTCGAAGACAAGTAAAGATGGAGGAAGGAACCCAACATGGAGTTAGAAACCTGGATAAAAGTCCCGAATTCACCACTAATTCTGACTATGCTCTTGGAGAAGTCATTTTTCTTCTCCTTGTTTGAAAAACAATTAATAATATTACCTCTTTTCATATATTTTGTACAGACTTGTGCTTGTAACTAGCAGATGAGGGCAGCTCCATAAAACACCTTACTGAGAGGTTATCACTTTAAAGCTGATCAATATAATTTTACTCTGAGACGTTTTCTCTGGCCACTATAGCAAATCCTTAGGTTCGAGGTCAGACAGGGATGCCTGTGTTTGCTAAATGATGGCCAAGGGGCTCAGCACACACAGTCAGTGATGTCATGTAGATTTATGTTGGGAATTCAGAAGCTGGCTCATGGGAGTCAGAAGGGAGCCATAGAAACACAGAATTCTCTGGGGCTTTCCCCCATGAGAGCATCTGTAGCTCTTATCCCATGTTCTTAGGGAAGACAGAATTAAATAGCTTGTGGGATTCTGCTGGATATATTGAGAGTGTACACGTGTTTTCATATTCACTGCTTGTTCTTCATTTTTTTTTCCATTTTGCACTCAAAGTATAATTTACAAGCCATCAACACCCACAGCTTTCAGTGTATTATTCCAAGAGTTTGGTTAAGTTTTATCTGGTCAGGTACCACTGCCACAAATACAATACAGAAGACTTCTATCGCCTTAACAAAACCCTGAGCTTTTTAATGCCAAGAGCAGACTATCAATGTCCTAAGCTCAAGCAGTCAAGTAGAAAGTGAATTCAACTTGCTACCATTTTGTTTCATTCAGGCCCACAATGGATTGGATGGTCATCACTCACATCAGAGAGGGTCATCTGCTTCACTCATTTCACTGATTTAAACGCTGATCTCGTCTATAAACACCCACACAGTCACACGCAAAACCAGTGGTTAATAACATATCGGGCATTCCCTGACCTACTGTAGTTGATACATATAATTAGCCATCACAGAAGGACTAGTTATTTTCATTTTGCTGTCTTGTAGCCATTTCCCCCCTCTTTTATTCTCTTGATACCTTGCTTTGTGTGTCGCTGACTTTTTGTAGTGATAGACTGATTCCTTCCTCATTTTCTGTGGTGCATCTTCTGCTGGTACTGTCTTTGGGATTACCTTGGGGCTTACACAAAACATCTCATAGTTACAACCGTCTTTTTGACTGGTAACAATTTAACTTCCATCACTTACAAAACTCTGCTCCTATATACCTCTCTCTTTTCATTACTCATATCACAAATTGTATCTTTTCATATTTGGTATCTGGTAATACAAAATTACAGTTACAGTTATTTTTATCTGTTTACCTTTTATATTCTATGCTAGAATTCAAAGTGATTTACATACTTCAAGCCTGTTTTTAATTTTGATTGTGTTGGTGGTTACATGATCACTCACATTTGTCCAAACTCTCAGAACTGTACACTAAAATAAGAAGTTGCAAATAAATTACACTTAAACTGAAAAAAAGAAAGAAATGACAAGAAAATAATGTAAATATATCTGCGTGCTCCTGGCTCAGGAAGCCAAGCTCGTCCTCGAGGCAGTTTAATTGCTTCTTTCTAGAGTAAGTGGAATGAGCGCCTTTGGCTATCTCATGGGGGCTTGTCCTGAGACAAGCTCCAGGTCCGTAACATTCCCTCCTGGCTCCCATTAATTAGCTTCTAAAATCCCAAAACAGTTCTCCTTGACATCATTTTAGAAGGAACAGACTACATACGGAACCTCTCTGGCCATTTATTTACTCATCTGAATGTGAATAGTTGCTAGTACACATAAAGGCCTTCCTCAAAACAGGATTTTCTGTGAGTCTGCAACCACTGACAGGGGAAACCCCAAGATAAACATCATATGGAATGTAGTCAAAATGACAGCAATGTACTGAGCCATACTATAGACCTTCTGTCCTTAGCTCTTCGTGGCCACAAGTCCCTGAATTATGCTGATGTGTCAATCATATTATATCTATTTCACAAAAGTTTGGTCTAAGGTAAGTGACAATTATAAGGACACCCTTTGATTAACATCACAGAGAGAGCCTCTTCCACAGAATTTTTAAATTCTACCCTTGAGGAGCTTTAGATCAGACTGAAAATTCAGGATTTGCAGCTTCTTTTCAAAAGACAGGTAAGCTTCTATATTCCATCCACATTTTGAGCAAGTGTAATACATGTAAATGGCACCCCACTGCAGTACTCTTGCCTGGAAAATCCCATGGATGGAGGAGCCTGGTGGGCTGCAGTCCATGGGGTCGCTAAGAGTCAGACACGACTGAGCGACTTCACTTTCACTTTTCACTTTCATGCATTGGAGGAGGAAATGGCAACCCACTCAAGTGTTCTTGCCTGGAGAATCCCAGGGACGGGGAAGCCTGGTGGGCTGCCGTCTACGGGGTTGCAGAGTCAGACACGACTGAAGTGACTTAGCAGCAGTAGCAGCAATACATGTAAAAAGCAGTCGTGAAGTTGATACTATGAGCTCTTTGAGCTCAAATTGGAATGTCATAAACATTTTCCTGAAAAAATTGGGATAGAGTCAAATTACAAAATAATTCCACTAGTTGGAAGTTCAGTTATGCTCATAAAGCTCTAGGTTATGTTCCTAAAGACGATGGACAAAAACAGCAGGTGATGCTCTGACTGACTAGGTGGTAATTTCATTGTTTTCTATCTTCTCATGTCATTGTGGTAGAAGCTTACAGTGTTTGAATTAACAGTTGTTTAGATTCCAGAAGAGTCCTCATGTGGTTTTTTTAGATCTTTATGCCATTTACTATTCTTTACCTCACAATCTCACCCTTTTCAGGACATCTAGAAAAGTTGACAGAGCAGTCATTCAGAAGTATAGGCTGCAAAATGAATCATATATTCATTTAAATATTAAATTTATGTTGTGTTATATAGGTAGTTTCGGAGGTGGCAATGGCACCCCACTCCAGTACTCTTGCCTGGAAAATCCCATGGACGGAGGAGCCTGGTAGGCTGCAGTCCATGGGGTCTCTAGGAGTCGGGCATGACTGAGCGACTTCACTTTCACTTTTCACTTTCATGCATCGGAGAAGGAAGTGGCAACCCACTCCAGTGTTCTTGCCTGGAGAATCCCAGGGACGGAGGAGCCTGGTGGGCTGCTGTCTATGGGGTCGAACAGAGTCGGACACGACTGAAGTGACTTAGCAGCATATAGGTAATTTAGGAAATAACTTCTCAAATTCTCATTTTTAGTATGTCTAAAACATTCATAATAGAGTTAACATTTACTGTGAAGATTGAGACATCAGTTCAGTCGCTCAGTTGTGTCAGACTCATTGCGACCCCATGAATCGCAGCACGCCAGCCTCCGTGTCCATCACCAACTCCCGGAGTTCACTCAGACCCAAGTCCATCGAGTCAGTGATGCCATCCAGCCATCTCATCCTCTGTCGTCTCCTTCTCCTCCTGCCCCCAATCCCTCCCAGCATCAAAGTCTTTTCCAATGAGTCAGCTCTTCACATGAGGTGGCCAAAGTACTGGAGTTTCAGCTTTAGCATCATTCCTTCCAAAGAAATCCCAGGGCTGATCTCCTTCAGAATGGACTGGTTGGATCTCCTTGCAGTCCAAGGGACTCTCAAGAGTCTTCTCCAACACCACAGTTCAAAAGCATCAATTCTTCGGCGCTCAGCCTTCTTCACAGTCCAACTCTCACATCCATACATGACCACTGGAAAAACCATAGCCTTGACTAGACGGACCTTTGTTGGCAAAGTAATGTCTCTGCTTTTGAATATGCTATCTAGGTTGGTCATAACTTTCTTTCCAAGGAGTAAGCGTCTTTTAATTTATCTAAATATATAATTCTCTTATTAGAGATTTTAGGACTCAGTGCATGCTATAAATTGTTATAGGTTATTTTACCATGTTTTTCAGAAATTTGTAAGCACAAACCCTTTAAAGACTAGGAATGGTAATTTAAATAGCAGCATGGACAGAGAAAGATTTTAGAGACAAGTGCTGCCAGAGAATGAACATGCTTCCAATACTCCAAATCTAAATTAAAAAGTAAAAACATGGAACTTGCCCCAGAACAGAGGTGCAGACTAGAATTAAACTCCTGGTCCATCATTTATCAGTCTTATATTTCTGTGACCCAGCTAATGAATGAGAGTGAAGTGAGTAAAAATGAGTTTGAGAGAAGAAAACTCTTTCAAATATGGATCAGAAGGAAAATTAAACAATCAAGATAGGCTGAACATCCCTGAATTTTCATATAAAATGTCTGTGGTTGTTAAGTCACTAAGTCATGTTGAAATATTTTGCAACCCCTTGGACTCTTCTGTCCATGGGATTTTCCAGCCAACAATGCTGGAGTGGGTTGCCACTGCTTACTCCAAGGGATCTTCCCCACCCAGGGATCGAACCAGCACTTTCTGCATTGACAGGTGGATTCTTTACCAATGCACCACCAGGGAAGCCCTAAAATGTCTGGGATAGAGTAAGAAATCCTGGAGGGCACAGGAAAGATTAAATGAACTCATGTGTAAGGAAAGGCATATTGAGAAATAAGTTACCCAGACTTCAAACTCACCCATATTTTGAGACCCTGAAAATCACCATCCACCTTTCCTAAACCAAGATAGAGATCATCATTTCATGGTAACGATAACATAACAATTTATCAGGATTTGCTATGTTATCATCTTCCTGCCATATGGGAGACCTGTGTTCGATCCCTGGGTTGGGAAGATCCCCTGGAGAAGGGAACAGCTCAGTTCAGTTCAGTTCAGTTGCTCAGTCCTATCTGACTCTTTGCAACCCCATGGACTGCAGCACAAAAATCCTCCCTGTCCATCATCAGCTCCCGGAGCTTACTCAAACTCATGTCCATCAAGTCAGTGATGCCATCCAACCATCACATCCTCTGTCATCCCCTTCTCCTTCTGCCTTCAATTTTTCCCAGCATCAGGATCTTTTCCCATGAGTGAGTTTTTTGCATTAGGTGGCCAAAGTATTGGAGTTTCACCTTCAGCATCATCCCTTGCAATGAATATTCAGGACTGATTTTCTCCAGGATTGACTCACTGGATCTCCTTGTAGTCCAGGGGACTCTCAAGAGTCTTCTCCAACACGACAGTTCAAAAGCATCAGTTCTTCAGTGCTCAGCTTTCTTTATAGTCCAACTCTCACATCCATACGTGACTACTGGAAAAACCATAGCTTTGACTAGACAGACCTTTGTTGGCAAAGTAATGCCTCTGCTTTTTAATATGCTGTCTAGGTTGGTCATAGCTTTTCTTCCAAGGAGCAAGCATCTTTTAATTGCATGGCTGCAGTCACCATCTGCAGTAATTTTGGAGCCCCCCAAAATAAAGTATTCAATTATTTCCCCATTTATTTGCCATGAGTGATGGGACCAGATGCTTCAAGCCAAATTTTTCACTCTTTTCTTTCACTTTCATCAAGAGGCTCTTTAGTTCTTCTTCACTTTCTGCCATAAGTGTGGTGTCATCTGCATATTTGAGGTTATTGATATTTCTCCCGGCAATCTTGATTTCAGCTTCTGCTTCATCCAGCCCAGCATTTCGCCTAACATATAAGTTAAATAAGCAGGGTGACAACACACAGCTTTGATGTACCCCTCTCCCAATTTGGAACCAGTAAGTTGTTCCATGTCCAGTTCTAACTGTTTCTTCCTGACCTGCATACAGGTTTCTCAAGAGGCAGGTCAGGTGGTCTGGTATTCCCATCTCTTTCAGAATTTTCCACAGTTTGTTGTGATCCACACAGTCAAAGACTTTGGCATAGTCCGTGAAGCATAAGTAGATGTTTTTCTGGAACTCTTTTGCTTTTTCCATGATCCAGCGAATGTTGGCAATTTGATCTCTGGTTCCTCTGTCTTTTCTAATACAGTTTGAACATCTGGAAGTTCATGGTTCACATACTGTTGAAGCCTGGCTTGGAGAATTTTGAGCATTACTTTACTAGCATGTGAGATGAGTGCAACTGTGCAGTAGCTTGAATATTCTTTGGCATTGCCTTTCTTGGGATTGGATTGAAAACTGACCTTTTCCAGTCCTGTGGCCACTGCTGAGTTTTCCCAATTTGCTGGCATATTGAGTGCAGCACTTTCACAGCATCATCTTTTAGGATTTTAAATAGCTCAACTAGAATTCCATCACTTCCACTAGCTTTGTTCATAGTGATGCTTCCTAAGGCCCACTTGACTTCACAGTCCAGGATGTCTGGCTCTAGATGAGTGATCACACCATCATGGTTATCTGGGTCATGAAGATCATTTTTGTGCAGTTCTTCTGTGTATTCTTGGCACCTCTTCTTAATACCTTCTGCTTCTGTTAGTTCCATACAATTTCTGTCCTTTATCGAGCCCATCTTTGCATGAAATGTTCCCTTGGTATCTCTAATTTTCTTGAAGAGATCTCTAGTCTTTCCCATTCTATTGCTTTCCTCTATTTCTGTACATTGATCACTTAGGAAGGCTTTCTTATCTCTCCTTGGTATTCTTTGGAACTCTGCATTAAAATGGATATATCTTTCCTTTGCCTTTAGCTTCTGTTCTTTTCTCGGCTATTTGTGAGGCCTCCTCAGACAGCCATTTTGCTTTTTTGCACTTCTTCTTCTTGGGGGTGGTCTTGATCACTGCCTCCTGTACAATGTCATGAACCTCCATCCATAGTTCTTCAGGCACTCTGTCTATCAGATCTAATCCCTTGAATCTATTTCTCACTTCCACTTGATTATAAGGGATTTGATTTAGGTCATACCTGAATGGTCTAGTGGTTTTCCCTGCTTTCTTCAATTTAAGTCTGAATTTGGCAATAAGGAGTTCATGGTCTGAGCCACAGTCAGCTCCCAGTCTTGTTTTTGCTGACTGTATAGAGCTTCTCCATCTTTGGCTGCAAAGGATATAATCAATCTGATCTCAGTATTGACCATCTGGTGATGTCCATGTGTAGAGTCGTCTCTTGCGTTGCTGGAAGAGGGTGTTTGCTATGACCAGGGTGTTCTCTTGGCAAAACTCCATTAGCCTTTGCCCTGCTTCATTCTGTATTCCAAGGCCAAATTCGTCTGTTACCCCAGGTATCTCTTGACATCCTACTTTTGCATTCCAGTCCCATATAATGAAAAGGACATCTTTTTGAGTGTTAGTTCTAGAAGATCTTGTAGGTCTTAATAGAACCGTTCAGCTTCAGCTTCTTCAGCATTACTGGTTGGAGCATAGACTTGGATTACTGTGACATTGAATGGTTTGCCTTGGAAACAAACAGAGATCATTCTGTCATTTTTGAGATTGCATCCAAGTACTGCATTTCAGACTCTTTTGTTGACTACCCATTGCACTACTCTGGCCTGGAGAATTCCATGGACCATGGGGTTGCAAAGAATCAGACAGAACTGAGTGACTTCATTTTCACTTTCTTTCACTTTCATAGCAACACTCTAGTTGTGCTTTTAAAAAATATATTACCTCATTTAACTGTTATAATAATTGTTTTCCAAGGATCTAATTACCATATCATTTTATAGAGACAATGAGGCTCAAAGATGTTATTTCATGAACAATGTCTCCTAGGTTTTATATTATAAGGCTGCTTTTGAACACATATGTACCTCTTTTCAGAACCCAAGCTCAACATTCCATGGCACACTTTCTTTTAAGAATTTCTCCTTTGGCTATGTATGCCTCTACAATATGCAATGAATAAATATAAGCTTTAGTTTAAAATAAATTCAATTAAATTTCAGTTAGGAGCATGTGTCCCAGAAATCACTCTGCATGGGTCCAAAGCTTGACTCTGTCAGTTGATACTCAGATAAACTTACTCAAAACACTTAACCTTTTGTAGGTTTGTTGAGAGGATTAAGCATATTTAAGCATGTTAAACTTAAATGTGTACTTGGAGTGAGCTCTGTATAAATGTAACCTGTTGATAGATTCAAGTGATTTGATTTGGAAGATGTGTTTATAGCAAATGTGTGATCAGTCAGTTCAGTTCAGTTCAGTCGCTCATTTGTGTCCAACCCCATGGACTGCAGCATGCCAGGCTTCCTTGTCCATCACCAACTCCTTGAGTTTACTCAAACTCATGTCCATTGAGTCTGTGATTCCATCCAACCACCTCATCCTCTGTCATCCACTTCTCCTCCCGCCTTCAATCTTTCCCAGCATCAGGGTCTTTCCAAATGACCTTCTTCACACCAGGTGGTCAAAGTATTGTGTGGTATAGGACAAATAATAATCTCTTTCTGCACCTCAGTTTGTTCATTTGCACAAGTGGGAAATTAACAATATAATCTGCGTGGATCTTTCAGCTTCAACAGCATGTAACTGTTAGATAATTCATTTGCTAAGTTTTTTATTCCACTCTATGCTTTATTTTTTCCCCACTTTTTTTGACTGTTTTGCGTCTTTGTTGCTGCTCACGGGCTTTCTATAGTTGTGGTGAGTGGGGTACTTTCTGGTGGTGGTGCACGGGCTTTTCATTCCCACGATTTCCCTTGTTGTGGAGCTTGGGCTCTAGAGTGTGTGGGTTTCAACAGTTGTGGTGCATGGGCTTGGTTGCTCCACAGCATGTGGGACTCTCCTGGATGAGGAATCCAACCCATGCCCCCTCCATCAGCAGGCAGCTTCTTAACCACTAGACCACCAGGGAAGACCAAAACTATGCTTCAGATCAGAGAATCAAGAAGAATAATTTATTGCCATCATAAAGTGATAAAATAACAGGGTGTTTATATAATTCCAGGGCAAACTCTTTGCTGTTTACCAGATGCTCTTTGCTTTCTCATTACTACAGAGAATTTAGAAAATTCCCATGGAGAATGGTACAGAGGTGACGGACTTCATCCTGGTGGGTCTAACCAATGCTCCAGAACTTCAGATCCCCCTCTTTATTGTGTTCACCCTCATTTACCTCATCAGTGTTTTTGGAAACCTGGGGATGATCACACTGATCCTGTTGGACTCCTATCTCCACACCCCAATGTACTTTTTCATCATTAATCTGTCTTTGGTGGACTTTGGCTACTCCTCAGCTGTCACACCGAAAGTGATGGCTGGGTTTCTTAGAGCAGACAAGGTCATCTCATACAATGCCTGTGCTACTCAGATATTCTTTTTTGCAGCCTTTGCCAGTGTGGAAAATTTCCTCTTAGCTGCAATGGCCTATGATCGCCACGCTGCAGTGTGTGAACCCCTACATTACACCATCACCATGAAGACAAGTGTGTGTGCCCGTCTGGCCATAGGCTCCTACGTCTGTGGATTTGTGAATGCCTCCATCCATGTTGGGGGCACGTTCAGTCTTTCTCTGTGTAAGTCCAAGGTGGTCCATCACTTTTTCTGTGATATTCCAGCTGTCATGGCTCTCTCTTGCTCTGATAAACATATTACAGAGGTGGTTCTCGTTTTAATTTCAAGCTTTAATGTCTTCTTTGCTCTTCTGGTAATATTTATTTCCTACCTTCTCATATTTATCACTGTCTTGAAGATGCACTCAGCTAAGGGATACCAAAAAGCTTTGTCCACCTGCGCTAGTCACCTCTCAGCCGTTAGCATCTTCTATGGGACAATCATCTTCATGTACTTACAACCCAGCTCCAATCACTCCATGGACACAGACAAAGTGGCCTCTGTGTTCTATGCTATGGTCATCCCCATGGTGAACCCTATAGTCTACAGCCTGAGGAACAAAGAGGTGAAAAGTGCATTCAAGAAGGTTTGGGGGAAGGCAAAATTCTCTCTAGGATTTTAATGCCACATCATGTACAATAATCTAGTTTTGTTCCTCTTAAGTCTTTCTATTCACATTTTTAGACTTCAAGTACATTTAATTGCTAAAGTTATATTCTTACCACTCAGAAATCTGTAGTATAATAAAAATAAAATATATGTGATACTTGAATTAAATATGGCTCAAGTAAAGCATAAGACATTTTGAGTCCTGCTTCTTAAAAATATTTCTAATGGTTTTTGACTTATTCACTTGCTACACAGGCATTTCCTCTATCACATGGCAGTGCAAACATACATGTAAATCAGTAGGACCAGCAAGTTCATGAACAGAAACACATATGTATGCTCTGTGTGGGCATATGATCACATACACATTGCCCTGGCAAATTTGTGGTATAGGTGGTTTATTGCTGGGAGCCGGCATATTGCATATTGAGTGAGGATCTGTAATAGCTCAACTGGAATTCTATCACTGCTGGGAGCCAGCGTGAGGCACTCGTGAGGCACTCCGCCCATGACAAAGGTCATGAGGAAGGAGGCTCGGCATACGCAAAGGCGGGATCGAGCCTCAGGAGTCCCCCTGGAAATTCTCGAGCATCTAGCCCCAAAACCAGAGTCTGCCTACTTTCTGCTTTGTGCTTTCACCTACACCTCTGACTTTACGGGGGGCTGTCCCCCACTACCTCTCTCTGAAAAGAGAGTTAGCTTACAGCTCCAGTTAATAATTCCTGGGTGTGACAGTGTTTCAACCTACAAACTCCTTTGGAAATCCTCTAGCCTGCCTGAATAGGTTTTTCCGGCCACATGTGATTGTTCAGAGCCTCCCAACTGTGAGAGGCAGGAGATGTTCTAAACTGCCTAAACACAGATTCCTTTGAGTAGTTAAAAGATTGATTAGAAAATGTATTGGTGAAGGGTTTTTCACTTGTTGGGCCAATGTTTGCTGCTAAGTCTCCATACTCCTACTGTGTCCTTGGCAGTGTATTGATTGATATAATGGGTGTATAGAAATGTAAAATGCAGCTTTGTTCAATGCTTTTTGGAAGGCTGGCGCCTGACTTTGGAATAATCACCTTTAGAGAAAGATAAGTTTCTTAAAATGTTAACAGGCCTCCGGGCCAGAAGATGATGTCTATCACCTGAACTTTTGCATATGATAAGTTTGCAGGAAGAAAGCCTGGCTTGCTGCATGACTCTACCCCTTCCCCCATTATCCTCTATGCATACCTTAAGGTATAAAAACTACTTTGGAAAATAAAGTGCGGGCCTTGTTCACTGAAACTTGGTCTCCCCATGTCATTCTTCCCTTTAACTTCCGGCTGAGCGTCCATCTGGAGCGTGGATGTCCTCTGCGACCATTTATTTGCCTGGGCTTCTAAGACCCACTCGAGAAGGTGTCTAAGGTGGGGCACCTTCCGCTATTCGAGAGGGCGCCTGCGGCCTCCGTGGTCAGAGCTAACCTGGTGTCACGGGTTATATTGATTTTCCGCGTAAACCAAGCCACTCAGCTTCTTTTCTCCACTGAATTTTCCTACTGAGCTATCCTTATTTCAGCCGCTTTTCTCCACTGAATTTTCCTACTGAGCTATCCTTATTTCAGCCGCTTTTCTCCACTGAATTTTCCTACTGAGCTATCCTTATTTCAGCCGCTTTTCTCCACTGAATTTCCTCACTGAGCTATCCTTATTCTATTACTCTTTGTATCCTTAATTAAAGTGTAATTAAGCAGTTATTCCCTGACCCTCGCCTAGCCGTCTCTCCTTCGAATACCCTGGATCAGCCGGGGCTGGTCCCCGGCAGTTTATAATACAATAATTTAAGATAATTTAAAGGTATTAAAATGCAAATTTATGTCTAATCTTCTTTATTTCTTTAATGGAATATCTGTTTTAAGAGTCTTAATTGGTTAAAAAAAAAAAAAGTTATGTAATCCTAAATGAAAGGATGGGCTTCATTGGCACACTTTATTGAAAGACACATAAATATCACATTCAAATGAAGTTATATTTCTGTCTTGGCTGAGTCATTTTGTAAAACCAAATGTTCACATTACAATTTTCAAAAGGATGAACGAACTTGAATATAAGAAAAATAAAGAAAAATAAAAGCATTTTCCATTATTTATATATGACCACAAAGTTTAATGATATTTTTTAAAAATGCAGAGAGTATTGATAACATTGTGCATTTTTCTGTCTGCAAATGCTTTGAAATTGTTGATGCTTCTCATTTGTTCATACTTTAGTTGAGTTAGGTCACCTTTTTTGCTCTCCAAGTCTTCTCCCGGCTCCATTCACACCAATTCCCTTGCTATTTCTTGACAACTTCACATGTTTCTGCATCAGAGCCTTTGAATTTGCTGCTCCGAGTGAATGTCCTTAAATGTTACCCTAACCCAGAGACTTCCCTGCAGGGAGACGGCATATTGCATATTGAGTGCATACTGCATATTGAGTGCAGCACTTTGCACAGCATCATCTTTCAGGATCTGGAATAGCTCAACTAGAATTCTATCACTGCCGGGAGCCAGCGTCAGGCACTCCGCCCATGGCAAAGGTCATGAGGAAGGAGGCTCAGCATACACAAAGGCAGGATCCAGCCTCAGGAGTCCCCCTGGAAATTCTCGAGCATCTACCCCCAAAACCAGAGTCTGCCTACTTTCTGCTTTGTGCTTTCACCTAGACCTCTGACTTTACGGGGGGCTGTCCCCCACTACCTCTCTCTGAAAAAAGAGTTAGCCTACAGCTCCAGTTAATAATTCCTGGGTGTGACAGTGTTTCAACCTACAAACTCCTTTGGAAGTCCTCTAGCCTGCCTGAATAGGTTTTTTCCGGCAACATGTGATTGTTCAGAGCCTCCCAACTGTGAGAGGCAGGAGATGTTCTAAGCTGTCTAAACACAGATTCCTTTGAGTAGTTAAAAGATTGATTAGAAATTGTATTGGTGAAGGGTTTTTTACTTGTTGGGCCAATGTTTGCTGCTAAGTCTCCATATCCCTTACCTACTGTGTCCTTGGCAGTGTATTGATTGATATAATGGGTGTATGGAAATGTAAGTAGTAGCCTCAATGTTTGTAACCTTGGACCTATAGGAATGCAACTTTATCCAATGCTTTTTTGGAGGCTGGCGCCTGACTTTAGAATAATCACCTTTAGAGAAAAATAAGTTTCTTAAAATGTTAACAGGCCTCCTGGCCAGAAGATGATGTAAATCACCTAAACTTTTGCATATGATAAGTTTGAAAGCCTGGCTTTGATTAGGATCAGGAACTGCTGTCCTTGCATGACTCTATCCCTTCCCCCATTATCCTCTATGCACAACTTAAGGTATAAAACTACTATTGGAAAATAAAGTACGCCTTTTTGTTCACCGAAATTTGGTCTCCCCATGTCGTTCTTTCTTTCACCTTCTAGCTGAATTTTTCCTCTGAGGCGGGGAAGCTCGTCAAGCCTACTAATTTTGCCTGGGCTTCGAAGATCTGACCGGGGAGGCCTTAGTGTCTCCTCTCCTTCGGGAGAACGGAAGGACGCCTGCGGCTTTCGTAGGTGACGTAAATTCCCTGCTTCGGAGTTTTATTCAGCCTCTTTTCTTTACTGAATTTCTTCGCTGAGCTATCCTTATTTCACCACTCTTTATATCCTTAATAAACGCTTAATTAAGCAGTTGTTTCCTGATCTTCGCCGACGCCGTCCCCACTTCGAATTCCCTGGATCCACCAGGGCTGAACCCCGGCACTTCCCTGACTATCTTTATAAAACACTCTCTCATCCCCTTACACACCAACTCTTAACCCTGTATTTTTCTTTATAATCCTTATCAACACTCACTCATGTATATTTATTTGCCCTCTGGTTTGTTAACTATTTCTCCCTGTTAGAATGTAAGTTCCTTAAGAACAGTGACTTTATCTCGTTTTCTCATCATGTGATTCTCTGTACTTAATGGTTATGTGTTTCATAGTAGATTCTCAGTAAACAATTATCAAAAGTACAAATAAATTGAGTCTTTTTTGCATCATATGTTAAATCTTTGAACTGCTGATGATTATATTACAGTGTATTCCCCTTAGTAAAATCAAAATCAATTAGGGTATTGGAACATAAATTTATATTGAACCTTTATTTATTTAATTGAAAAATTGTCCAATGTAGAGGAAGAGTTTTGCCATTTTTCAAATGAAGGTATCATTTTATTGGCACATTTTATGGAAACTACCTAAGCATAGCATTTAATGGATTATAATAATATTTCCATCTTGACTCAGTCATTTTGGAGAAATAGCATCTTCACATGATAATTTTCAAAGACATAAAATGACTAGAGTAGAAGAAAACTGGTGGGGGTTAAACTTGTTTAAGTTTAACCAGAGAAGTGAGAAAACACAGAAACAAAGGGAAGTAGTCAAGGGAGACCAAATAATAACAGTTTAGTAAGTGAGCAAAGTCTAGGCCCTTTAGTTCCTTCTCAAGGGCTGTAGATAATATTCTGGGCCACAGATACCGAAACCCCCACCAGGTGGAGACATGATGATATGTAATGACCAGACTGTAGTCACGACATAAGCTGCCACAATTTCAAGAATTGGCCAAAAAAACATGGGAGCAAAATGACCCTGGAACTGAAGCTTCATTGTCATTAAAACAATCAAAAGGACACTGGTCAGACCACTGAAGACCAGTTTCAAGATGACTGTCAGAGCTGACTGTGTTGTGTCTACATGTAGCTCCCCCTCTCAGCCTATGAAAGCTCTTGCCCTCTGATTGTTGGGGTTGGGGACAGAGCTGGCCTTTGGACAGGAGTCTGCTCTTCCCGCCAGTTGCCATCATCCAAAACGAAGCAAATTTTCCTTTCCACCAACCCTGCCTTTAATGACTTTTGAGTGGTGAGCAGTCAGAACCCACTTTCAGTTACACAATGAACTTTTGGAATCCACAGCATCTGATAGATCATCTGAAACCATCTTAAACATTTTTTCCTTTGGAATTATGTCTCATTAAGTGGTGAGTAACATCAGATAGATTCTATATAGTAAGTCACAAAAGACACAAAGATAAGAAACTATTAAAAGTTTTTAATATTTGATTCAATTTGGAAAATTACTTCATATGCTGAATGTATAATTAACTCATAACTCTAAGGGCTTCCCTGGTGGCTCAGATGGTAAAGCATCTGCCTGCAATGTGGGAGATGTGGGTTCAATTCCTGGGTCGGGAAGATCCCCTGGAGAAGGAAAGGGCAATCCACCCCAGCACTCTTGCCTGGAAAATCCCATGGACGGAGGAGCCTGATAAGTTACAGACCATGTGGTTGCAAACACCCATATTGAATGTAAATATAACCTATATTCAGTAAACTAGTATGAAATTTAATTATCACTTGATTTTTGCCTTCCAGTGATCTGTAATAATGCTACACAATGGTATTTGTTCCTTTGCCTTCTCTATCGCTATGCAATTAGAAGCATTCAGCATCTCAAGATTTATAAGACTGTGCTTTAATGCCTTAAGGCAGTCATGCTGATTCTAGTGGGACAAGCATAATTTTATCTCACCAGCGTGTGTTGATGGGATACTAGTGACATTCCCTCTAGCTCTAAAGTCTATGCGATGAGGAATGTTTCTCTTGCTAGAATCATTTTGTTATTATTATTTTAAATGTTTTTAAAATTTTAGAGTACTCTAAAATTTTACAGAGGTATTACTGACAATTCCCATATACCCATTCCCTGACCCAGTTTCCCCTACTGGGACTCTCTTTACCATGTGTGAAAGGGAAATTCTCTCAGTCGTGTCCTACTCTCTGTGTTTCTCCAGGTCAGAACACTGGAGTGGATAGCCCTTCCCTTCTCCAGGGGACCTTCCCAACCCAGAGATCGAACCCAGGTCTCCTGCATTGCAGGCAGCTTCTTTACTGGCTGAGCCACCAGGTACCTTTGTCAAACTTGGACATCAACATTGGCATTACTACTATTTAAACTTTAGATTTTACTTGGATTTTGCAATTTTTTCCAACCAATTTTTTTTCTCTTCCAGGAGACAACTCAGAAACAACATTGAGTTGACATCTCACGGTTCCTTCATTCCTTCTTGTCTATAACAGTTTCTCAGTTTTTCCTCATTTTTCATATTCCTAAAGTTTTGGGGAATACTAATTAGATGTTTTGTAAAGTCTCCTAACTTGCATTTGTTTGAATTTTTTTTATCATCGTTAGATGAAGGTTGGGGGTTTATGTGAAGAATAAAACCCCTATTCATCTTCTTATATAAGGGGGTACATGTAAACAACATGACTTGATGCTGTGATATTAACTTCAGTCACTGGCCCAAGATAGCTTTTCTGTTGTCCAGTGTCAAGAAAATTTCTCCCTTTTCAATTTTTTTTTTTTTTTTGTAAGCAACTCACTACGTCTATTTGATCCTCCAGGCTATGGAGGACTAAGGTTGACCTCCTGCAGTGGAGGAGAATATACCAATAAATTATTTAGAATGCTTATGAAGGGAAAAAATGATCTCTTCTCCACCACTTATTTATTTATTCAATTATTTGTTTATGTAACCATAGGAACACATACTTAGTGTGCACTTTGTATTGTAATCCAATATTATATTGATTTATTTATTTTGCTTAAATTGTTCCAAGTTTGGTCATTGGAAACTCTTTAATTTTTTTTTTCCCTGTTTCCTTTTGACATGTCCCCTATCCTTTTATATTTGAACAGTTATTTATACTTGAGAGTTACAAGACACTCAGGGTCATCTTGTATTTAACCTGCTCAGTCCCAGAATTAATAAATTATTTCTTCAAAGAGCTCTGCTTTAAGCTATTAGAGGAAGATATTTAGAAAATAGGAGCCAGGAGCTAGGAAGGCTCATTTTTACTGGGGTGCCACTTCTAGGCACTCCTAGAAGATAAAACTAGGAAATATATATGTACACTAACAAACATTTGGACTCCCCTGGTGGCTCAGTGGTGAAGAATCCACCTGCAATACAGGAGTGTGGGTTCAATACCGGGGTCAAGAAGATCCTCTGGAGAAGAAATGGCAACCCACTCCAGTATTCTTGCCTGGGACATTCCATGGACAGAAGGAGCCTGGTGGACTACAGTCCATGGAGTCACAAAAGAGTCAGACGATGTAGAGACTTAATAACAATAACAAATACATACATCCAAAGGTGTGTTTCTTTCTATATCAATCTATCTATGTCTACAGTAGGAGAAGGCAATGGCAACACACTCCAGTACTCTTGCCTGGAAAATCCCATGGATGGAGGAGCCTGGTAGGCTGCAGTCCATGGGGTCACTAAGAGTAGGACACAACTGAAGCGGCTTAGCGGCATATCTACAGTAAGCTAAATAATACATTGATCCTGCTGGTTCTTTCAGCCTTCTCCACTTACTTATGTGTGACTTCCCCTCTCTATTCCTGGATTTCTAAGGGTTTTTATCATGAAATTGGATTTTATCAAATAATTTTTTCTGCAGCAATTGATATGATCATGTTATTTTCTTTACTAGCATATTAATATGCCAGATTACAGGGACTGATATTTAAATGTTGCATCAGCCTGGCATACATGAAATAAATCCCATTTAGTTGTGGTGTATAATTCTTTTTATACTTTGCTGGATTTGGTTTGGTAATATTTTGTTGAGGACTTCTGCATTTATGTTCATGAGAAATACTGGTCTGTAACTTTCTTTGATTTTAATGTATTTTTCTGGTGTTAGCATTAGGGTACTTTCTATACTTGGGGTTTTTTTGGGTTTTTTGTTTTGTTTTGTTTTTTTGTTTTTTTTTGTTTTTTTTGGTCACTTGCAATTAAAAGACATTATAAACTTGTATTTAAATATTGTTGAATTAGGAAACCTGAGAATAGATCACCATGTGCTTCTCATTCATGGCTTTTATTTTTATTTTCTTCCCCAGCTGAGTTGGAATGCTTTTGCTGGGACAAAGTTGATCCAACACCAAGAGCAATGTGTAAATAGGCCGAGATAATGCGAGTAAATAGAGACAAAGAAGCATGCCTTTTCCTCCTGTATTTAAGACATAAAATCCACAAAATTCTCCATGTTTGGTGTTGTGTCAAGAAGCCTATCATGACCGCTGTGGGAGCTGAAGTGTGAGAGAGGACAGCTTGGGAAACTGAGCGACGGCGGTGGCAGCACTCTGCCCCTCGTGACGGGGTTTCCTCCGGCGTCCCCAGCCCCACCCATCGCGTAGATGTGATTGCTGAGACTGGATCATGGATGGACAGAGCACAAATCAGCTCTGGCCAACTTAACAGAAAGGAGTTTATTGGAAGAATAATGAAGTACTCACAAAACCAAGAAAAATGATGGCTAATTAAGCTCAGGAAATCAGTGTTAAACAAAGAAAACCAGAAGGCAGAGAACACAGGCAAGATAAAACCCCTGAGATAGTTTTGTTAAGACAATTCCTCTGACACACCCATCACTTCTGCCTTAGGCCGTCATAATCACAGCTGAAGGCCCTTTGCTAATGTCACATGCCATGGCACCCGATATCAACGAATTCTGACTGTCCCAACTTTGATACGTTATCTATGGCATCCCCTTGACCGAGATAAGTACTTCTGTTGCTGGCTGAGCAGTGAGCATGGTAAGTATAATGACAATAATAAGTGTAAGTCTAGTCGCTCAGTCGTGTCCAACTCTTTGCTACCCCATGTGCTGGGGTCCAGCCCCGGTGGATCCAGGGAATTCGAAGCGGGGACGGCGTCCGCGAGGATCAGGAAACAACTGCTTAATTAAATGTTAATTAAGGATATAAAGAGTAATAGAATAAGGATAGCTCAGTGAGGAAATTCAGTGGAGAAAAGAGGCTGAAATAAGGATAGCTCAGTGAGGAAATTCAGTGGAGAAAAGAGGCTGAATAATTCAGCCAGAAGGTGAGAGAAAGAACCACATGGGGAGACCAAGTTTCGGTGAACAAGGCCCGCACTTTATTTTCCAAAGTAGTTTTTATACCTTAAGTTATGCATAGAGGATAATGGGGGAAGGGGTAGAGTCATGCAGTAAGCCAGGCTTTCTTCCTGCAAACTTATCATATGCAAATCTTTAGGTGATTTGCATCATCTTCTGGCCCAGAGGCCTGTTAACATTTTAAAACCCTTTCTTCAGAAAACTTATTTTTCTCTAAAGGTGATTAGTCAAGTGCCAGCCTCCAAAAGCATTAGATAAAGTTGCATTCCTATAGGGCAAAGGTGTGGTGGGCTATAACAAGAAAAAGGGTCCAAGGTTGCAAACATTAAAGCTACTACTTACACCGATTATATTAATCAATACACTGCCAGGGACACAGCAGGTGAGGGATATGGAAACTTAGCAGCAAACATTGGCCCAACAAGTGAAAAACCCTTCACCAATACAATTTCTAATCAATCTTTTAACTGCTCAAAGGAATCTGTATTTAGACAGTTTAGAACATTTCATGCCTCTCACAGTTGGGAGGCTCTGAGCAATCACATGTGACCGGAAAAACCTATTCATGCAGGCTAGAGGACTTCCAAAGGAGTTTGTACGTTGAAACACTATCACACCCAGGAACTTTATTAACTGGAACTGTAAGTTAACTCTTTTTTTCAGAGAGAGGTAATGGGGGACAGCCCCCCTGTAAAGTCAGAGGTGTAGGTGAAAGCACAAAGCAGAAAGTAGGCAGACTCTGGTTTTGGGGGTAGATGCTCAAGAATTTCCAGAGGGACTCCTGAGACTCAATCTCACCTTTGCATATGCCGAGCCTCCTTCCTCATGACCTCTGCCCCTGGCACCCATGGACTGTAGCCTATCAGGCTCCTCTGTCCACGGGATTCTCCAGGCAAGAATACTCAAGTGGGTTGCCATTTCCTTCTCCAGGGGATCTTCCAGACCCAGGGATCAAACCTGGGTCTTCCGCATCACAGCCAGACGCTTTACCCTCTGAGCCACCAGGGAAGCCCAATGACAATAATAATAGCTCTCATTTATATAGTTTCTTAGAGCACTGATGCTGCTCTCCATGCTTTATATGTCTTAACTTATTTAATCCTCACAACAACTCCATGAATAGGTACTATTATTTCCATTTTACTTAGGAAATGGAGGCTTACAGACACTAAATAACTTGCCTGAGGTCCAGGGCAGTTTGGACAGAACCAGGGCTTGAAATCATGCCTCTTTAGAGGTTCTGTAGGAGACCCTTGAACATGCTGTTGTATAGATTTCCACCAAGTTTCACATACTGGGGAATTATCAAAAATAGGAAAAGTTAGGGTAAATAATGTCCATTTCTGGAAGAACAGAAATGGTATGGACCTAAAAGAAGCAGAAGATAAGAAGAGGTGGCAAGAATACACAGAAGAACTATACAAAAAACATCTTCATGACCCATGATGGTGTGATCACTCACTTAGAGCCAAACATCCTGGAATGCAAAGTCAAGCAGGCCTTAGGAAGCATCTCTAAGAACAAAGCTAGTGGAGGTGATGGAATTCCAGTTGAGCTATTCCAAATCCTGAAAGATGATGCTGTGAAAGTGCTGCACTCAATATGCCAGCAAATTTGGAAAACTCAGCAGTGGCCACAGGGCTGGAAAAGGTAAGTTTTCATTCTAATCCCAAAGAAAGGCAATGCCAAAGAATGTTCAAACTACCACACAATTGCACTCATCTCACACACTAGAAAAGTAATGCTCAAAATTTTCCAAGCCAGGCTTCAACAGTACGTGAACTGTGAATTTCCAGATATTCAAGCTGGTTTTAGAAAAGGCACAGGAACCAGAGATCAAATTGTTAACATCTGTTGGATCATCAAGAAAGCAAAAGAGTTCCAGAAAAACATCTATTTCTGCTTTATTGACTATGCCAAAACCTTTGACTGTGTGGACCACAACAAACTGAAATATTCTTCAAGAGATGGGAAAACCAGACCACTTGACCTGTGTCCAGAGAAATTTGTATGCCGGTCACGAAGCAACAGTTAGAATTGGACATGGAACAATAGACTGGTTCCAAACAGGAAAAGGAGTACGTCAAGGCTGTATATTGTCACCCTGCTTATTTAACTTATATGCAGAGTACATCATGAGAAACCCTGGGCTGGAGGAAGCACAAGCTGGAATCAAGATTGCCGGGAGAAATATCAATAACCTCAGATATGCAGATGACAACACCCCTATGGCAGAAAGCAAAGAAGAACTAAAGAGCCTCTCAGTGAAAGTGAAAGAAGGGAGTGGAAAAGTTGGCTTAAAGCTCACCATTCAGAAAACGAAGATCATGGCATCTGGTCCCATCACTTCATGGGAAATAGATGGGGAAACAGTGGAAACAGTGACAAACTTTATTTTTTTTGGGCTCCAAAATCACTACAGATACTGACTGCAGCCATGAAATTAAAAGATGCTTGCTCCTTGCAAGAAAAGCTATGACCAACCTCAGGTCAGTTCAGTCACTCAGTCGTGTCTGACTCTTTGCGACACCATGAATCACAGCACGCCAGGCTTCCCTGTCCATCACCAACTCCTGGAGTTCACTCAAACTCATGTCCAGCGAGTCAGTGATGCCATTCAGCCATCTAATCCTCTGTCATCCCCTTCTCCTCTGCCCCCAATCCCTCCCAGCTTCAGGGTCTTTTCCAATGAGTCAACTCTTCGTATGAGGTGGCCAAAGTGTTGGAGTTTCAGCTTCAGCATCAGTCCTTGCAATGAACACCCAGGACTGATCTCCTTTAGGATGGACTAGTTGGATCTCCTTGCAGTGCAAGGGACTCTCAAGAGTCTTCTCCAACACCACAGTTCAAAAGCATCAATTCTTCGGTGCTCAGCTTTCTTCACAGTCCAACTCCCATATCCATACATAACTACTGGAAAAACCATAGCCTTGACTAGATGGACCTTTGTTGGCAAAGTAATACCTCTGCTTTTCAATATACTCTCTGCTGCTGCGGCTAAGTCGCTTCACATGTCCAACTCTGTGCGACCCCACAGACGGAAGCTCACCAGGTTCCCCCGTCCTTGTGATTCTCCAGGCAAGGACACTGGAGTGGGTTGCCATTTCCTTCTCCAATGCATGAAAGTGAAAAGTGAAAGTGAAGTTGCTCAATCATGTCCGACTTTTAGCGACCCCATGGACTGCAGCCTACCGGCTCCTCCATCCATGGGATTTTCCAAGCAAGAGTACTGGAGTCGGGTGCCATTGCCTTCTCCAATATACTCTCTAGGTTGGTCATAACTTTCCTTCCAAGGAGTAAGTGTCTTTTAGTTTCATGGCTGCAGTCACCATCTGCAATGATTTTGGAGCCCAGAAAAATAAAGTCTGACACTGTTTCCACTGTTTCCCCATCTATTTCCCATGAAGTGATGGGACCAGATGCCATGATCTTCGTTTTCTGAATGGTGAGCTTTAAGCCAACTTTTTCACTCTCCACTTTCACTTTCATCAAGAGGCTCTTTAGTTCTTCTTTGCTTTCTGCCATAGGGGTGTTGTCATCTGCATATCTGAGGTTATTGATATTTCTCCCGGCAATCTTGATTCCAGCTTGTGCTTCCTCCAGCCCAGGGTTTCTCATGATGTACTCTGCATATAAGTTAAATAAGCAGGGTGACAATATACAGCCTTGACGTACTCCTTTTCCTGTTTGGAACCAGTCTGTTGTTCCATGTCCAGTTCTAACTGTTGCTTCCTGACTTGCATATAGGTTTCTCAAGAGGCAGGGCAGGTGGACTGGTATTCCCATCTCTTTCAGAATTTTCCACAGTTGATTGTGATCCACACAGTCAAAGGCTTTGGCATAGTCAATAAAGCAGAAATAGATGCTTTTCTGGAACTCTCTTGCTTTTTCCATGATCCAGCAGATGTTGGCAATTTGATCTCTGGTTCCTCTGCCTTTTCTAAAACTAGTTTGAACATCTGGAAGTTCACGATTCACATATTGCTGAAGCCTGGCTTGAAAAATTTTGAGCATTAACTTTGCTAGTGTGTGAGATGAGTGCAATTATGTGGTAGTTTGAGCATTCTTTGGCATTGCCTTTCTTTGGGATTGGAATGAAAGCTGACATTTTCCAGTCCTGTGGCCACTGCTGAGTTTTCCAAATTTGCTGGCATATTGAGTGCAGCACTTTCACAGCATCATCTTTTAGGATTTGAAATAGCTCAACTGGAATTCCATCACCTCCTAGACAGCATATTAAAAAGCAGAGAGATTACTTTTTCAACAAGGGTCCGTCTAGTCAAGGCTCTGGTTTTTCCAGTGGTCATGTATGGAAGTGAGAGTTGGACTATAAAGAAAGCTGAACACTGAAGAATTGATGCTTTTGAACTATGGTGTTGGAGAAGACTCTTGAGAGTCCCTTGGACTGCAAGGAGATCCAACAAATCAATCCTAAAGGAAATCAGTCCTGAATATTCATTGGAAGGACTGATGCTGAAGCTGAAACTCTAATAGTTTGGCCAGCTGATGTGAAGAGCAGACTCATTGGCAAAGACCCTGATGCTGGGAGGGATTGGGGGCAGGAGAAGAAGGGGACGACAGAGGATGAGATGGCTGGATGGCATCACTGACTCACTGGACATGAGTTTGAGTAAACTCTGCGAGTTGGTGATGGACAGGGAGGCCTGGCATCCTGCAGTCCATGGTGTCGCAAAGAGTCGGACACGACTGAGCTACTGACGTGAAGTAAAGGTAAAGAACTTCCAGAAAATGGAATCTCCTAGTGGTCATGTTACAGTTTCTACATAGAAATATATCTGAATTTTTGTTTTGGTGGAGTCCCAGAATTGTTCAGCCTTGTCCATAACTGGAGGAAAAAAAGCAAAGATTGTACTGATGAATCCTTGCTTTACAATTTTTGACACCTTAAGAATGTTCATGTTTTGACCCTCCTCTGTCTTATTTCTTGGTTTGTTAATTTTTCACAGGCATCCCCAATCCCACAACTATATGTTAAGGTCTTTGAAATTAACTCATGGTGACTTTTAAGTCCCCTTGGACTGCAAGGAGATCAAACCAGTCAATCCTTAAGGAAATCAACCCTGAATATTTATTGAAAGGACTGATGCCAAAGCTGAAACTCCAGTACTTTGGCCACCTGATGTGAAGAGCCATCTCATTGGAAAAGACCTGATGCTGCGAAAGATTGCAGGCAGGAGGAGAAGGGGATGACAGAGGATGAGATGGTTGGATGGCATCACCGACTCAATGGACATGAACTTGAGCAAACACTGAGACATAGTGAAGAGCAGAGAAGACGGTCGTGCTGCCGTCCATGGGATCACAGAGTCAGACATGACGTAACGGCTGAACACCACCACCACAAGGGATAAATGATTTATTTCAGAGAAAATCACACTTTCAGAACCAGAGGCTCTTTTACAAAGAAAATTAAGACTTTGTATTTTATAGTATTTGATGAGTTTACCATGTATCAGGCTGTTCGAAGAACTTTATGAGCATCAACAAATACGTTCCTCATAACATCCATAAGAAGTAAGCACTATCATCATCTCCTTTTTATAAATGAGGGGACTGATGTGCAGAAGGGTTATGTCACGTGTAACAATTTTGTTGTGAATTTAGGAAGTCATATCGCTGTGAGATAACAGAATTAATGTCCTAGCATAGTTTTCATTACTCCTCTCATGATTCTGTCTGATTCTATCAGGAAAGTTAGTGACTAATCTCTTCTAAAGGTGTCTTCATTACCAAAAGAAATAATGCCCAGTGATGTAGATATATCGTGTTGTGCCTTCACAAACTAAGGTAGGTCTCTACAGACAGTGTAATTGCTTCTTCTCCAGGTGGAATGAGAGATGGTGGCTTCCCTCCTGGGTACCTGATCCCCTGATGACTTCATGTCCACATAAATCCATCTGGTTTCCATTCACTGGCCTGTAACATCGCAATGACTCTGACATCGTTTTAGATGGACCAGTCTGCTGGTCAGAGGCCCTTTGGCATTCTTCTATAAATCTTAAGGTAATAGTTTGTCCATTTTACTAAGTGAACTTATTTCCCAGGCATATTACTCTGAGCCTGTAACAACTATCAGGGATAAAACCCCAAGCTAAAATGTCCATGGTGAGTATGATAATCCTTTCTTGACATTGCTCAGCCCTTTATAGAGTGCATGCAAGGATGTTCTCCTATTTGTCCTCACAGCAACATCCCTGTGTGACACATTTGAAAGTATTTTATCATCTTCACTTAAAAATTACATTTTCCTTATATCTCCCTGCCTCTGGAGAACTTCAATCTTTGTGATGAGACATGTAGAAAAAGCTTCAATAGGATCCTTTCTCTTTGAGTGGGACTAAAAATTTGAAGGTCACAGGGAAGTTGTGCCACTTTCCTTGAAAAGTAAGGTAAATTTCTAGGTCAGTTCTATGGCCTAGTTTAGACTGTGGTCTTACAAGATGTGCTGTGTAAAGTTACAAAGGCAGTGTGTCCTCGTGAATTTCTTTGGAGTTTAAAATCCTGAGTTTTAATGCTCTCATGTTCCCAAGCTAGAGTCCAGATGTTTCAACAACCTTCATTAACTAAGAAATGACTTTTCTCAAGTAATAGAAGATGATATTTTTCTGAGCACAATCCCTGTGTTTAGGGTGGCACTCAGAAAATGGTGGGTACTCAGTAAATGTTTACTAAGGCACTGAGTGGACAAATGAAGACATGAATAAGTCACTAGCTGAACTCCATGGAGCACACTATGAAGTTCATGGTCCTGTGTTACTAGAGCAGTCTCGGGTGTAACTTTGCATGGGATTTTCGGAAGCCCGAGATCAAAAGCTTTACACTTTTTGAATAAGAAATCTACAGAAAAAAACATGACTTACATTGTCGCTCAGCACATCTACCCACCTAATGCGTACAGTAGAAATAAAACTTTCATGGAGCCCTAGCGTATTTTTATCTGAAACGTACCTTTACTTCCTGTGCTTTTCTATCTTCTATCTATTAGTTTCAGGCGCACAACACCGTGGTTTGATATTTGTATTTATAGTAAAACGATCATCAGAATAAGTCTTGATAACAGCTGTCACCATGCATAGATACAACTTTTTAAAATATGCAGTGTAGCATTATTGCCTATAATGTACATTATATTCCCATGATTTATTTTGTAACTGAAAGTTTGTATCATTTGACTCTTTCACCCATGTCAGCCACCCTCCACTCCCCCATCTCTGACAGCCATCAGGATGAACCATCCTGGATTCATCTTGTGATTTAAACATATTTCACTAAGTAAGACTGACTCTTGACCAACATGAGATTTAGGGGCAGTGACCCTCAGCACAGTCGAAAATCTGCATTTAACATGCAATTGACTCTCCATTTCTTAGACCTCAGATAGATCATAGTTGCTTGGATGATAATCTCATTCTTCACACTGTTCACCTCCAGAAAGACAGTGATATATCACTTTTTTCTCAGGTGATAATCTAATAGGAGAGCTGAAAAGATCAAATGAAATATTTATCCTTCTCAAACTACTTGGCTTATGGTAAGTGCTCAGTGAATAGGAGTGATGTCTTGCTTAGGAACAACAGCGATAAAAGTATAAATAGGGACTTCCCTGGCAGTCCAGGGGTTCAGATTTTGCCTTCCAATGCAGGGGGTGTAGGTTTGATCCCTGGTCAGGAAGCTAAGACCCCACATGTCTCTGGGCCAGAATAACCTATATGTGAAACAGAAGCAATATTGTAACAAATTCAATAAAGATTTCAAAACTGGTCCACGTCAAAAAAAGTCTTCAGAAAAAGCAATCTGCAGAGGAAGCACAACTTTCAACCGGCATAAAAATAAGCAATAGACACTAGCAGTATGTATGTGCTCAGTCACGTCGGACTCTGTGTGACCCCAGGGACTGTAGCCCGTCAGGCTCCTCTGTCCATGGGATTCTCCAGGCAAAAATGCTGGACTCGGCTGCCATTTCCTCCCCCAAGTCATCTTTCCTTCCAAGGGATCAAACCTGCATCTTCTGCACTGCAGGCAGGTTCTTTACCTGCTGAGGCGTCAGGGAAGCCCACACAAGAGGTATTTTGTACATAATTAGGTGGTTGTTTGGAATAGCTGAGTGGGGTCAGGAACTAATGAATACAGTGCATGCCTTTACAGATGGCAAGATGAGAAGCTGCCAGTCTTGGGGTTATTGGGAACCTTATATTGATAGATATGATGGTCATCTAAGTTAAATTCACCCATTCCAGTCCATTTTAGTGCACTGATTCCTAAAATGTCGATGTTAAATCTTGCCATCTCCTGCTTGACCACTTCCAATTTGCCTTGATTCATGGACCTAACATTCCAGGATCCTATGCAATATTGTTAGAACTGGACATGTAACAACAGACTGGTTTCAAATCAGGAAAGGAGTATGTCAGGCTGTATATTGTCACCCTGCTTATTTAACTTATATGCAGAGTACATCATGAGAAACGCTGGGCTGGATGAAGCATAAGCTGGAATCAAGATTGCTGGGAGAAATATCAACAACCTCAGATATGCATATGATGCCACCCTTATGGCCAAAAGCAAAGAACTAAAGAGCCTCTTGATGAAAGTGAAAGAGGAGAGTCAAAAAAGTTGGCTTAAAACTCAACATTCAGAAAACGAAGATCATGGCATCTGGTCCCATCACTTCATGACAAATAGATGGAGAAGCAATGGAAATAGTGACAGACTTTATTTTGGGGGGCTCCAAAATCACTGCAGATGGTGACTGCAGCTATGAAATTAAAAGATGCTTGCTCCTTGGAAGAAAAGCTATGACCAACCTAGGCAGCATATTAAAAAGCAGAGACATTACTTTGCCAACAAAGGTCCATCTAGTCAAGGCTATGGTTTTTCCAGTGGTCATATATGGATGTAAGAGTTGGACTATAAAGAAAGCTGAGTGTGAAAGAATTGATGCTTTTGAACTGTGGTGGTGTTGGAGAAGACTCTTGAGAGTCCCTTGGACTGTAAGGAGATCCAACCAATCCATCCTAAAGGAAATCAGTCCTGAATATTCATTGAAAGGACTGATGCTGAAGCTGAAACTCCAATACTTTGGCCACCTGATGCAAAGAACTGACTCATTGGAAAAGACCCTGATGCTGGGAAAGATTGAAGGCAGGAGGAGAAGCGGATGACAGAGGATGAGATGGTTGGATGGCATTACCAAGTCAACGGACATGAGTTTGAGTAAACTCTGGGAGTTGGTGATAGATGGGGAGGCCTTGTGTGCTGAAGTCCATAGGGTCACAAAGAGTCGGACATGACTGAGCAAATGTACTGAACTGAGCTGAGCTGGGCTGTACTGACGGTGGTACCAAGGCTCGTGTTGTTCAGGTGACAGAACGTGCAGCGAGTCACTTTCCACGCACCAATAATTCTTCCATTTTGCTTCCCTTCTTCTGACAGGTAAAACATCATTTCAAAATGTCCTTCATGGAGAACAGCACTGAGGTGAATGAGTTTAGACTTTTGGGACTGACGGATGCCCCAGAGTTGCAAGTCCCCCTGTTTATAATATTCACGTTCATATATCTCATCACTCTCACTGGAAATCTTGGGATGATCACATTGATCCTGTTGGACTCTCGTCTGCACACCCCCATGTATTTTCTCCTCAGTAACCTCTCTCTGGTGGATTGTGTTTACTCCTCAGCTGTGACTCCCAAGGTGATGGCTGGGCTTCTCACCGGAGATAAGGTCGTCTCCTACGGGGGGGGGTGTTGCTCAGATGTTCTTCTTTGTGGCCTTTGCCAGTGTAGACTGTTTGCTCCTAGCTGCCATGGCCTACGACCGGCACGCCGCCGTGTGTAAGCCTCTTCGTTACGCCAGCACTGTGACCCCTGGTGTGTGCACTCAGGATGGTCGCGGCCTGCTATGTCTGGGGCTTTGCTGAGTCTGCCATCCACACTGGATTCGCTTTCCGCCTCTCCTTCTGCCAATGTGGTCCATCACTTCTTCTGTGATATTCCTCCAATCCTGGCTCTTTCCTGCTCTGATATCTACGTAAATGAGATGGTGCTCTTCATTCTAGCAGCTTTCAATGTCTTTTTTGCCCTGATGGTAGTTGTGAGCTCTTATCTGTTTATATTCTTTGCCATCCTGAGCATGCGCTCAGTGGAGGGATGGAAGAAAGCCTTTTCTACCTGTTCTTCTCACCTCACTGCTGTTACCATCTTCTATGCAACTGTGATCTCCATGTACTTACAGCCAAGTTCTAATCATTCTATGGACACCGACCAGAGGGCATCTGTGTTCTATACAATAATCGTACCCATGTTGAACCCTCTCATCTATAGTCTAAGGAATAAAGAGATTAGTAATGCTTTCAGGAGAGCCATTGAGAAGATGAAGCTTCTGTTCAGTACACAGATTTAATTATAAATTTATTTTGTTTTGTGATAAACTCCCAAGAAACTTCGTGGCTTAAAGTAGTAGTGAAAAGTGAGTGTTCATTGCTCAGATGTGTCCAACTCTTTGTGACCACGAGGACTGTGTCCTGCCAGGCTCCTCTGTCCATGGGATTCTCCAGGCAAGAATATTGCAGTGGGTTGCCATTCCCTTCTCCAAGGGATTATCCTGACCCAGAGATTGAATCCAAGTCTCCTGTATTGCAGGCAGATTCTTTACCACTTAAGCCACCAGGGAAGCTTAAAACAACTGTTTATTATTTCTCTCAGTTCTATGGTTGGCAGGGCGTTTATTTTTCTGCTTTCACATGGACTCATGAGGTTGCCTATTTTCTGCATGGTCAGCTGGGCTGAAAGTTTAAAGATGTCCTTATATATCTGGATGCTGACTCTGGCTACTCTCTATCTCTTCTACACATGGTCTTTGATCCTTCAGACGCTGGAAAAGCTTTCTCTCATAATATTTTCAGGCTAACATTCTCACAGTGTGATAGCAAAACTAAAAAGCTTCTTAAAGTCCAGACTCCCAACTCACAACATTTTTTCGACCATGTTATACTAATCAATGCATGTCAAAAGGATGATCAAGATCCAAACATGAAGAAAAAGACTCTGTCTCTTGAGGAAAAGAACTGCAAAGAATTTCTACCCATAATTCATTTATCACAATTAGGTTAAACTTCTGTAACAAAGAGAGACAAAATACAGTGGATTTTAAAATAGAACTATTTATTTCTCAAATAGTGGTAACTAATGCAGCATGGTGAAAATGAATTATCTAGACAACTTGTGTGTCTCGGATATCCTGGGACCAAGTTCATTCCACATTGTCTCTTTCTACCATTGCCTAGAGTCTTGAAAGTCTGTCTTCACTATAATTATTATATCTAGAGGAAAGGAGAAATAGGTAAGCTAGAGGAAAAATAATTTCTTTTCAAGAAAGTGATGCAGATGCTGTACACATTATTACTGAATACATTTCATTGGCAAGAATTTACCATAAGCTGTAGCAACACGAATGTATTTGGGTAGTTTCGGCTCAGTGGTAGGGATTGCATTGAATTTGTAGACTGCTTGAGGTAGTATGGCTGTTTATTTTTTATTTTTTTAATATAAATTTATTTTAATTGGAGGCTAATTACTTTACAATATTGTATTTGTTTTGCCATACATCAACATGAATCCACCACAGGTGTACATGTGTTCCCCATCCTGAACCCTCCTCCCACCTCCCTCCCCATATCATCCCTCTGGGTCATCCCAGTTCACCAGCCCCAAGCATCCTGTATCATGCATCGAACCTGGACTGGCGATTTGTTTCACATATGATATACATGTTTCAATGCCATTCTCCCAAATCATCCCACCCTCACCCTCTCCCACAGACTCCAAAAGACCATTCTATACATCTGTGTCTCTTTTGCTGTCTCGCATACAGGGTTATCGTTACCATCTTTCTAAATTCTATATATATGCGTTAGTATACTGTATTGGTGCTTTTATTTCTGGCTAGGCCTGGTGTGCTGTGATTCATGGGGTCGCAAAAAGTCGGACACAACTGAGTGACTGATCTGATCTGATCTGATCACTCTGTATAATAGGCTCCAGTTTCACCCACCTCATTAGAACTGATTCAAATGTATTCTTTTTAATGGCTGAGTAATACTCCATTGTGTATATGTACCACAGCTTTCTTATCCATTCGTCTGCTGATGGATATCTAGGTTGCTTCCATGTCCTGGCTATTATAAACAGTGCTGCGATGAACACTGGGGTACGTGTGTCTCTTTCAATTCAGGTAGTATGGCTGTTTAAACAATATTAAATCTTCCGATCAATGAATATAGACTATCTTTCCTTTTTTTGTATCATCTTTAGTTTTTTTTAATGATACTTCATAATTTTCAGTGTAGATACAAGTCTTTCAATTCTTTGATTAAGTTTATCCTTAAGCATTTTATTCCTTTTGATGCTATTGTAAATCAGTTGAGCCTCAAACACTCCTTAACATTAGAGGCATGGGCCCTCTGCACAGTTAAAAAATCACATATAAGTTTAAAACAAATTGCAACTCCGTATCTGCAATTCTACATCTGCAGATTCAACCAACCATAGATTGTGTACTACTCTTATACATATTTAGTGAAAAATAATCAACATATGAGTGGGCCCATTCAGTTTAAACCCATGTTGCTCAAAGCTCAACTGTACAGCTATTAATTTCCTTTCCAAATTGTTCATTGTTGGTGGGTTGGGAAAAGGAAGAGCTGTTTTCTGAAAAAGAGACACATAAGGAAATACTTAGAGTGATAGAACTAGTCTATATGGTACTGGGATGATAGATACTTGACTATGCATT
The DNA here is from genome assembly GCF_019923935.1 of Bubalus bubalis. NCBI lineage: Eukaryota > Metazoa > Chordata > Mammalia > Artiodactyla > Bovidae > Bubalus > Bubalus bubalis. The sequence goes on from NC_059172.1 coordinate 2,419,081, forward strand.
TGTCAAAACAATGAAACTATCTTCCTGATGGTTTAGACGGTAAAAGAAACTACCTGCAATGCAGGAGACCTGGGGTCAATTCCTGGGTCAGAAAGATGCCCTGGAGAAGGGAATGGCTACCTGGCTCCAGTATTCTTGCCTGGAGAATTCCATGGACAGAGGAGCCTGGTGGGCTACAGTCCATGGCATTTCAAAGAGTCAGACACGACTGAACAACTAACACTTTCACTTTCACTTTTCCTTTCATGGAACTATCTATATCTATATAAATATAGATATCTATTTGTCTCTATGTCTCTATATCTATCTATCTATCTGTATATAATATTTATTCCAGGTTTCTCTGCTTAGAGGGCCTGTAATAAGTGGTTCCCAGTAGCAATAACTATACCTAACACACCACTCAATACTAAATATCATTATCTAATAAAAGGAAGGAGAGAAGAGGAGGAGAAGGGGACAGAGGATGAGATGGTTGGATAGCATCACTGACTTGATGGACACAAGTTTGAGTACGCTCCGGGAGTTGGTGATGGACAGGGAGGCCTGGTGTGCTGCAGTCCATGGGGTCACAAAGACTCAGACATGACTGAGCAACTGAACTGAGCTGAATAAAAGGAAGTATGGTTCTTTGGAGAACTAGCTGATGATAGGATTGGGACAAGGATAATACAGAATGAACCTGGAATACCTTGTAGTTCCAGAAAATAAGGAGGAACCCAAAAGACAAAAGGGTTGGGGCATATTAGAAGGAAACAGGAGTAAAACTAAAAGTGCTCCCAGTAGCCAAAGATGGAGCAATTTGAACAACACAATAAATACCATGGTACCAAAGTGTAACCCAAAGTATAAAACAAATACACATGACTCCATGCTGATATAAATAACAAACAAATAAATAATTCTTCCTTATATAGAAAAATTCCAAGCTATATATTTAGACTTCCATTAGAAGGTAGAGTATATTCCCTTCTACCTTAAAGGTGGGCTGAACTTAATGACTTCTCTCTGGAGTACAGAGTATGAAAGGAGAAGAGTTAGCACTACGTCAAAGAACCTGCAAAAGTATCTTAAGCAGGTGATCGAGGTTAACATCCCCCAGTGACAAGTCTTGTTGGTAAAATGCATTATCTGATAGGATGTGATACAAAGGTCACTTATCCTTTCTCAAACTTATACATTCTGTATAACTGTGACCAAAAAAATCAGAAACATATGTTGAAAGACTTTCAACAAAACACTGGTCCAGTACTCCTTAAGGATATTAAGTTAAAGAAAAATAAGGAAAGACTGAGAAACTGTCACAAATCAGAGGAGAATAAAGAGATATAACAAATATAGGCAATGTCGTGTCCTTGATTAGATTTGTGCGAGCAAAATGACATAATTGAAAATATCAGTAATAATCTGAATAAATTATTGAAGTTTTAGATAATAGTAACATGTCAATATTGGTTTCTTAGTTTTGACAAATATGATAAAATAAGATGTTAAAAATAGAGGAAACTGGGTGAGAATTATGTAAGTCTTGTCTGTTTAGAATCATTTAAGTTAAATGAATAATTATTTATGAAGAAATTTTGCAAATTGTATCAGGTAGGAAACTTCTCATAGTCTCATAGTTTGCCTTTTTGATTTACTAAATAAAATTCATTTCATGTGTTATTTTTCCCTTAATGAAAAATCAGTAATGAAACATTTAGATGGTTTGATATTAATCATTTAATACTGTTGGTTTCCAAAAAATTAATTTGTCCAAAAGTACAAATAGTGAGTGAGAATATAGATAAAAAAGCTGTATCTCCAGAAATGCTCTAAAATTATTATCTGAAGAATTTTCTAAAGAGTAGTAAACTATAATTATCAGTAATTCAGATATATTGACTTCTGGACACCAAACTGAATTCTTTAAACAAACGTTTATTGAACTATTGGTATGAATCGGATCATTATTCATGTATTGTGCATGAAGTTGTTCATAAAGAAGACAAAGTCACTCCTCTTGTGTAGTGTATGTTTTGGGGAGAAAGGTAAATGACTGAATAAAGAAGGAAATAGGGTTCTTTCCTGGTGATGCAGTGGCTAAAACACCATGCTCCCATTGCAGGGGGCCTGGGTCCGAACTATTAACAGATCCTACATGCCACCGTGAGGATCTCACATGCCTCAGCTAAGACCTGGCACAATCAAATCATTAATTGCAAAAAGCCTTAAGAAAAGAAATTAATAGGGTTTGGGCAGTGACCAGAGCAAAGAAAAATAAAGCAAGGAAGGTAAGCAGGGAACAGTGCCCACGGGGCCGGGGTAACTATGACATGGTAACAATGAAGCAAGCCTGAAGGAAGAGAGGGAGCCTTTGGTCATTAGAAACAGCGAGTACAAAGGCCCTGGGGAAGAGGCACGCTGAGATTGTCCAGGAACAGCAAGGAACGCGGCGTGAAAGAAGCGGGGTGAGTGCCTAGAAGAGGGAAGGCACCACGTGGCTCACCTAAAACCAGAGGGTTTATGAGTGAGTGGCTTTAGCCATTTTATAGTCTTTCCAGGGAGGAAAATGAATGGCATGATTATTAGTGCTTTTTTTTTTTTCAAAATGTAAGAGACCGTAGTCATATACGGGACAACTGGAAAGTTCCATTATTATTATTGACTGATCACCTTTTCTTGTACTGTGGGCTTCTTGCTTCTCAAGATCATCCTGTGACCTTACTCTTTCTACCAGATGACACACTAAAGACAGAGATATTGATTTCTGTAAAATGCTATACGTATGTGGTGCTGAATAAATCATCCAATAAAATCATATATTTTTATTAAAAATCCATGTCACAATTTTCCTCATTCTGGACTCTGGAAACAGTTTCTCAACTAGATAAACAATATAAGACATGAACATATATTGATTATTTTAAATTTTTATTTAAAAGCTGGCGATACTCCAACTCCTTTAACAAATTTCTCACTCCTGTGCGTATGCGCACTTACGAGATTCTTACATATGCTTCTGGTAGGGGTTTCTGCGCGCCGTGTTTTCATATATGCTAGCGTTGCCGCTCCAGTGCTCTTGCCTGGAAAATCCCATGGATGGAGGAGCCGGCTGCAGTCCATGGGGTCGCACAGAGTCGGACACGACTGAAGCAACTTAGCAGCAGCACCATTGCCACATGATAAAGATATCAACATGCGAATAAATCAAATATAATTAACAAAATTCACTACCAGCAGGATTTTAATATTCTTAAGGTCCCCTCTGGCCATCCTCAATCAACTATCACATATTTAAACATATTTTTTTTGTTTTTCTAGATGATAGATTTTCAAAAAAGGAATGGTGTTACCATAGTAATTTAGGTGCAGTACAAGCCTTAAAATGTGAATTACTGCATGATGAAGGTCTTAGGGGAAAGAAACTAAGTCATTTGGATCCTACAACTTTCAAAGGTGAAGCTTAGAAAATTATGCCTTCTTAACCACCTTCTTGAAAGCATTTTTGACCTCCTTGTTCCTCAAACTACAGACCAAGGGGTTGAGCATGGGGATGACCATGGTATAGAACACAGACGCAATTTTGTCTGTGTCCATGGAATGACTGGAGCTGGGCTGAGAGTACATAAAGATGCCTGTCCCATAGAAGATGGAGACTGTGGTGAGGTGAGACGCGCAGGGGGATAAAGCCTTCTGATATCCCTCAGCCGAGTGCATCTTCAAGATGGTGGTAAATATGAACAAATAGGAAATCAAGATAACCAGGAGGGCAAACATAATACTGAAACTTGCCACCACATGGAGAATCAGCTCGCTGATACGTTTACCAGAGCAAGAGAGTGCCATGACTGCTGGAACATCACAGAAAAAGTGGTGGACCACATTGGCCCTACAGAAGTAGAGCTGGAAAATGTTTCCCGTGTGGACGGAGGCATTCAGGAAACCACAGAAGTAGGGACCCATAGCCATACAAGTACACACACTTGCTGTCATGGTGGTGTTATAACGTAGGGGGTTGCATACTGCTGCGTAGTGGTCATAGGCCACTGAGGCCAACAGGTAACTTTCCACAGTGGCAAATGCTGCAAACAAGAACCTCTGAGCAGCACGTGCATTGTAGGAGACGACCTGGTCTCCTACAGGAGCCCAGCCATCACCTTGGGAGTGACAGCTGTGGAGTAGCAAAAGTCCACCAGAGACAGATTTGTAAGGAAAAAGTACAATGGGATGTGGAGACGAGAGTCCAAGAGAATCAGCAGCATCAGTCCCAGAGCTCCAACCACGTTGACAAGATAAATGAGCGGGAATATTATAAAGAGGGGGACCTGCAGTCCGGGGGCACTGGTGAGTCCCAGCAGGATGAATTCAGGCACTCCTGTATCATTCCCCATGGAGGCAGTTTTTGAATCACAGGAGGTCCTATGGCAAAGAAAAAGAAAGGAGCACAGTGATAAACAAATGGGAGATTGAAAGTGAAATTAATTCAGCACTGTAGGCGCATATGTGTATATATACACATATACAAATATTTCATTAATGGAATAATTTGAACTTCAAGATTCTCCACATCTGAAGTACAGACTAAACGAAATTTAAGCCACAAAGTATCTGTAGAGTTTCACACTGTTGAAGCTGAGGGGTCTTCATGGATAATTTTCCAACTTTTAAATTTTGTAAGTTCATAAACTGAGATGTAGAAAATATTATGTCCTGATTAAGATGAACCGTCTTGAATAAATATATCTGTTAATTCAGTTTTTCTCAGCCTAGTAAACGCTTAGGTCTAAATTGCTCAAGTGCCCCAAACTGCTCTGGACACTTGACACGTATTTTCTTTTATTTCTCTCAACAGCCCCATGAGATTAATGTCCCCATTTAACTCATGAAGCACAGAGGCTGAGTATTGTATTTAAGTTTATAAAATTATGACTGCCAGAACAATGTCTGTACCCAGCTTTCAGCGTGGCTCAGATGGTAAGGAATCTGTCTGCAATGCAGGAGACCTGGGTTCGATACCTCTGTCGGGAAGATCCCCTGGAGAAGAGAATGACTACCCACTCCAGTTTTCTTACTGGGAGAATCCCATGGACAGAGGAGCCTGGAGGCCTACAGTCCATGGGGTCGCAGAGAGTAGGACACGACTGAGCGACTTTCACTTTCAGAGTGATTCCACTGGAAGTGTGAGTGATTCACTGGAAGTGTGAGTGATTCACTGGAAGTGTAAGAGATTCCACTGCCAGTGTAAGTCCACTGTCTTAACTGAGTTTAAAATCAAGTTGAACTTAATTCAGTTTACAATTACTCTATGTCTCCAGTGTTCTAACCCAGGCTTTGCAGTTTTACACTGAAGTAACTGAGAGACACTTGCCCAGTGCCCATGGTGGGATAACTGGGGCAGGAGGAGCTATACAACCTGCAGAAACAATTCAGCGAGGTGGGGTGCAGCATCCAGCAAGAAGCCTGGGCTCTGAGATGCAGTGCACACAGCCTGCCACCCACTACCTGGGAATCACTGAGCCTGACCTAACTCCCCTGAACCGATCTTTTTCATTTACAAAGTGACAATAGTAATGAGACTAAATAAGTGTTAGTTGCTCAGTCATCCGACTCTTTGCAACCCATGGACTGCAGCCCGCCAGGCTCCTCTGCCCATGGAATTCTCCAGGCAAGAACACTGGAGTGGGTTGCCATTCCCTTCTCCAGGGGATCTTCCCAACCCAGGGACTGAACCTGGGTCTCCTGTATTGCAGGCGGATTCTTTACAAGCTGAGCCACCAGGGAAGTCCCTGTGGCTTAACAACTTATTAAGTTGTTAAGTTAATAAGGACTTAAGTCCCTGAGACTTAACAAGGTATTATTATGAGAATTAAAGGAGATAAAACATATTAAAAACGATGAGTAAAATGCTGGGTATTGAGTGCAGTCTGATCACATCAGATGTAATGTTAGTATTAAGATGAATTGGTCACCTCCATGATTGCTTGAGAAACGTGGGTAGTGAGGTGCAAGGTTCAGGCGTGGGTGAGAGCTGTAGTGCTGTGTCTTCCTCTCGCCTGTGGTCCACTGACATTTTCCTGTGTCCTCCAGGCTTTCCCAGGCTGTCTGTCTGCAGCTGTACAGAGTGGCTCTTCTGGTCATTCCATACGAGTGATTCTTTTGCTCAGGTTCCTCCTTTAAAATCCAGGTTTTAGCTTGGGTTGAAAGGGTCTCTTTTTTATTTTTATTTCGGCCATTCCATGTGGCCTGTGGGATCTTAGTTCTCCAACCAGGGATCAACCCAGGCCCTCGGCAGTGACAGCCTGGAGTCCTAACCACTGGACTGCCGGGGAATTCCCAGAGCCTCTTTAGAAGCTCATCCTTTCTCTTATTACTATCTTCTCATAGTTGAACCACAGAGGTCAAGGGTGGAAAATTTCCTAGTTTGTTGACAGTCCAGCCTGCCAATAGGTCTGGTTTGGTGGTGAGCCCCATGTATGAAATTTTTATATGAACATGTTCTGGTGTAAGAGTGCCTTAAATATTTCTTACTTGAATTTAGTCCTTTAACAGGCCATCTATTATTCTTCTCTACCATTGTACTTCTAATTGTCAGATATATATTTAATTTATTTATTCATGTGTTTATATGTATATATACAAATACATATCTCTTTTCATTTAATCCTCAGTCATGTTGTAAGGTAGGTATTATTATTCCTATTTTACCATTAAGAGAACTGAGGATTTGAGAATTACATGAAGCTCTACAATTACATAGTTAGTATCAGGTAAGTTAAAGATTCAAAATTCAAACTCAGCTGTGATCAAATCAAAAGCCTTATTTTTTAGCCCCCTCTCTACTGGCCTTTATAAATGTGCTAGTAATAATCATGAGGATGAGGTTATTGGGGAAAGATTACAATGGAATATTGATCTTGCTAATTCATTTATAACACTTCTGTGGTCTAAAGAAGAATTATTTCACTCTGTTCTGGTGTTTTAGTGTTTTTTATTTGTTTCTTTTTTAGCTTCCAATAAAAGGACAAGAAATAGTAAATAAAATGAAGTAAGACAGCATCACTTACATTTTTTTTTTGCTAATTTTTTTTTTAGGAAGGCAGTATGATGGATATTCCTTGTGTCACTAAATTTCCTATTGATGGAAGTTTTGACATTTAAACTGCAGTCTCAACTTACAGTTTTAGGGAAGAAAATTGTCAAAATATCTATTTCTGTGCTCAAATAGTTCATAGTAGCTAAAGTTGCCCCACATATTTTTGCATGAATTACACTCACCAAAAATTTATATGAAACATAAAGTCTTACCTTACTGCTGGAAAAGACCGTCAGTCCCAAATAGTGAGTCTAGAGTCAGCATTTAACCATGGAATAATGCATGTATGTAGCGAGAGATGGATGTTCTCTGTCAGGCACTGGTCAAAAGATTCTAAGACCTCTAAGATAAGTAAAAATGGAGGAAAGAACCCAGCAGAGTTAGAAACCTGGGAGAAAGTCCTGAACACTTCACTAATTCTTACTGGAATAGATGACAGCCAAGGGATCTCAGCTAAAATGATGTCATACTGAGTCAGATGGGGATTTCAGAGACTAGCTCATAGGAATCATGAAGGAGTTATAGATACATGGAGCTCTTCAGGGATATTCCCCATGAGGGCATCTATAGCTCTCATCTCTTTCTTAGGGAAGAAAGAATTGAATTACCTGTGTGATCTAGCTGGATATGTTGATGGTTTACACATTATCGTATTGCTTGTTATTTCTTTTTCTTTCTCCATTTTCTAATTAAAATATATGTGCACTCAGTTGCTCAGTTATGTCCAGGTCTTTGCGATTCCATTCAATGTAGCCCCACAGGCTCCTCTGTCCATGGGATTTCCCAAGCAAGAATACTGGGGAGAGTTGCCAGTCCCTTCTCCAGGGCACCTTTCCGACCCAGGGATTGAACCCATTCTCTTGTGTCTCCTGCACTGGCAGGCGAATTCTTTACCACTAGCAACAACAAACACTTAATAGCCATAGTTTCTGTGGTGTGCTAAGTCAGTCATGCCCAACTCTTGGCCACCCCATTAACTGTAGCCTACCAGGCTCCTCTGTCTGTGGGATTCTCCAGGCAAGAATCCTGGAGTGGGTAACCATTCCCTTTTCCAGGGGATCTTCGCAACCCAGGGATAGAACCCAGGTCTCCTGCATTGCAGGCGGATTCTTTACCATCTGAGCCACCAGGGAAGCCCAAAACTCATAGCCTTTAGTGTGTGATTCTAATTGTTCAAATTAGAATCTCATAGATCAAATCTCATAGGTCAACTTCACCCACATGTTGAGACCCTACATGCCACCACCCTCATTTCCTAAACCAAGATGGAGACGGCTGTTTTATCATAATGAGAACACACAGTAAATCACTAGGATTGCAGTGCACATCCGTTTGTGGTTTTTTAAAAATGTATTCTCTCATTTAACTATTATAATAATCCAACTTTAGACGTCCTATTAATCTTTTCATTTTGTATATAGAGAAAGAAAGGCTCTGAGAAGTTATTTTATGGATAATGTCTCCCAAATAGTAAACGGTGGGGCTGCTTTTTTAATATATATGTACCTTTTTCCAGAGTCCAAGCTCTACCTTTGATTAAAAGCTTCACTCTGTCACGTGTAAAGGTCCACAAAACACTTAATTGTTTGTATGACTGTTAAGAGGATTACATAGTTTTTAACATCAACCCCATGGACTGTAGCCCTCCAGGCTCCTCTGTCCACAGGATTCTTCAGGCAAGAATATTGGAGTGGGTTGCCATTTCTGTCTCCAGGTGATCTTCCTGACCTAGGGATTGAACCCAGGCAGATGACACCACCCTTATGGCAGAAAGTGAAGAGGAACTCAAAAGCCTCTTGATGAAAGTGAAAGTGGAGAGTGAAAAAGTTGGCTTAAAGCTCAACATTCAGAAAACGAAGATCATGGCATCCAGTCCTACCACTTCATGGGAAATAGATGGGGAAACAGTGGAAACAGTGTCAGACTTTGTTTTTCTGGGCTCCAAAATCACTACAGATGGTGACTGCAGCCATGAAATTAAAAGACGCTTACTCCTTGGAAGGAAAGTTATGACTAATCTAGATAGCATATTCAAAAGGAAAGACATTGCTTTGCCAACAAAGGTTCGTCTAGTCAAGGCTATGGTTTTTCCTGTGGTCATGTATAGACATGAGAGTTGGACTGTGAAGAAGGCTGAGCGCCAAAGAATGGATGCTTTTGAACTGTGGTGTTGGAGAAGACTCTTGAGAGTCCCTTGGACTGCAAGGAGATCCAACCAGTCCATTCTGAAGGAGATCAGCCCTGGGATTTCTTTGGAAGGAATGATGCTAAAGCTGAAACTCCAGTACTTTGGCCACCTCATGCGAAGAGTTGACTCATTGGAAAAGACTCTGATGCTGGGAGGGATTGGGGGCAGAAGGAGAAGGGGACAACAGAGGATGAGATGGCTGGATGGCATCATTGACTCAATGGACGTGAGTCTGAGTGAACTCCAGGAGTTGGTGATGGACAGGGAGGCCTGGCGTGCTGATTCATGGGGTCGCAAAGAGTCGGACACGACTGAGTGACTGATCTGATCTGATCTCCTGCATTGTAGGCAGATTCTTTTCCGTCTGAGCCACTAGCGAAGACCAACATATTAAATGTAAATGTATACTGAGGATGAGCACTATATAAATGTAAACCGTTAACAGATTCAAGTTATCGGACTTGGGAGACAAGTTTATGGTAAATATGTGATCTTAGACAGATTATAACCTCTTTCTGCACCTTAGTTTGCTCATCTGCACAAGTGGGAAGTTGTGCAATGCGTGTACTCTGTATGCATCTTGCAGCTTCAACAGGATGTAACTATCAGTTCAGCTCAGTTCAGTCACTTCGTCGTGTCTGATTCTTTGCGACCACGGACTGCAGCAGCCCAGGCCTCTGTCTATCACCAACTCCCGGAGTTTACTCAAACTCATCTCCATGGAGTCAGTGATGTCAGCCAATCATCTCATTCTCTGTCATCTCCTTGTCCACCCAGCCTTCAATCTTGCCCAACATCAGGGTTTTTTCAAATGAGTCAGTTCTTCCCATTAGGTGGCCAAAGTATTGGAGTTTCAGCTTCAGCATCAGTCTTTCCAACGAATATTCAGGACTGATTTCCTTTAGGATTGACTTGTTGGATCTCCTTGCTGTCCAAGGGACTCTCAAGAGTCTTCTCCAACACCATGGTTCAAAAGCATCAATTCTTCAGCACTCAGCTTTCTTTATAATCCAACTCTCACATCCATACATGACTGCTGGAACCATAGCTTTGACTAGACAAACCTTTGTTGGCAAAGTAATGTCTCTACTTCTTAATATGCTGTCTATGTTGGTCATAACTTCTTCCAAAGAGCAAGTGTTTTTTAATTTCATGGCCACAGTCACCATCTACAGTGACTTTGAAGCCCAAAAACGCAAAGTATGTAGCTGTAAGATAAATCAGTATGTAACTATAAGATATTTACTAGGTTTTTTGCTTCAAACCTATGCTCTAGATCAGAGAATTGTGAAGAATAATTTATTGCCATCATAAAGTGATAAAATAACAGGGTGTTTATATAATTCCAGTGCAAACTTTTTGCTATTTACCAGATGCTCTTTGCCTTCTCATTACTACAAAGAATTTAGAAAATTCCCATGAAGAATGGTACAGAGGTGATGATTTCACCTGGTGGATCTAACCAATGCTCCAGAACTTCAAATTTCTCTCTTTATTGTGTTCACCCTCATGTACCTCATCAGTGTTTTTGGAGACCTGGGGATGATCCCACTGATCCTGTTGGACTCCTGTCTCCACACCCCAATGTACTTTCTCATCATTAATCTGTCTTTGGTGGACTTTGGCTACTCCTCAGCTGTCACATTGAAAGCGATGGCTGGTTTCTTAGAGCAGACAAGGTCATCTCATACAATGCCTGTGCTACTCAGATATTCTTTTTTGCAGCCTTTGCCAGTGTGGAAAATTTCCTCTTAGCTGCAATGGCCTATGATCGCCACGTCGCAGTGTGTGAACCCCTACATTACACCATCACCATGAAGACAAGTGTGTGTGCCCATCTGGCCATAGGGTCCCACGTCTGTGGATTTGTGAATGCCTCCATCCATGTTGGGGGCACGTTCAGTCTTTCTCTGTGTAAGTCCAAGGTGGTCCATCACTTTTTCTGTGATATTCCAGCTGTCATGGCTCTCTCTTACTCTGATAAACATGTTAGAGAGGTGGTTCTCATTTTAATTTCAAGCTTTAATGTCTTTTTTGCTCTTCTGGTAATATTTATTTCCTACCTTCTCATATTTATCACTGTCTTGAAGATGCACTCGGCTAAGGGACACCAAAAAGCTTTGTCCACCTGCGCTAGTCACCTCTCGGCCATCAGCATCTTCTATGGGACAATCATCCTCATGTACTTACAACCCAGCTCCAATCACTCCATGGACACAGACAAAGTGGCCTCTGTGTTCTATGCTATGGTCATCCCCATGCTGAGCGCTATAGTCTACAGCCTGAGGAACAAAGAGGTGAAAAGCACATTCAAGAAGGTTTGGGGGAAGGCAAAATTCTCTCTAGGATTTGCATTTTAATGTATTATACAAAATAATGTAGTTTCATTTGTCTCAGGTCATTCTATTCTCTCTTTTTAGCCATACAATGCATTTAATATGTTGTTTAGGGATAATAAAATATGTCTGGAAATGTAATACTTGAAATAGTATAGCTCAGGGAAAGAATAAGATGTTTGGGTCTTGCTTCTCAAAAACCTTAGTCATGGATTTGATTTATTCACTTGTTACACAGGCTTTTTCTCTACCACATGTCAGTGCAAATGTACATGTAAATCAGTGAGACAAGCAAGGCTATGATGAGAAACACATGCATGTGCTCTATGTGGGCATGAGGCATGCGGTCATTTACACATGACAGTGGTGTAAATGTCAGTGATAAAGTGTTAGTAGTTTTTAATAAAATAAGTTAGGATAACTTTTGGGTATTAGAATGTAACTTTATGTTTAATTTATTTAGCTGAATATCTCTTCTAAGTATCTTAATTAGAGAAATATTTTGTAACTCTAAATGAAAGTATGTGCCTTATTGGCATACATTATTGCTGCTGCTGCTGCTAAGTCCCTTCAGTCATGTCTGACTCTGTGCGACCCCATAGACAGAGCCCACCAGGCTCCTCCGTCCCTGGGATTCTCCAGGCAAGAATACTGGAGTGGGTTGCCATTTCCTTCTCCAAGACATGCATGCATGCTAAGTTGCTTCAGTCGCGTCCAACTCTGTGTGACCCTATGGACAGCAGCCCACCAGGCTCCTCTGTCAACAGGATTCTCTAGGTAAGAATACTGGTATGGGTTGCCATTTCCTTCTCCAACACATTATTGAAAGACACATAAATATCACATTTAAATGGAGCTATATTTCTGTCTTGACTGAGTCATTTTGAAGAACCAAAAACCAAACATTTGCTTTTATGAAAGGATGAAAACACTAGAAGAAAAATGGAGGAAAATAAAAGCATGTTCAGTTCTTCACAGATGACCACACATTTTCACAATGTTTTAAAATGCCCTGAGAGTTGTTGTTCAGTAGCAAAGACATGTCTGACTCTTTGTGATCCCATGGACTGTAGCATGCCAGGTAGCCTACTAGGCTCCTCTGCCCATGGGATTTCCCAGGCAAAAATACTGGAGTGGGTTGTCACTTCCTTGTCCAGGGGATCTTTACAACCCAGGGATCAAGCCTATGTCTCCTGCATTGGCAGGTGGGTTCTTTACCACTGAGCCACCAGCAAAGCTCAGTCAGTACGTTTTTCTGCCTACAAATGCTGTGAAATGGTTTATGTTCATACTTTGGCTGAATTAGGTCATCTCTTGTCACTCCCAATGTCTGCTTCCCCACTCCATTCATTCTGTGATCCTCTTGCTGTTTCCTGACAAGTCTACACATGCTTCCATTTCATTGCTTTTGTACCTGAGGTTCCTTCTGAATGGAATCTCCGCTTACTTCACTCAGGGTGTCTTTAAGTGTTATCTTAACATGGACAGCTTCCCTGATCATTGTTAAAAATAGTCACTCTCTCCTCCCCCACACACACATACTCCTCATCCTGTTGAAGGAGGAAACAGAGAACAGGCTGTATCTTGAAAGCAGGACTCCATCTTGGGTTGGACTGTGGACTTTGAGCTCTATGCCCAGTATCTATGGAAATGACACATCAACTGGAAAACCAGGCCCCCGAAGGAAGAGCCCCAGGGCTCGTACCTAGACTCTCCCTGGCCTAAAAGAATACCCTAATTATTTGTGTAACAGAATACAATCATACATTCTATTATGCATATTAGGAGTATGACCACAGGCCTATTGATAATTGTCCACTGTTGACTACCTAGGCTTAAGGCATATGAATCACGGGTTAACTTTGATTGTCAGGGAATTTGGGGAGGTGGGTTTGGGCACGTATAGGTAGGGTATATAAGGTTTTCACAAAAAGTGGTCGGGTCCTTGGCTAAGAGGAGATTGCCTTGGGCCCGCTGGTGTAATAAACTGCACTCCACTATCTGCATTGTCCTTCTGAGTGAGTTTGTTTCCGAGAACGCGTGGCTACAACAATGCCTTGTACAATGGCAAGTAAGCACCAAATGAATTCTATTTGGTAAATCATAAAAATACATTAATAAGATTATATAAAAGTTTACTCAGTTAATTTGGAAAATTACTTCATACATACTGATTATACTTCTAACTGAAATGCTTCATAATATTCATATAAAAATACCTGTCAGTAATAAACATAACATACATTCTATATCATTATGCATTTAATTTGATCCTCAGGGAAGTCGATTCTATACTAAAATTTCAAAGGGAACATGTACCAGTGGCTCCTTTTTCTGTCTCTATCTGATTGTAGACTTCACCATCTCAGCATTGGTAAGATCCTACTGGAACGTATGAAGACGATCATGCTGCTACGTGTAGGCAGTGAAGTATATCATAAGATTCACATCTGTTTTTATGATGATGTTTTGCTGTTGAAACTTAATTTTTTAATGTTAGAGCTAATTTTGAGTTATAGCCAGTTTTCAAAGATCATGTAGATGTTCCCATGTGAACCTGTATAGTCTGGGAACTGTGCAGCTGTGGTTATGTTAAGGGTTTAAGACTGAACAACTGTCCTGGATTATACATGTGGGCCCTAAAGGAAATCACCTGTATCCCTGTTAGAAGAAGTCAGAGAGAGATTGGCTCACAGAGAAGGGGAAGGCGGTGTAGCTATGGAGATGGAGATCGGAGTGGTGCAATTACCAGAAGTGGAACAAGCAATAATGGATCTGATCCTATAGCCTCCAAAGGGATCACCACTAATTTGGCACAGTGAAACTGACTTTGGATGCCCAGCTTTTGGAACTGTGAGAGAATAACTTTCTGTTCTTTTAAGCCGCCAAGTTTTTAAGTATTGATTCTGGTTTGGGGGAAGAGAAAAAACAAGAGCATTATGCCTAGAGCGTTCTATAGTGCCACGAAGTAAAGAAATGCTCAAAGAACAGAAGGCTCGTGCTATGTCAGGGAGACAAAGGATCTAACTGAAAAAGTTTCACATGGTGAAAACGGGAATAATTAAAGCAAAAAAATAACCTGGGATTGGATTACAACCCAAGGCGTAAATGTATGAGAACACACTAAAAAAATACATGACTAAGTAATAAATCAGGAAGAACAGACAAATTTCACTAACAGAACTCTTGTTAGAACATTGCCCCCTCTAGGAGGTGGAGCTTAGTTCCACAACACCTGCAGTTCAGTAAGCTCGACTTAGTGACTTATTTCAAAGAGTATAATATAGTCACAACCTGAAAGTAAAGAGCTATTTTATTTGGTGGGAATGTTTAGGACTCTGAGCCAGGGAGACAGCATCTCAGTAGCTCGGAGAAAACTGCTCCAAGGAGGCAGGAGAGGAAGTCAGGCTATATACAAGTTTGCAACAAAGGGAGCAGGCAGCCTGAACATCAAATATCAGGTATCAAGTTAAGGAATTTAGCATTCTGTGCACAGGAAGATGCAAGCCTCTGGGCTCCGTGAATTCTTTCCTTTCATATGCACCTCCGCTCTCCGGGGCCACTCCTGTTTCCTGGCTCCCCCTAACGGGTGGTGGATGTGCAGATGGCTGCTTCTTGCCTTCCCCAGGTCCTCAGCAATCACCCTGGCGGGTGGAGGCGTCTGGGGGATCCCAGCTTGGGGAGCCCTCATTCATATTTGGAGGCCAGAAATCGCTGATGGCTGTGACATTTCTTGCCTATTGATATGGCAGGAGATATTTTCATTTCACCATAAAAAGTGAAAAAGCTAACATTGCAACAGAAACCGCCACCATTCTGCTGCCTGTTTCTTTGTGTTTAGTTTTCTTAGATCCACACATAAGTGAGATCGGGCAGCCATGTTCTTTCTAGTTCTGACGTATTTCACTTAGTATAATGTCCTCCAGGTTTATTTATGCTGTTGCAAAAGGCAATATCTCCTTTTTTAAGGCTGGATATTACTCCATTGCATGTATATATGCCACAATTTCTTTTTATATATATATTTTTTTTGCTTTATTTTTTATTTTTTAATTTTACAATATTGTATTGGTTTTGCCATATATCAACATGAATCCGCCACAGGTATACACGTGTTCCCCATCCTGAACCCTCCTCCCTCCTCCCTCCCCTTACCATCCCTCTGGGTCATCCCACAATTTCTTTATCCATGTATCCTTCAGAGACACTTAGATTGTTTCCTTAGCTTGGCTATTGTGAATAATGGTGTGAAATACACACATAGAAAACCAAGTAACTATGTGAAAAAATGTTTATGTTGATCACATTGACAGCAACAATCATTTCACTGTGTACCTGTCCATCGAAACATCATGTTGCACTCAAATACATCAAACAGTTATTTTTTACATTTTAGTAAATAAGTAATACAGGATATGGAGAAAACTGGGTACAGGTTTATTAGTTTCATATGGCTTCTATTGCAGATTACATATTTTTATTGTCTATTTTCCTTATCACTACTCGAATCTGTACTATTTCCTGCTTTCTTTAAATTTTGTTTTTAGTGAGCACTTCTTTTCCCTTGAGATCTTTACTCATTCCTGAAATAAACACTCACAGCTGTAAGGATCTCTATGAACACTGTTTTTGTTAACTATTCAATATTTGATATGTAGTGTTTTCATTTTTATTTGTCTTAATCTATTTTTTATTTCTCTTTATTTGTAATCCCTAAGCACTAGAACCAATGTAATGTCTCTGGCACTACTGGTAAAGAACCCGACTGCCAACGCAAGAGTTGCAAGAATTTGACCCCGGGGTTGGAAACATCCCCTGGAATAGGAAATAGTAATCCACTCCAGTATTCTTGCCTGGAAAATTCCATGGACAGAGGAGCCTGGCAAGCTACAATCTGTAGGGTTGCAAAAAGTCAGACACGAGTGAAGCAACTGAAAATGGAATACTATTCAAAAAATTCCACTGATAGTCAAGTTAACAGCATTGATGGATGTTAACTGCATTATAGTAAGTGAAAGAAACAAGACTTAAAGACCAAATATGCTAGAATTCTAGTTAAGGATATTCTTGCAAAGGCAAAGTTTGTACACAAGGCATTTGTGAGGTTTCTAGGGGCCACAGGTAGGAGAAGGAGTGGATCAGAAAGAACCACAGGTTTTGTCTACATGATAGAACGGTTTTATATCTTGATTGGAGTAACACATAACCATATACATTAGGCCAAATTTTAAAAACTATATACAAAAACTGTAGATTTTAATATTTGTGAATTATGTATTTAGAAAAACTCAAGAGGAAAGAACAAGTAATACCAAAATATGCGTGCACACTCATATGCAATAAGGTCCTCACAGGGTATTCAATTGCTTCTTCCCTGGGAAGGTGGGGTGAGGAGCTGTAGATGGTCCCATGGGGGCATCCCCGAGAGCTCCATGTCTCTATAATTCACTCCTGGTTCCCTTGCACCCGCCTTTGAAATACCAACACTCCACACGACATCGTTTTAGAGGGGCCTGACTGCATGCCAAGCTCCTTGGTCATCATATACTCACCTGCATGTTAATCATCGTCATTGCACACAGGTCTCCCTACTACCTGACGAATTGCTATGAGCCTACAACCATGGCCAAGAAAACCACCTCTATGTAAAAATTATGACAACCTTCTCTTATTTGCTATTTACAGTGACTAAATCTGTAAATTATGTAAGAGAAGTTATTTTATTATGTTTATCCTACAAATAAGGAGAGGCTAAGTGACTCCTTTCAAGGCACAATAAGAATTGATCATGGATTTGAAATTTGAACCCAGGCTCCTCCATCTTTGTTAGTCTTTTTCCTCCATGTTTCTCTGCTTTAGAGAATTCGGAACCTTTTGACCACTACCCTCTTTCATTACTGATTAACTATTTTATGGCTGAAATTCTCACTTCACACTCACTATTCAAAATTGATTGTCTCTTCTTGTCAAGGATCAAGGTAAGCTATTGTATTCCATGTAAATCAACGTGTGTGTGCTCAGTCTCTCAGTCATGTTTGACGCTTTGCAACGCCATGGACTATAACCTGCCAGGCTCCATTGTCCAAGGAATTTTTCAAGCTAGAATACTGAAGTGGTTGCCATCTCCTTTTCCAAGGGATGTTCCTAACCCAGGGATTTTTACTAAAAAGTACAATCCATGTAAAAGCCTTGGGGAGACTATGCATATGATGAATTATTAGAGCACAGGAGAAGATGCTTTGATTATTTTTATAGTAGTAAGTAGAACCTGGAGTATAAATGTCAAAACTTTGGTTAGTAAGGGATTTGGTGATAATTATGAATCCTGCTGCTTCCTGAATAAGTGAAATTGAAAGTCAATCAGTTGTGTCCAACTCTTTGTGACCCTATGGACTATACAGCCCATGGAATTCTCCAGGCCAGAATACTGGAGTGGGTAGCCTGTCCCTTCTCCAGGGGATTTTCCCAACCCAGGAATTAAACAGGGGTCTCCTGCATTGCAAGTGTATTCTTTACCAACTGAGCTACCACGGAAGCCCTGAATAAAGAGAAGTTAAAAAAATAAGATAAATGATACTTTGATTGTGTAGGTGTTAATTTCAGCTGGTCTCCCATTGGAGGTTTAAAACAAAAGCATCCCTAGCAAGATCAAACTTTACCCCATAACCTCATCCTTATTATTACAGGCACCTTTAAATATGCTGACAATGGAGTATATAAACGCACACATATTTTTATTATATTGAAACTGGATTTCAATCTTGAATCCTGAAATTTCTTCATACAATGAAATTGTAGAATATCACATAATCTCAAATCTCTAATTCTTACAATGGTAAAATAAACATAATAACACTACCTAGTGTACACACACATATATATATACACACACATACATATACACACACATTCACACACTTGTGTGCATGCTAAATTGCTTCAGTTATGTTCGACTCTTTGCAAGCCTACAGACTGTAGCCCGCCAGGCAAGAACACTGGAATGGGTTGCCATTTCCTACTCCAGGGGATCTTCCCGACCTAGGGATCAAAGCCACATCTCTTATGTGTCCTGCATGGGTAGGCGGGTTCTTTACCACTAGTGGCCACATGCACAAACTTAAATGTAAAGCTCTTAGCATTAAATCAAGATAATTTTGAAGTACAAATTATTAATGACATAATGCACAAGGTAATTAGGCACTCCCATTTCATTACAATTTATTATTTTGGGGGTCACTTTTCCCTTTATTTCTTGTTGCTCCAAGACATCTAATGGTTCCCAAATAGCACTAATGGAAAACAGCACGGAAGTGACTGGGTTCATCCTCCTTGGACTATCCAGTGCCCCCGAGCTGCGGAGCCTCCTCTGTATCATGCTCACTCTCATTTACCTCGTTACTCTGGTCGGAAACCTGGGAATGATCACACTGATTCTCCTGGACTCTCATCTGCACACTCCTATGTACTTTTTCCTCAGTAACCTGTCTCTGGTGGACTTTGGCTACTCCTCGGCTGTCACTCCAAAAGCTGTGGCTGGGTTACTTATAGGAGACAAGTTCATCTCCTACAGTGCATGTGCTGCTCAGATGTTCTTCTTCGTAGCCTTTGCTACTGTGGAAAATTACCTTTTGGCCTCAATGGCCTATGATCGCTATGCAGCCGTGTGCAGACCTCTGCATTATACCACAACTATGACGACAAGTGTTTGTGCACATCTTGCCATAGGCTCCTACATCTCTGGGTTTCTAAATGCCTGCTTCCATGTTGGAGACATATTCAGTCTTACTTTCTGTAAGTCCAACACGGTCCATCATTTCTTCTGTGATGTTCCAGCTGTCCTGGCTCTCTCTTGCTCTGAAAAACACATTAGTGAAGTGGTTCTTGTTTTTATGTCGAGCTTTAATGTCTCGTTTGCTCTTCTGGTTATACTGATTTCCTACCTGTTCATATTTGTAAACATCTCGAAGATGCACTCAGCTCAGGGTCACCAAAAGGCTTTGTCCACTTGCGCTTCCCACTTCACTGCCGTCTCCATCTTCTATGGGACTGTTATCTTCATGTACTTACAGCCCAGTTCCAGGCACTCCATGGACACAGACAAAGTGGCATCTGTGTTTTATGCCATGGTCATCCCCATGCTGAACCCTGTGGTCTACAGCCTGAGGAACAAGGAGGTCAAGAGTGCATTCAAGAAGGTAGTTGAGAAGACAGATTTATCTACAGGGCTGGGCCTTTTAACACTGTAGTATGCACAGTAACCTCACTTAACTCCTCTCAGACTTTCCCCATGTAACTTGTTGCTTTTCAGGTCTGTGGACGTGAAAACATTTACATTTCTGAGGTGACATCTTTATCTTTAAAAATCTGTCATCCAGTAAAAAATAAAACATTTAAAAATCTAAAACCTGAATGAGAATGGCTAATGGGAAGCTTTAGAAATGTTAAGACCTACTTGTCAAAACTTACTGATGCTATTTGATTTATTCACTGTTTCACTTACATTTGGTTCACTACCTGTCAGTGCAAACATAAATGCTAAAACAGGAGTACAGTCAAGCCCGTAAACAAAGGTGCAGGCATGTGTCTCATGCGGGCACATACACGCTGGAAAGAGAGATTTGTCACAGGTAAATGAAATGTGGCTGGAATAAGAAGAACAAAATAATGCCATTTGCAGCAACACAGATGGACCTAGAGATTGTCATACTGAGTGAAGTCAGTCAGACAAAGAAAGACAGATATGTGATATCACTTGTATGTGGAATTGGAAAAAAAATGGTAAAATGGACTTATTTACAAAAAAGAAACAGGTTCTCAGACTTTAAAAGCAAACTCTTGGTTACTAGGAGGAAATGGGGAAGAAAGGGATAAATTGGTCAATTGGAACTGACATATACACACTACTATATGTAAAATAGATAGCTAATAAGAACTTACTGTATAGCACAAGGAACTCTACTTAATATTCTGTAATGACCTATATAGGAAAAGAATCTATAAAAAGTGGACATATGTATATGCATAACTGATTCACTTTTCTGTATAACAGAAACTAATAAAATATTGTAAATCAACCATACTCCAGTAAAACTTCTTTTAAATGAAAAAATGGACTGTGGCTAGTTTTTAATAAAAGTAGTTTTAGCAGATTTGACATTAAATATAAAATTATGTCTATTTGTAGTTATTTCTTTTGTTGAATAACTGTTCTGTGATTCTGAATAGGAGAAAAATAATTATTTTAAATGAAATTATGTACTCTTTTGGCACATTTTATTAAACGATATATAAATATCTTGAATTAATATTTCTTCTTGACTGAATCACAACACATTCACACTACAATTTTCAATAAGATAAAATAATCAACCCAAATCCATAGCTCACCCTAATGGTATTCTACATGCTAATGGTTTGGACAAATGTATAATGAACTGAATGCATCATTATAATACCATGAAGAGTGTTTTCATTTTCCTAAAACTCCTCTTTTTAAATTTTTATTTTTATTTTATATTGGAATGTGAAGCTCCTGATAAAGAATCTGCCTGCCAATGCAGGAGGTTCAGGAGACATGGGATCGATCCAAGGAAGATCCCCTGGAGGAGGAAATGACAACCCACTCCAGTATTCTTGCCTGGAAAATTCCATGGACAGAGAAGCCTGGCAGGCTACAGTCCATGGATGTGCAAAGAGTTGAA
Source organism: Bubalus bubalis (assembly GCF_019923935.1). Classification (NCBI taxonomy): domain Eukaryota; kingdom Metazoa; phylum Chordata; class Mammalia; order Artiodactyla; family Bovidae; genus Bubalus; species Bubalus bubalis. The sequence continues at coordinate 2,440,381 of NC_059172.1, forward strand.
TATGACTGAGCGACTGAACACACACATAGCTGATTTAACAATATTGTGTTAGCTTTTGGTGTACAGAAAAGAGAGTCAGTGTATACACATTCTTTTTCAGGTTGTTTTCCTATATAATTTATTACAGAATATTGAGTAGAATTGCAGGGCTACACAGTAGGTCCTTGTTGATTATCTGCTTCACATATATTAGTGCATTCATACTAAGTTGCTTCAGTCGTGTCTGACTCTCTGCGACCCCGTGGACTGTAACCCTCCAGGTTCCCCTGTCCAAGTGATTCTCCAAGCACGAATACTGGAGCGGTTGCCATGCCCTCCAGGGGACCTTCCCCACCCAGGGATGGAACCTGCGTCTCCTACGTCTCCTGCACTGGCGGGCAGGTCCCTTACTTCTAGCACCGCCTGGGAAGCCCCATGCGTAGTATTGTGTGGCTGTTAATCCCAAGCTCCTAATTTGTTACACCACTTCACCTTTACATTCTGATAACCGTGAGTTTGTTTTCAAAGTTTGTGAGTCTGTTTTGTAAATAAGTTCATTGGTATCATCATTTCTTAAGATTCCACATGTGAGTGGAATAAGATTCCACATATATCTTTCTCTGTTTGATTTACTTCACTTAGTACCACAATCTCTAGGTCCAGCCATGTTGCTGCAGATGACATTATTTCATTCTTTAATGACTGAGAAATATTCCTCTGTATATACCTACCACGTCTTCTTTATCCATTCATCTGTCAATGGACATTTAGGTTGTCGCCGTGTCCTGGCTGCTGTAAATACTATCGCAGTGAACACTGGAGTGCATGTATCTTTTTGAACTACTGTTTTCTCTGAAATGTGCCCAGGAGTGGGATTGCTGGATCATGTGCTGGTTCTACGTTTAGCTTTCTGAGGAACCTCCATACTGCTCTCTGTGGCGTACGAATTTACATTCCCATTGACAGTGTGGGAGGATCCCCTTTTCTCCACATCCTCTCCAGATTTTTTGAAGATGGTCATTCTGACCATTATGAGACTCTAAAACACAAACAGCACAAAATGAAAACAAACTCATAGAGAAATAACTGACGGCTGCCCGTGGGGTGGGAGTAAGGCTGCAAAAGAGGTGAAGGGAATGAGAGGCACAAACTTCCAGTGATAAAACACAGGAGCCATGAGAACATGATATACAGCAGAGTGAATATGGTAAATGATATTATAATACCTTGGAAAAATGACATAAGGCATAAATTTAAATTTAAAAACAAATACCAAATGATGGTAAAAATGTAAAATAATTTTAATGCATTGCTGGTAAGAAATTGAAATAGTAGAACACTTCAGAAAATATCTTGGCAACGTTTCATTTAAATAAACACATAGTCACCCTATGATCAAGCAACCCATCTCCTAGATATTTATCCAAATGATGTGAATGCTTGTGTTCAAATATCTTAGGCAAATGTTTATATCAGTTTTATTTGTAATCACCAGACCCTTGAACCAACACAAATGTTCCTCAGCTACGAAGTAGGATGAACAACCTGTAATGTCCATTGTGCAGAATATGATTCTGCAATAAAGATTCCGTTATGACCACGTAATAACAAGAGTGACTCTCAAATGCTAAGTGAAAGATTCCCAACTCAGAGTACGTATTCCAGGATTGCAGTGAAGGACATCGTTGCAAAGGCAAAATTCTCTGATTGTCAGGGGCAGTGGATAGGAAAATGTGTTTATCCAAAGAAGTTTATAGCAATTTATTCAGGTGATAGTGGTTTTTTGACAGTAAATTTGACAAAATTCTTAGAACTGTACACTAAAATTTTGGATATTATTGTATGTAAATTATATGTTCATAATAAATTGACCAAAATAACAAGAAAAAAAGAAGTAGTAAAAAAACATGTGTGTACAAAGGAAATAATCAGCATGGTCCCCACAGACAGTTTAATCGTGCCTTTCCTGGGAAAGCAGGATGAGAAACTGTAGATGTGCCCACAAGGGAAATTCCTGGAGAGCTCTGCCTCTCTATAACACCCTCCACGTCCCCCAGCATCAGCCTTTGAAATCCCAGGATCAATGTGACCTCATTTTAGAGGGACGGCTCTGCATGCTGAACCCATACAGCCATCATTTATTCATCTGACTATTCATACTCGTCAGTACACAGAAGCTTTACCCCAGAATTTTATATGTACCTGTACCCATAGTCAGGGAAACACCCCAAAGATAAAAATGAAATTGACTGGCTCTTAAAGGATAATCTCTTTGGAATTTTTTATTTACAGAAACAATTCTGTGAATTATATGACAGAGGTAATCTTACGAAGTTTATTGTTCAAAGGAGGAGGAGATAAGGAGACAGAAAGAATACACAGGAAGTTCAGGAATTAAACCATGTTAATATTCTTTCTTCCATTTTCCTGCCTTAGAGACTTTGGAATCATAAGACCATTATTGGAAGGACAGGTCCTCTGACAGTATTTCTGCGTCATTCTACAGCTGATATCAAGGTGAGACTGGGATGCAAACGTCAAACTTCCATCAGTAGAGTTTACTGATACCCAGGAAACCCCATCCTGCTTTCCTAAAGACATGAACAGAAAAAAAACCTAGATAGATTCTCTGATTGATTGAATGGTAATTTCATCTTGTTCATCAAATATTGGCTGCTCAATAGAGGTAAGAAACAAATCAATACTAACAAACAAAAAAAGCAGAGGTAAAAAAATCCGCATGTTACTGAGTCCAGGCTTGCTTGGCTTGCTGCAAGAAAAGTCAATGAATCTGAGATGAGGTGTTGGGACTAGGAAGGGACTTTATTTGGAAGCTGGCTGGTGGAGAAGACCGCAAGCTAGTGTCTCAAAATAATCATCTTGTCAGGGGCTTGGTGGCCAGGTTCTTTTATGGATCAGAGATCTGGGGGGCAAAGGGGAGGTGAGGAAACAAAGTAAAAAGACCATTTAATTCCTGCAAATATCTCCTAGACTGGCAAGCCTCAGGTAGGGGGACGTGTTCACTTCACTTCCTTAAGTCATTTCACCGCTGGTGTGAAATGGAATGTCTCCTGTTGTATCGGCTAACAAGGATGCCACATCTATCTGTGATTCTGGCCTCCCAAAGTGAATTTTGGGGCCAAGACAGTTAGCAGCGTGTGAGGGGCACTGTCACTCCACCTTGGGACACAAAGGCCTCAAGAGTGTGGCATCCTTCACAGGCGGCCAGGATCAGGTTTTCTCTCTCAGGCAGCCACTGTGCATGTCTATAATAACAAAAGCAGCAAAATAAGGGTTAAAGTCACAGAAGCAGATCCAGTGTAAAATCAAAATTAACCCTTCCTGGTTACACTGTAACAGTACCTGGGCTTCCCTGGTGGCTTACTGTAAACAGGCTCCCTGCCAAATGAACTCTTCAGTACCATTTTTCTAGATTCCTTATATATGTGTTAGAACGCGTTATTTATCTTTCTCTTTCTGACTCACTTCACTCTGTAAAATAGGTCCTAGGCTCATCCACCTCATTAGAGCTGACTCAGATGTGTTCCTTTTATGGCTGAGTAATATTCCATTGTGTATATATCCACAACTTCTTTATCCATTCATCTGTCAATGAGCATCTAGGTTGCTTTCATGCTCTAGCTATTGTAAATAGTGCTGCAATGAACAGTGGGAGAAATGGGAGAAGGAGACATAGAGAATAGATGTATGGACGTGGGGAGAGGCAAGAGAGGGTGAGATGCATGGAAAGAGTAACATGGAAACTTACATTACCATATGTAAAATAGATAGCCAACGGGAATTTGCTGTATGGCTCAGGAAACTCTAACAGGAGCTCTGTATCAACCTAAAGGGTGGGATGGGGAGGGAGATGGGAGGGAGCTTCAAAAGGGAGGGTATACATGTATACCTATGCCTGATTCATGTTGAGGTTTGACAGAAAACAACAAAATTTTGTAAAGCAATTATCCTTCAATAAAAAATAATTTTAATTTTTTAAAAAAGAAGCTACCTGCCAATGCAGGAGATGTGGGTTCAATCTCTGGGTCAGGAAGATCCCTGGAGAAGGAAATGGCAGCCCACTTCAGTGTTCTTGCCTGAGAAATCTCATGGACAGAGGAGCCTGGAGGGCATAAAGATTTGAACACATCTTAGCGACTAAACAACAATCAGATCAGATCAGTCGCTCAGTCGTGTCTGACTCTTTGCGACCCTATGAATCACAGCACGCCAGGCCTCCCTCTCCATCACCAATTCCCGGAGTTCACTGAGACAATAGCAACATGAAAGTGTCTAATAGGAATTAACAAAATCCAAACTGCATTGTGACCTTTTCTTCATAATTTCATGCTTATTATTACTAGAATGTGTACACATGTTAGCAGTGAATGGCTAAAAGCATAGACTTTTGATTTGACCAAAAGTGGATTTAACTCTTGAATCTTGACTCTCATATTAGCTGTGCAATTTTAGAGCAACGCATAACTTCTTAAGTCTTTAATTTCCTAATGGTAAAGTAGAAATCATAATGCTACTTACCTTATACACACACACACACACACACACACATAACCAGACACACAGACACACACACCACTCGTTTATCTTTAAAGAACTGGTTGGTAACAGAACATACTATTGCTAAAAGTGGTCACGTGTGTTTGGGCCGGTAAACATAATATCTTCAAGGTACAGGCTTGTAAAATGAAGTTGCAAAAGTTTTAGGAGGAAAATGTTCAATTCAGTTCAGTTGTTCAGTCCTGTCCGACTCTTTACAACCCCATGGAGTGCAGCACGCCACACGTCCTTGTCCATCACAAACTCCCGGAGCTCATGTCCATTGAGTCGGTGATGCCATCCAACCATCTCATCCTTTGTTGTCCTCTTCTCTTCCCACCTTCAATCTTGCCCAGCATCAGGGTCTTTTCCAATGAATCAGTTCTTTGCGTCAGGTGGCCAAAGTATTGGAGTTTCAGCTTCAACATCAGTCCTTCCAATGAATATTCAGGATTGATCTCCTTTAGGATGAACTGGTTGGATCTCCTTGCTGTCCAAGGGACTCTCAAGAGTCTTCTCCAACACCACAGTTCAAAAGCATCCATTCTTAGGCACTCAGCTTTCTTTATAGTGCAACTCTCACATCCAACTCTCGCATGACTACTGGAAAAACCATAGCTTTGACTAGACAGACCTTGTTGGCAAAGTAATATGTCTGCTTTTTAATATGCTATCTAGGTTGGTCATAGCTTTACTTCCAAGGAGCAAATGTCTTTTAATTTCATGGCTGCAGTCACCATCTACAGTGATTTTGGAGCCCCCAAAAATAAAGTCACTCACTGTTTCCATTGTTTCCCCATCTATTTGCCATGAAGTGATGGGACCAGATGCCACAATCTTAGTTTTCTGAATGCTGAGCTTTAAGCCAACTTTTTCACTCCCCTCTTTTACTTTCATCAAGAGGCTCTTTAGTTCTTCTTCACTTTCTGCCGTAAGGGTGGTGTCATCTGAATACCTGAGGCTATTGATATTTCTCCCAGCAATCTTGATTCCAGCTTGTGCTTCATCCAGCCCAATGTTTCTCATGATGTACTCTGCATAGAAGTTAAATAAGCAGGGTGACAATATACAGCCTTGATGTACTCCTTTCCCTATTTGAAAGCAGTCTGTTGTTCCATGTCTAGTTCTAACTGTTGCTTCTTGACCTGAATACAGATTTCTCAGGAGTTAGGTAAGGTGGTCTGGTATTACCATCTCTTTCAGAATTTTCCACAGTTTGTGGTGATGCACACAGTCAAAGGCTTTGGCATAGTCAATAAAGCAGAAGTAGATGTTTTTCTGGAACTCTCTTGCTTTTTTGATGATCCAGTGAATGTTGGCAATTTGATCTGTGGTTCCTCTGCCTTTTCTAAATTCAGCTTGAACATCTGGAAATTCACAGTTCATGTACTGTTGAAATTTGGTTTGGAGAATTTTGAGCAGTACTTTACTAGCATGTGAGATGAGTGCAATTGTGTGGTAGTTTGAGCATTCTTTGGCATTGCCTTTCTTTGGGGTTGAAATGAAAACTGACCTTTTCCAGTCCTGTGGCCACTGCTGAGTTTTCCAGATTTGCTGGTACATTGAGTGCAGCACTTTCACAGCATCATCTTGTAGGATTTGAAGTGGCTCAACTAGAATTCCATTATCTCCACTTGCTTTGTTCATAGTGATGCTTCCTAAGGCCCACTTGAGTTCACATTCTGGGATGTCTGGCTTTAGATGAGTGATCACACCATTGTGATTATCTGGGTCATGAAGATCTTTTTTGAATAGTTCTTCTGTATATTCTTGTATATTCTCTATAATACTCTTTTGTATTATCTTCTGCTTCTGTTAGGTCCATACCATTTCTGTCCTTTATTGAGCCCATCTTTGCATGAAATGTTCCCTTGGTATCTCTAATTTTCTTGAAGAGATCTCTAGTCTTTCCCATTCTATTGTATTTCTTTGCACTGATCGCTGAGGAAGGCTTTCTTATCTCTCCTTGCTATTCTTTGGAACTCTGCATTCAAATGGGTATATCTTTCCTTTTCTTTTTTGCCTTTTGCTTCTCTTGTTTTCTCAGCTATTTGTAAGGCCTCCTCAGACAGCCATTTTGCTCTTTTGCGTTTCTTTTCCATGGGGATGGTCTTGATCCCTGTCTCCTGTACAATGTCATGAACGTCTGTCCATAGTTCTTCAGGCACTCTATCCGATCTAATCCCTTGAGTCTATTTGTCACTTCCACGTATAATCATAAGGGATTTGATTTAGGTCATACCTTTGTTAGTAGTTAGCATAAGATAGATGTCCTTTCAAAGGCTTCCAATTCGAAGTAAAGTATTTAAAATACTGTTCCTACACCAGAAGAGATTCTAATGAAATATTTTACAACATGGTGCTTACCACCAAAATAGGGGAAGAACCAATTCTGACTCCCTGATGAAACTGTTTCTTTGACTTGTTTTTGTTGTTTTGTTACTATAATCACACATCAAGGCCTGCCTCGGGGAACCCTGCCCCTCTGCCAGAGTCAAACTGAAGTGCCTTTGTTGAGAACCCTGTCCACCTGTGGGTGGCAAGAAGGAAGAAATTAACACATCCCCTGCCCGAGGCTTGCCATTCTAGGAGGTATTTACAAGATTAATGGCCTAGATTAACGGCCTTCTTAGTTTGCTTCCTCATCTCTCCGCCATCTCTGATTTATGAAAGAACTTGGCATCCAAGCCCCAGTAAGATGATTATTTTGAGACATTTGTTTGCTGTCTTCTCAGTCAGCTGGCTTTCCGAATAAAGTCATATTCCTTGCCTCAACACCTCCTCTCTCAGATTCATCCCCCTGTCGTCTGCTGAGCAGAGTGAGCTTGGAGTCAGTAACAGCAGCTCCAGAGAAAGAAGACAGCCCACAAACAAGGGGCTTTCCATGCTACATCCCTGTGGTTCTGCTTTGAGACAACAGTAATAAAAGAAAGAATGAGGTTTTAAAAAGGGACTGTTTCAAATAAGGTATGTATTTCGAGGAAGAAATTAAGCAAAAGAATGGGTCACATGTGATTACTGAAACAGTCAATCATATAGGCATAGCAAGGATAGCAGAGAAACACTGGTGAAAACAGAACAATCTCAGCAGCCCTTGTGTGTGAAAACAGGCAAACTGAGGGGGAAGGCTGTAAGGCTAGAACTTGTGCATTCCTGAAGCCCTCCAGGTCACCACCCAATTTTCGCAAACCAACATATCGATAAGCATCCCATCCTCGTAACAGTATAATAACTATTACTCTGAGACTGTGCTAACCATCCAGAATTTTATTTTTTAAATGTAGTACTTTATTTAATTTTCACAACAATACTATAAAGTAGGGTCATAATGGTCCTAACTTTGCAGATGGAAATACGAGCTTCAGGTGAGTTAGGTTAGAGTTACTCCCAGGTAGTAAAAGGCAGGGTAACATCTACCTCGTCTCCGACCCTCAGCTCCACGCATAATGCTCTGTCTTCCCCTCAGAGCTGCGTGCTGGCTGTACAGCCCCACCTCTCCAGTCATCTCATCACACGCACTGTGCACGTACTTCTCAGTTACTTCTCTGAAACATCAAACACTGAGTTCAGACCGATGAAGGCAATGAGTAACCAGGAACGGAGTTAAACTCAGTTTGATTTAAACACAATAAAGACCATTATTTCAGGAACCACTCCGTGTCGGTTCAGAGATTGCCTTGGGTCCAAAGCATGCCTTGTTAATTAACACTCATTTAAAAATAGACAAGATTACTCAACCTCTTATGCATTATAAATTAAATGAAGGCAATATCATATCAAGATATGATGTTCTTGAAAGGATATAATTAATATATATTTAGAGTCAGACACAACTTGGTAACTGCATGACCACAACAAAAAAGGTGTCTACAGAAGTTCCTGACAGAGGAACAACGTGCAAGGGTAGGCTTTTACTAGGCTTGGGAAAGAGTGAGTTGGCAGGCGTATTTATTCTGGACTAGTTATTGATCAAGTTAGTTTTCTTTTTTAAAGTTTTTATTTGATATTTATACTTTTGGCTGTGCTGGGTCTTCATTGCTGCAGGGGCTTTCTCTGGTTGTGGAGAGCAGGGGTTACCCTCTAGCTGGGGCCCACGAGCTTCTTGATGTGATGGCTTCTCTTGTTGTGAGCCCAGGCCACAGGGTGCACAGGCTCAGAGCTGCAGCACATGGGCCCAGTAGTTTGGCTCCTGGGCCGCAGAGCACAGGCTGAGTAGTTGTGGTGCATGGGCTTAGCTGCCCGCAGCATGTGGGATCCGCCTGCATTAGGAATAGAACCCGTGTCTCCTGTGTTGGCAGGTGGACTCTTTACCACGAAGCCACCGGGAAAGCCCCTAGCAAGTTAATTTTCTGTATCTCAGCTTACAAACTCATACACTTTAAAAACTGAGGAGATTATCTGTGAAGACCCGTCAGATTCAACAGCATGTACATCTCTATGGAATGAATGGACTAAGTCTTGTTGACAAGTGCATCTTTATCTGGAGTATTTTGAAATACAAGCTATCACTGTAATAAAGTAATACTGTAATGAAATATTGCATGTACACTTTTCAACTGAAGTTTCTTTGTCTGTCACTTTTCTCATAGCCACAGAGCGCTTTGCAGTCCTCTTCATGATGAAGAACACGACAGGAGTGACACAGTTTCTTCTCCTGGGACTAACCAGTGACCCAGAGCTACAAGTTCCACTCTTTATAACGTTCACCCTCATCTACCTCACCACTCTGATTGGGAACTTGGGCATCGTCATGTTGATTCTATTGGACTCTCATCTCCACACGCCCATGTACTTTTTCCTCAGTAACCTGTCTCTGGTGGACATTTGTTTCTCTTCAGCTGTCACTCCCACAGTCCTGGCTGGATTCATTCCAGGAGACAAGGTCATCTCCTATGACGCGTGTGCTGCTCAGATATTCTTTTTTGCAGCCTTTGCCACTGCAGAAAGTTACCTTTTGGCCTCAATGGCCTATGATCGCTATGCAGCCGTGTGCAAACCCCTACATTACACCACCACCATGACAAGAAGTGTGTGTGCTGTTCTGGCTACAGGCTCCTATGTCTGTGGTTTTCTGAATGCCTCCATCCACACTGGAGACACCTTCAGTCTGTCTTTCTATACGTTCAATGTGGTCCATCACTTTTTCTGTGATGTTCCAGCTGTCATGGTTCTCTCTTGTTCTGATAGACATGTTAGTGAACTGGTTCTAGTTTATGTAGTAAGCTTCAATGTCTTTTTTGCTCTCCTGGTTATCTTGATATCCTATATATTCATATTTATCACCATCCTAAAGATGCCCTCATCTGCAGGGCACCAGAAGGCTTTGTCCACCTGTGCCTCCCACTTCACTGCCGTATCCATCTACTATGGAACAATTATCTTCATGTACTCACAGCCCAGCTCCAGTCACTCCATGGACACGGACAAAATGGCCTCTGTGTTCTATGCTATGATCATTCCATTGCTGAACCCTGTGGTCTACAGCCTGAGAAACAGGGAGGTCAAGAGTGCATTTATAAAGCTTGTTGTAGAGGCAAAATTGTCCCTAGGATTATGATTTCAACAATGTAAAGTGATATCCTGACCAATAAAAGGTCTCTTGTCCTGAAAAAAAAAAAGAAACACTATGTCCAGAAATATAATACCTAAATAAGAATGGCTAAGATGTCTTGTTGCTGACTAATTTAAAACCTTATTAGGGACATTGGTTTATTCATTTATCCTGCATGCTTTTTTAACTAAAATATTTAATTCATGTATTAGAATATACATACATGTATAATAGATTTCTATTTCTTTGGTTAAATGCTAAACTCTTAACAGCATTTAATTTAAATGTTAAATTTGAAAATAAAATGTTGTACTATTAAATACAAGTATACCATTTGGGGGAGCACATATTATCAAGAGATAAATAAAGCATCTTAAATACATTAATATTTCCATCTTGACTGAGTCATTTGATAGAACCAACATGCTCATTTTTACAATTTTCAAAGGATAATGTACCCAGAGTGTAAGAAAAATGGAGAAAATGAAAAGTATTTAAAACCCGAGATTTCTTTTTGAAATATTTATTTACTTATTTGGCTTAGTTGTGGGTCTTAGTTGCAGTGCTCTGGATCTTTGGTTGTGGTGCATGGGATCGGTAGTTGTGGCATGTGGGTTTAGTTGTTCTGTGGCATTTGGGATTTAGTTCCCTGACCATGGATTGAACCCACATCCCCTGCATTGTAAGGCAGATTCTTAACCACTGGACCACCAGAGAAGTCCCTTAAACATAAGATTTTGATGCTGAATATGCTTCTTATATTAGAGTTTCAATTCTAGATCCTCTTTCTGCAGAGGTGGGAAGTATACACGCACATGGTTTGTATGTATTCATCAGTTCAGTTCAGTCGCTCAGTTGTGTCTGATGCCTTGCAACCCCATGGACTGCATCATGCCACACTTCTCTGCTCATCGCCAACTCCTGGAGCTTGCTCAAACTCATGTCTATTGAGTTGGTGATGCCACCCAACCATCTCATCCTCTGACATCCCCTTCTCCTCCTGCCTTCAATCTTTCCCAGCATCAGGGTCTTTTTCAATGAGTCATTTCTTTGCATCAGGAGGCCAAAGTACGTACTCATACTTACACTTATTTCTCTACCTATCCATCATACCCATATCAATTAAATATGAGTGCTTACTGATATCTCTGACTCTAATCTATTTTATCCCCTTTCTTATCTGTAACTTCCATCTCTGACAGTGAGAAATTTGACTCCCAACAATTTCCATTCATTAATTTACTCGTGTGACTCCAGTTTAAAAGAAACGCAGTTCAAAAATTGCTGATCTATACTCTCCTGAGGAACAACTTGAGTAATTAGAGAACAGTATTTTATAGATCTTTTTTTCATTTTTTCCCTTGCAACTCCCTATGAGCACACTGTTTTCCAACGTTAGCTTATTTTTTCCCTTCTCTTCAATGAGGCTAAGTCATTTGTAGTACAATTAATTTTTTTAACAATCTGTGTTCACTCCTGTGATTCTCCTGTGCTCCTGGCCAATGCTTTTAAATTTGTATAGATTAAATTTCACTCTATGCTAAGCATAGTTCTATGGGTTTTAACGAACCCATAGAATGAGTCCATTGCTCCATGTCCGGTTCTAACTGTTACATCCTGACCTTCATACAGATTTTCCAGGAGGGAGGTCAGGTGGTCTGGTATTCCCATCTCTTTAAGAATTTTCCAGTTTGTTGTGATCCACACAGTCAAAAACTTTGGCATAGTCAATAAAGCAGAAGTAGATGTCTTTCTGGAACTCTCTCGCTTTTTCGATGATCCAGCAGATTTTGGCAATTTGATCTCTGATTCCTCTGCCTTTTCAAAATCCAGTTTGGACATCTGGAAGTTCACAGTTCACATACTATTAATGCCTGGCTTGGAGAATTTTGAGCATTACTTTGCTAGCATATGAGATGAGTGCAATTGTGCCATAGTTTGAGCATTCTTTCGCATTGCCTTTTTTTGGAATTGGAGTGAAAACTGACCTTTTTCAGTCCTGTGGCCACTGTTGAGTTTTCCAAATTTGCTCGCATATTGAGTGCAGCACTTTCACAGCATTGTCTTTTAGAATTTGAAATAGTTCCTGGAATGCAAAAGTAGGAAGTCAAGAAATACCTGGAGTAACAGGCAAATTTGGCCTTGGAATATAGAATGAAGCATGGCAAAGGTTAACAGAGTTTTGCGAAGAAAACGTACTGGTCATACCACACAACCTCTTCCAACAACACAAGAGAAGACTCTACACATGGACATCAACAGATGGTCAATACCAAAATCAGATTGATTATATTCTGTGCAGCCAAAGATGGAGAAGCTCTATACATATACATTTTTACTATAAAGTGAATAACTGTTCTAAATTTTGACATATGTGCAGAGATAGCTGGAGGAGAATGAAAGGCAAAGGAAGGGAACTCATGATGACAATTTTTCTTGTTATCTGTCATTGTATTAGAAGGTTTCTATGTAAGCTTAAATTTAATATTTATAGCTTTGGGAAATAAGTATACTGGATATTATATAGATAGGACTTTTAACAGGAATGAAACTAGGATTCAAGGACTGGCAAATAATATTCCCAAAACCAACTCCATCTGAGTTGGTAATTGGTCACACTTATCTGTACAATCCAGGAAAATTACTAAAGTCCATGCAGTACCCTTGGGTAAATAGTCTCTGGGTATCTTCTCCTACATGATTATACTACACTTATAATCGGACAAATTGTTCCTTCTAATTCTTCTAAGTTTCCATATTTTCTCACTTTATCTCTCGTTTGTCTCTCTCCTTCTCTCTCATTCCCTCATTCAGTCTTTAAATGAGTTTTTGATTGTGACTTATGCTTTGTTAGTACTATAATATTATCAAATTTTATATTTATAGCATTTTTATTACTTTATACTTTTATCAATACAATACATTGCTGGGGTCCAGCCCCGGTGGATCCAGGGAATTCGAAGCGGGGACGGCGTTGGCGAAGATCAAGAAACAACTGCTTAATTAAACGTTAATTAAGGATATAAAGAGTAATAGAATAAGGATAGCTCAGTGAGAAAATTTAGTGGAGAAAAGAGGCTGAATAATTCAGCCAGAAGGTGAGAGAAAGAACCACATGGGGAGACCAAGTTTCGGTGAACAAGGCCCGCACTTTATTTTTCAAAGTAGTTTATACCTTAAGTTATGCACAGAGAATAATGTGGGAAGGGGTAGAGTCATGCAGTAAGCCAGGCTTTCTTCCTGAAAACATCATATGCAAAAGTTTAGGTGATTTGCATCATCTTCTGGCCTGGAGGCCTGTTAACATTTTAAGACCCTTTCTTCAGAAAACTTATTTTTCTCTAAAGGTGATTAGTCAGGCGCCACCCTTCAAAAGCATTAGATAAAGTTGCATTCCTATAGGGCAAAGGTGTGGTGGGCTATAACAAGAAAAAGAATTAACTCAAGGGTCCAAGGTTACAAACATTAAAGCTACTACTTACACCAATTATATTAATCAATACACTGCCAGGGACACAGTAGGTAAGGGATATGGAAACTTAGCAGCAAACATCAACCCAACAAGTGAAAAACCCTTCACCAATACAATTTCTAATCAATCTTTTAACTGCTCAAAGGAATCTGTATTCAGACAGTTTAGAACATCTCCTGCCTCTCACAGTTGGGAGGCTCTGAACAATCACATGTGGCCGGAAAAACCTATTCAGGCAGGCTAGAGGACTTCCAAAGGAGTTTGTAGGTTGAAACACTGTCACACCCAGGAATTATTAACTGGAGCTGTAAGCTAACTCTTTTTTCAGAGAGAGGTAGTGGGGGGCAGCCCCCTATAAAGTCAGAGGTGTAGGTGAGAGCACAAAGCAGAAAGTAGGCAGACTCTGGTTTTGGGGGTAGATGCTCGAGAATTTCCAGGGGGACTCCTGAGGCTCGATCCCACCTTTGCGTATGCCGAGCCTCCTTCCTCATGACCTTTGCTACCTGCGGAGCTCCTCACGCTGGCTCCCGGCAATCCATTGTCTGCTATGTTAGTTCTAAGAGCATTAATAGTACTAATAATAACAGCAGTACTATGAGGAATAGTAGATTTCTATACTACTATGGCTTAATTTACTCCACTCATCTAATTTAAGTGGGGAAAATGTTATTATTCTGATTGTTCGGATGAGAAAAGTGACTCTCAGAAAAGTTATTTAATTTGAACTGCATATTTAAAAGGACAATTAAGATTGTAAATTTTAGACAATTCTGCATGTATTCTAACATCATTTGAGAGCTGGAAATAAATGAAAGAAAAATAAGTGGTTATAATTTAGCAACACACAATATGAAAAGGAAACCAAGAAATCTTCAAAATAAAATACACATTAATAAAATATGCGGAGATTAAAGAAATACTTTTTAAAAATGGATCAAAGAATAAATCTCAAGAGAAATTTTAAGATATTTTGGGCTAAATGAAACTGATAACACAACTTATCAGAATTTGTGGGATACAGAAGTAGTATTTAGAAGGAAATTTACAGCATTGAGTGTATATACTGGGAAATAAAATAAAGATTTAAAATGCATAATCTAAGCTTCCACCTTAGGAAACAAGAAAAGAAGAACAAATTAAATCCAAAGTAATCAGACAAAAATAAATAATAAGAATTAGAGCAGAAATCTGGTGGCTCAGATGGTAAAGAATCTGCTTGCAATGCAGGAGACCCAGCTTCAATCCCTGGGTCAGGAAGATCCCCCGGAGAAAGAAGTGGCAACACACTCCAGTATTCTTGCCTGGAGAATCCCATGGGCAGAGGATCCTGGTGTGCTACAGTCTGTGGGGCCACGAAGAGTCAGACATGACCGAGTGACTAACACTTTCAGAGCAGAAATCAATGAAAGTGAAAACAGGAAGTCAATAAGAGAAAATCAAGAGAAGAGAAGTCAATAGGAGAAACTAAAAGCTATTTCTTAGAAAAGATTGATAAAATCAATAAGCATCAAACCAGACTTACTAAAACACACGGAAAGAGGACACAAATTATTCACATCAGAAAAGAAAGCTGGGATATCACTTCAGATTCCGTGGGCATTAGAATGATAATAAAAGAATAGTAGGAAGAGCTCTGTGCATACAGATTTAGTTACCTAGATGGAAATGATTAATTCCTTGAAAGCCACAGTTTGCCAAAACCACACAAGTAGACACAGACAATCCCAATAGGTCTATATATATTAAAGAAGTTGAACTAGCAATTAACAATTTTTCAGAACATAAATTTTCAGTCCAGTTTATTGAATTCTACCAAACATTTAGAAAAAATTATACCAA